>NC_054387.1:111643176-112338176 GCF_017654675.1 Xenopus laevis | reverse complement strand
CATAATAGATAGATGGCAGTTGTTCCCTAAGCTTATTAATGTGTACCTAGTAGGGGCATATTTATAATTGCTTGAGATGTTCAGCTCAATGAATCATCAAGAAAACTGTCGTAATTCATGCTGGCTTTGAATTAAAAAAGCTTGGAAATCTGTTTTTCAGCATTCAGGTGCCAACGTTTACCTTCATAAGAAAACCTGTCTGGTAAAAATTACAAAATTTGCTGAGCTTTTCAGATCAAAACAAGTGTGAATTAAGGAAATGCACGTCGGGGGGTTTCTTGATGATTGCTCAAGCTGAAAACTTTAGCCATCCTAACTGGAGCCCTAAAACTTTACTAAAGAGGGTGTCTGAGATGTTTAAACCAATGTTTCCTGTGGTATTATCTACCACTTCATATATTCATAAATAAATCTCCAAATTTCTAGTTTTGCAAAAAGAAGACGAAAGATAATGGAAAGAAGATGTAAAAGGAAAGCAGACGACGAAAGGGAAGAGGTAACAACAAATAAGAAATAGGAGATATTAACAGCAGAATTTAACTAGGGAACAATGTAACCCTACATTGTAAAATTGGCAAAGAAAAGAAAAAAGTCAAAACTGAAGGGGAAAAAAGAGAAAGAAGGGGAGTCTACAATTAAATGAAACTTGGTGTCAAATTGAGAGTTATCAGTAATGCAGCCTAAGCTCCCATACAAGTATTTTCTCTTTCCTTTAAACCATCAAGTCCACACCATGCTGCAATGAGATCACACAATTTGAAACATCATCATAAGAACATGTAAAGAATGTGAATTGCTAGGAAAAGGATTGTGGCAAATAATTCCCTCTTGGGCTCCCTTGGCTTGTTTCACTGCTACAGAAATTGTGTAGTGTAAAAATAAAGTAAGAAAAGTGTTCTAATTATACCTTATTCGTTGTGGGTAGATTACTGCTAGTGCAGTCGAGCAATAATTTACATGATTTATTTTAATTTATTCTTAAAAAGCTGTTTCACGCATCCATTGTAAATTCTAAAGTGGCTCATAGTTTACAGTCACACGTGTTATGTGATACAGTATATTGCCCATATATCAATGTTTCTAGGTAAGTGTGAAGAAACTAAAATATGAGACCCATGAATTAAACTTTTCTCCATTTAAGTCTAAACAAAGTGGAGCACAAGGAATTAGAAAGGTTCTGTTCTGTAATTCAAACAAAGCATACATAATTTATAACCTTTGAGTTCTCTTCTGTTTCCTGCAGAGGATTATTGAAAGTAACCAATCTCCTCCACCAGCTTTTTTAAGTAATTGCTGCTCAAAGTTCCTAAACTTTATTGTTTTGCCAGACTTACTTACTTCGAATTTCTAACACTAAGGGGGTTATTTACTAAGACTAAATTTTTCTTATTTTTTTATTAAAACAAAGGTGACCTAACTCCCATCCACAAATCTTGCAACAATTCGAACCGTACAAGTTGTCATCCAAAAACCCTGACTTATTCGGATTATTGTACAAATACCAACACAGATCCCTATGTCAAAAAAATATAGTCAATCTGCCATTAACTTCTACATGACCTTGACAGGTTTTAGCTGGAGTATTTTCAGATTTGTAGCAGCTGTGGGGTAAAATACATCTCAAAACTTTTTAGTTTTTTTCCTCTAAATATTTTTAGTTTTCCCCCTAAAAAACTCGAGGCTTCATAAATAGACCCCCATCAGACTACTACAGCACAAATATGGTGGCTCCGTCATAGATGAAGGTGGATAATTGGATAGGTAATGTAAAAAACATCATGAAGGGTATGCAAAGACTTTAATATGATAGTTGTAATAAAAAGGATTAATTTGTGGTGTCAGTATCTCTTTAATCTAATGTCCTTAAAAATCCTTACAAATCTTAAGAGGACACTTTTCTTTTGCTATTTACTGTATATTGTTAATAAATAAAGCATGACTTAATTAGTTGAGGAATGTAGTCAGACTTGCTGAAAAAGAAAGCCATATCATTTTAAGACTCTAAACCCTGTATTGGCAATGCCTTTCACAATCAACAGAATATTGCATTGTCTTTAAGATGTATTGCCTTTTTTAATAATGTTCAAAGTGGCCATTATAACTAGGGCACCTTTAAATATCCATGAAATAAACTGTTTTTTGCCTTTGCAGTGTATATATTGTTTAAATATCCTTATTTGCCCCCTAATTGTATGACCCAACAGTTTTTTTAAGGCTGTTCGGGTCACAACTGGTTTTAGCATCTTGAAATCCAAACAATAATCTGGCCAATAACAACCTCTTATGTCATGGACCAGCCTCTACAAGGTACAAATATGCCCCAAATGTCAGGACCCCATCCCCATATGTCACTGATATGCCCCTCATCATTTGGCCTAGGTCAAAGATAGCAAGCCTGTGTAATGCTGATGTTCAAAGGTGTAAGTTAACAATTGTCTCCAAATGTTGCCAAATTCTTCCAAAATCTAATGGTCCAAAGTCCATAATAGCAAACAGTAATTATATACATGATCAAATAGGTAAAAAAAAGTCAATCAGTGAACATCTGAAGTCATTCATGGTGGTAAATCTGGGTATCTGACACCAAAAAGCATTTCAGAATTGATCTAGAAAGATAAAAGTTTAGTTGTATGTAAGGGGGTGAGTTGTGAATGGTGAGTTAAGGTTTAATATATATTTAGGTTGGCCACTAGGGGGAACAACAGTAGATTTGTAAGAGTTGTGGGGAAGTCCCAAAAGAGTGGAGACTGAGAGGTTATAAAAGGGGGAGGCTCTGGAGAAAAAAAGAGATGCATCATGGGAAGCTTGGCATGCAGGAAGTACTTGAGGAGTAGAGGCAGCCCACAAGTGTGCAACTGAATTCGGCTAGTGAGAGGCCTAGCTTGTGTAAGAGCACACTACAGTAGTGTGAGGTGAGATAGGATAGTTAGCATGGGCAGCTATAGCCCCAACAAGGAGTAAATGGGTATAGCAACCCAGCAGATATCCTGCCAGTAAGGTTTGAGTGGATAGGTAGGGCTGGCAAGACTGGTGTCTGGGCAAGGCCCTGGAAGTAGGAGGAAGAGCTGACTTGACCCCTAGTAGGACATTGGAGGCTGAGTAGGAGAGGACACTGGAGAAGGGTGCTGAAGCTGTGCATATGTATGTATCCCATCTGACAGTGTGCAACTATCCCTAAAATTAGGTATTGGGAATGTGTGTCCTGTGGAAATGCTCCTGCCTGTGCCACATGAAATGTGATCAACTTGAATAAAAGTTATTTTAATTTGCAACTCCTGACATCCTGTATTTCTAGCATGATCGACCAGCATATGTGTTGGTTAATTCTGAAATGCTGATGACAGTAATGAGGGCTAATCAGAGCCATGGTATGTATGGCTATGGTTATTCAGATTCACCACCATGAAATACCATGGATCCTAATAAACCTAGTAAGAAAACAGTTGAAAATTCATTGTGAGGGAACCATTGTCATGCCTTTAAACTGGTCACAGTTGTGACATCATCTTTCTGTAATCATAATTTACAAATTAAACCCATTAGAATAATATTGTATCTATTTTTTTTTTTTTTTTTGCCATATCATGCACTGTGCCCTTCTGTGGCTGGATTATTAGAAAAATAATCTTTTTAGCCTTAGTACTTGACTAAAAGGAATTTCATGGCTCTAGTTACAATGTTTTACATCAGTGTCAACATTCCATTTATTGTCTGGCTGCAGGAACTGACTATTTGGTTTCAGCTTTACCACCCATGATGGACAATAAAACACCAATAATAATGGAGTCATAAGTTATACAATGGATATTGCAATTTAGATGACATATATTTTATTTAATGTGTAAGTTGTAGGTGTAAAAAGAAAATTTAAAAACATTTTCAACTGTCTTCATTGGAAAAAATGTGACTTTGTTTTATCATTCCATAACTCAAAAAACAGACTTTAGGCATTTTGCCTGCCATGTATAAATATTAAAAATACTAAAGCGATGGCCATCGGAAAACAGGCACTAGAGTGTTTTCGATTGGCAGCAACATGCCTATGCCGTCAGTTTCAGTAAGTCACAAGTAAAGACTATCAAAAAGATGGGATAAAAATTATTCACCCAGTGATCCCTAACCAGTAGCACGTGAGAAACATGTTGCTCTCCAACCCCTTGGATGTTGCTCTCAGGGTCCTCAAAGCAGGTGCTTATTTTTGAATTCCAAGCTTAAAAGCAAGTTTTAATTGAATAAAAACCAAGTATAGTGCCAAGTAGAGCCTCCCGTAGGCTGCCAGTCCACATAGGGGCTACCAATTTGCCAATCACAGCCCATATTTGGCATGCCAAGGGACTTTTTCATGTTTGTGTTGCTCCCCAACTCTTTTTACATTTGAATGTGGCTCACAGGTAAAAAAGGTTGGGGACCCCTGAATTAGCACATAACTAGAAAAAACTTTACAAGAGAACCATGGTATCCACCTCTCTACTGTTCCATTAGTTTGGGCCAACAACACAAACAATCATAACAGGAGGAAATGAAGAGTAGCTGCAATTCTTCTTCCCTTTCTTTTGTACCACACATTGAGAGATGTGGTGCATCAGCAGATCAGAATTTTAAACATGGGTAATTTATCAACCACCCATTACACATGGATATTTGATGGAATTTTTAGCCTACCAATCACAACTAAATCATTATGTGTAATATTATTGGCCTTAATGGCCAGCTTTCAGCTAATTACTAGACTGTACCAGACAAAATGTAATAAATTTGGATCGAACACATGAAGATTACAGTCAACTTTCTGATTTCTTTATGAGATGAGTTGCTACCAGTTTTTCCATCTATCCCTAAGATATTATGTTGATCTAAGAAGGAGGTTCCAGATATGCATTGATTTTATATTCCTTTTTTGCTCTCAACCCATTAGAGGTAAAGATCTCTCTTCAAAAATTTTTGTAAACCTAAGGGACCCATTAAAAAATGTATTAGTGTAATTTTTGTGTTTTTTTCATCCACTACTAAACTGCCTTTTTAAAAAAGCCTCAATATCTTCTCATTTATTAAAATATGAACTATAGTAGTGTTTCTGAAGCAAACACATCAGTTTTACCAGTGCAGGGGAACACTACATTATATTTTTGGTGTTACTGTTCCTTTAACACGGAGAGCACAAACTTTGGCCACATATTTGGTGCTTTCCATATACAAATAAATATTCCTGGTAGGGTTGTTAAAGTAATTAGGTAAATTGAACATAAACCTTTCATAATAGTACTGCTTAATCCAGTTTGTTTGGCCCAACTGATTCAAAATGAGCCTCAAATGAGAATTTTCCCTGCTTCCTGTGGTCATACTACTCTCTGAGCTTGATTCAATGCAATTATTGGCATTAAACATTTTGGTGAGCTTATGAGTGTAAAAGAAGAGTTTTATGAAACATTTAACCCTCCTTAAAGAAGGCTGGACATTAGAAAAACAAAATGCTCTTTTGATGTAATAGTGGTTTATTGAGGTCAGAATTAACAAAATAGAGAGTGATGTATTGTTTATAAATTAAATATATTCAAATAAACAAGCTATACAATCATATAAATATTAAAAATGTTATATATATATATATATATATATATATATATTTCTTTTTTTTTTTCCCCAAAATCTCAAGTTATGATTGACTAACTGACAAACTGCATATGTTTATCAGAAAAAAATGCAAAATTCACCCAGTTGATCAATGAGTGACTGACAGCAATTTTTATGTAAAAAAAGAAAACGCCAGTAGAAATGCTGCAAAAGTCAGTTTATCCAAGCAATTTCCAGCTCCTGTGGAAAGGAAATAAAAAAAAAAGTATTTTATCATTGGCACAATGTAGGTAGACATACCTTTATACTGCACTTCATCTTGAAGATTTTATGTTTTGTTTAATTTGGGAAGATTTAAAGAAGGATACCGTATGTTACTGTAGCTAGAAATTAAAGCTGGAGAGCTGAAGAATGGTGATACAATAAATCAGAAAGGTATGATGAATTTTAACTAAAAAAAAAAGTATATATGTATGGAGCTAATATAGCGTAGTGTTAGGGTTTAGCAAAACATCTAGCTCTACCTATAAAAGTACTCACTGACTGGTAAAGAGGTATTTACTGATTGGTAAAGTGGTTCTCTGAGGTATAAGACATAGGGAGGGCAAAGGTTAACCTCACTATTTGAAACAAGATCCTGTCTGGGATTGTTTAGTGTCCCTTGTGATTGGCAGTATTGGGTCACCCTATTTGCTTTCAATTCAAGTTACTTGATCAAGTTCTCTCTCCCTGGTTCTCAACCCTCCTGTTTGGATAAGCCCTATTGAAACAGAGTACAGGAATCTATAAACAAGGAATTTCTAATCTGAAGGATAGATTCCTAAGATCTGGCTACATTGCTTCCTGTTCTATAACAAGGTGGGGTTAATATAATGGTGGGCGATAAAGTGGTATTGCAATTAAAAAGCAAAGACATATGAATTTTTTTGTGTAATTATGTATTATTGTATGTTTAAGATAGCACCTAACAATTTGTGTTTGAATAAAGTACACCATTACATACAGTATATTATCATTTTATCACTATTTTTTGATGTTTATTAATGAAAATTCTAGCCATGGACAGATTCACCGCAGACTTTTTTTTGTCAGCGGACAACGTTTTTGTGAACCCACATCAAAAATTTGCCATGTGGCTCTTTTCACTTTGCATGACAAAGACACTCAACAAACGCATACATCATGTTATCCTTCCCCTCTCCTTCCACAATGAGATATGAGCAGTCCCACTGTTTGTATAAGGACATGTTTGAAAACGGAATGTGACTTTGCTGTGTTTTTTTTAAGAATTTTTAATAAATAAGCCCACATTCTAGTTTGGGAAGTTTTCAAGATTTTCCTAATGAAAAAAAGCTCCACCATGTATTAATTTGGATTTTGTTAAATATGCCTCCCCAGGGTCTAAGTGTAACCATCAAAATGGAATTTCAGTAGAAGCCTGTTATTGAGAGATTTGCCAGAGAAGAAGATAAGTTGTAAAGAATATATATTTTTTTATATATATATATATATATATATATATATATATATATATATATATATATATATATATATATATATATATATATTTAATAGCTTAGACACATAGAGATATATATTTAAGAGAAGAAAGGATAGAGTTATAAATAAGCACCATTTAATTAACCATATTGAGTAGCAAACAGACTAAATGAGAAAGTGTATTTTTAATTCCCCAATGGTCATTCCCCAATGAGAAAGTGTATTTTTAATTGCCCAATGGTCATTCCCTAATGGTCATTATAATTTTGGATAAAAAAATTTGTTATCACTTACCACTGTTATCTTCTGTATATGAAAGAAAAAGAAGTAACATTAAATTACAGCAGGGAGGCAATCAGTACACATATTTGCAGAAGATAAACAATGTTTATGTACACAGCAACAAAACAAATTGAACTGAGCTGTTATTTTCACTCTGGAATCACACTCATGATGATTATGGACTGTTTGTAAGTTTGGGACAAAACAATGAGAGCTACAATATAGAAATCTTTTACCCCAGTGTGTAGCTCTAAGGGTAAGGACACACGAGGAGATTCAGGGAGATTTTGTCGCCTGGCTACTAATCGCCTTGTCTTTTGAGCAACTATCTCCCTGAACTGCCTCAGCGTTTTTCCCCATAGGCTACAATGAAAAGTTGCCTGCGCTAATGCACACACGGTGATGCGTTTTCAATAGTTGCCCAAAGTTGCCTCAGTGAGGCAATTTCAGGCAACTATTGAAAACGCATCGCCGTGTGTGCATTAGCGCAGGCAATTTTTCATTGTAGCCTATGGGGAAAAACGCTGAGGCAGTTCAGGGAGATAGTTGCTCAAAAGACAAGGCGATTAGTAGCCAGGCGACAAAATCTCCCTGAATCTCCTCGTGTGTCCTTACCCTAAAGGTATAGCAGAGAATGCATACACCTACTTCCTACTTTGCCTATACCTACAGGGCACAATGAAGGAACATTTATTCCGTAGGCAAATTATTATTTTGAAGAAGACATGGGGGTGGCTATGTGGGCAGGATGCATCAATTAAGCCCACACTATTAGTGGTTTAAACTATCCTTGTAAAGTATAACCTGGACAAGTTGTATTGCTGCCCAAGGGTTGTATTGCTGCCCAAGAATACGTTACAAGGGCTGACTTTCCAAGCAGCTTCTGATTAACATTTCAATAATCAGAAAATTTGAACTCAAGAATAATAATTGGATTCATTAGTAATACCCTGAAGTCAATGACCATAAATCTTGACTGGACTCATACAGGATTCAAACATTAGCTTGTGTATTGAAATGTTGCATTACTTAGTTGAGCCACTGGGGGATTCTAGATTTTGTTCTGATAAGTTACTCTGTGAACAGTTTCACTAGCTCTCTTTTTAGCACTGTTTCATCCTCCTAACTTGTTAACATCATCATATACTGTAAGAGTTAGCTGCTTAATTTTTAAGATCACCTGCTTAATCCAGTATGCTGTCCTGCTGTAGCTACATTGAGTCCCTTGCCTTGTTGCTGAGTCCCTATCTTGTTCCAGTCCCTGTTCCATGCCTGATTCAGATGGATTTCCTGATTCTAACCTCTCTCATGTGTACTAACCATGCCTCAGCCTGCTGCCTGCCCTGATTTTTGTCCTGTTTGCTTGATTCCTTTTCTGCCTACATCTTTTAACCTTGAGTGGCTACAACTCCTCACCACTTTAGCAAACTGCTAATGGCCCCATTTACCAGTGTAATCCAGCATATAGACTACTTTCCTTTGTTTTAGAATTTAAAATATTAAATTCTTAAAGTGGACCTGTCACCCAGACACAAAAAACTGTATAATTAAAGTTCTTTTCAAATTAAACATGAAATACAATTTCTATTTTTTATTAAAGCATTCATAGCTGTTGAAAGCTCATTTAAAAATCTCAGCTGTCAATCAAATATTGTCTGCCCCTCCTCAATGCTTTAGACATGTATTGGCAGGGCAGACAATTACTTTCACTTTCCATTCAGCACTTCCTACATGTCACTGCTCTCCACACAGTCCCCTGTTCTCTTCACCATTTAATTGTGTAGCCAGTACATGGGGATGGACATCAGGTCCCCCATTCTGGTGCACAAACAAGATTCTGAGATGATACAAGGCTTGTCTTAATAACAGTGTCCACATAATGGCTGCTGCCTGCTTGCTATAATTATGAATTCCTAGACTGAAGGAAACAAGATTCAAATAATTTAATTAGTGTAATTAAAGTTCGTTTTGCTTGACTAATGAGATAAAATAGGATTTTGAATAATTTTTTGGGTGACGGGTCCCCTTTAAGCATCCATAGCTGTCATGCTATATTCTAAAATATTGATGCATACTGATGATACATAGCATAATGAAGGGTAATGGAGAAAAAAAATACCTTGAAGAACAATGGGCCCAACTCTCAAAACACCTTGGGATTCATGTGTTTCACTCCGCAAGCCACTTCTGGGGCAACTCTATAATTTAAAAGAATAGTAAACAGTAAAAATAAACTGTGAAGAATGGAAACAATACAATCACCAGTCTATTTACTAACATTAGAATTTCTTTTTTTCTCACAAATCTCTAAAAAAAATAATGTTTTCTTGTATTTCACTAGTAATTGTCCCAAAAGCTTTCGAGGTTTACGAGGTTTTTTCTATTTTTTTGCACATCGTCCTTTTAATAGCTTTCATGACATTCATGGTTTCAGAGAAAATTAGTTTATTCGTGGTTTTCAAACACTCAAAACAAAACCACTAGAATGAAACTGTTTATAAATGGGTCTCCCTGTGTTAACCGGTCAGACTACTGAATTCTAGAGAAGCTATACACCTTTGGAGTTCATCTGAGAAGATGTCATTGTTATATTGTTTATATGGCAACCATAATGACACATATAGCTTTTTAGCCTTACATTCTTTATAATGTGTGTGCTTCATAATAATAGGATAATATAGTGCTGTGCAGGGGTTCAGATAAAAAAAAAAATATTTGAATGCCTAATTTCTTCTGAACAATGCATATTAATTCTCACAAATAGTCCTTTAAACCACCTTTGCATATATTAGAAAAGATAATTTATTTAAATAGCCCATAAATCAGGTGTTAAGAAAAAAGCTTTTCCAATTTTTATGCAGAAAGCTACTTTTTATGTTAAAATTCGAATACCACCATGTGTATTCATTATGTTGCCCCCCAATCTATCCTATCCTAATGGTATAGCAGCATATCAACCCCTGGTCTCAGATCTGAGGTGAGCAGACCAATCATTAATTTTCCATAATCAAAACCCGTTTTAGGTTCTTCTGATGATTAACTTTTTTGTGTGGGATAACAATATCATTCCATCGGATGCCCCAACACATTTGAACTATGATCCTCCACCCTTAATGATGTAGTAATGAATTGGCCAAACAGAGGAGCCACAAATAGATGAAAGCAAAACAATGAATCCTTGAGTGCATTGAGAACTTACCAGAGAGGGATTCTACTGTCAAGTTGAAGTTTGATACATGTGTTAGTATTTCTCTTGAGCAGGGTTGGATTTCCGGCTCCCCTAGGCCGGCTTCAGTTTTTCTGCTCCACCCCATGCTTAAGTGAGCGCGCACACCCTTCACTTGTCCCTATCTGCACTGCGGACTGCATGCGCTCAGTAAGAAGCTGTAGGCAATTTTTTATGCGTGCAGTCCTCAGTGCATTGGCAGATGATGCGGCTGGGGCGGCATGCCGCCCTTGAAATCGTGCCGCCCTAGGCCCAGGCCTTTGTGGCCTTGCCACAAATCTGGGCCTGTCTGGAAGTTATGTAAATTGGGCAACCTATCTAATGAATAGTCTATCTGCTTCAACCTCTCAGGTTCTTAGATTACAGGTACGGTATATGTTATGCAGAAACACATTATCCAGAGAGATACAGGAAGGCCTATAGACTCCATTATAATTGAATAATTTACAATTTTAAAAATAAAAATAATAATTTTAAATAATTATTTCCATTTTCTCTGTAATAAGAAAACAGTACCTTGCACTTAATCCCAAATAATATATAATTAATCCTTAGGGGCAAATTTACTTATGGTCGAATATCGAGGGTTAATTAACCCTCGATATTCGACTGCCGAATTGAAATCCTTCGACTTCGAATATCGAAGTAGCCAAAATAACATTCGAAATTCAAAGTTTTTTTATTCCATTCCTTCACTCGAGCTAAGTAAATGGGCCCCTATATGTTGGCAAAACCAGCAATTTGTTTTATTTAATGTTTAAATTATTTTTAGTAGGTATGGTGGTCCAAATTAGAGAAAGACCCCTTAAACCTCAGGTCCCGAGCATTTTATATAATAGGTCCCATACCTGTAGCACCTAACAAAATTATTTCATCAACCACAGCAGAAGAAAAAACAGCTGGGGCTTTACTTACAGGTGAACACAATAAAGTCTTTTCACAAAGATAAACCTCACAGTGCAGGAAGACAGCTGTATATTCACCAATAAATCTGAATATTTGTAGAGAGAACTGTGCTTCAGTTGAGATACCATTAGCAGACACACTTATGGTGCCATCATACGTATTAGGACATCTGCAAAACAATGGAGTACATTTTATAATAATGGGACCAGTTGTGAATTATTTATATCTTGCTACTTTTCCATTTACATTTCAGTTGCTCAATTAGGTGCTCAAAGGATAAGGGAGTCACCATTAGAAATGACCAAAAAAAAAACTGTTTCTGTAATAAGCTTCTATTATACCTAACTTACCCATTCTCAATGATGAAATACTTTGTTGGATTATAAATATTATTTGTAGGAGTGGCAAAGCAATTTTTTAATACAATGTGGAACAATGGTTGATATTCTTTGATAAATACTCCAACATACAACAAGGATTTTGTTGATATCTTAACTACTGCTTCTTCATATGGTGTGCTGTATCCTGAATCCTTATACAAAGCCATGCCCACTGTAATCTTTCCATTGGCACCAATGTTCATATTTATTGTGCTATAGAAATAACAAAAATGTATATTAGTTAATCGACACAAGGATACAAACAAGGGGCCATTTACTATTACCACAAATGCTAGATAAATGCTAGATAGTTCTTTCTGTACTGTGTGCCTTGCACTGTATTGGAAATCTAGTACTGGGTGCAAAGTCCAGCATTGGTGGGTCTAAGCCTGGCCTGTCCTTACTTCTTACCATGGGGAGGTGGTAAGTACAGGGCTCCTTCACCCATAGTTGACCCTAACTTATGTGTCTGAATGATGCAGAAGTTAGGGAACAATTAGAGGATTACACCTATGTGCCTCCCCTACCGGCTCCTTCTGAATACAGTGATGCCAAATGCTGCCAATATTTTATTCATGGCATGCATGCAGGTCTCTGAACTGCATTTTAGAACACGGAGATCTGCGAAAAGTGCAGCATTTGTGCCCATTTTTGTTGAAATTTACGTAAGTTACGTATAAAGTTATATTAATACATTAATTGACAGGGGAGTTGTCTGTGCTTACCTCTGTCTCTCCTTTAAGCAGGGAGGGGAAAACTCCACTGACCACCAAGGAATTAAATTCCACTGGACTCCAATCAACTGACTGAATCATTAGCAAATTAATTAATGGAACTATACATATATGAACCTACTTATTATAGAGTAACATCAGCTATTTGGATCTATTTACTGAATTACATGAGCTGTTACCTACATGAACTTTCCAATAGTGGGATTACTAGTTATTGGGCCCCACAGCAAGCTCACTAAAACCTAAACTTTTGGGTGTTTTCCATAAATATATAATGCAGCTGCTTATCAATCCTAATGGGCCCCTATAGTTTTTGGGCCCCCAGCAGTTTCAGGGCATGTTCCCTCTACAGTTACACCCCTGCTTTTCAATATTCTCAAATTAAACATGAAATCCAATTTCTATTTTTTATTAAACCATTCATAGCTGTTGTAAGCTCATTTAAAAATCTCAGCTGTCAATCAAATATTGTCTGCCCCTCCCCAATGCTTTAGACATATTGGCAGGGCAAACAATTACTTCCTCTTTCCATTCAGCACTTCCTAGATGTCACTGCTCTCCACACAGTCCCCTGTACAAGGCTTGTCTTAATAACAGTGTCCACAAAATGGCTGCTGCCTGCTTGTTATAATTATGAATTCCCAGACTGAAGGAAACAAGATTCAAATAATTTATATAGTGTAATTAAAGTTAATTTTGCTTGACTAATGAGATAAAATAGGATGCTGAATAATTTTTTGGGTGACGGGTCCCCTTTAAGCATCCATAGCTGTCATGCTATATTCTAAAATATTGATGCATACTGATGCACAATACATAATGAAGGGTAATGGAAAAAAAAATTCCTTGACGAACTATGGGCCCAACTCTCAAAACACCTTGGGATTCATGTGTTTCACTCCGCAAACCACTAGTTTGACTAGTTATTGGGCCCCACAGCAAGCTCACTGGGGTCCTAAACTTTTGGGTATTTTCCATAAATATATAATGCAGCTGCTTATCAATCCTAATGGGCCCCTATAGTTTTTGGGCCCCCAGCAGTTTCAGGGCATGTTCCCTCTACAGTTACACCCCTGCTTTTCAATAAAATGATTTATGAGTTTGTATTATAGTAGCTATGGCTGAACAAAATACACCAGCAAGTTCAACATTTTTGCCAACTGCTAATTGCTTGTGTGTGTAGTGCAACCAAGAACGCTAGCCAAAAATGTTAATACTGTGCTCTTTTGTGCATGAGATGCCATATATAAATAACTGTTATGGGGCCCCAGAGTTTCTGATGGTGACCCTGTTTGCACACAGCCCTGCACTTTATAAATAACCTCTATAAACTATTGCTATCATTGGACTGATTTTTTTTTTCATTAGAAGCCAATCTAGATTATTATTTCCATATTCCATACACTATTTGTTAAATGTATTATTTCTTTACTGCTACTGTTATGAAATGTCATCGGATTATTCTATTTATTTGTATTTTCCAATGTATTGTCCTCCACTGAGGAAACTTTAGGGGCTTTATAAAAATTAAAAACTACAATAAAGTAATTAATAGAAATATAAAGATAGATTAAACATTGACCATAACAAGAAAATGGATGCCCATTGTACATTGTAAAGTGTAAAGTGTAAAATGAATGGTATGACTGGAGATCTGAAGATGATACCACATTAGAAGGAAGAGATAGCAATAATAATAATAAAAAATAAAACCTTAGGTCAGGCGTCAAGACGCTTTCAAGAGATACATTTATATTCAGTGGATAACTGCACTTGACATTCACAAAAATCTCTTCTATAACTGGTGATGAATCAGGAGGCAAGTGAATAGTGTTCCCAAATGTTACCATGGCATCAGTTTTCTGCAAATAAAAGAAAGGTACATAAATACTATATTGAATGTATAGCAATGTTATTTTTCAAATATTAAGTATCTTTTCAAAGTAGTGATGTGTGCGATGGCCCAAACCCACCCAACCATTTTGTAGGTCAGTGACAAGTTCAGGTTCAGCTCTTCTTCTGCTCTCCCCACCAGCATTACTTACTCAACTTCATCCGCCTCCATTTAGATCTGCACACCTGCCCAGCCCCCCTTTCATGATGTCAGAGATGGGTGGGTCATGCTCGGATCTATAGATTGTCGGTGCCAGCTGGGTATGGGTAGGGGGCTGGTTGGGAGCGGGCGGGTTAGAGTCGGGTGCCGGTTGAATTTTTGTTGACCTGCACATGACTTTTCCTAAGTAAACGTACCCTCAGATATTTTAAAATGTGTTTCATAAATGACATAATTTGCATAGCAATTAAGAAATGTAAATTATGTAATATGAAATATAATTCTTTGGAGACAATAAATATAGCATTCACCTCAGTATTTCAGATGACTGAACCAAATATCATTAAAAAAAGGATATAACTTGAAATAGCTGAATAATAGAAAGCAACACTCTGAGGGTCTCATTTCTTAATGCTCTTGATGCAAGTGCTAGTACAAAAATCACGTTACCCATAGTGCTCAGGGCCGGAACTAGGGGTAGGCAGAGAAGGCACGTGCCTAGGGCGCAAAGTTGGGGGGGCGCCATGCACGTACCGCCTCTGTCACCTACCTCTAGTCCGGTTCCCTTCTCTGTCCGACTATCTGTGGCATTTTAGGATTTTTTTGCTTGTGCTCATGCTCAAGAACTCTAATTAGCGCATGCGCACGCAAGAGCGGCAATTAGCGCATGCGAGAGCGGTAAACCGGCGCCGCACCTAGCCATTCACGCATGCGCACGCGATCGGCCATTCGCGCATGCTAAACTGGCGCATGCCAGTGCGGCCCGGCTCTGATAGTGCTCATTCAATAATCACTTGCATCCAGGCACATTTGCACACAAATGAATGCCAAAAATGTAATGTTCTTGTTGACTGACCCAAAAGCTGAATGACTACATATTATGGAAAGTCAGAGGTAGATATGACCCAACTCATCAAATCTCTACCTAATGTATGAGTAATGGAAGGGTCAACAGTCAAACATTTCTGTCTTAAGCCCCTAGCTGATAGCTCATAGGAAATCATTCTGCATGTTAGGCTACTATGAATTTATATTTATGCTCATTCCTTGTTGACAACTCTCTACCTATGGAATGAGCAATGGAAGGAGCCAATTGCCAGGATTATCTGTCAATAGCCAATAACTATAATAATCAGACTGCAAGGAAGTCATTTTGAATGGTAGGCCAATTCAAAAATTAAAGCAGTTTTAAAGACAAAAACTTGCGTGAGTTAAACACATCATAAACATATGGAATACATACAGTTATTGTGTTCCGACATTCTTCCATTCCATTCTGCCATCGTACTATTACTGCGTCACTGCTATACAGAAGCTCGGCACACGTACTGTGTTCTAGATGTATATTTGGGACATCCACCTTCCAAGCTATTAGGTCACTTTTCTTGAAAGTGACTTCAGTATATGTTAATCCACAGGACAATGTAGGAGAAGAGTCTATCACAGTAAGAAGGAAGGAGAATATTATACTTCTGCAAACATGTATAATGCAATTATTTCAGTTTAGCTCTGGCTTTATCCAAATCTACATCTTTTCCATAAAGATAAAACTTTGGGCTTGATTGGTAAGAAGGTGTTACCTGTGTCTGCAGCTACTACTGTCCATATTTATCGAAATTTAAATTTGTAAAAAATTCTAATTTTTTCTACTTGGAATAAACCTGAAATATTAGCTTAGTTATTAATTAGGCAAACAAGATTGAAAAAAAACATGAACAAAAACTTGGATTTATAAACTATCAAAAAATTAGAAAAACTTGAATCAAATAAACCACATTTGCAGATGACACAAAGCTATCCAGCCAAATAATTCCATCCAGGATGTGGCATCCTTGCAACAGGATCTTGACAAACTGGCAATCTGGGCAGCTAAGTGGCAAATGAGATTCAATGTTGAGAAATGTAAAGTCATGCACCTGGGATGTAAAAATATCCAAGCGACTGCACTAGGCAAATCCATTATGGAAAAGGACCTTGGAGTCCTTGTAGATAATAAACTTGGCTGTAGCAAGCAATGCCAGTCAGCAGCATCAAGGGCAAATAAGGCCTTGAGCTGTATTAAAAGGGGCATAGAGTCAAGGGAGGAGGGGGTCATTCTTCCACTGTATAGAGCACTTGTAAGGCCCCATCTAGAATATGCCGTACAGTTTTGGTCTCCATCACTCAAACAGGACATTATTGTATTAGAGATATATAATACTATACCTTCGGTGTCCGCACACCCTATACATTTAATATCCACTTCCGGGTGCTGTGTCTAACTTGAGTTGTAAAGGAAAGCTGTAACGACACCCACTCCGGTTCTTTTCTTTCAAGATTTATTCAGCATAATTCATGCATATTAAAAGCATCGATGATTTTAATATGCATGAATTATGCTGAATAAATCTTAAAAGAAAAGAACCGGAGGGCGTGTCGTTACAGCTTTTATATGTATATATATATATATATATATATATATATATATATATATATATATATATATATATATATATATATATATATATATATATATAATCTCTCTAAAGCTTTATTTACCAGTAGGTCTTTCCAGCTGACTCAAGGTCATCCATTCCGTTTACAAGAAAAGAGGTTCCGCCTAAATATTCGGAAGAGGTTTTCGTGAGAGCTGTGAAGATGTGGAATTCTCTCCCTGAATCAGTTGTACAGGTTCATACATTAGATAGCTTTAAGATGGAGTTGGATGGCTTTTTAGCAAGTGAGGGAATACAGGGTTATGGAATATAGCTCATAGTACAAGTTGATCCAGGGACTGGTCAGATTGTCATTTTTGAGTCAGGAAGGATTTTTTTTCCCTTCTGAGGCAAATTGAAAAAGCTTCAGATGAGGTTTTGCCTTCCTCTGGGTCAACTGGCAGTTTGGCAGGTTAAAAAAGTTAAAAGGTTGAACTTGATGGACATGTGTCTTTTTTCTACCTAACATAATATGTTACTATGATACCTGAGATACTGATAACTATGTTACATACATTTTTCCTATGACATCTCCCATTGACTTCTACAAATGGGCTGATTCTAGTAGATGAAAAGACATGGCAAACTTGCTCCATGCAGCAGGCAAAGCTTTGCTCAGCCTCAATCCATAAAGCACAACTCCACACAGGATTTAAATGCAAAGGGTATAGCTTTACTATACTTTATTTAGTCTTGGTTAGAGAGAAAAAAACGGTATAATCCTAAAGGAACGTGACCGTGTTGTGCATAACTGAAAAAATCAAAGAGATGAATCGCAATGAATTGATTTATTCAATCAAGTGTAAACCTGTAAGGTATGGGCTTATTTATCAAAATTTGGAGTTTGTGTAATGCTAGAGGCTTGAAGGCTTGAATTTGAATGCTTACTTATTTATTAAAAAATCTGACAAAAAATCAATAGAAACTTTTGTCAAAAAAAGGATTGTTGAAGTTTTACTCTATTTTTTATTTTTATTTTCAATTGATCAAAAAATGTAAAAAAATGAAAATTGTCATAATTGTCGATAAGAGTGCTATATTTTACCATTATTTTACCATTCTCCCTTTATTTTTTTCAATGTTACACCAATTCACAATAATGGCAAGAAGGTAGAACTACATTATTAAACTTATAGGGGCAGAATTACTAAAGGGTGAATTGTCGCCAGCACCAATTCGCACACTTCACCAGGTGCAAATTTGCTACTATGTTAATTCACTAATATGCAAAGTTGCGATCTGGGCGACGAACGCTGGCAACTTTGCACTAGCATTACTTTAGCAGTGCGAGAATTTCACTGTGAATATCGAGAGCATTCGTTTGTGCCTAGCAAAAATCCACTAGTGATCTTGCGCTTAGGTTAATTTGCATACGGCAGGTAATTTAAAGTTGTATGTACTGTATCTTTTTTATAAATGTTAGTGCAAATGCTTGAAGTTACCACTTTTTCTTACAAATGTTCAGGGAACCTTAATAAAGACAAGAGAGTTAATATAATGCCCTACACATGAGCCCACTGTAAAATGAATGTTCCATATGTTATGAAATGTCCAGAGAAAATCGGTTACCCAAAAAAAGTTGACTTTTGCAAATCCGCTTCAAAAAAGGTAGTCGCCAGCGTTTTTGGAACTTTAATGCATTTTCGGCTCACAGGATAAGATGTAAGTGACAGAAGATTGAGGAAGATCTACTGTAGCTGCTTTATAGCACTTCACCTGGTCTGAGGTGGCAAAGTTACCTCTGGCGAAAGAGGTAAAGTTCAGTAAAATCCTCACTTTACTGAATGTGCGGAGTAATGACCTTTCACAAGAGCGAAAAGTTGCCCGGCGATAGAGTGCAAACGAACGATAGCGATGGTCTCTTTCCCTGGTGAATTGGCGATGTCCCTGCGGATTTGATTTCTGGTGAAAAGTCGCTAGCGTTAGCCACTTCGCCCTTTAGTAAATCTCCCCCATAGAGTCTTCTGGATTAGAATACTTGTCTGAGAATTTGTTGAACAAAGGTATAAACTACATACAGAATTTAAAATAAAATAGACAAAGTGAATGGGTTTAGTGAAGGAAAGCCTACAAACCAAATGATATTTTATATGTCTGGAGAGGATCGGGGTGGTTGTGTTGATAATGCTTAAAGGGATACTGTCATGGGAAAAAAAATAATTTCAAAATGAATCAGTTAATAGTGCTGCTCCAGCAGAATTCTGCACTGAAATCCATTTCTCAAAAGAGCAAACAGATTTTTTTATATTCAATTTTGAAAATCTGACATGGGGCTAGACATATTGTCAATTTCCCAGCTGCCCCAAGTCATGTGACTTGTGCTCTGATAAACTTCAATCAATCTTTACTGCTGTACTGCAAGTTGGAGTGATATCGCCCCCTCCCTTTTCCCCCCCAGCAGCCAAACAAAAGAACAATGGGAAGGTAACCAGATAGCAGCTCCCTAACACAAGATAACAGCTGCCTGGTAGATCTAAGAACAACACTCAATAGTAAAAACCCATGTCTCGCTGAGACACATTCAGTTACATTGAGAAGGAAAAACAGCAGCCTGCCAGAAAGCATTTCTCTCCTAAAGTGCAGGCACAAGTCACATGACCAGGGGCAGCTGGGAAATTGACAAAATGTCTAGCCCCATGTCAGATTTCAAAATTGGATGTAAAAAAATCTGTTTGCTCTTTTGAGAAATGGATTTCAGTGCAGAATTCTGCTGGAGTAGCACTATTAACTGATGCATTTTGAAAAAAACACGTTTTCCAATGACAGGATCCCTTTAACTAATCTTTAGCTAAACCTTGCTACTCTTTTACACAAGAAGTTAATCTTTAAAGTAAATGAATTGGTGCTGGATTGTCAGGTAGTAAAATGGATAATAACAAGGGGAGAAGTCAAACTTTTATGGTCTATAGTCCAGGCAGAAAGAATGCATCATCACAGTACATTTTAAAATGCCCCTATTTGCATGGAAGAAGACATGCAAATGGCTAATAAATAAGGAATGGGATGAAAAGTTTAATTTCTTTGTACCTTATGATCCAAAAGAAGGCTGTGCGTTTGAATGCATTGTTTTAAAGCAACAAAGACAGGAAGAGATAGGAACTGACTTTTAAATGCCAAAACAAGGCAAGCAATTTTAGTTCCCACAAGTAGTGATGGGCGAATTTGGGGCGTTTCAATTTTGCTGAAAAATTTGTGGATTTTCCGCGAAAACGGTGTCCATTTTTTTTTACGCCGGCGAATTTTTGCAGCGGTTTCGCAAATTTATTCGCCGGCAGGAATTCGCTGCAGATTCGTGCCTGACGAATACATTTGCCCATCACTGCCCACAAGAGAAAGTTTCAATTGCTGAAATAAAACTATGAATTACTATGTTAAACAGTAGGCATAGGCAGTTATTATTATTTATTTATTCTTTGTTTTGCCTCCTCTGATGCTCCCTAACCTGCAAGTATGTATGACGCAATAGCTAGGAGTTGTTCCAGGGGATACCCTTGCGCTACACACTACAAACCCCTATAAAGACCCCAGACAGAAGTGCAGGAAGACTAAGTGGGAATGTTTCGCTAGCGCAAAAAAACCTGAGCAAAGACGTTTGCGAACGTTAGTTAATTATGTCCTTTTTGACTGATTAGAGACCTCAACGACTTCCTTGCAAAGTTTGCGAACAAATCGTTTTTGCTAAGGTTTGCAGTGAATGGAATAAAAAGTTGCAATCGCAAAACCTTTTTTGCAACAAAATATGTAATGAAACTCAAGAGCAGGTTTTAAAGCTAAACCTTTGCTTAGCGAAAATGCGCAATGTAATATTCGCCAGCAACTGATTTACATTGTGAGCAGTGCTAAACATTTGCAAAGGAGCCATTTTAAATAACGCGTGTGACTTTTATTTGTGTTCCCCCCATTAGAGGCACAAAAAAGCACCTAGTTGGTGGCTGCAGCTCAGCCCAGTCTTTAGAGGATCTCATTGCATGTTGCTTAAATTGCTGCTCTTAAATTGTGCATCTGATTGAAGCACGGGTTAGGGGAATGGGTGAGAGAGGAGATGCTTACATTTTACAGATATACAGAAAAACTTTTGCTGCGGAGGTATTATAGCAAATGTATGGAATCATGATCTCTGCAATTGAAAGCTACAAGTGATAGTTCATATTGGAAAAGATCTATAGATCTACTGGGAAAAGTTAATTTCAAGAGCACACTGAATGCTGTAAGTTTCTAGTTGAATATAAATAAAATCTACATACACCTTACCTTGGCCAATTTCTCTTGAAAGCATTGTCCAGTTCTTGAAATTCTGTTCTGCAAATAAAAAAATATACAATAGCTTCCATTATTAAGACAATATGTATAATAATAACAAGTCAAAAACCAGTGTAAATATTTACCTTTGCTCAGGTGGATTTGTAATGAAATTGCGACAGGCAAAGCAGACAACAAGATCATGACGACATTCATCTCTGCTTATTTAAAAGTCTAGAAAACGAGACAAGAAATCGAGTTAGAAAAATGTGAAAGGAATAAATAAAGTACGATTTGCATTCCATGTACTTACAGTGATTGGAATGAAAGTCACTTCTTCAACTTGCCAGTCTAAATGCCTACATTCATACTCATACATATTGCTTTTTATTTCGTCCTTGCCGTGTTTGCCTTCTTTTGGATGAGATGCCTGGGAAATGAAGCTAATCATGAGACAAGGAAATGCTAGAATTGGCCAAGAGTTTGCACAAACCTTCATAAAAACAGTAAAATTGTTTTTTACAACAGTCATTATAGTTATTGCATGCAATTCAAAGTAATGTTCAGACTAGATAGGCTAGACACGCCTAAAAAAACCCCCACTGTAGCGTAGGTTTAAACAAAACATTTTCATTTAGGAGCAGATTTATCAAGGGTCAAAGTGAAAATTCGAATTTAAAAATTCTATTTTCGAGCTATTTTTAGGGGCCGATTCACTAAGGGTCGAATATCGAGGGTTAATTAACCCTTGATATTCGACTAGGAATTAAAATCCTTGACTTTGAATATCGAAGTCAAAGGATTTAGCGCAGATAGTTCAATCGAACGATTGAAGGATAATTCCTTCAATCGAACATTAAGGGGCACATTTACAAAGCTCGAGTAAAGGATTCGAATTAAAAAAACTTCGAATTTCGAAGTGTTTTTTGGGCTACTTCGACCATCGAATGGGCTACTTCGACCTTCGACTACTACTTCGACTTCGAATCGAACGTTTCGAACTAAAAATCGTTCGACTATTCGACCATTCGATAGTCGAAGTACTGTCTCTTTAAGAAAAACTTCGACCCCCTACTTCGGCAGCTAAAAGCTACTGAAGTCAATGTTAGCCTATGGGGAAGGTCCCCATAGGCTTGCCTGAGATTTTTTGATCGAAGGATATTCCTTCGATCGTTGTATTAAAATCCTTCGAATCGTTCGATTCGAAGGATTTAATCGTTCGATCGAACGAATAATCCTTCGATCGTTCGATCGCAGGATTTGCGCTAAATCGTTCGACTTTGATATTCGAAGTCGAACGATTTTAGTTCCTAGTCGAATATCGAGGGTTAATTAACCCTCGATATTCGACCCTTCATACATCTGCCCCTAAATCCTTCGAATCGAACGATTCAAAGGATTTAAATCCAACGATCGAAGGAATATCTTTCGACCTTCCCCATAGGCTAACATTGACTTCGGTAGCTTTTAGATGGCGAACTAGGGGGTCAAAGTTTTTTTTAAAGAGACAGTACTTCGACTATCGAATGGTCGAATAGTCGAACGATTTTTACTTCGAATCCTTCGATTCGAAGTCGTAGTCGAAGTTCGAAGTAGCCCATTCGATGGTCGAAGTAGCCCAAAAAAAACTTCAAAACTCGAAGTTTTTTACCTTCGAATCCTTCACTAGAAGTTAGTGAATCGGCCCCTAAGTGTACTTTGACTATCGAATAGTCCAAAATTTGATTCGAATTTGAAAAAAAAGTGACTATTCGAATTTTGAAATTTATCATGTACTGTCTCTTTTAAAACTTCGACTTCGACCATTATCAAATTGCCGAATTGCTGTTTTAGCCTATGGGGGACCTCCTAGAACCTCTAAAAATAAAAGTTTGAATCCCGGAGCTATGGTGTTCCCAAATTCCAGCAATCAGATAGGCTCTCCTCTGCCCGTTTTAAAACACTCTTCAAATATGAATTGCTGTATCCCTCAAAAACCAGAGTTTATCGAGGGGGAGATAACAGAAAGTTTTATATAGTGTAGTATTTATAAAATAAAATTCGGATCTCACCCTTAGTGATTGTTTATAACTTCATAACAACAGTGCATTTGTTCGCCACTTTCTACTTTCTCCGTAAGAAGTTATTTAACAAAAAAATCCGTGATTGAATATAACACACTTTTACAACCGTGAAATCGTAAAATCCCCACCAATCCCATTAGCTCTATGAGCATAAGGTGCTATGTGCAGTGATTCCCACAGTGTGAGCGCGTAACTAGGGAGGTGGTGAATCTCCTAGAACCTATTTGGAGTAATTTGGGGGAAAAATCAAAGTTTTTTGGGGCAAAACCTTTGATCCAAATTCGATCTAATGCAGTAGACATCAAATCGAACAATTCAAATACAGCCTATTTTTTAATAAATTTCGGTTGGTCTTTTTTTATTCAAATTTTGAGTTGGAAACTCCCATCACCTCGAAATTTGACCCTTGATAAAGCTGCACCTTAAAGTTATGGAAGGAATCCATTTCCTGGTATTCTTTTTTCTATTTATTTTCTGGCATTTTATTGAAAATTCTGGAACCACCCATGCCGCTCCCCATGGACTTTAATGGAGACTTCCTGAAACTGCTAGCAATATCGAAATGTATCATGTACTGTCTCTTTAAAAATTTGACTTTGACTATTCGCCATCTAAAACCTGTCGAATTGCTGTTTTAGCCAATGGGGGGGGCTCCTACAACCTATTTGGAGTCAATTGGTGGACTCCAAAAATTTGGAAAAAAACTTTGATTCAAATTTGATCGAATGCGCCATTACTTCTATTCGTACAATTCGAATTCAGCCAAATACGGACCTATTCGATCAAAAAAATCCCATCTACTTAATTTCAGTTTGGACTTTTTGAATTTGAATTTCGAAGTTTTTAAAATTCTAAATTCGACCCTTGATAAATATGCCCCCTAGAATGTTAGGTATCAATATTTGCATTTTAGTTTTTCCGTGAATCAACTTTTTTTAAATTTGGATTATGGTTTAAAAAAAAACTTGAATGTTTGATATTTATTAGGCGAAACAAATTTGAAAAATGTAATATAAAACTTTGGCATGTGAAAGCTTGC
This sequence comes from Xenopus laevis, assembly GCF_017654675.1. NCBI lineage: Eukaryota > Metazoa > Chordata > Amphibia > Anura > Pipidae > Xenopus > Xenopus laevis. Next base: position 112,313,709 of record NC_054387.1, on the reverse strand, counting down.
AAGGTCATGTAAAAAGTCAGTGGGAGTTGCCCTATGCAAAATTTTAGCTATTTATTCAATTCAGGTTTTTTGAACTTGTCAACCAATTAAAAATACAAATTTGAGGTATTTGGAATATTTAAGAAACAAGCAAATCTTTGTATTTTTAAAAAGAAGAAGAAAATATGAATTTTGATAAATAGGCCTTTTAGTAGCTTGGCATGACTGAAAACAATATGACCCTATGTGAACTATATTGGATGTTCTTGGAATAAAAGGCACTTTCTCTTGACCATCGTTAACAGGATATGTAATATTTTTCCAAGATAAAAAACAATACAGTTGCTGATAAAGGGGGATTTTTACACACAAGGTGATAAGTAATAATTACTAGATGACTAATGCTGAATACTAATGTCAGTACCAAGCTAGATATAATTACTAATTTATTTAATCAGATATATATTGGCCAATTATATGAAAATGTGGAGGCCTGTTTATTAGAGGTTGAATTTTAGTGGTGTTTAGAGTTTTTTTAAACCACAACTAAACTCACTTTCTCTAAAACCATGAATGTCATGATATTTCTTAAAAGATCCAAATAAAAAAAGTACAAACGGAAATCGAATTTTGAGTTCAATTCAATTAAAAATGTTCAATAGGATCAACGAAGCTCCCATTGACTTCTATAGGACCACGAAAACTTTTCATGGCGAAGTTCTGTATTAGAGGTTTTCATGGCTTATACACTTAATAAATCTCAATTTTTTTTTAGAGCTTTTAAAAAATTAGGTGAACCACAAATTTTTAGAGATTCATGGAAAAAATAGAAATTCAATTGTAATTAAATTGGCCACTGAGTTGTGATTTAAGTGGTTTCTTTTTCTACAAAAAGTTAACTGAATACATTTTTTTTCTGATAGATACTTTGTATTCTGTCTGTCTGAGACAGTTGAACTTATCAGATGGTAGTAGGCTTATTCTGGTCGACTGTAATAAAAACTGGCAGAATTTGCATGCAGATTTGGACCCATAGAATCAAAGAAACAGTAACTCGGCACAGTCAATAATTCTGTGGGAAAGGCCTAAGACTGAGAAGAAACATAAGGATCCATTACCAATGGTAAGTATAAAATATTCTGAGCCTTATCAAAGTGACAATCTGGAACATCCAAATATAACCTAGCTGCAGGCAGTACAATGTTCTACAACCTGCTTGGAGTTGAACCAGGAACCTGGGGTTTTGTGCAGTCTGCATTGCTGCTTCTCTATGTGAGGAGACAGCTAAGGTCCTGGTTCACTCCTATTGCTTTCCATGTAATTGCTAGTAGGCTTGGTTTGCCAATCTGGCCACAGCTATGTTAGCTATTAAGCTGCCTATAAAAACCCTTACACTGCACTGACTCATTGCCCAATGTAGGTCTATTTTCATAGTTCCTGGTTATAATTCTTGTCTGATTATCTGTTCCTGACCTTTGCCTGTTTTTGACCTTGCTGTATCACAGCCTTAACCAACCCTTGCCTGTTTTGTCTGATTGGTACTGACCCAGCCTGCTCTCTGTTCCCCATCCATTTTGTATCCATTACAATCCCTTGCCTGCCCAGAACTTTCTCCTTGGTCCTCTCACTTGGACCTGGCAGCATCCAATTAGCCGAGGACTCATCCCGAAGTGAAAAAGTGTGAGCCAAGACCAGGACCTTGGGGTTAGTTCTGGGTTTTGGGATACCATATGTGACAGATGACTCAGTGGGTAGCACTGCTGACTTTCCTTGGAAGTTTGATTCCAGCTGGGGCGCTGTCTGTAAGGTGTTTGTCTGTATGGGTTTTCTTCAACACTCCAAAAACATACAGCAAGGCTAATTGGCTCCTTAGATTGAATCTTAAGTTGATGGAAAGATGTATAATCGTTGTAAATGCCTGCAAAAATGTGTCTATTTACTGTAAATATCAGGAAGTATTAATAATAAATAATTGTCCCTAAGTTAACAGGTCTGCCAGTGGGTCTGATGGAAAGAGTCATTTAGTACAGGCATATTCTTTTTAAGAAGGAGGTTTTTTTGGCGATTACGTTCCCCGGCAGGGGTAAGCGGTTGACATGATAAAGGGAACGCCTGCGGAAGATCTTTATTATTAAAGAGACACAAAATCCAGCTGTAAAGCTATCCTGCTGAGCCCTCTAATGACATTTTGCAACTTTTTCTTTGAAACAAAACACAAGAACCATTAATATTAAATGCAATCATGAGATCATCGCTGGTATAACAGATTTTAAAATGCAATTAGTTATGTGTTTGCACTAAACAGACAAGGATTATGTCAAGCAGAGTACAAGGAAGGCCCCAAACCAAGCAGAGGTTAGGACAGAGTTCAATAAAGACATATTTTGGGCAGCAGGTTGAAACTTAACCCACCGATGGACAGAGGTCATAAACAGAAGATGTGACAAAATAAGAGAAATACCAGTTCTCAGGAAGATAACCAACAGCTGATGCCATGGGAGGTAGGCTTATATAGGCCAAATTTGATGGCACCTGGTCCGACATGCAACAAAGAAACAGATGACCCTTAATAGGGATGAGCAAAATATTTTGTTGCGTTTTGCTCCAAAAAAACACCCATAAACTCTAATGTATAGTAAAATCTATAATCTGTGTGGTTTGAAAAATGTCGCACCAAAAACACCTCGACTTCAATGTGTTTGGCAAATTTTTGTGAATTTTGGAAAAGATTCATTCATCACTGACCCTTAACCATTGCTCTCCTGGACAGTGGCAAATTAATGAGATGTGAAGCCCATAAGATACACTCTTTGCAACCCCTTTCTAGGCTGCTAATACTCCCAAAAGTTTAGAAATAAACAACAAGTAATCAGGGTTAATGGTGCACCTTTAGATACAACGGGCCCACGAGTTAGCGTTTTTTTTTTTCAATTATCAAGAGCATTTTTTTTTATATTTATTTTTATCTGCAATGCTGGGCCTGTGTCCGATGTGTGCATGGTTTGTACCTGCTGGGAGAAGATTAGGCAGCCAGACAAGGCAAGGCACTCGTGTGTATAGTTTGCACCTGAGCTCATTGCTCCAAACCTGATGCACATATGAGAGCTCAGGCGCAGGTAACACTCACATGTTAGTGATATGTGGGTAGACAAATGATCAACCCACACCAGACCTTAACCTGATTCTTCAGGACTCGCACCAGACCTGGCCACATTTACTAATATACTCATGCCCACCCCCTGTCTCTGATGTCATGGAGGGGGAGGGGCAATGAGAGTCTATAAATAGATGGAACCAGACATGGAAATGGGGCACTGTTAGAACACTCAGCCCGCACTCACTTGCCCCCCCTGACCCAAATCACTAACACGTGTCTAACTTTCTCCCATCATGTACTATGCTCCCATGCTGACCAGACCCAGGCCAAGCAGCGCAGATAAAAAGACATTCTTTAAAGAAAAGAAAAAAAATAATCAGAAAAGCTAGTTGGAACTCTAATCACTCTGGGCCCCTAGTGTATTCATTAATCCTCCCTTGCTCCTGGATATCCCTTTGGAATTCCCTTAATATGTGGCTTTAGTTCACTGTCACTTCTACTTTCTTTATTATTTACAGCATTGGGGGTAAAATAATCCCATGTAACAAAAGTGCTGGCTTGGTGCTTTGTGAACCTACTGTCCTACCATTTCAGTATTGTTTTAAATAAACTCCTTAGTAAACAATGTGAATAATACTATTCGCGTGCCACTCTTTAAAGAGGCTTTAGAAGATTTGCTTTAGTCACGGTCTATCACCATGGACATACATTTAGAGTTTACAGAAGAAAGAGGAAAGTGCAAACAATGTACCTACAAATATAATCAAGTCCACTTTCCTTTTCTATTTCAGCAGCTGATTTTCTGTGGAACAGGTTTTATTCCGTAATGAATTGACATTGTATGAAACTATGCCTGATTTGGAAATATTATGGTATTGTGCAGTCGCCCGAAAGGGTATTTTTTTAGTTGTTACCACAAATAGTCTTTTTTTCCTCTCTTTTACCTGTGTCACCAGTCACGTTCCCTTATATACACAGCTGTGTTTTATGGTTTGAACTTTACATAGTATTTAAAGGAGAAGGAAAGTCGTCTACCTCTTGGATGTGCCAAATGTTAGGCACCCCCAAGTGATTGTATTGACTTACCTGAAACCCTGGACGGTGCTCCTATCAGCAGAAAACTGCACCAGCCTGGGGTTATTCCAGCGAGCACCACTGAGCGATCCTCTTCCGGCTTCTTCTTTCTTCAAATTTCCCAGGGCAGACGCATGTACAGTAGAAAGAAAAAGCCAGCTTTTTAGTTAAAGTAGAAGGAAAGCTACCTAAGCAGTTTATTGTCAATAGATTAGCCACAAAAGTGCACGCTATAAGACTATATTTATTCTGTAGAATGCTTTATCATACCAGAGTAAACCGCTCTAGAAGCTCTCTGTTTGTTTAGGATAGCAGCTGCCATATTAGCTTGGTGTGACATCACATCCGGCATGAGTTTCCCTGCTCACTCATAGCTCTGGGCTCAGATTACAGGAGGGAGGGGGAATGGAGCAAACTGAGCATGCTCAAGCCCTAACCCTAGAGGTTAAAGATGAAAACAGGAAGTCAGATACAGAAACCCATGTATACACAATAGAAGGAAAGAAATGCTGTGTTTCTTTTGACAGAGGACTCAGAGCAGCATTGATTTGAGGGTTTACTGGTGTATTTATACAGACCTTTCTGATAAAGCTTACTTAATTTTAGCCTTTCCTTCTCCTTTAAAGTTTGTCTTTTCACTCTACTGTGCATGTGCAGCCACAAGAAGAAAGAAGAAGCCTGAATTGGTGCTCACTGGAAGAACCCCGGGCCGCTGCAGTTTTCTGCTGATAGGAGCACCGGCCCGGGGGTTTTAGGTAAGTATATACAATCACTTGGGATGTCTCACATTTGGCACCCCCATTCCTGGGTTGAGCATTAGATTGCCCCAAGGGAGGGAAAGGAATGAAGACACGATAGCAAACATATTCTGCTCCTAAATGCAATATTTCCTGACACTCCTCTTTAGTTGACATATTTGTCTACTATAATTGACCAACCAGAGAGTCCAGGTCACATGTATTAAAGGGCCAGTAACATCAAAAAATAAAATTGTTTAAAAGTAATAAATATATAAAGCAGTGTTGCCCTGCACTAGTAAAACTGCTGTGTTTGCTTCAGAAACACTACTATTGTTTATATAAACAAGCTGCTGTGTAGCAATGGGGGCAGCCATTCAAAGGAGAAAGAGCTCAGGTCATACAGCAGCTAGCAGATAAACTCTGTAGAACATAATGACTATCCTGTAATTCGGGGCTTTCTGGATAACAGGTTACTGGAAAATGGTTCCCATACATGTACTAGTTAAAATGAAAATAGAATCAATCTACAGCAATATACCACCAGGATAGCACTGAAATCAAGCTTGAATATTTTCCAATTTGTACCACTAAGCATAAGTGATATAGTTAGAAAACTCTCACTTTTATACTTTTACATATTCAAACATTACTCAGTTTTTGTTGGACTACAAAACCTAAAATAGTATAAAGGTGGCCATACGCGGCCAGATTAGAGATGGCGATATCAGTCCTTTAGACTGATTTGACAGCTTATCTGCCCATGTGTTGGGGGCTCCCGACAGGTCCTCCCCAGGGATGGGCGAATTTGACCCGTTTCGCTTCGCCGAAAATTCGCTGCCGGCGAAATGTCGCAGACGCCCATTAAAGTCTATGGGCGTCAAAAAATTTTGTCGCGCGGCGAAACTGTTTTGACGCGCGCTGCCATACGAGTCTATGGGCGTCATTTTTTCGGTGAAATGAGGAGAAAAAATTCGCCCATCCCTAGACTCCTCCCTATCGATTTCAGGCCAAAAATTGGCCAGATATCAATCGGTCAAGTTTGATTTTTTTTTTCTGCGATCCAAGACTGCATCGGCTAGTTCATGAGGTCCTGCGGCCTATCAGCGATTATTTGCAGCATTGTAATCCGATCGAACGTCATATTCACCCGATATCACCCAGCCGTTAGAGGGCATATCAGGTTAAGATTCGCTCATTCTCATTGGTCATTTCTTTTCCATTCATAATGAAGATTTTGATCAGTAGAATTCTCATTGGTGAATTTGCTTGCATCTATGATTACGTTTTTTGATTGGGTTAACCACCCCTTTAACTGACCAGCCCTTTGTAACTATGAGTTGCCACTGGACACAATAAAGAGGCTCTAGAGTCAGCTACTGAGTTTATATCTGAAGCACAGGGTTTATTCTTGGATAACCTTTTGCTATTCACAAGGGCAGAGCATATGTGGCTTTATTCCTCTTTCTTCTTATTCTTCCTAATATCTAATGTCTCATTTATTGGGTGGGAGGTACATTATGCCATGGAACAAATACAAGTCATTTCGGCGAGGTGCTTATGAACCTACTGTCATACAATATGATGTCTGCCATTTCAGTAAGATATCAGATCACTGCTAGTAATGAAAAATGAGAATACTACTATTCATGTCACTCTATAGAATCACTTTAGATGATTTGTTTTGGCCACGGTCGATCACCATGGAACCTGTTTAGAGTTTACAGGAGAGAGCATCACATGCAGACAATGCACCTACCCATATAAACGTGACACCATTGTTTCTGTTTCAGTAAATTGTTTGTGTAACAGGTTTTTCTTCTATAATGAATGTAAATTGTAGAAATGTATATATACTTTGGAAACAATTATAGTATTGTGCTATTGCCCGCAGGTGCATTTTGTATGCTAAGAGGCATTTTACCCCTCCCTGGGCTGGGCATCGCATTGCTCCAGGGGAGGGAAAGGAATACAGACGACACAGACAATCTTTGCATTGGGTGTTGCAATAGCAAATACTTTACAATTGAACTCTATTGGAATATTTTCTGGCACTCCTTTTTGGTTGACCTTTTTGAGGATAGATGACAGATTTATATATACACACACACATATGAATATTACTCTGGATCTAGTTGTTGATTACACAAATCCAGAGATGGTTTACCAAAACTGATGTGAGCAGCACTGTGGCTCAATGGGTAGCACCTTTATCTTTGCAGTGTCCTGAGTTCAATTCTAGTCTGGGCGGAGACATTCCAAAAACGAACAGGTAGATTAACTGGCTTCTAATAACAGTTACCCTACTGTATGTGATTATGGTCAGAACCTTTGGTTTTAAGCTCCTTTGGGACAGCTAGAATTCTGGGTGAAAACAGGGCTTTTTAATCTTACATCTTGCACTTAATTTGGCCTGCTATGTCTCGAGCAGGCCCTGACTGGCAATCTGTGAGTTCTGGCAAATGCCAGAGGGGCTGCTGTAAGATGCCATAGACAGTCACTATTTATTGGGCTGCTGGGGGACTGGTTTGGCCTCTGTGTTCTTGAAATGTCAGGGCCTATTTTGAGCCCCAGTCCAGACCTGGTCTTGAGATCATATTGTTATCAAAACTTCATAAACCAAAGCAAAAACACAAGTTCTCAATCCCAGCCGGGGCATCTGCTGAACAGTACCCATTCTTTAGAAGCTTAGAAACTGGAGTTCGATTATTGCACTAGTGCCTAGGATACTATGGTGCTGAAGCTCCATGTTGGCCATCTTAGTGAAGAGGACCGGAAGCAGTGTGACAAGGTACTTACCAACCCAGCATTGTTATTTGATTTTAAACCAATTACAGTGATTGGTACAGTTATGATACAGTGTGTCCTCTGTGGTGTGGTCCAGGGGAGTGGTGGAGAGCATGAAAAAGATCCAATGTAGCAGTGACAGTGTAAAATGATGGGAAAAAATAGTACAAAAATACAATAAACTCAATATAGCTGAATAGCTTTAAAGGTATTGTCTCCAGCCTTACAGGTGCAAAGAATGTAGGGTATTATAGAGCGGTGAAATATTTGCCAACCTTTATTTCACGTAGCCCCCTAGGTCTTAATTACAGGGGTTGTTTACCTTTAAATGAACTGTTAGTATGATGTAGACAGTGATATTCTGAGACAATTTGCAATTGGTTTTCATTTTTCGTTTTTTTAGTTATTTAGCTTTTTATTCAGCAGCTCTCCAGTTTGCAATTTCAGCCATCTGGTTGCTAGGGTCCAAATGACCCTAGCAACCATGCACTGATTTGAAAAAGAGACTGGAATATGAATAGGAGAGGCCCGAGTGAGTAATAAAACAAATAATACATTTGTAGCCTTACAGAGCATTTGTTTTTAGATGGGGTTAGTGACCCCCCATTTGAAAGCTGGAAAGAATCAGAAGGCAGCAAATCATTAAAAAAGCATAAAAAATAAATAATGAAGACCAATTGATTAGAATGAACCATTCTAAAACATACTAAAAGTTAAATTAAAGGTGAACCGCCCCTTTAAGGCCTCATGGTTACCTTGATTTTAGTTATTGCAGTTCCCTCACAGTGGCTAAATTTAAGTTCTTGTGGTTCCCATGATTAAAGTATTTATGACCTCACATATCCATTCATCTAAAAGTTGGGTCTGATTTACAGTTGGAAAGGGAATTTGTTGCTTTTTTCTAGGTTAAAGCATCAGTTCAGTATGTAGCCAGGGGTGTCAGGGTTCCCTAGTCTTTAAAATGGCAAGCTGCCACAACTTCTGTCTCTTTTGGTCCCCACTTGCTGGAGCAGGTGGTGTGCTGAAGGGCCTGGAGCCAATGTAGACTTCAGTAGATGGAGGGAATTCCAGAAAGTTTTGTAATAGCTCACTCTATAAGCGAGAGATGCAACTCCATTGAGGAGGCAAGAAGGGTTCGTACCATATGGTGTCATCTATGAGTATAGGGACTTAAAAGGTCATGATCAGGAATAGGAGATTCCTGGAGTAAGGGACCATTGCAAGAATCACATCTACCTGGGGATTAGTTCACCTATTTTTGAGTACTATCTCTGGGGGGCTGTGAACACTACAGCTTTAATCATATGAATTCAAATTCAATTACAAACTCCATAGAAATTGCATATCATTCAGACAATAAAGAGTTATTACTTTGTTTTAAGAATCACTGGCGCCCAGGTTATCTGAGCGGTGCAAGAATGGTTCAGGTTCTTGCTATGAATCTTGGTTCTGCATAAGTATTTTAAAGGAGAAGTAAAGCTTAACTAAAGAAGTAGCTAGAAATGTTGTACATTATGTTTTGAGCTTCTGTACCAGCCAAAGGCAACCACAGCCCTTTAGCAGTAAAGATCTGTGTCTCTAAAGATGCCCCAGTAGCTCCCCATATTCTTTTCTGCTGATTCATTGCACATGCTCTGTGCTGCTGTCACTTAGTGAGCTTAGGGTGCGACTCACGAAAAAAGTCACGAAACGCCTATGGAAAGATTTTACTGATGAAGCTCTGACCACTAGAGGGAGATCTTGGTTTGCCAGACTGCACTGAAAAAACATTTTTATAGAACCTGGAAAACCACAAGTGAAAGAAAAAGAATTTGAAAAGATCATAAATAACTGCCAGACGAGATAACATTATTTGCCATTCTCCAGTATCCTTTTATTTTTCCAATCACACAATAAGCATTAAATGGAGCAGGATCTTCCCTTGGCTGTACAATTGCAAATCACTTGATGTTGTTTTTCAGGCCTCTGCCTTTTTCAGTGGATATGAACATTCAAAGATCTTTCTGGTAGGGAACTTTATTATTGGTCTTCCTCCTGATGGGTGCATTGCCATAGGTGCAGCAAATAATGTGTTTCGGTAGGTGATATGAGTTGAATTTTTCTATGAGAAGAGAATAAAATTACTTGTAGATGCTCTCCATATAATCAGTTCCAGTTAAACCGCACTTACTCTCTTGGGCCGCTTTCCTTATGTGTGCACGTCCTCGAGCCTGTTCACAGGGGCTCCCCCATATACCACGAACATATATCCATTGACAACACTCCAATTTCATTAAAACCGCTTTTAATTAAATTTGCAGTTGACAAAGAGCGGAGTGCCACTCGAAACGTTGCATTGTGTTGCTGTTCTGCTATGCAAATAATTGCAAATATTAAAGGCGGTTTTAATGAAATTGGAGTGCTGTCAATGGATATACTCGTCATATAATACAATTCTTTCTAGGCCATTTACTTATTATGCTATTTTCCATTTATCGATAATTGTATAAGAATAAGTGTCATACAGGCAAATATTAATGGCAGCAGTACATCTATGACATCATACAACAGCCTCTTCATCAAGGGGCAGATTTATTAAGGGTCGAATTGAAAATTCAAATGTTTTCATTTTTTTATGGTCAAATTCGATTTGTTTTTTTAAAAAAAATCGAATTCGATTTTTGAGATTTATCATAGTCTGGCCCTTTAAGAATTCAAATTTGACTATTCGCCACCTGCTGAATTACTGTCAATGAGAGAGGTCCAGTGATCAATTTGGAGATGTTTGCAGCCTTCCTGACATTCCAGTTGTTTTCAAGTTTGATTGAATTCGATTAGAGTTTTCAGGTGGTATAAATTCATCTGAGTTTTATTAATTTGATATTATTAATGCATTTTGACTAGTCGAATTTCGAATTTATGGGAGTTTAAAAAACTCACATGAATTCGAAATTCAACCCTTGATAAATGTGCCTCCCAGTGTTTGCAGCTCCCTGTATTCATTTTATCATCAGCAAGCAGACAAGAACTGTACACCATATGAGTCAGGGCCGCCTGCTGTTCATTTTGACAAACTGGTTATAGTCAGAAAAAACTAAGACACCAGAGAAATGTACAGTGACTCTTCTTTGCTCACTAACATTAATTTCTGTGCAGAGCAACATTAAAAGATGTTACTTTTTTATTACTACATTTTCTTCCCAGTGTAACTAGGCAGCCTCAGTGAAGAACAGGTGGTGCTGTTGATTTAAAGTCATTACGTTAGAAGAAACTTGCTAATATCTTAAAAACTAGAGAAATAAATGGATAAAAATTGGAAAAGGCTTTATAAGAGACTAAGCTATTTTACATTTAATTTGAAGGTTCATATTGCCTTTACGCTTGTATTAACACATGCAGGTACCAGAGGATGGACAGAGGCAACAAAATATATTGATCCTCTATACTGGTCATGTGTTCGGCAAAAAACTTGATGCAAAAAAGTTAATGAAGGATGTTTTTGGGATCCAGTTTATACAGAAATACCTAAAACAGAATGTCTCTCATATTTCTCAATATAAGTTTTGCAGTTTGGACATCACTGTATATTTAGATGAAAAAAAAAAATCCACTTATTTTCTTTCCCAGATGTTCCTGGAAGCCTAATGTTAAGGTAATTCAAAATTTAGATTAAGAACGGGGATCTTGCAATGTTATTTATTTGCCACTGTAGTTAGTGTTGAAACTAGGGATGGATTGGGTTTTGTCACGGGGGTCCTTGACCAAATATCGAATCTCAAAGTGCATTAGTGATGGGGGAATTTATTCGTTAGGTGCAAATTCACGGCGAATTCCCGCGATTCGCCGCTGGCTAATAAATTTGCGAAACCGCATCGAAAATTCACCGTTTTTTTGGACACCGGCACATTTTCGCAAATTTTTCGCCGTTTCGCGAATTTTGTGGGAAATTTGAAAATTTTTCGGTGAAGCGAAACACACCAAATTCACCCATCACTAAAGAGCACTTAAGCCAAAAAAAACTACTGTTCTACATAAAATGGACAGTGTACAACTCCTGATGATTTAGATGTTTTCTTACATCCAACTAGTCAAATCTGTCTGTGTATTTGGACACTTACCTCAATACACACACTTACCTCAAAACCCTTGCTTTTATACCCCTTCCATTAAAAAAGTATGCATGTGTTGGCATACATTCATATTGGACTGTAAGCACCAATAAATTGTAGATAAAATCGAACTATTTAATACAGTGGTTCCCAAACAGTGCGAATGTTTCCCTCTGGGGTCCAATAAAGTGGTGGCTGGTGGAGGCCTAGCCTAAATGCTCATCATGGTAAATATAGGGAAAGTGCCAATTATATCTTCTAAATAGTCCAAGAAGCCCAACCTGAAGCTCATTTATGGTGAGATTAGGGATAAAAACTTTGTTGTCCTAGATTCTTTCATATATACTTACAGACACCTTGGTGCCACATTTTCCATCTTCTAGAGGAGACACGGCAGTGACAAATTCTCCATCTTCAGAAGCAGTGCACTTTACATCAGCAAGACGGACATTTGTTTGATCATGCTTTAGATACTTCAGCTGGCAGATTGCAAAGGAAGCTTTCATTTCATTCTTATTGCAATTCACCACCAAATCCAGATCTTTAACATCTTTAAGGAACAAACACAGTTACATTTATAGTTGTTGAACTTCATACAAGTGTTTGACTTTTCTGTTCTTTCTGTGTCTAAACAATGCTCCTCTCCCTGATTTCAACAATGCATTTATCATTGGACCATTTATACAATTTTTCATTCTGATCCATAATGCTTTAATACAGCCATCTGGCACACATGTGGCAACATGCTTCAACCACACTTCTGTTGTTAATCTGTGTCATGAATTGGAACCAGTTGTCTTATTATGGTATCTCCATAAACCCACCCTCATGAGCAATTTTTAAAAAATGCATTTTTAAAGGGGAAGTAATGTCTACAATAGAAATGCTGTATTTTGTATACTAAACACAAACATGAACTTACTGCACCACAAGCCTAATCAAACAAATGATTTATGCTTTCAAAGTTGGCCACATGGGGCCACCATCTTTGTTAAACATCTTTGCAAGACCAAGACTGTGCACATGCTCAATGTGGTCTGGGCTGCTTAGGGATTGTCATAAATTATAAAAACAGCACAAGTCAAATAATATCTGCCAGAAGCCAATACAGCAAGACTGATTAATAATCAGAATATACAGACTGCACTGGATCCTGTGTTGTCATGTAATCTAATGTGGATTTTATAGTTTTTGTATTGTTTAATACAAACTTTCTCCAACTCTACAGAACCAAATCGAATCAGTTTATCTGTTTAAATCTGGCTCAATGATCTTTGTCTCTGCAGCTGGAGTTGGAAACAGTAAAGGGGATGTAAAGGCAAAAATAAAATCCAATACAAACCTCTACACAGTCGCTGACTGCTCTACAGGGAAACAAACAAAGCTGCTGTTCATAAGTATGATTGTTTCTCTGCAGAGCCATTAGGGACCGTCTGACAATTCCTATAAACAGCAGTAAATGAAGGGAGAATTTCACTGCATACAGTCAGGTTTCTTATAAAAGTAGTACACATTTTTTAATTAAAGTATATTGGAAAAAGGTTTCTTTTTCATTAACGAAAGTAAAAATGCGATTTTATTTTTTTGCATTTACATGCCCTTTGAAATGTATTTTTAAATTTTGGATGTGTGTTTGTAATAGCAAAAACACTGATACACTATGTCTTTTTATGCATTCCCACCAATGAGCACACATACCTTTACACTTGGTAAACTTGCAAGACAATCCATTGCCCTCAAAGCCACGAGAACATGAACAATTGTAAGAACCATCAGTGTTTGTGCAAATGGCGAAACGATGGCAGCTGTTGAGGGTGGAGTTTGAACACTCATCGATATCCACGCATCCTTTCTTTGAGTTTAGAGTGTATCCACTTTTGCAGCCACATGAGAAGGAACCGACGGTGTTGATACAGGTAGAGGAAGTACAGTTGTTTAACCAGGAATAGGCACATTCATTAATGTCAGAGCATCTAATCCCATCGCCAATGAATCCATCTTTGCAGGTGCATATTTTAGTGCCATAGACTTCTTCACAGCTAGCATTAGTGTCGCATTCTGAGCATTTTTTTACGGCTGCAAAATAAAAGGGTGGACAGTTATGAGGTCAAATAGTCGCGTAAAGTAATTGGTTTCTGAGTTCTTTTCAAGGTCGGACAGGGCTGGCAGGACACCAGGAAAAATATGGTGGGCCCTGGCTCTCATAGCCCACACCCTCTCTTTTGCCTGCCTGAAACTACCTGCACTCCTTGCATTACCCCCTCCCCGATTGATAGGAGAAAAGCAGGTATGCTATAGCAAAGGGGGGTTGCAAACCATTGCATCTCGCACGTGGGCCAATGGAGTTGGTGGAGGAAGGGGATCTGGAACCTGGAGGCCCCTAATGCAGCAGCACCAGTGGGTAAGGACCCCACCCCCCAGTCTGACACTGGTTCTGTTACCGTTACTTATTCTATTCTAATATAATAGCTTTGGATGAGATATTAGTCTTTTTTAAAATAAATAACCTTTTTAATCTATACAGTTTTGAAGAAATATGATAATGCAGTTAGCCATTTACAAGCAAACTACTTCTGTTAATATATTTTTTTTTTGTGTTTTCCTGTTATGGATGGTGACTTTTCTCATTCTTCAATATATCAGTTCATACTGTATCTAAATAAGAACTCCATTAAGAATATATATATATATATATATATATATATATATATATATATATATATATATATATATATATATATATATATATATATAGATTTCTGTGTCCAGTTGCAGATTTTTCCATACAGTCAGATGCAATTCAATTAGAAAAATAAGCTAAAAATGTATCTTACTCTTTATCATATGAAAACTCTATTGAAGTCTATTTAAAAAAAAAACTGAAACGGAATTAGGAGAATTTTTTATCTTTGGCACCCATAAGTGTTCATCGCATTAACCATAAAAGTTTTATGGACACATTTTTTCCCCATAATGCTGTATCTATCACTTTGCGGCAGCCGTGCAATATATTCCAGAGAGTTACATACCTGAAGTGTCTGTCACTAAAAGAAAAGGAATAATAAAAAAGATTAGGTTGTAAAATGTTAGAATTTGTAAGGCACATTAATTATAAATACTTTATGCTGTATAGATTTTAGAGATTGTTTTGTTATATGTATAAAGTTGGATGAATAGATTTGCATGGAGAATGTCCTTAAGAGCTTTTTTTAACTATGGCCTAATCACAAATTGCAAATATTTATGTCTGCACTTTTTGAGTTACGCCACAACTTCGATGAAGGAGAAAATATTTGCGAAACGATTTTTGCAATTTGCTAAGTTAAATTGCCAAAGCTATTTTTGAGCACACTGGCGACACTTATGCAAACACCCGTCTCATTTGTGAACCATTTGCAAATATTAGTGCACCATGAAAATTTGAAAAAACAAAAAACATAACCTGAAAGATGGGCATAGCAATATTTAGCATTCAAGAAAACACATGACTAATACAACAATTTACGAATAAATACGTGATGCGCAAAAGACTCCCTGTGTTCTTTAATATAAATGCCCATTGTTATGTTTGGGTCAGCACCTCCACTTATAGCCCCACTAATGGGAATAACTTTGTGCTGTTCCCAGGAAGCTTCTGTATGTAGTTTAAATAAATTCTGGCGGGAATTTTGTTAATTTTTGATTTTGTGTTTATGAATTTTATGGGTAATTCCAAACTAAATGTAGACCTTTATTAACATGTAAAGATTCACTCAGCACAATGCATATTCACCTAAATGGATTTTGGTTAATGTACGAAATCCTATGAAAAATAACAGATCATGATCTTCACATACCTTTATATCCTTCCACTCGCACGGAATGTCGATCAGCCCCCACCATAACAATTTGCCATTTGCCATTCCTAGGTTTCTTCACACGGTAAAGAGATCCCCAACTTTCAGACATGATGACTTGTAACACAACAGCCTTATCTGCAGGACAGAGAGATATTTCCAGAAGCCCGTGAGTTTGAGTTTTATTATTTTACACCAGGAAAAAGTACTTTTCTAAATGAAATGTTCAATTAAAAACAAAAAAAAAAAAGATTATTCTTTTCATAATGAAATATTGATGATTTTGGTTATTTCTTGCCCTTAAAGAGACAATAAATCACTTGCTTCCAGTCTCACTTCTGTTTGAGTTGCCCAAATATGCCCCAAAGAGAGAGAGAGAGAGAGAGAGAGAGAGAGAGAGAGAGAGAGAGAGAGAGAGAGAAAGAGAGAGAGAGAGAGAGAGAGAGAGAGAGAGAGAGAGAGAGAGAGAGAGAGGAGAGAGAGTTTTAAATTTAGTCCCTAAGCTCATATATGTATGTATGTATAGACTGTATAGCAGAACAATAAATTAGTAGAACAAACAATAATTAATTAATACCAATAAGTGCAAAATACAATACATATAAATATAAAGTATAGTTACAATACAGATATGGGGGCCCATTTACTTAGTTCGAGTGAAGGAATAGAGGAAAAATAGTATGGATTTCGAATGGTCGAATATGGCTACTTCGACCATCGAATCGGCTACTTTGACCTTCGACTACGACCTTCGACTTCGAATCGAACGATTCGAACTAAAAATCGTTCCACTATTCGACCATTCGATAGTCGAAGTACTGTCTCTTTAAAAATTTCTTCAACTCCCTAGTTCGCCACCTAAAACCTACCAAGGTCCCCATAGGCTTCCTAACAATTTCCTGATCAAAGGAAAATCCTTCGATCGATGGATTAAAATCCTTCGAATCGTTCGATCGTAGGAATAGCGCAAAATCCTGTGACTTCGATATTCGAAGTCGAAGGATTTTACTTCGACGGTCGAATATCGTGGGTTAATTAACCCTCGATATTCGACCCTAGGTAAATGTGCCCCTAAGTGATTAGTGCCAAGGAGACAAATGGATAGAGATCCCTGCCCCATAGAGATTAGAAGACTGAATCGCTCAAATTTTTTCAGGCTTTTCTCCTGAATTGCTCAAATTTTTGGAGTCTTTGCCCAGAAACCCCCGAAAAAGTCAGAATTTTGGCCTAAACCCAGAGCAGACCACAAAAAAATTAATATTGAGATAGGTGCCTCTCCCATTGACTAAATCATGACCTTGACACCTCTGAGATGGCGGATTTTCGAATTCAGGCCTTTTGCTGTATCTGGGTATAATAAATCAAAAACAAATTCAAGATTTTAACATTCAAATTTTAATAAATAACCCCCTTTGAGTCTATTTAATTAAAGCCTGGAAAAAAGTACTCCCTTCATTTTGGTTTATTGCAGGCTTTGCCCCATTTAAGACTTACCTGTCCAGGAAGTCAGTTATACTTAGAGCCCATCCAGTCCATTACTTAATCTATTCCTTATATGGGTTATCTGTCACCACCTTCCATACATCTCTCTCAAAAACATTTTTCCTGTTCACTACTTTGCATTTTCGTGTTAATGACATCATGTCGGGTATGTAGGACAATAAGAAGATGAAGATAAAAGTGCTACTTACTGTCTGGAGAAGTTAATTTGACAGAGGAAACGGTTCCACTGGTGGTTATTGAAAATTCAGCAAAGTTCTTTGCAACGGTGAAAGAGTCAGTATGACTGCCAGTAGTATACTCTCGGGAAAGGAGTCTGTCAGTGGTGTTACCAGGACGGGAAAGAGCAGTCTTTACATACAAAAATGCCTGAAAATAGAGATTAAAACTGCATTACAAAACCATGAAATAATGATACATTGGCCCAGATTCAATTCAATAAAAAAAAAAAAAAGATCTGCTAATTTATTTTCAGATGCCCCCATAGACTTCAATAGAGTGTTTCAAGGGCATGTAAAGTCTAAAATAGAATAAGGCTAGAAATGCTGTATTTTGTATACTAAATATAAACATGAACCTACTGCACCACAAGCTTAATCAAACAAATGATTTATGCTTTCAAAGTTGGCCACAGGGGGTCACCATCTTGTAACTTTGTTAAACATCTTTGCAAGACTAAGACTGTGCACATGCTCAGTGTGGTCTGGGCTGCTTAGGGATCGCCATAAACAAAGCTGCTTGAGTTCTGCATGGCTGGGAAGTAAGGCGGGGGCTCCCCCTGCTGTTCATAAGTATGATTGTTTCCCTGCTCAGCAGTTAGGGACCATCTGACAATTCCTATCCACAGCAGTAAATGAAGGGAGAATTTCACTGTCAGGTTTCTTATAAAAACAGTACACATTTTTTAATTAAAGTATATTGGAGATAGGTTTCTTTTTCATTAAAGAAAGTAAAAATGGGATTTTATTTTTTTGCCTTTACATTCCCTTTAAGGTAATTGAAATAGGTGATAAGTTTTCCTCATTGAATTTTCTCATTGCTTTTCTCATTGAATGGGAAAACCAACTGCCATTTTCGCAGCTCTCCAGTAGTTGATCCTCAAACTAACACATACTGTAATTGCCAGTGGCAATTAGCTACAGGCAAGATATAGTTGAGACAATATTCAATTATAATCCTCAAAACAGCGTCTATTAGACAACCATCACTAAACTGTAAGCTCTTTGGCAAAGAGACAATTTGCAACTTGTTCCTGTTTTGTTTATTAGCATTTACTGATTTTTATATTTTATAAATGTTGCTGGAAAAAAACCTAGGCCTGCTATGTAAATATATATACATAACTGCCTGAAATTAACATTATAGATAATACTGACATTCACCCTTGACACATCTGGACAAAGATTTATCCACAAAAACACTAGGTGTGTATTAAAAAAATCTTAACAAATCAAAACAGCACATGTTGCTATTTTAGTGCATTTTGCAGACCCGCAACATCTAAACGAAATACTCACTTTTGGAAGGGTTGCGAGGTTCAAGTGAAAAACATGACCAAAACTCTTGCTAGCGATATCCAGGTAAACCGGGTACCCTGGGTCAGTTTTCATAGGACACGATTCACTTGTAATTAGAAAAAAGACCTGAAAGTAATGACAATGGAATTATTTTATACAATGAAAAGTATTAAACAATTGTCTATGATCTGGAACACTGCTGCTTTGCTACTTCTTATGCACCTTATTCTTTTCTGTTCTATATTTTCTAGGCAACATTCATATATAGTGATAAGTGAAATTTTGGCATTCTGCCATCAGTGAATATATTTATGCAAGGCCGCCAAAAAATTTGGTAGCAAACAAAACACTCAGAGACCCCAACGAATTTTGCGCAAATAGTGGTCTTGATAAAAATGCCCATATTCTGCATGGAAAAGACTACACAAAAACCCACATAGGCTTCATAGTATTTTGCTCCCAAAAATTAGCTGCTAAAAAAATGCCCATTGACGTCAATGCATTTTAGAAATTATTGCCATTTTGCCAATTTTTGGGCAAAACAAAACGGACCGGTTCCTTCATCACTCAAATCTCCTTGTTCCTTCTGAAAATGTGGATAAAGTGTGGTAGCAAAGTATCAAAACAAACTGGGGGGGTCGATAATATAATTTGCTCCAGTTTAATCACAGCAACTATTTTGGATTCGGCCAAACCCTGAATGCTTCGCAAAAGATTTGGCCAAATACAGAACTGAATCTGAATCCTAATTTGCATATGCAAATTAGGGGTGGGAAGGGGAAACAGTTTTTACTTCCTTGTTTTGTGACAAAAAGTCACACGATTTCCCTCGCCGCCCCTAATTTGCACATGCAAATTAGGATTTGGATTCGGTTCAGTTCAGATGAATCCTGCTGAAAAAGGCCAGAATCCCAAACCAAATCTTTGATTCGGTGCATCCCTAATAGCAACCAATCAGCTGGCAGCAGCTCGTATTAAGGATTTTCACATAATAAATCCTGAAAAAGTCGCCTCAAAAAGCCTGATCAAAAAAGTTGCATCTTAATAAATCAGCCCCTTAGTTTTTCTATCGCCTTCTTTTTTCAAACAAATTTGCATATTAATATGGAAGAAACATATACCTGTGATTCAGTTGTACTAATGAGTGAGTCGATCGCAGCCTTCAGTGCCACATTGTTGTAATCTTTAGCCGGTGCATCTGTCATCACTAGGATTACCGAATTATATGGAGATTGCTGAAGTGCCACTTTTAGGCCACTAAGTGCCATTTCTGGGCAGTCACCACCCCCCTTGATAGAAAGACTATTGAAAAAATTTTTGAACTCTGTAATCGAATTTGTCTGCTGCACAGTGCCGAAACCTATGAAATAGATGATATTAACGGTTATCTGTATGGATTGTAAGAGAAAATAATTAGTTATATGTATTTATATATAAACAACTTTTTAATTAAATATCAAATATTGGGTCATTTCATTGATAAAACCATGCATCTATGGCAGGCAATCGCTATCATTTTAAAAATATTTCTGGCTCTATATATGTAAATCTATACCATTGTTTCCTCCCACTTCAGGAAGGTATTTTATAAAAAGTAGCTTAAAGGATTACTGTCATAGGAAAACGTGTTTTCAGAATGCATCAGTTATTAGTGCTGTTCCAGCAGACTTCTTAACTGAAATCGATTTTTCAAACAGATTTCTTTTAAAAATCTGACATGGGGCTAGACATATTGTCAGTTTCCCAGCCACCCGCAGTCATGTGACTTGTGCTCTGATAAACTTCAGTCACTCTTTACTGCTGTACTGCAAATTAGAGTGATATCACCCCCTCCCTTTCCTCCTCCCCCCAGCAGCCTAACAATAGAACAATGGGAAGGTAACCAAATAAAAGCTCCCTGGTAGATATAAGAACAGCACTCAATAGTAAAAACCCATGTTTCCTTCAGTTACATTGAGTAGGAGAAAAAAACAGCCTGCCAGAAAGCAGTTCCATAGTGCAGCACTGCCTCTTTCTGAAAGCACATGGCCTGGCAAAATGATTTAAGATGGCTGCCTACACACCAATATTACAACTAAAAAAAACAATACACTTGTAGGATAAGGAATAACATTTAATATGGTAAAGTGAATTATTTGCAGTGTAAACAGTGTAATTTAGGAATAAAAACGACACCATAAAAATCATGACAGAATCCCTTTAGATCTAGCCATACATGGCTAACAATGACTCCAGCTGGCTGTCTGTTGGTCCATGTATGGAGCCAAAGTAAAGGCCTTGCCAACAAATATCTGTTCAGGAATTGGCCACATAACTATGTACTATTTTTGAAATTCCAATCAAACAAGGACAACATTGTTGTCATTGATGAGGTCACTTCCTGTTTTGATGTGATTGTTGACTTAAGGGCCAATACAAAGCTCTGCTTATCTATATCAAACATTTTTATTAAGTCTCCAGCTTAGTCTCTGCAAAGAAGTTTATTTAATTGTGGCTGTGTTAACCATGGTGCCTCTCTCCCACTTTCAATACCCATTAATTGTGTAACAAAATGTAAAAAAAAAAAAATGTATTTGAAAGGTATCAACAGCCATTTAGGCTAAGGTGTTCATTCAACTGCATTCATTTCTCTTTAGCTCCAGAGGGAGGAGGCTTAATAACAGCATCTGGCACTAGTAGACCACACTTTTACCAAGTGAAATAAATTTCAGCTACAATAAGATCTGCTCTATCTGTATGATAACATGCGTTTG
Organism: Xenopus laevis; assembly: GCF_017654675.1. Lineage (NCBI taxonomy): Eukaryota > Metazoa > Chordata > Amphibia > Anura > Pipidae > Xenopus > Xenopus laevis. Next base: position 112,292,341 of record NC_054387.1, on the reverse strand, counting down.
TGTACAATATAATAACAAATAAGTATAAAATGCCATACTGGGATCGTTAAACTGCACCATCGTGTATTTCCATACTCCACATGGAAATTGAGAGCCAACTTCAGCAAGGAGCCAGTCGTTGACATCCCTTAACACAGCTACATCATCAAACATAGAGCCAGTGGTGTCTACTAGATACGTCAAAGACCTTGAAACTGGGAAAAAGGAGATGAAAAAATAAATACATAGAGATAGCAATCTTGACACATTTCTGTAGATTTTCATCACTGTTTTCTGTAGGAAAGTTGGAAGAAATTCCTTTTCTTATTCATTACTTTTGAAAGTTGACAAGATGTCAATTGCATTTGTCTAAGAGCACCTGTTATAATATGGCATATGTCAAATCACGTATGTCTTGTTCTAAGACTAAGCCTTATATAAACATTGTCTATGAATTAAAATGTGTCCTTTCAGTTACCTGTTTGATGAACGCATTTTTTGGCGGGCATAACATCTGGAAGAGATAAAACAATATGATGTGTTTAGATGATCCTCTGGGAGAAATGCAATATTTTGTAATATAAGCACTTATATTAAGGTGCTCCAGCATATATAATACTTATAGATCGTGATGGGCGAATTTCTTCCGTTTCGCTTTGCCCAAAAATTTGCGAATTTCCAGCGAAATTCGCAAAAAGGCAGAAAATTTGAAATTGATGCAGGCGACAATTCCAATGCCGGCGACAATTTGACGCGCATTAAAGTCAATGGGCGTGCCTTTCGTTGTCGGTGTCATCAGGATTGACACTTGTGCCAGTATTGTCGGCAGCGTCAAAAAAAAATTTTGTGCCAAATTCGCCAATTTTTTCAGGAGAAAGAAAGAGGCCGCTCTGATGTTTTTCTGCATAGGAAAAAAAATTATAAACCTTTCTCACATCTTTCCTAAGCAGAAGAACATCAGAGCAGCCTCTTTCTTTCTCCTGACAATTTCCTTACCTACTTGGTGGTCAGACTGGTGGGAAAATGACCAGCAGGTGGTGCTGTTGTAACACAATTCATTCATATTAACAGTACATATATTCCTTAATATCTTGGAATTAAATCAAAATAAACAATGAATGTAAATGACAAAATTTGTAAGAATAGCACCCTCAACAATTTTACATTGACTTATTTTAAAGGTTTCCTTGTCCTTTAAATAGTGAAATATATTTAAACATATTCAGTCCTGTGGGAGAAACTGCAGCAAACAGTAGCCAAGCTAATAAATGCCTACCGGGTACACTGTACCCAAAACATAACACTAACCAACAAGAACTTACAGAGTACTCCATAATGACCCTTGTTTAGTTGAACTTACCCTTGCTCACTGTTGTTGCAGAGAATGTAAACCCAAAGCAGAGGAGCAGGACAATGCCTGTGCAAGGCTTCATGGTCATTTCTTTCAATTTCAATATTCAGCTGTCAAAAGTCAGATCTGATGTTTTATGCTGCCTATCACAGCCCATATATATACGGTCCCAGCTTGAAGGAAGTACATCCAAATTTTCTTAGAAATTTGTTTAATTACGATGACCTCCAAAATTACTTCCTCTTAGATTCAAAATAGCCCAGTCTTTCCATGAACCTTTAATTACTTAATTGGTCTCATAAAACACTTCTACAACGAAAATACTTTCAACTCTGGTTTTTATTACGTGTTGACACATGCTGGCAATCTACCTTAAATGTTGTTCTACGAGAAATATTAATGAGTATATTTTATATTTCCAGGCGATAATTATAAGCCCAGCAAAACCTGTTGCTCAGGCTAGAAATGTGCTGCATAAATGGGTGAAGCACTTTGAAACCGGCACAGCCCAACATGCTTGAAATGGTAACACTGGGGCTCATTTACAAAGAATGTGCAAATGGAAAAAAAGGGGGTGGTTCTAGAATTCCAATATTGCTGCCTTCTGTAGATTTTGCGCCTGAAATATTGAAAACATTCATAAATGTTGTGCAAATTAAATTTATATCAATATGAGTGTACCCTGTCAATTGTCTTTGATGCCCTCCATTTCTATGTTGCATTGTCTGCACCAAAAATTAAAAGTTCAGACATAGAAGTGCAAATTAGTATCAATGCTTCCAACACATGCAATGCAGTGGAGATGGCATACATATATATGTCAGACGAAGGGTGGCTTGATTGCCCCAAACTTTACTTCTTTTACTAACACTTTGCGAACATAATAATTGGGTGAAGCACAGCCTAGCTTCTGCTTATGCTTACTAATGTTAATAACTGGCATGACAAAAAATTTTTGGATACTGGCCACAGCTTATTTATTAACAATGCAAATTATACTCAACAAAGCAAATGCATAGTAACCTAACCATTTTAAATATTACATAAGTTTAACATTGCATAGCAACCATTTAAATAACCAGTTATCACCACTATGATGGAATGTTCCCTTTCTCCAAACAGAGCCGAACCCCCTTTATAGATTGTTTGACATCCATGAGATATTATTGTGGATATTATTGTGGGGTGAAGCATGTCTTTTATACCATCCATAGCATGCCGATCACCCTAGAAGACTGACAAGGACCCTTTCTTAAAAGCTGTGACTTATAGTCACTAAGAACTACTAATTGGATTGAGGTACCCTTTTTTTAAACATATAACTATTATTCCCTCTACCCCATGACCGTATTAGAGATAGCTTCTTAATAATAACCCAATAACCACATTCCCTTAATCTTAGGGTGGGAATTGCTTGCTGTTGCTCCTTCCTGTAACTTTCACCAACTGACTCCTTCTTGGAGCCTAAACCATAAACTCCACCCCACCACCTACCCTCTTTCCTTGCCTCACTTTAATTTGACCTATCCCTGCTAAATATGCTGGCCTGGTCATGATGCCCTTTCTTCTACGCTATTGCCTGTCTCCAGGGCTCACTTTATACGAAAGTGCCTCCTAATTTTCTTTCCAGTAATGATAGTGATACCACTACAGATATCCAGGGGGCACCTTAACCAACAAAGACACTGTGATTCTGCATGGGAACACTACCAATACATTACTGTATCACTTCCTTTGTTCCAATATAAGTGATATTAATAACATTATAGATCCAACTTGCCTGGAAAATCCTGGAATTACCATCATGTCTAGGCTGGTGGTTATTTCAGGGTTCCCTAGCATCAGGCCCGGATTTACAAATTGGGCGCCCTTAGGCCATCTCCGCTCATCACCCCCCATATGCATCCCCCTCTCTGTCTGTGTCCCCTTCCACCTCAGCGTCTCTCTTCCCTTCCCCTCCCCTCCCGTGTTGTCCTCCATTTCCGCATCATCCTCCACTCGCCTTCCGCGTCGTCCTCCCCATCTCCTCGTGCCTGTATGTATATGTGCATGCGCATATGAACATATATGTATATATTTGTGTTGCCCTAGGCCTGGGCCTTTGTGGCCTTGCCCCAAACCCAAGCATGCCTAGCATCCATATGCACATTTATATACAGTTAGTCAAAGCAAGCTAAATGGGCAGATTGTCCCGTGCAGCAAATAATTAGGCATATGTATGACAAAGGGAGGTGTAGACCCTCTGAAACGATCTGCACTTTGAGTGCCAAATCTGTCTTAAATAAAGGAATAATTGCACATCAAGAAGTGGTGAATTGCTATGACTTTCCTGAATATTTTGCTATGTGATGAATGGCCGTACGTCTAGAAACAGCTCCACTGTGTATACCAGCGCCCAAGGAGTGGAAGTAGTGCTCCCTACATTTCTATTTTTGTGGACCTTTGTGTATGGCACTTTACAAAACATGTATATATATATATCAACAAGTAATTGCTAATTTTGAGGTGGGTTGGTATGAGATTAACTTCAGAACACAATGATGGCGGGATAGACTATTCCACTGCTGTCAGTTTAGACAGAAGCAAATGAAGTAGACAGTTTCCATTTATGAAATTGCTCATTTAACTTGTGTCTAGAGAGGTCAGTGTCCTGCTTAACCAACACTCCCAGTAGAAGTGAAATGAGCTTTACTTTCAGTTTACTCACAATAAATCCAAAAAGAAACTGAAACTGGGCAATTTTTTCCACTGCAGTAACCAAAGCAACCAATCAGGAGCTAATTAGAACCAGGCTACTGCAGGGCCTGTCATGAAAGCAAATCTCTGATTGGTTGTTATGGGCTACTCTAATGGGGATAACTTGTCCAATGTAAGTTGATTTAAAGTAACAGTAAGAAAGTAACTAATGGTTGGAGGTCGCACTACCATTAGGGTTAATACCAGATTGTTGGTGATCCCTTCTGTTTGCTTCTAAATGTGCACATTACTTAAAAGACTGTCTGTGGGACAGTATTATGCTGCAAACAGGGATATCTGCTGTGAAAGTGAATCCTAATAAGATACAGTATATCGATTTCTATGCTTTTAGTTTTACCTACACCACTCCAGCAGGAATTAAAGCTTGTCTCGATACCATCCATAAAGCCCACTTTAATAGTTAATTAGTGATGGGAATCTGTCCTGTATCGCTTGGCCGAAACATTCATTGAAGTCAATGGGCAACAATTTTTACAGGGGCGACAATTTTTACATGCGTGACTTTTTGTCCAAACGCATTAAAGTCAATGGGCGTCGAAATTATTTTGATGTGCAACAATTTTTATACTAGCAACTTTTTTGCCGCAGCAAATTCTTTCGCCGGTGAATTTTTGCAGCAGTTTGGTGAAACAATTTGCAGGTGGTGAAATGCGGAAATTCAAGCGAATCCATGCCTGGTGAATAAATTTGGAGGGGGCAGTGTGCAAAGTGCAAGAAAAAGGCAGCAGTCAGCCGTTATTTGCACTTGTGTTCTGTGTTGTGTTACTTGTTGCAACGCTCTGTCCTCCTCCTGGTGCTCAGTATAAAAAGCAACATTCCCTTGGCCGCAAGTGCTCCTTAGATAAGCATCAAGGGATGTGCTCTTGCACTTGCACAATGGAGTTTGGAAAATTACCCTTTAAGGGTATTGATAAGTGATGAAAACTATCCTTCAATAACAGATGGAATGGCTCACAATGCCAATCACAATAGTGCTTTCACTGTGCACTGATATGCTGAGTACAGTGCTGTTTTATAGAATTGGTGCAAGACCTGGTTAGAGTGTTAGAGGGGTTTCCTTGTGTATTGTTTCTGACAAAGTATTATCAAACATATTTATCAAACTCAATAACAATCATCATTATGTATTTATTGTGCACAGTGCTTGGCTCTATTACCCATCATAATCCTTAGCCTCTATATGTTTTGCATTTGGGATGAAAGAGTTCAGATATGTTTTTTCCAGGCTGGAACGGATAATTCCACAAACACAATCTTAAACTGTCATTAACTTTCTGAATTAATGCACCCTCCTCTTTTTGGGAATGAATTTGCCATTTAGAGAACACTGTGTTTGCCTACTTAAGCGACATGACTTTTTTGTTATTTTGCAATGAAGGCGTTTCTTTTGTTCACACCCATTGATGACTAGTTCTCATGACTCAGAGGACATACCTACCAAGAATGCATGTCTGTTGCTGCATATATGATATTTGTGATCATTTATTGGGTGTATTTATATAGTTCTAGATTGGCAGCTTCAGCGAATAAGTGCAGACAAAGTGGACTAGATTGAAAAAAAAGGTCATAATATCCTTTTCCAGCAATGTTCTAAAAAAATTGACCATGTTGTGAAACGTATGTTTTGCCTGAGTTCAGCGTATCTTCTCTTGAAAATAGACATGAGCAGCATAACTGAATAACATCTCCCACTGTTCTCTGTTTTGTGGCTTAAAATGATGTTTGCAGAGAAAAAGCTGCAGTGTTGTGGCATATTCTCTATTATAGACTGCTCCGGTTTATAAAGTTATTTTGTTTGTTTATTTAATTTCTGCCAGTTAAGCCCTTTTCTGCAATTTTTATTTAGTTGTATTAGCCAGGACAAGAAGTGCTGAGGGCAGGTAGTTTGCAAATATAATACAGTCTGTGCATCTTTTGTTCCCCTCCCCACCCCCTTTAAATATCCTGATTAGTGATGGGTGAATTTGCGGCGTTTCGCTTCGCCGAAAAATGTGTGAATTTCGCGCGAAATTCACGAACGGGCGAAAAATTCGCGAAACAGCACCGGCGTCTCGTTTTTGACACCGGCGCCCGTTCTTGATGAATTTTTGCGGCGAATCACGCAAATTCGCCGCGAATTCGCGCCTGGCGAATGAATTCACCCATCACTAATCCTGATGCTACTCAGATATATTTATCCTGCTCCTACATGCTATAAAACTTTATCCACTGTGACCAATACTTTGCTATAGAGGATCAATCATTTTCCTACATGCTATCTCTATTGGTGATATTTCTGGGTTTTTGGAAAATCAGCTTTTTCACGATTTTTTCCCGCAAACAAAATTTTCGGGAAAGTGTATTAATAAAAAAAAAACAAAAAACCTGTGCGGATTTGGTCGGAGTTTTTTTCAGAAGATATTGAGTTAAATTCGGACTTTGATAAATAACCCCCTAAGCAAAAGCTGGGTGTACCCCGGCAGCTTCTATGTGTGTTCTCATCCCTATGGGGACTGATACTGACCAAAGGTACAATAAATAAGTTCATTGGTTAAGTTATACGAATCACTGGTGCCCAATTATTATACCCTGCACCCAATGACAGTTACACTACACCCTGCCTCCACACCGTTTGCGAGGGCGTACTCCCTAAGTATTAAGTATTGGGAGTGGAGCTATTAGTAGAGGATGGTGCACTCAATTTACAATAGCGCTACAGTAGATTTACTTTGCCTCAAGGAATTAAACATATGATACTGAACAAACAAGTTTTTCAAGCACACATTCAGAAAGAGTTCTTGCAGATTCGTGCATTTGGCAAACTCACACCTTAAAAGGGATCTAAAAACAGGAATTAAGCAGAGTTCGGCTTTTCATTTAAGTGCTATGAGAAGGGAAGACTTCTGCTTAACTTGCAGGTTTCTGTTGTACAAACATGAGAAAGACCGATGGAGCTGAGCAAAAACTAGGAAATGTGGATAGTATCTGTGAGAGAGGAAAAAGTGTTGTGGAAATACACCATTTTTCATAGCAATAAATACAATGAAAATAATACATACTGAAAATATCCAATTCTATTTTGTGCAAAAAGATTCTGTGTGATTTACGTAACTAATTTGCAAAGAGTAAAAATGCAGTTCAGTTTTCAATTGCTCTATATTCCTGTGAAATAGCTAATATCATTATGTTCTTTAATATCACTGGAAGCCTTCAACACTAACTTGCTAAAAAGTAAAGTTCTATTGACTGGCTAACCATCTCTTCAAGTGAGACTGTCATCATAATACAAAGGGTTTACTTTTACTGAAAACTCTGCAAAATATAGGGTAAATCAGTTTTCTTTACTGCTTTAAGTGTAATAGCACATAGGGCAGTTTAGAGCACTTCAAGCAGAGAGTTTTTAAAGAAGAACTAAAGCTTAACTAAAGAAGTAGCTAGAAATGTTGTATAGTACATTATGTTTTGGGCTTCTGTACCAGCCCAAGGCAACCACAGCCCTTTAGCAGTAAATATCTGTGTCTCCAAAGATGCCCCAGTAGCTCCCCATCTTCTTTTCTGCTGATTCACTGCACATCCTCTGTGCTGCTGTTACTTACTGAGCTTAGGGACTGACAATATACTTTTAAAATGTAAGTGTTATTTAAAATGGCATTTTTGCTAATGTGTAACACAACTTGCAATGTAACATCATTTGTTGGTGAATATTACATTGAGCATTATCGCTAAGCAAAGGTTTTTGTTGCAAAAGCCATTTGGTTGCAAACTTTGCGATTAACTCGTCGTGGTCTGTAATTAGTCAAAAAGGTCACAAACATGGTCTCGGCACAGGGTTTTTGCGCCAATAAAACATATTACATTCCCCCAATAGAATATACTGTAAATGTCACAATATAAAGCTGATAAGTAATTAATGCCGATAATTACTACATAGCAGCACATAAACCAGTACAACTAGCATTATAATAATAAGGCCAACCTCATTTTCTGCTTGATAATTAGTGATGACGTCTAGCTTCTCAACAGCTGGTGACCCCAAGATGGTGACTCCCTGTGATAAGTTTGAAGTCCTGGATCATTGCTGCTATTGACAAGCTGAAACTTTAGGCTGGTGCAATAAGTTCAGTATATAAAATATGGCATTTTTAGCCATATTCATTTTTAGGGTTTAGTTCTCCTTAAAAGTGGTAAAAAAACCTTCTAAACAGCTCAGTCTTCTTCCAGTGTTTTCCCTTCTCCCTCTTGACCCACACGACAGAGACCCCTAACTTCCCATTTTGCTGTACCTGCAGGCTGGTAGGTTACATCTGGCACCACCACAGGTCCTCTTCTCTGTGATCTGTGAACTGCACATGGTCTATGTATGGATCACAGAGAGGAGGACCTGAAGATGGTGTTTTAAAGAACCAGGTACAGCAGGGAGATTTATGGGGTCCCAAATAGAAGGCATGATATGGGAAGCATGATATTAAGGGACAGATTTATCAAGGATCGAATTTCAAATTTGAAAAACTTCTAAATTTGAATTCAAAAAGACCAACCGAAAATAAATCGAAGGTTTTTTTAGCCGAATAGGTCAGTTTTTGATCGAATAGGTCAGTTTTCGATCGAATTTGAATTGTATGAATCAAATTTGATTCAAAGTTTTTCCAAAAAAAATTAACTCCAAATAGGTTCCAGGAGGTCCCCCCATAGGCTAAAACAGCAATTCACCAGGTTTTAGATGGCGAATGGTCGAAGTTGAATTTTTAAAAAGACGGCACGAAGTACCAAGAAAATTCAAATCAAATTTGAACTATTCCCTAGTCAAAGGAAACAAAAATTAACTCAAAATTCCAATTTTTTAAATTCGAATTTTTACTTGGACCGTTGATAAATCTGCCCCAAGTGTTTTGTTCTACTTTAAGTCTCCCAAAATGAAGTGTTAAAGTTCCTGAAACAGCCTACTATAGTCTTACATTACAATCACTAGCAGCCCTTAAAACAGCCTTATTTGCCATTAGCTGATACATATTTGCCATTGTTTCTTAAACAATGGAGTTGTTGTAAATGTTAATATTTCGAATGTGTGATTATTAAAGTTGCGTATAATTCTGTAAATATGACTGGAAACTGCTTTACAATTCTGTATAGAAAGTCCAAAAAATTTTTCACGAGAGGCATAGGCCTAATGTGTCATTAGGATAAGCTTACCGCTTTTCCAGTTGGGTCCGGGTGCACATGCCTATGATTAAGTGTCCTTGTGACACGAAACGCGTCAGGCGTTACTCTTCTTTTATAGATGTGATGTAAAATAAAGTATTATATTTTGTATATAATTTTCTGGCTCTTGGAATCTACTTTCGTTGGATGTTCCGGATTGGTGCCTGCCAAAAATGTGATGGTTTTACAATTCTGTATGTCTTCATTATATACTCCTGACTTACTTTCTAGTCACTTCAAAGCCAATATTAAAGCTGCAGTGGCTGTGTTCTGTCATTTTAGGGGAGCCCCTGGTTCCACTGGTAAAGAAGAAAATCATGGGGTCACTGCCTTTCGTCTTCACACAAGAGTGCTTGTCATCAGCCGCTCTTGATATGGTATAAAAACATTGTTTCATTAGTACAATTATATTGCATTCTTGACATTCCATTTATTGTATCTTATGCTTGGCACCTACTGGAACAGGCTTTTGAAATCCAACCATACAACTCTTCTTTCTGCAGATATCAGCATTTTAGTTTTTAAACATGGAGATTGAGCAGCAACGGAGTCTACAGCTGCCGCAAGGGAATCACTGGTTATAATACATTGGGCCGTCAAAGTTTGTACCCGGTACAGAATGTCTCGTTCTCTCGGTTGGGTTGTTGCAGGAATGAGAACCACACCTTGAAATGACATTATAATGTTAAACACATCAGCGACTTTTGTCATAAATTGTCTACTAGATTTGATCTAAACTAGTTTGATCAGTCACTATCTTCCCTCAACCCACCCATTGTTGTCATGTAAACTAGAGCCCAATTCATGATGTTAGAACTTAGAGTTAGGGCAAGGCCAGACATGGCGTTTTTGCGGCGTTTTTATGTTGCGTTTTTAAAAAAGAACAGCCAGGCGTAAATACGCTACTGAAACCACATGCGTTTTTCAGCACGTAGGATTCTTTTCCCAACATGCACTTCTCATTGTTCTCATTGTTCTTGTTGTTCTCATTGAATTTGGAGGCCATATTTAAAATACGTTGCGTATTTAAGTTTAAGTGTGGTTTCAAACGTGCAGATCCCATAGAGTCTATGGATTCGGTAGTTTCTTGACGTTTCTGCTAAAAATCAGTTTATGAATATTTACGCCTGGCTGTTCTTTTTTAAAAACGTAAAAACGCTGCAAAAACGCCACGTCTGGCCTTGCCCTTATCCCTATGCTGCTTTATTTGGTTTTTTTTTTACTTTATGAGTACTTTTACTTTTTTTTAACATCATTTTCTTTGGGCTTGTTCAGCTGAATGTCAGATGCAGACCTCCAAGAGATTTTTTATGTCTCTAATAATCATTTTGATGTAAACCCAAGCAGAACCATCTAATAAAACACCAACTACACCAGCAGCTTGTGCAATGGGCAGAGCCATATGTTTTCATGAGTATGCTGTGACATTATTCTGTGACATCTCACAAGGATCTGATGGCATCTTACATAGGGACCAAGCTGTTGTTTATGTTGGAATGCAGAACAACATGTTCTGAAGCTGCTAACAACCAGCCACTGTTCCAGTTCCATTGACAGAATGATTACAGAGGGCAAAGAAACCCAGTTTCAGTGTTAATTAAAGCAATTGAATTTGTTTAAAAACTACAGTGTGAGCAAACTGTTACCGATGTACAGTAACTGAGCTGGGAATAAAGAAGAAGCAGGATGGGGTGGGAAGGGTGACAACAGAAGCATTCAGAATAGGTGGAAAATGTAGCAGAGCTTAGTTCAGCTCTTGCAAATGTTAGACATACCCTGTAATATTAACTGCACCCCTTTGGCTCTTTCTGCCAAGTTAATGTATGGAATAGAAGACACAACTTGACATAAAGAATAATAATTTTTTTTTGAAAATAAACAGACAACATCACAATGACTCTGTCCCCTGGTTTCAAGCTGCAGGCATCAGATAAAATGTTGGCTGCTTTCCTGTAGAGAAAGCTTATCTCCTGAAAGCTCCACTTGATCTCTCCTTCGCTTCCATCCATCCACCAGAGAGCTGGGTTACTGGACTTTCCTCCTTCCTAGTAAAAAAACCCAAATGATTAATAATAATAGCATGCAAAGCACATCAACCAATCAGATATAGTATATTCAAACAGATAATCAGAAAATCCTACATGCTCATTACTAAGGGTTACTAGATCTGTTTGACTTGACTTTCACTTGATTATTGTAGACAACAAAAAGTCCCCAGGGGCAATGATAATTTGATAGTGTAAAAAGATGAATGCATTTTAATATACTACTGGGAACCACAACTATATGCAGTACCCCTGCCTGCCATCAGAAGCTGTTTTCAATCTCTATTCACAAGAATAATTCAAATCTCTGGGTTGCTCTCAGTTCCACTGAAACTGGTGTATATTTTTCACCTGTTATAAGAAGTACATTTATCCAACATATTACTTGCAACGTTAAAATATTCTGACACTTTGGGCCTGTAGTTCTGCTTAATATCATCATGACTTGAAAAATTCTGTGGTGTGCCAAGTTTATGATGCTGATGGAAAGCCTTTCTTGGAGTTTCCATGGACAAGCAATGAAATTTTGTTTTATATGTTCAGATATCACATCAAATATTCCCTGAAAAAAAAAGAAAATCACAGAGTCAGTTTATATAGATCCATGGTTGTCAAGCTGTCAGTCATTCAAGCCCCTAATTAAAGGACTACTCTTAGTTCAGGGCCCCATTAGCCCATAACTAGTGATAGGCGAATTTGGGTGTTTCACTTTGGCGAAAAATTCACAAATTTACCGTGAAATTCGCGAAACGGCGTCCGTTTTTGAATTTTGGCTGGCCAATTTACGCAGCGGCTTCACGAGTTTATTCGGCGGCGAATCGCGTGAATTCACCACAAATTCGCGCCTGCCAAATAACTTCACCCATCACTACCCATAACAAGGTGACAGTCGCTAAGCGAATAATCTCCTCTTCTTCGGGGCGATTAATCTTTCTGAACTGCCTCCCCCCCGGCTAGAAAATAAATTGCGGCGGCGTGGCAATCGGTGCACTTTGTTTTCTGAAGTCATCTGAAGACTCACGTGGAAATGAAAGGCGGCTCCGAGTGCCATCCCGACGACAATTTATATTGTAGCCGGCAGTTCAGGGAGATTAGTCGTCTACGAAGAAGAGGTGATTTATCGTCAGGCGACTAAATCTCTCCGAATCTGAACGTGTCTCTCTGCCCTAAGGTCAATAAACTGCTATAAGCTTCCTGGAGTATTGGCCTGCCCCTTATAAGTCTTGTAACTAGATAATTACTTTATAATTCTGTGTAATCTTAAAACAATATTTCTCAATAAATCTTTTCCCCAGCTTTCCAGAGCCAGCAGTTTCATTAAAATGCTAAATTTTCCTCCAATGAGAATCCCACCTGATCTGTGTAAATCTGGCTCCATGTTCTTTATTAATCCCATCCCTTTGAGGTTTACTTAGAGGAAAAGTATTTTCTGAAAACGACTCCGACCAAATCCACGTGGGTATTTTCCCCTTATTTATGAATACATTGTTCTGAAAATTTCCTGAACGGGAAAAAATTCTAAAAATTAGGAAAAAAATCGAATCGTAAGAATGTTTCATAAAAATCAGGTTTATTTTTTGCCAAAAACCACAAAATCTTCAGATTATTGCACAAAACCCAGGATATCTTCAGGACTTCTCCCATTGACTTTTACATGAACTTGGCAGGTCTGAGTTGGAGTACTTTTTTATTTGGACTTTAAGCACCGTCTGGGTTTAATACATTCCAAAAAAAGTCTTATCAAACTGACATATTTATCAAACTAAATACCTATTATCATAATGCATTTCTTGTGCACAGAGCTGGACTTTAAAAGCAATCCAAATCTTGACCCGCAATATGGATTTCATTCAGGGAGAAAGGGTTCAGAGAAGTTTTTTCCAGGCTGGAATGGATCATTTCAACATAAATTGTTAAACCTTTATACAACTCATAAAGAGTTAACAATAGATAATAAATCTGCACCTCAGATTTAGGGGTTTTTTTTTGCTTAAGATATGAGATTTGTATTGACTGCACCCTGCTATTTTTGGAAATGAATTTGCCAGAACACTGTGTTTACCTACTTAATCCGTATACCTGTATTCTGTTGCTCAAAGCTATTTTGCAATGAAGGCGTTTCTTTTGCAAACACCTACTGGTGACTAGTTCTATTGACTGACATACCTATGCATGCAATAATTTCCCTAGAAGTCTTCTGCTGCATAAATTATTTGCGATTACAATTTACAATTTATTGGGTGTATTTATAAAGTACAGGTTTAGTGGCTTCAGTGAAGAAGTGCAGACAACTAGATGTAGTAATAACCAGCAAAGTTGGAGCAAGAGTGCAAGTTGCAAAGGCTTGCCTGTAGAATATGAGTACTCATAATAGTGCAATATCAAGCCAAGTCTGTGGCTGGAAGTGCTTGGTGCCCTTGCAAGAACTTTCACCTGTTTTTACACAAGATCAGTAAAATACAGGTATGGTATACGTTATCCGGAAACCCATTATCCAGAAAGCTCCTAATTAGAGAAAGGCCATCTCCCATGGAGTTTTTCTCCTCATTTGATTCTAGATTTGCCCACAGAACCAGATTCAATTCAATGAGAAAAGGTTATTTTATGGCTCCTTGTGTAAAAATGTAAGAGCGAGATCAGCGTCATCTGCCGCCAAACACCCCACCCACCTATAAACCCCTCACACACATACATTTTTCAGCGGGACCGGGGTCAGGGAGGGAGGTAAGGAGAGGGAGTGCAGGAATGGGGTCTGGGCTGGCAGGGCCCATCGGGTTTTTTCCCAAAGTCCCACCGGCCCATTCCAACCCTGGACGAATTTCAACATGAGAAGAAGAAACTTCAGATCAAAAAATGTTTTAAACTACATTAGAGAATTAAAGTGTGGTCTTCATCGTCCTCACATCTCCCTGTGGCTATCAGTATTGCAAAGTTTTAGTGTCTTTTTTTATTGCCTTTCTGGATTGGTATATAGGAATGGAAACATAATTACCATGTTATTATCTAATAATTTATTATTTGCATTAAAGCTGCAGGGCATTGCAGGATTTGGGAACTGAGTTCTCTGGTGTGATAATTGTAAATGCAACTTCTTATATGTACATTTCCAAAAAGAACTTACTCCAAAGTAAGAAGTATGTGGAAAAATAAACAAAATAGACATTCCCCATGCAGTTAGTAACTGAATTATTTGATTCAGATATTAGAAGGTTCTTGGGGGAGAGGATTGGTAATGAGTGATTTGTTCTTGAAGGACCAGTCCCTGACTTTGTATTCTACTTACTTTGACTTGAGCTTAGCAAGGGAGGATATATAAACTCATGTAAGAGGCAGTACAAAAGGAAGTAACATGTTAAAATGTTGAAACACTCCTTAGTGCTGATTGTTAGGGGCAGAGTTACTAAAGAGCGAAGTGGCTAACGCTAGCGACAATTTGATAGTGTTGCCACCCGCAGGGACATCGCCAATTCACTAACAGGCACAAGCGACAATTCGCTAGCAAACCAAACAGTCACTAGAGCAGTTTTGGGCCCTATCACCAGTTGTATTTTCACACCGGCGAATGGGTGCTATTCCGCAAATTCCGCGGATATTACTGAACATTGCCTCATTCGCCAGAGTTGACTTTCGCCACCTCAGACCAGATGAAATGCTTAAAAGAAGCTAGATCTTCCGCAATCTCCTGTCACAAATTAACCTAAGCGTAAGAAAACTAGCGAATTTTCGTTAGGCACAAATGAACAATATCGCACCTTCGCTATGAAATGCTCGCACTGCAGAAGTAATGCTAGCGAAAAGTCACCAGTGTTCGGCGCCCAAGGCGCAACTTTGCATACTAGTGAATTAGTGTAGCGATAGTGAATTTGCGCCTGGTGGAGTGGTGCGATGTGTGCGAATCGGTTGCTGGTGACAATTTGCCCTTTAGTTAATCTGCCCCTTAGCCTTCTCTCTGTGATGATGGAATTTATTTGTCAATGGTGAAGGTGAGCCATAAGATTTCCAATACAAGACCAAGTGCTGCTCAAGCTCAGGATGCAAATTCTGTACAAATCGGTGCCATGCAGACTTCAGAGAAAAATCCCCAGAAATCATTTTTGTCAATGTTATGAATCTACACAAGATTAAAAAGCGTAGTTCTCTAAAAATATACAATAAACAAGTTGTTGGTAAAAAGAAAAACATTACAATGTTAAATGGACACCAAGGTCAAGAATCATTACTATCCCACACTTTGTGACATGGTAATGGTCCCAAACGTTCCTTCACCAACCAAAGTTAACTCAGCATGTTCTTTACTGAGGACATGTTCTTATGTCAACCACTGTTACCTCAGTTACGGATATCTCAGCTTTTGATATCAGCTCTACATCCGACTGCTTATCTATGCTGGCTGATTGGGAAGATGCTGCAGTTAATGAAGACTCACAGGGAGAGCCAAGTGTCCCTACAGCAATCAGACTTGTTCATGGCAACGGCATCAGTTAATGTAACATTGCCAGAAACAAACATGGGAAACTGAAAACTGGAAACTTAGAGCATTTGGCATCCAACAATTTCTCATTCACAAAGCCCTAATACAACAATTTATAATAATAATGTAAAGCAACGTATGCCTTGTTCTGCATTTAAAAGACCCAGTGTTTTGGCAAACAGATCCACTAAGATGTCAAACTCTACACAGCTAATTAAAATATCTACATTTCTGCCTTCATTCCCAAAGAGGAACGGCCTTTTATTATACATGAAAATGAATAGTGCACATCAAATAACTGTTCTCTGCCAGTGATTTCTAGCCATCCTCCCAGTGTGACTCTGAGGGGCAGATTTATCAATTTTTTTATGGTCAAAACTGTCAATTTGATTGGGGAGTTATTCAAATTCGATTCGAGTTTTTTGAATTTGTTTTTAAAGATTTTCGGGTCATTTCGAATTTATGGGATTTTAAGGGAGTTTTAAAAAACTCACATGAATCGAAATTCGGCCTTTGATAAATGTGCCTCTATTCGACCATCGAATTTGATACTTTTGATAGTCTAAGTATTTTTTCGATCGAAGTGAAAATCGTTCAATCGATCGATTAAATAGTTCAGATTCAAACTATTTGAACGATTTTACAAAGAAATACTTTGACTACTCAAAACTTAGCCATAGGTTGTAGGAGGTCCCCCATAGGCTAAACAGCAATTCGGCAGGTTTAAGGTGGCGAAGTGTAGAAATTTTTTAAAGAGACAGTACTTTGATTTTCGAAAATTTACTTCGACCCTTAGTAAATGGGCCCCTTAATGTTTTAAATGCTACAGTGAATAACAACTTCTTCACAAACTTGAAAAATCACTGCCCCTATGTGTAAGTGTGGTCGGAGGGCAAAGAGGCTCACTATTTCTAATCCCGGCCCTAACCAGGGCAAAGCCTTCTACACCTGCTCTGTAAAGAAAAGAAATGAGGAAAACAACCCGTTTGTGGGAACAAACCGTTGGTAAAGAGAAGTCTGCTCAGTCCATAATTGCGCTGTCTGCAAGAATATGATTTTAGAATAAAGAAAAGCTACATTTTAGATTGAATTCTTTCTTAGCACAGAACAGTTGACATAAATATAAATATATATATATATATATATATATTTATTATTAGACCATCTAATTAAGAGTTTATGCATCAAAGCTTTTAGAATAAGTTGTAGACATGTCATGCATTTTCAATCATATACTCTCACAATGCTCAATACAAATTACTTTTCATTTAAATCACTCTTTTTGTGTATGTAATGAACATTTTAATTGTTTCATACATTTCCTCTTTTTAACAGACAATAAAATATCTGGAGCTTACAATTTAAGACAATTTGTCCCACTCTCTGTTTTTCAGCTCATTTCTGTGTATCTTACCAGTGACTGTTTTGGGTAATTGCTGAAGAAATTCTATCTCTATATGGGAAGAAAAACATTGTTATATTGCAGCCATGGACTGAAGTACAGATAGAGTATAATTTATTTAATTTGAGCATCACATGACTAACCAATATGCTATAACAATCTGTCTTACTAGTAAAGCTACAAAAATAAATCGTAGCTGTGCTTTTAGGGGATGGGCGCACATGGTGATTCTGGGGAGATTAGTAGCCCAGCGACAAATCTCCTCTTCTTCGGGCGACTAATCTCCTGGACTGGATGGCATATGAATCGCTTTGGTTTTCCAAAGTCTCCCAAAGTTTCCTCGTGAGGCAACTTCGGGTGACTTCGGAAAATAAAGCGCTATGCATGCCATCCCACCGGTGATTCGAATTATTGCTGGTGGGAAGGTATTTGGTGAGTTTAGTCCCCTGAAGAAGAGCAAATTTGGCGACTAATCTCCCCCTGAATCGTACCATGCGCCACCAGCATTTACCCAGCAGTAGGACAGGCTGGTGCCATACACTGGTCTAATTTGTGAGGTACCTGGATCCTATCACTGCCCCATTCCTCAACCAAACACCTTCTGGACTCTTGAGTGCCCATATTCTCTACCAAAAAGTCATGATTAAGATTTGGTTTATTAGATATACATGTTTCAATCACTTATTCCAGACATGGGCAAGTGACAAAGATTATATTTCTACATATGCCTGTATACCCTCAGAATATATATAATTTTAAAAACACATCAAACAGAAAGCAGAGAATGACATGTATTACCTTGCTCTTGGATCTGTCTCTTCAGCTGTGAGCCAAAAAATCTTGTGCCTCAAACAGGATACACATTCAAATATATGCATTCATTTCAAGAATGAAAAACTTTACCTAAATTAGCTTCTACTTAGTAATTGGCTTGGCCTACACAATCTGAAAAATATTCATTCAACTGATTACAAAGTAATACAGTATGGCCACCTTTTTATTGTGAACTTTGCACAAACAATCCGAACAGTACTCAGTACACATTTAGGGGCACATTTACTAAGGGTCGAAATTTGACGTGGCAAAACTTCGAAATTCGACCATCGAATTGTAGAAATTCGATAGTCTAAGTTTTTTTTTTTTAGTGAAATTTGCGGTTTTCGATCTAATTCAAATTGTTCGAAACGATCGATCGAACGATTTTCAAAAAAAAAAATTGACTTCTAAAAACATAGCCAAATACTGGCCATAGGTTCTAGGAGGTCGCAATAGGCTACCATAGCAATTCGGCAGGTTTAAGGTGGCGAAGTGTTGAAGTCGAAGTTTTTTAAAGAGACAGTACTTCGGTTTTCGAATGGTCAAATATTTGAAGTTTTTTTAATTTGAATCTTGGCTTATTCGATGGTCAAAGTACCCAAAAATTACTTTGAAATTCGAAGTTTTTGAATTCGAAAATTAGCAAATGGCCCCTTAGCGAGATGCAGCTTGTGAAACTCTTTTGTGGCTTGCAGCAAGTGCTGTTACATTGGAATCCTGGATATTATTTCATGTGGTCAGAAACAGACTGACACATTTATCAAATGTGATGCCTCCACTGCCTTTCTCCTGCCTCCTGTTTTGAATCAAGTACTGTTGCACCTATTGTTGTGCTAACACCACCTCTGAACTAGATGGCAGCTCCAGGGTCCCCTTTGAAAAATTGCTGCAGCACATTTGCATCAAAAGAAAGAAAGACATTTCATCTGCATGCAAAAAACTATAAATCATGCCAACTGGAAATAGTCACATCAAATTACAAGCATAAATTTGTTCATTTTGACATATTGGCTACTAGGGATGGGCGAATTTGACCCATTTCGTTTCACCATAAATTTGCTGTAAATTTGATACTATGTATGACATCTTTTTATTCAGACCTCTCCTCTTCATCTCCTGGTTCTGGACTCTCATTTAAAGCACCGATGAGAGCCTCTAAAATTCCAAACTAGATGACAGCTAAATTAAAATCTAAAAATCAACAAGACTAAAAAGGGGGTAATTTACTAACATGCTAAAATTCAGTAGCAACGGCTTTGCACCCATCGCTACACTTTGCCGGGTGAAAATTCTCAGACAACGCTTATTTGCAAAAATATGAACCTGCGTCCAGGGCGCTTAACACTGGCGAATTTTCGCTACCGTTACTTCGGGAATCAAAGCAAAGATGCGCTAGCATTCAATTATGCCTCGCGAATCTTCGTTAGAGGTCTTCCCTCAGGCTAATTTGCATACGGTGAGAAGTTATAAAACCGTATGGACGTATATGTTGCAGCAAATACATTACACTACACAAGTCCAGGAAACCTTAATAAATAAAATAAATAGAGTTGTTATAATGCCCTACACATGAGCTCACTGTATAGTTTATGTGCCATATGTTAGAAAATGTATGGGGGAACCCGGTTACCCAAAAAAAATTTTAAGGACTTTTGCAGGTTATCACTTTGATAAAAAAGGAAAAGACAACAGAGTTTTTTGGGACTTAAAAAACGTTTTCCACTAAAAATATGATGTTAGTAACTGACGATTGAGGAAGATCTATGCATTCCATTGCACTTCGCCTGGTCTGAGCTGAAGAAGGCAAGTCTGGCAAAACAGGTAAAGTTCAGTAAAATCCGCATCTTAGTGAATTTGCAGAGTAACGTCCATTCGCCAAAGAAAAAAATCGCCTGGCGATTGTGGGTATGAGCGTTATTGTCTGTCTTTTTCTCTAGCGACGTTATGCTTGCGCCCATTAGTAGCTCAGCGAAGTGCCTAAAAATGGTAACGCTGGCGAATCGTCGCCAGCATTAGTCACTTCGCCCTTTAGTGATTCTGGCCCTAAGACTTGAATGTATTGCATATTCTTGCTTGTCTAATCTTCTGCATAACTCTTGCCATTCTATATGGGACTATGTCTGCTCTGCCTGTCCATCACTTACTTACTGGTTGGGGGATTTTCATAGTTTTCATAGTCTTCCTACTTTCTACTTTTTTACTCCTTATCTTTTTCTTATTCCAGAACCTAATTTCCCTCTAACTTTCCTGAATTTGAGATAAAAGCAAAAAAAGGTAGTTCCTGGGAAAGATAGGCAAGAAATGTAAAAAAGGTAAGGCAGATATATTGAGTGACCTCAAACAAAACTGATGGAAATTTGTCAAAAAGTATTAATTAATTAGATAGATGTGTAGATCATTTATTCCAGACACAGACAATTGACAATAATTAGTGTTCTACATTTGCCTGTATACACACACACACACATATATATATATATATATATGTGTGCAAAAAGAAGACCAGCAACACCGAGATCTCTTGTGATATAGTCAAATCTGTATTGTGAAATCACATGCAGGCTTGCATGTGATTTCACAATACAGATTTGACTAAATCACATGAGATCTCGGTGTTGCTGGTCTTCTTTTTGCTTATACTATACATTACCGTGCACCCGAGGGATGTTGCAAAGGCGGAGTGCTGCCCTTACCAAGTAATTTTTAAGAAGGCTGAAGAAAGTAGAAGAAAGTAGGTATTTTTGCACCCTAGGCAAAGGCTTCAATCAGTGCCCCCCACCCAGTCCTGCATTACCATTTCCCAGCTTACCAGTCATATAGCCCCCTGTACCTGTGCCAGCACCTATCATATTGCCTCCATTTGTACCTATACCAATGGCAGTCAATCCCTCAGATTGCCCCCAGGCCCCAATCTGTACCTGTGCCAACATAAACCAAAACATCCATCATATTTTTACCCCCAATCTGTATCTATGCCAGCAGCAACCAAAAGAATCCATCATATTGCCCCAATTTGCATCGTTCCAGCAGTAGCCAAAAATCCATCATATTGCACTCAAACGTCTGTGTACCTGTTCCAGCAGCCACCATATTGCCCCATGTACCTGAGCCAGCTGCAACCAATCACTTATATTGCCCCCAATCTGTACCTGTGCCAGCATCAGCCAAAAAATCCACACTATTGCCTCCATATATGTACTTGTGCCAGCAACAGCCAAATATCCATCATATCATCTGTTTACCTGTGCAAGTAGCAGCCAAGATATTGCCCACAAATATGTACCTGTGCCAGCAGCTGCCAAAAGGTAGCTGGGAGTGAGAGAGCAGGAGACAGGGAAAGCTATCATTCTAATATGTACTACATACAGTGACACAATGCTGGTGCCCTATTAGCATTTTGAATAAGGTGTGAACAATGTGGCCAGTTTCAGTCTGGGTCTCAGGTGTGAACAGTACAGGGCTTTAGGGGTGTGAACAATAGAGGTGTCACAGGTGTGAATACATGGGGATCACAGGTGTGATACAGGGAATTAGAGTCTGAATTTGAGGTTTAAACAATGCAGGGTGCAGTTTATCTCTACAGTGATACCTTTTAAAATTTACATATGGTAAACAGTCACAGCATCTGGGGGCCAAAGAAGGGGGGGTCGCGGGCCGCCAGTTGGACAGCCCTGATCTATCTATTTAGTAATTGTCTTGGCCTACACAGTCTAATGTCACTCCATACAACTGATTACAAAGTAACAATATATATCAAGTATCATTGGGAAGCATGTGATCTCCTCCTAACAGTTACAGTTATTTTATTTATAAATGTGCCAACCTATTTCTGTAGTTGATTCATTTTTACAGAATTCCTCATAACTGACCCCACTGTACGTTTGTAAGATACGGCAGATACGGAATGTTCTCTGACTGATTGGGAGCTGCAGGTGAACTAATGGTGATGGCAAACCTGTCCCTTTTGTTTTTTTTCCAAAACTGTAAAAATTTGCTTAATGCATTGACATCAATGTGCGACTTCTTTTCAAACCAGGTTAAAAAATTTTCCCATCCATAGTACATGGATATCAGTCAGAATTGTGGGCACTGTGTATACAAAGATAAAACTTTGTTTTATATGATTTTATCAGTGTTTGTATGGCCACCTTTTGTGCCCCCCAACCCACTTCCTTTCAGCGTTACTTCAATGGGCAATAAACTGCTAAAAGTCTGGATTATTGGACCCATAAATCTTGTAGCTCGATAACTGCATGATAATTCTGGGTATTCTCAAAGTAATATTACTCAATAAAAAATTTCCCCAGCTCTCCAGGGCCCATGGTAGCAATAAAATGCAAAATAATCCCCCAATGAGAATCTCACCTGATCTGTGTCAATCTGGCTCCATGTCCAGAATTAGGTGCAAGGTCTGTTTTAAGTATAAGGCTTCCCCTCTGTGTTCTACATATAAGAGGGTTTAAATGTGTGCAAAAGGCCATTTTCAACAGTGCATGCTCAAGGACGCCCACACTAAGTAGGATGAAATGTGTGCCTCATTCAAGAAACTAATGCTGCAGTAGCACACCAGGCCCAACTTGCATGCTTTTGTATTTTGCAGCAATTACTAGTATACCGGAATTCTGGATATTATATCCTGTGGTCAGACTCCATTAATTCATCAAAATATGAGTAATTTATAACCATTGTCGAAGTTGCAGCACTGCAAACCACTACACCGTAATTTGTGCAAAACGTCCCATTGAAAGGAGAACTAAACCCTAAAAATGAATGTGGCTTAATATATATTAGTATATTATATAGTGAACTTATTGCACCAGCCTAAAGTTTCAGCTTGTCAATAGCAGCAATGATCCAGGACTTCAAACTTGTCACAGGGGGTCACCATCTTGGAAAGTGTCTGTGACACTCACATGCTCAGTGGGCTCTGAGCAGCTGTTGAGAAGCTAAGCTTAGGGGTCGTCACTAATTATCCAGCAGAAAATGAGGTTGGCCTGTAATATAAGATGATGCTATAGGGGTTATGATTAAATTCTGATGCTAATTACACTGGTTTCTGTGCTGCCATGTAGTAATTATCTGTATTAATTACTAATCAGCCTTATATTGTGACATTTCTATTCTATGTGTACTGTATATTGTGAGTGGGTCTCTAAGCTCAGTAAGTGACAGCAGCACAGAGCATGTGCAGTGAATCAGCAGAAAAGAAGACGAGGAGCTACTGGGGCATCTTTGGAGACACAGATCTTTACTGCTAAAGGGCTGTGGTTGCCTTGGGTACAGAAGCACAAAACATAATGTACAACATTTCTAGCTACTTCTTTAGTTAAGCTTTAGATCTCCTTTAATAAAGGTACTTACATCAAAAGGGGCTCCTTGAACTTCTGTTTAGCTGTGCTTGGTGCCACTGCCTTTCTCCTCTTTCTAATTAAGCACTGTTGCACCTTTTTTAACCTTTGCCAATCACCACAGCACAGTTGTGTCAAAAAATAGGACACGTGTCATTTGCACACAGACAACTGAAGATGACTCCAGCTAGACATAGAAATCTTTAAACGCAATTGTGTCCAACTCACGTCAAAGTGCAAGCACAATTTTGTGAATGTTGACATATTGGCCACAATTGCATCACACCTGGTGACTGCAATGAAGCTGGAATCATGGGGAAAAGGCTGAATTATGGGTAGGCAGATAGAGGGGGATCTTTTTTCCCATAGGAAAAAAAGTGGCCATCCCTTTAGACTAAATGAATAGAACTTTCATTTAAAGCAACATAGGGGGTTCTTCACAGTCAGGACAGTGAGGTTGTGGAATGCACTGCCGGGTGATGTTGTGATGGCTGATTTAGTTAATGCCTTTAATAGGGATGCACCGAATCCAGGATTCGGTTCGGGATTCGGCCAGGATTCAGTCTTTTTCAGCAGGATTCGGCCGAATCCTTCTGCCCGGCCGAACCGAATCCAAATCCTAATTTGCATATGCATATTAGGAGTGGGGAGGGAAATCGCGTGATTTTTTGTTCCAAAACAAGGAAGTAAAAAAAAAATCCCATCCCTAATTTGCATATGCAAATTATGGTTTGGATTCGGTTCGGTATTCGGCCGAATCTTTAAGGGCTATTCCACACGGGGAGATAGCCACGCGTTTGCGGTCGCGGCGACAAAGCGCCGCGCCAGTCGCCGCGACCGGCGCAGGCGACAGTTTTGTATGGGCGCCTATGTAAAAACGCCTGTGCTAACCACACGAGGCGATGCGCTTTTCAACAGTCGCCTGAAAATGCCTGGCGAGGCATTTTCAGGCGACTGTTGAAAAGCGCATCGCCTCGTGTGGTTAGCACAGGCGTTTTTACATAGGCGCCCATACAAAACTGTCGCCTGCGCCGGTCGCGGCGACTGGCGCGGCGCTTTGTCGCCGCGACCGCAAACGCGTGGCTATCTCCCCGTGTGGACTAGCCCTTACAAAGGATTCAGGGGTTCGGCCGAATCCAAAATAGTGGATTCCGTGCATCCCTAGCCTTTAAGAATGACTTGGATGATTTCTTGGACAGACATAATATCAAAGGCTATTAAGATCTTAAGATCTACAGTTAGTATAGGTATTGGTTTACTGTACATAGTGTATGTGCCTTTAGGTCAGTATAAGTATGTGGATATATGTGGGGTTTTCATTTGGAGGGGTTGAACTTGAACTTGATGGACTTTGGAGAATGAACTACACAGGGCCACAGTGGTAAATACTGTATATCACTTTACATCAGAACAGAGCTTGTTATGTTTACTAAAACATTTTCTTTTTCAAGTGGCATAGTGACTCCTTATGAAATTGAACCTTAGATTGTAAGCTCCAGTGCCTATATGTTGCTTATTTTGCAAGCAAACTTCCCATTCACTGACATTTTTTTTTTCATTTTTTTTATTTTGCATTTATGAAAAAAAGTTTTGAAAATTAAAGGTAAGGATTATCCTTTTTTCCAAGACAATGTCATGGTGGCATTCTTGTTTCCGCTGTCTCTTTGTTCTTGGCCCTTTGCTGGTATTTTATCACTCAGGCTTCCTGTTCTGCTTTCCCCAGTGATACAGCTGATATTGGGCTGAATTTTAACTATTGGCATATATGCAGGAAAATCTCTTTACAATTGGAAAGATTAGATTACTTGTGCCCACCACTTCAGAGTCTGGTGCCACAAACAATCTGTTTCTGTAGATGGTGTGCGTTCCATTTCTCTGAGGAATAAAAAAGAATCACCAAAATTATGGTCAGCGGGTAAATTATGTAATTCAATGTAATGATATCATTATACACACATATATATTGTATATATACCAGATACTACATGCACAGGTTTGTTAGAATTTGTAAGAAAATGTGCAGTGTGCAAAGTACAATTTCGGACGTGGAAAACACAAGCTGTAGGGCACAGAATACATTTTCTGTACTGATCTGTAATTTAATGCAAAAAACCAATGCCTTCAAATCAGTGATATATTTAGGTATGGTGCAACCCTGGGCACCGGACCTAACAGCTCCCCCAACTTTCAGTAGTGATATCACCCATGTGACCTCTTCCGTAAGTTGGGGGGCAATGTTTGGTCTGTTGCCCATGGTGGCACCATACCTAAACAACACAAATTGCTTCTTGTTATCGGCACAGAGGGCCCTAATTCCTTCACTGCTCCACCACCAAATTTATGTGGAAAGTCTCCCACGGCAGTTGGGGGAATAAAATGTTTATGTTTCTTAAACAAACGTATTAGTGATGGGCGAAACGGTGCTGGCGTCTCATTTTTGACGCCGGCGTCCATTTTTGACGCCGGCAGATGTTTTTCCGGCGTCCGTTTTCGACGCTGGCGTCTGTTTTTGTCCGAAATGTTTTTTTGACGCCGGTGAATTTTCGCAGGCACTTCGTAAATTTTTTCACCGGCGGCGAATTGCGCAAATTCGCGGCGAATTCGCACATGGCGAATAAATTCGCCCATCACTAAAACATTTTTTCAATTATATAGGCACCTGAGGGCCGCCCCCCCCCAAGAGGTGTCAATAAATACAGTCCTGCTTCAGATTTCTGTGCAAAACACGGCACATCCCTATGATATCCAACCAATCAGATCCACTTCATCACCAGGGCACTTTTTTCAGAACTGGAAAAAGTCCCTTTCTCAAAAGCATAACTAAATCAGGCTATAGGCTGCGCTAATGGACGCTGTACCATACTCAGTGTGGCCGAGACTGGTTTCTGCTTGAAGAGATGGTGCATCAGCAGATTGGATTTTCAAATGTTCCTGATCAAAAAATCCATGGTACATGAACGTTGGTCAGTAGAAACGGGACCACCATAAATTCTGAAACCCACATGAAGCAAGGTTTTGTATAATGTTATTCCTATTTGTATTTAGCTTTAATCTGGGGGCCAAAAAGACTTTGCATGGATAAGCAGCAACTGAGCAGAAAGATAGACAAGTAGATAGATCAATAGGGAGTAAATAGATTTACCCATTTATAAGGACACAGTTGAAGGCCATCCCTAAAACATTGTATTGTTCTCACTATACTCTAATAAATTGAGTGACCTCCCTGGAATAAACTTAGTTGGGCTTGTGCTTAACCAGCAGTACTGTATACTGTAAGCAACTGGATCAGACTGTTATATTGTTAATTTTGTCCTTAATAAACTATCTTTAGGGGCCATTCTCTTTTCTACATATTGTCTTAATATACTTACGAATACGGTGGTTCCACATTCTCCTTCCTTTAAAGGTGCAATAACAGAAACAAGCCCCACGGCATCCTCAAACCCAGTGCAGCTTTCAACTACGAGTCGGGCACTATTGGCAGCATAATGATAATGTTTTAGTTGGCAGGTCGGAAACGAAGCTTTCATTTCATTCTCACCGCACTTCAACACAAAGTCCAGGCTTTCAATATCTGAAATAGAAAAACAATTATTGATGTGTAGGTGCCATAATCTGTGTATAATTATTTAAACCTTATTGGCACATTGAGGAGGGTTGGAGGTGAATTCCATGTCACTTCTTCTTTGCAGTTTTTCTCCCCTACACACTCATAGGATTCATTATGATTGGAATCTATATCACTTGCTCAAAATCATGTTTCTGAAATTTTGGGGTTTAATGGCTGCACCTTTTACCTACAACATTGGAGCAGGGTCCTCTTTTAACTTTTTTACAGTGATTTCAATCCATCAGTTACCCCTAAGACACACAATTTGATGGCATCCCACCCTCATCTTGTTCCATCGTTAAGTGATGGATTCTGGGGCTTGAAGTCCATAATTTTCCATAGTTGGTGGTGAACAGATTTTCTGAAAAGCAGAGGGTCTTCATGTCCCAGAATCCACCACTTTACAAGGGAACAATGTGATGGAGGGGTTGAATCTCTCTATGAGCCTAAGAAGGGTTGAGAAAATAGTCCCTGCTGCACAAGCAGACTATTTATTTTTTAAACTTCTAAAATGGTTCCCCCTATTTCTGTGTATTGAGGGAAACTTTGTTACAGTGGAGAATAATAATGCTGGAATGTTCTAATCTCTGATTGAGGTTTACAAGGAGACTTCTGCTCTTGGGAGAACCCAAGTCTGATGCATCAAATGTTGGTGCATCAAATGTCAAGCCACCATTTTCCTTCTGCCCTATTTGCTTTAACTCTAAATAACAAACCAAAGGACAAGGCAGCTATTAGGTAACAAAGTAACAGTCTCCAAGGTCTGGTTTTGTCAGGGAGCCAGGAGCTCCCTCCACGGAGG
Organism: Xenopus laevis; assembly: GCF_017654675.1. Taxonomy (NCBI): domain Eukaryota; kingdom Metazoa; phylum Chordata; class Amphibia; order Anura; family Pipidae; genus Xenopus; species Xenopus laevis. Next base: position 112,264,582 of record NC_054387.1, on the reverse strand, counting down.
TAGTCTGGATCAAGGAGGAAGCCCTCTTGAGGGTGCAAGGTCGCGGTATCCAAAGGGTTAAGGTACAAGGTCAAAGTCCAGGCAAGAGTTCAGTGGCAGGCAGATCAGGATCAAATAACAAGAGTCCAGGCAGAGGGTCAAAACCAAGGCAGGAGCAGGAATCAGGAATCAGGATACAGGAAAACAGGAACCCAGGTTCAGGGTAGCAGAACCTATTCTTGGGTGCCATCGAGGCGTCCAGGGCGCCCTTAAATAGTCAAATCTTGGCGCCAAGGTGACGTCAATACGCTGGCGTAAATGCGCTGGCGTTCTTGCGCCGGCTGATGTTAATGCGCCGGCGCCGCTACCCATTTTGGGAGCGACGCCGGCGGAGGAGGACACGCCGCTCGGAGCTCCTGGGACTGCTCCGGGCGGCGATTGTGACAGGTTTCCCATAATGACTAGCAGTAAGTTTTCATTGGAATAGACAGAATGGCGGCAAGTACCTTATACCTATTTTCAGTTACTGGAATTGGTAAAAATGTCTCCCATGTATCGGTATTGGTAAAAATGTCTCCCATATCTGGTTTAAAGGAGACTTATTATATACATAACAATAGTAATAAATAGTATAATTCTAGTGCATCATACTATTTTGAATATAGAAGAAATGTGCTGAGAAAAGAAGTGTTTTGGGTTGATCGATTGAAAAATGTCTTCAAAAACCCTACTAGTCTCACACCTCTGTTTTACTTCCTGCTGCCTCCTTTTCCAGGCTGTGCAGGGGAGCCAGCAGCACTCAGCTGTTGTGTGGGATAGAAACCAACCAGCATCTAGGCTGACTTGATAGGGAACTGAAGCCTGTCTTTGGTTGTGTGAATGCAGGGTTGTGATTGGCTGTCCCCCTCCTACTGTGCTTCTGGCAATGAGTTCCAATAAAGGGGCCATTTTGAAAGATAATAATACAATACCAGCACCTTATAGTATTCATTATTACTTACAATAGTATGAAGTTTTTACCTATCCTTTATGTCTCCTTTAAATTTATTCTCTAGAGCATTTGCAATGTTTTATTATAGAGAAACATTTTACATACAATGCCTTTCAGTTATAGTCACTCTTACCTGTGCACTTGGTGTACTTGCAGTCAAATCCATCCCCTTCAAATCCAGGTGAACAAGTACATGTGTAGCCTCCATCAGTATTTGTGCATGTGGAATGTTCGTGGCATTTGTTGTTTGAGGGTTTTGTACAGTAATCAATAGGCACACAAATGTAATCTTCATTTACAATGTACCCACTTCTGCAAGAGCATGTGTAGGAGCCAATAGTGTTAATACAAGTACCCTCTGCACATTTGTTTAGCCAGGCATAGGCGCATTCATCATCATCGGAACATCTAAGTCCATTACCAAGGAATCCTTCTTTGCAGGTGCATACTTTACTGCCATCATAGTCTTCACAGGTTGCATTGGGGTCACATTTTATACAATGAGATGTCACTGAAAAAAATAGGGAAGACCATAAATGTACAAATGTCATGCACTGTGATGTTTATTGGTTCCTCATAAATAATGATTTTAATATATTCACATCCCTAGTGGTTAACGACAGAGACTATACCTCTTCCTTATTTGGACCATTGTAAATTGTAATTTACCAATAGAGGTCAATGTAGACCTTATCTATTTATGCCGTCATTTCCTCAGTGTTCCCTTATGATTAAGGGCGCCTGCGCCCGAAACGCGCCAATTAACGTTTTGTAACGTGTCTTTTAACCATGAACGAATAAAGATTTTGACTTTTTCAACATTTCGGACTGCGGAACCATCTCTTCTTTCCTTCCATAGAGGCGTGGCAGGGAATTACTTTCCATTCAGCACTTACTAGATATCACATCCGTCCCCACATCCCTACCGTTTTCTTCACCATTTAATGGTGTAACCAGTGCATGGGGATAGATATCGGGTCCCCCATTCTGGTGCACAAACAAGATTCTGAGATAATGCAAGGCTTTGAATTCGATTCGAAGTAAAAATCGTTCGAATATTCGACCATTGGATCATCGAAGTACTGTCTCTTTAAAAAAACTTCGAATTCAATACTTCGCCAAATTAAACCTGCCAAAGTGCTATGTAAGCCTATGGGTACCTTCTAGAGCAGTTTCATACGTTTTTTGAAGTCGAAGAAAAATCGTCCGATCGATGGATCAAAGGATTTGATTGTTCGATCAAACGGTAAAGTAAAGCCATTCGATGGTCGAATTTCGAAGTATTTATCACTTCGAAATTCGACCCTTGATAAATCTGCCCCTTAGGGCATTACAACTGATAATTACGGATGGTGCTGTTCCAATTGGATCCTACAGTTGTGTACCAATGGAGAGTGGCTGTTGGAGAACGTCCACTGCTGAGAAATATGAACTAATTGTTGTGCTTAGTGCTTGCTATCCATTTACTATGCGCAAGGAAGGATACAAAAAGCCATATAAAACAATTTCACATTTTTTCAAATTTTGGGGCCTGCCTTGCACATACAGTAGATGAAGTGTTGCTGGTCTTGGTGCTCCAAAATGAAGTGAAGGGACTACATGTTCCCAGTGAATACATTGTTGCCTGTGTTTGTCAGCAATGCATTCATGAGGGGTGGGTGGGGGAGACATATAAACGTTCCCACTTCCATCCACTATCTGTCCCCTAACTTGTATGATATTCAGATGTGTGAGTCATGAAGCATCAGCTGGTGCAGTGGATTACAGGGGTCTGTACTTACTGCCTGGACTATGGTGGCACGAGGTGTAGAGCACAGCCAGTAAATGAGTAAATGCCAGTAAATGGTTGATACCAACAATATTTTCATATATTTGTAATCTTGCCATGGACTAAGGAGAATTCAACCTCTCACTCCTTGGGGAGCAGAAAGTGGAAATGTCTACCAACCACTGTTTTCTAGAGGGTCACAACTCAACACCTAGATTGTTGAAAAATCCTTCAGATTTTCTTAGGCTTAAATGTCTGTGAGCTACCTTTTTCCGCATACAGTAATTATTCAATAATAAAGAAAGAAAGGAAGTTAAAAGAAAAAAAAAACCTCTGAGATGAGAACAGTTAGGTAGGGGCACTGTGTAGATTGGACTGTGGTAAATGTGGAATTATAACTATCCCTTTAAATACCCACCAAGGTGCAGTTGTTGAGGTCAGTCTATAATGATATAAAATGTAAGTAAAGCCTCATCTCACCACACAATTCCCATCAGGCATAATTCTTATCCTAATCAGATGTTGACTTACATGCGGTGCTTGGAACTGAAATAATAAAAAAAAAGAATAAATCATAATTAAGACGTATCATTCTGATTCTGACATCAGAAGTGCTATTTATAACTTAAAGTGACATGTACGCATTGGTGCGTATAAACTACACAGTACAAGCAGTACATTGCTTTCCCACCACACATGGCATCTCTTTTTCTAAGTCCTTCTTTCTTTGCCTCCACCACATTTCTCCTTTCTCATTGCTTAGATGTATAGGCAGTGTCGGACTGGGATGCCAGGGGCCCTCCAGAAAACCTTAGACTGTGGGCCCACTTTCCAAACTATTATTCCTCCTCAACCAACCTCTTTATCCTCCTAGTCTTTTATATGTACTTGCTATACTCTGTTCTTCAAATATTAAGTCTCCTTTTATCATAAATAGGGAATGACCATGAAATTGGCCAAATGGTTAGAAGCAAAAGGCCCACTGACACCCCTGGGCCCACCGAGAGTTTTCCTGGTATCCCAGTGGGCCAGTCCAACACTGTGTATAGGCAAAAGTGGGACAGACAGGCTACAACGGAAGTGACTTAAAGGGTGGCAGAGTGTAAGGGCCAGAAGGCACAGTTGGAGTGCGGACCAAGGAGGAGACAGGTAGTGACCAAAGTCCGTGGTATCAGAAGGATGAGGCAAGAAAATAGTCAAAGTCCAGGCAAAAGTTCAATCCAGGCAGCGAAGGGTCAATCCGAAATAACAGGCAAGGTTGGTACACAGGAATCAATCAATAATAACACACCCAGGAATACACAAAGTTAAACCTATACTTGGGCAATGTCTGCAGTGTCCAGAAGGCTTTATATAGGGCAGGATTGGAGCCAAAGTTTGGGCGCAATGGCGTCATGATGTTGACGCTGGCGTCCAGATGCTGGCGTTTAGACGCCGGCACACGTTCTGACGTTGGCGTTTATGCGCCGGCGCACATTCCGTCGCCGGCGACCAATCGGCAGGCGGGAAGACGCTGGCGTCATATCGCTGCGACCAACAGGATCCACATGGAGAGCCAAGGGGTCGCCATTTTGGACGCCGTTGCCATCTTGGATGTGAGTGACTTCCATTTCCATTACACAGAGAGCAGAAGTTAATGGATGGGCAAAAGAGAGACAGCAGAGGTGGAATAGATAAGTGAAAGGCAGCAGAGGGGGGATGATGCACCAGAGGAAGCAGAGAGTGAAATGTGAGAGATCTCTCAACTTAAATGTACTGAATCGTAGATTATAATGAACAATGTACCCCCATTAACATTTCTAAAGTTATTAATAGTAACCTCAATGGTTTTGGTCTTATGCTTTTATATGATCCGGTAACTCCTCTATGATTTCTAACTTCTTCATTAATTACAGAAGATTCCCAGTCATATTCAAACCACAATACATTGTTCAACACGCTATGAGGCCAATTAATGAATGCTCAATTTTTTTCCACAATTTAAGTTTTTTTCTGAGCTATAACTCACAAATTCAAATTAAAAAATCCAGCATCTAGAAGCTGCCGAGTTCATGTAGAAGTCAATGGGAGTTGTCCTAGGCCAAAGTTATGCTTGTAAACTTACATTGCTGAGCTATTCAAGTTCTTTTCCATTCTTTTATTCACTCTTTTTAGTTTTTATTAAAATGTCTGTTTAATCAAAGCAGACAAAGGGGCAAATTTATTAAAGGGCGAAGCGGCTAACGCCGGTGAAAATTCGCCAGCGTGATGTAATTTCGGTACTTTGTCGATTTACTAACGCGCGTAACTTCGCTAGCCAAAGAAACTGACAATGATGCTCATTCACACTCAATCGCCAGGCAAAGTGCTCTGGCGAAGGGACATAACTGCGCAAATTCACGGATTTTACTGAGCGTTACCTCTTGCGCCAGACTTGCCTTGCCACCTCAGACCAGGCAAAGTGCAATAGGTTAGATAGGACTTCCTAAAAAAGTTAGTTGAACATTTCCCAAAAAAGTCCCAAAAAACGCTGGCATCTTTTCCTTTTTTCAGAGTGATAGGTTGCAAAAGAAAAAAAAATTTTGGGGGGTAACCGGCTTCCCCCAGACATTTCCTAACATATGGCACATAAACTATACACTGGGCTCATGTGTAGGGCATTATAACAACTTTATTTTATTTATTAAGCTTCCTTGGGCTTGTGTAGTGTAATGTATTTGCTGCAACATACAAGTCCATTCAACTTTAACTTCCCATTATATGCAAATTAGCCAACGCTAGCGCAACTTCGCTTTGCCTGCCGAATTAATGCTAGCGCAACTTCGCCAGCATTCGGCGCCCCTGACGCAACTTCGCACGTTAGTGAATTAGCGTTGTCTGAGCAAATTTTCACCTGGCGAAGTGTTGCGCTGCCTACAAAGTCGTCGCTGGCGAATTTTCACCGCTTAGTAAATTTGCCCCAAAACCTTTAAAATGACACAAATTTCAATAAACTCACATTCTTACAAGAAATACTCGAATGTTTGCTTATATTTACAGGCTGAAAAAAAAAAGATTCATAGAACTTGATTGAATTAAATAAGTCGTTTATATTTGGCTAGGACAGCTCCCACTGACTTCTTGCAGGCTTTTAAATATTGACTTACATTTGAGTTTTTCATGTTTTTTTTTTAGCTTAATAAATACTTGCTTTGAAGTTATAATTCTAGTTTATGAGTGTAAAAAAAACTTGAAATTCAAAAAAACTTGAATTCTAATGTTAATCGGTCCCATAACCTCATAATGCCAAAGCAATTATAGACAGAGCCGCTAATGTTGCCTATTTTTTTACACTTGTTTTACATATTATTGCTAATAGTTGAACATCTGTAATACAAAGAAGTTACTGAGCTATGTATATACCTTTTAATCCTTCCACTCGTATAGAATGTGGGCCTTTTCCACTTACATCTATTTTCCAGCTTCCTTTCTTCGGGCCTCTCACACTGTACATGGACCCCCATTTTTCAGACATAACCTTTTTCAATGCCACACGACTTTCTATGCAACAGAAAAATGATTATTTTTAAACACCATCCAATGCTTGTGCTTCACAAATCTAGGCAGTTTTATGGTATCTACAGTACAGTTAAAACAGTATTAGGACTGCTGTTCCATACTGAATATGTAGAATTGTATCTTCAGCCATTATAACAATAGCAATTATGTCACACTCCTTGTTCATTATGTCAGCCCCTCCCTGTTAACATCAAGTGAAGACTGTGGTCAATATTCAGTGGCAAGTGTATAAATGCAAACTAAGCCTATAGCACATTCATTAAGGGGAAGAGAAATTGTAGGGAAATAATGACATAATTATATAATTATAATTATTCATCTAATCATTTATAAATAAAAAAGTCACAGAAGCCAGATCTCTAGGTTTGACGTTGTCAAAGCAGTTGAACTAGTTTAAAACTTTTATAGTAAGCATTCTGATGGATTGCCTATAAAAGAGAAACTATCGTGAAAATGAAAATTAAAAACAAGCTTCAGCATACTGAAATAGAAACTTTCTAAATACAATCAATTAAATTTTCTATTCTGTTTCTGAAATAATCAAGTTTATATTCACTATTCCTCTCTCAGCATCTGTTTCTCTTCATTCTCTCTTCCTGCAAGAGTTGGGTGTCAGATAATCATTGACAGTTAGATCCAATATATCTTATAGAGGGGCTCCTTTTGCTTAGAAGATGTACTAGAGCTCACTCTATTAAAGTCACCAGACATCATGGGGCTGATTCACTATGGGTCGAATATCGAGGGTTAATTAACCCTCGATATTCGACTAGGAATTGAAATCCTTCGACTTCAAATATCGAAGTCGAAGGATTTAGCGCAGAAAATTCGATCAAACGATCGAAGGATAATTCCTTCGATGGAACGATTAAATCCTTCGAATCAAACGATTCGAAGGATTTTAATCCATCGATCGAAGGAATATCCTTCGATCAAAAAAAGGTAGGCAAGCCTATGGGGACCTTCCCCATAGGCTAACATTGACTTCGGTAGCTTTTAGCTGCCGAAGTAGGGGGTCGAAGTTTTTTTTAAAGAGACAGTACTTCGACTATCGAATGGTCGAATAGTCGAACGATTTTTAGTTCGAATCCTTCGATTCAAAGTCGAAGTCGTAGTCGAAGGTCGAAGTAGCCCATTCGATGGTCGAAGTAGCCCAAAAAAACCTTTGAAATTCGAAGTATTTTTACTTCGAATCCTTCACTCGAAGTTAGTGAATCAGCCCCCATGTCTCTCTACATGCAGACTTTGTGCAAAAGGCAGTTATTTTGTTAGATTTCGTTTGTACTGGAATCAGTTATTTGATTGATGTCTAATACTTCTGCTAAGAAAGGAAGCCCCCCCTATAAGATATATTGAATCATTCATCTGACACCCATCTGCTGCATGAAGACAGAATGAAGAGAAAAAGATCCTGAGAGAGGGATAGTGAAGATAAATGCGATTGTTTCAGAAACAGTACAGAATTTTTAATTGATTGTATTTAGAAAGTTTATTATTTCAGTATCATGAAGCTTATATTAAATTTTCATTTTCACAATAGTTCCACTTTGAGAGAGAACATGAAATCTTTCGGCTAGGTAATTATTATGAAGTTATTATAGAAAATTTAGGGATGAAAATATGATCATATAGAAATGCAGTAAAATGCGTTTTTAAAGTAATATTTCTTAACTATTTTCAAGGTAGGGAAATCTTTAAAGGGGAATGCTACAAAAACATAACTTAAGCTTTTTGAAAAGTAAACATAATTTCAAGTAAATTTGTCTGACTACTTTGCTGAGATGGCTGACTACTATTACTTTGTATCAGCAGCTATCTGTCGTCAGCCTGCATCCTCCAAACGCCACAATTCCCTGCACAAGTAATTTCAATAAGGAATGGAACATAACAGTGCAATGCATTGTGGGTTATTCGTGATAGAGGGGAGGGGAGGCAAGAAAAGCAGAGGAGCGAACCACCTGTACTAGGGGTAGGCAGAAGACTTTTAAACAGGTACCTGCCCAGCACCCCCACATCTATTCACCCTAGGCAGGTGCATCTTCTGCCTATCCCTAGTTCCGGCCCTGGATTTGATCGCTTCGAAAATAAACTTCTGCATAATTCTTTCTCTTTGTTGCAAATGTAAGTACAGGCACAGTTTATATCTATCCTAAAATTCAGAAATGGCATTTTCGATAATCCTATAGTGCTTATTCTTATTTTGGACTGACTTCTTTTTTTACTGTTGTAAAAAAATACCTGTGACTTGCATTAATTTATAACAAAACAATTAATCCAATTTTTTTTATTTCAGCAGCCGAAAGGAAAGTTCCCTTATGAAAAATACATGGGGTCAAGCATTCTAGACAAAATACAATACATGTATACTCACCATGGAGGCCAACATTCCAAGAGTGCAAGGTCTACATTCTTGTGCTTGTCTAGAGAGAATTGCTGGACAAAACTCCTAGGTGGGGGGGCAGCAGATTTGTGGGCATAAACATAGGATTTGCACCTTTTTCCCTTTGCACCTTGCCCTCTGAATTAAATAAGCCTGATAATAGACAGACAGACAGACAGACAGACAGACAGACAGATAGATAGATAGATGATAGTGAAAGAGGGGTAGGTTACTTACTATCTGGTCCGGCAACCTGTAGAGAAGTAATTGATCCTTCAGTGGTCATTATCACTTCAGTTAACTTTTCTGGGACAGAGAAAGTGTCTGAATGCTCACCAGACTCATAATCTCTAGAAAAAATCCTCTGGGAAGATTTTGCAGGTCTTGCTATAATAGATCCCACATATCGAAATGCCTTGAAGAAAAAGAGAGATTAGCCGTGCTGCTAAAAGAATAGTACATTCAATGAAAGACAAGTTACAGGGGGTAGAAGGATTTATTTCTAGAACCTCCATTTATCCGAATAATCATTTACAAAATGTTCCTATAGACAGGAGGAGAACTAAAACGTAGAAGTGAGATGTTTGTAACACAGTAACATAGTAACACAGTAACATAGTAACATAGTAACATAGTAAGTTAGGTTGAAAAAAGCCACATGTCCATCAAGTTCATCCTTTTAACTTTTTTTAACCTGCCTAACTGCCGGTTGATCCAGAGGAAAGCAAAAAAAAAAACATCTGAAGCTTCTCTATACAGTGGAAGATTGACTGCTTTCTGCTATGAAGCAATGCCCCTTTTAATACAGCTCAAGGCCTTATTTGCCCTTGATGCTGCTGACTGACATTGCTTGCTACAGCCAAGTTTATAATCTACAGGGACTCCAAGGTCCTTTTCCATAATGGATTTGCCTAGTGCAGTCCCATTAAGGGAATAAGTGGATATTTTTACATCCCAGGCGCATGACTTTACATTTATCAACATTGAATCTCATTTGCCACTTAGCTGCCCAGATTGCCAGTTTGTCAAGATCCTGTTGCAAGGATGCCACATCCTGGATGGAATTAATTGGGCTAGATATTTTTGTGTCATCTACAAACACTGATACATTACTTGCAATACCCTCCCCTAAGTCATTAATGAACAAGTTAAATAAAAGTGGACCCAATACCGAGCCCTGAGGGACCCCACTAAGAACCTTACTCCAATCAATGCTCTGAAGGGCAGCCCTCAAGGCACTAAAATTAGATTTCTAATTTTCTGTTTTTTGTTGCCCCAGTGTATATTTGTTTTTTGCACCAGACATTAAATAATATCACATTATGGTCACTATTACCCAGGGGTTCAATGACTTGCACATTTGCTATAAGTTTTGGGTCATTTGAGATCACTAGATCCAGAATAGCATTTTTTCTGGTTGGCACCTCAACAACCTGTGCCATAAAATTGTCATGCAAAATGTTTGTAAACTTGTTCCCATTAACTGATGTGGCAGTACTGTTGCTCCAGTCAATATCTGGGTAAATAAAATACCCCATTATCATTACTTTACCCAAACTAGCAGCCTTTTCCATTTGCATCAGGAGCTTAGCCTCCTCCTCACTTAGGGGGTCTATAGCATACTCAACTACAATTATTTTTGCTGGACTCTTTACAATTGGTGAAGAACCCTACCCATAAGACTTCTGCCCCCTCATTTTCTAACAAAACCTCCTCCTTTATTTAAGCTTTTAAATCCTGCCTAACAAACAGACATACCCCTCCTCCTTTTCTATTGCCTCTGTCCCTCCGAAACAAAGTATAGCCGCTGATATTAACTGCCCAGTCATGCGACTCATTCAGCCATGTTTCGGCCACACCAATCATATCATATTTTCCCTCCAGCACCAGCAGCTCCAGCTCTCCCATTTTACCTGTCAGACTCCTTGCATTTGTAAACATACATTTAATACTGGTACCATATTGAACATATGACATGAGGTCCTCCCTCAAAATCTCATGTGACCACCAACAAAATCTCCTCCCCCATTTTCCCTTATTTGCCCACTATCTCATCTAACCTGTCTTCCACTGAATCGTTTACTGAAGAAAATGAAGGTTTCACTGGAGAGCTGATTTCGTGAAACAATGAAGACGTTTATTCAAGATGCATTTAGCACTACATGTTTCGGACCTCTAGGGTCCTTCTTCTTGTGCAACTACACCAGAAGAAGGACCCTAGAGGTACGAAACATGTAGTGCTAAATGCATCTTGAATAAACATCTTCACTGTTTCACTAAATCAGCTCTCCAGTGAAATCTTCATTTTCTACATGATACCGCCTTTCTGGACGTGGCAAAACCAGATCACTGTCGGATTGAGCTATTACTGATACATACGGTTTGTGGCAACAAGTTTTTTGTATTTTGAATCTTTTACTGAACCCTCCCCCCCGCGCCTAGTTTAAAGTCTCCTCCAACCATCTAGCCATCTTCTCCCCCATAACAGTTGCACCATCATCATTGAGGTGCAGCTCATCCCTAGCAAAGAGCCTGTAGCCGACTGAGAAATCAGCCCAGTTCTCCAAAACCCAAAACCCTCCTCCCTACACCAATCTCTCAGCCACGCATTAATCTCCCTAAGCTCCCACTGTCTTCTTAGCGTTGCTTGTAGCACAGGTAATATCTCTGCGAAAATTACCTTGGAAGTCCTCGCCCTCAACTTTACACCTAGTTTTATAAAATTGTTCTTGAAGACTTCACCACCTCCTCTTACTTTGTCATTGGTACCTATGTTTATCAGGACTGCTGGGTCTTCCCCAGCCCTTGTGGCTTAATGTGTGTTCCCTATCGGTTAAAATTAATGATAGCATAATCATAGAGAATAACTACTGCACATAACAAAGTCTTACAAGCTTTATAGTGTTAAAAGGCTGGGTATCTACAGTAAGGTAACATTGCCTTAGATTTGCAAAAATGGATGTACACTGTATATTAACAATGAACATTTTTGAATGTAATCCCTAAACCTCATTCTTTCTTAATTGTTTCAAAAATCTGTTATGTAGATCACCAATGAAAAACAAAGCAGCTAATTTAAAGCAAACAATACCAATGGTAAAACCGCAACTGAGGGACTTACGCTCCCAAGACTTGGAAGATCAAGCTGATACAAGTGGCCAAAACTCAATCTGGAAATTTCCCTGTAAATAGTGAATGCTGGGTCTTCTGTATTTGAACAAAGGCCAGTGATCATAAAGAATACCTGAAAATAAGACATTTTTGTTTATTTTATGAATCAGAAATACCAATATATTGGGGATAAGTTCCTTGGCTCTTTCTCCTGGACTTGCAACTAAATCAATGCTAAATGCTTTAATTTTTTCATTAAAATTTAGAATTTTTTCCTTCTTTTGTTTTATTATTGATTAACTGAATACATGACTTGCTGTAGGATTCAGCCAAATCTCAGCTCTTTTTTCTAGGATTCAAATTTGGATGAAAACTCTGCAAATATTTACAGTTTAAGAACTATGAGTGGCAACTTGTGTCCAGTGCAAATAGCTCAGCACTGTTGAGCATAAAGCAAGCCTGTCCTTATCACCACGCCAAATTAAAGGAAAGATTGGGAACAGAAGGGGTGACATCTACATCCCCCACCTTCCCCTTATGAATACAGCACTGTCTAAAGCATAGGTTTATACCTTTGAGAGCTTATCCAAGGAGCAGGGTGCAAAGTACAGAAAAATGGTGATATTTAGGATTTGGTTTGTAGGCAACCAAAACAAACAAAAATTGGTAATTTTTCAGTTCTGCCACACACAAAAGATGAATGATTTTTGTCAATGATAATTCTAAGTATCGATTTTTTTTTAAAAAACAAGGGCAAATATTCTAAGCTTCTTACCTGTGACTCTGTTTCGCTAATAAGTGATTTTATCTCATTTATTAAAACAGCATCATTATAATCCTTAGCGGAAGCATCTGTAAGGACCATGATTATTGAATTATGGGGTGATTCCTGCAAAGCCAACTTAAGTCCACCCATTGCATATTCTGGGCAGTCACCACCATCGTAGGCTCTAAGATTTTGAAAAAAATTATTAAATTCAGTTCCGGAACTTGTAAGTCTGGCAGGGCCAATACCTGAAAAAGAAAGATTAAAAAGAGCAAGAAATCAGTCATGTGATAAAATATTTTTTCTATAAAGAATGCTTTTTGTGCGTGCACAGCACAAGTGAATATGTGTGGCCCGAGCATTGTGCCTAATGCTACTGCAGATAGACTTTAGTTGCCTACCCTATGCATTTACCACCCCTCCCAAAAACAAAAAACAATTGATGCAGTTCTACTGGGAGTGCAGAACTAGAATCCATCTGAAATCCAGCCAAGCTGAAAAAAGATTATAGTCTTGTGTAGGCTGTATTTTGTAGCCAATCAAATCACTTGTAGTAGACGCTAGCTAACTAGTTGCTGTCGTGATACCATTAACCAGCTAGTAAATTCTGAGCACAATTCTCATAGTGATTGCTTATTACAGGTTACTACAAATTGGCAATATTTGTCACCATTACAGGGCACCAGGGCTGCCATCAGAAATCCCAGGGCCCCATATGAAAAAATTTCCTGGGCCCCCTGGGCTGCGCCCACCACAAGCCCCACCTACAGGTCTGCCCTCTCCACCCCCCACAGGTCCACCCCCCACCACACACTAAAAAAAACATTGGTGGCTATGGTTCCCACATGTTAATAAAAAAATATTGGTGGTCAGGGCCCCCCCATTGAAAAAAACATTTGTGGTCAGGGCCCCCCATTAAAAAATATTGGTGGCTAGGACCCCACATGGGAAAAACGTTATAAGAAAATTGGTGGCCAGGGCCCCCCTTAAACGTTCATGTAAAAAAACTTTCCCCCCCCCCCAGAAGTTTAAAAAAAATTGGTGCCCAGGGCCCCACCACACAACAGGGACCACAAAGGGTTACCTTTAGGAGGGCCCTGCCATTTTACACTTACTTCATTAGTGTGGCCCACCTGCTGTCAGTGAGCTGCCAACTACAGAAGGGAGAAGGGGAGCACAGGTGGCTGCATCTTCTTCCAGTGACAGCAATTTCTTCCCTTATTGGTCACAGAATTTCAAGTCCTGGTAAAGCTGCATGGTGATTGGATGAGCTGGAGGAGAAGTTCAAACCTCAGCTATCCAATCCCATAGCAGCTCAACCGGGATTTAAACTCAGTGACCAATAAGGTGAAGTAATGGACAGAAGATACCTCCCCTTGTGCTCCTGCCCTGCCTTCCCAAAGTCAGCAGCTCTCAGAAAGCAGGGGGGCCCGGCTAATCAAGTGTGGTGTGGCCAGGACCCACTTACCCTCGGGGCCCCCTACAACTCTCCCCCCCTGTCCCCCCCTGATGGCTGCCCTGCAGGGTACTCCCAGTATACTGCATTGTCTCCTGTTACTAACATCCATATGATTGGTCAGACTCTCTGAGTAGTGCTTGCATGAGTATACATGTTACAATGCCCATACAGTGGGAGCAACAAACCCTCATTACAGTTTTTATAATTATTTACAATTTTTATCATTTATAATTAGATAAAGTTCTGAGTACATATATTATCATGGTGAGATCAGCATCAGACCCCACTAAATTTGTTCAGAATATTCAATCTCTTTCCCTAAAATAGTTGGGGGAATTAACATTGTTCCTGGGTTTACAAATTAGCATGAAACATTGATAATAGGGGGCCCATCTTTTAAACCTCAATTTCTCTGGTCAAGGTTTTTAGGCTGCAAATTAAAATTTTTCAAGGGGAAAAAAAACGTGAATTTTTAGAGATTTATCATTCTCCAAAGCTACTAAAAATCAAATTCCAAAAATATACCATCTCAAACCTGTCAAAGTCATGTACAAGTCAATGGCAGCAGAGTTGGACTGGGGGGGGCGGGCACACATGCACTGTTTTTGCCGTGACCAGCCAGTCACGGCAGGAAGAGAGAAAGAGGTGCAGGGTGTGAATCTGGGCTAGAGGGACCCACAAGAGCTGGGGACCCACCGGGTTTTTTCCCGGTGTCCCGCTGGCCCAGTCGGACCCTAAATGGCAGTCCCTGAAGTTGTTTCTTGTCATTGTGATCTACACTGGATAATCCAAAAAAGTTGGTGGCTTGGCTGAGTGAATGTTCAGAGCAAACATTGAATAAAATTTAGTTTTCGGACCATCAATTGTATGTTACAAATTGAGGTTCGATTTTGTTGCAATGTTTTGTCACTCCAACTAGAAAGATTATTGATAAATGAGTTAAATTTGTGGAAGAGAATTTGGTTGACTTTGTTTTCATAAAAAACTGAGATTAATGTGAGTTTTAGTAAATTAGCCCCTAGCTATGAAAGTAAAATATTGTCAACATCGTAACACTAACCATGCTAGTGTACAAAGCATACAAACATACATTCAGCTTACTTCATAACTGCAGGAAATAAGAAGAGTTAAAAGACATACCTGGATCATTAAATTCAACCATTGTATACTGACGTACACCACATGGGAACTGAACAGAAACGCTGCTAAGTAACCAGGTGTAGGCCTCCTTCAACTGTTGAAGGTCATCCGCCATGGAACCAGTGGTGTCCACCAGAAAAGTCAGAGATGAAGTCACTGTGCAGAAAAGCAGGGAAACAAGTAAACAATATAGGAAATGTATAATGAACATCAAGTACAAAGCGCTGTCTTATAATTGCAGAGAAAAAGCAACTCAGGAACAAGCTGACAAATAAAGAGTCCTTTATCAATGCTCCAGGAGGAAGTTCTAACGGTCTAAATGGCGCAAAATAGGCCTGTGCCTATATGCGCTAATCATGTGTGGAAATAGAGCTCCAAGTTTCTGAGCTTTATATGGTATGCATATAATAGATTCCAACCCAAAAAAGGTGGTACTGAAAAGTATATACTGAATATGTATTTGTTTTATTAGAAATGTCATGCTGTTTTTCATACCTGTTTCATCATCACATTCTAGGGACGTTTTAGGCTCCAAAAGCACATCTGCAAAACATTTAACACAAAAGTTAGTGCAAGGTCACACTCCTGGTCAATATTATACATAAAGAATATTTTTCATCACAATAAAATCAGCTCTTTAAAGGGATACTTTCATGGGAAAAATTCTATCAAAATGAATCAGTAAATAGTGCTACTCCAGCAGAATTCTGCACTGAAATCCATTTCTCAAAAGAGCAAACGGATTTTTTTTTATTCAATTTTGAAATCTGACATGGGGCTAGACATATTGTCAATTTCCCAGCTGCCCCAAGTCATGTGACTTGTGCTCTGATAAACTTCAATCACGCTTTACTGCTGTACTGCAAGTTGGAGTGATATCACCCCCCTCCATTTTCCCCCCCAGCAGGAAAAGAACAATGGGAAGGTAATCAGATAACAGTTCGCTAACACAAGATAACAGCTGCCTGGTAGATCTAAGAACAGCACTCAATAGTAAAAACCCATGTCCCACTCAGACACATTCAGTTACATTGAGAAGGAAAAACAGCAGCCTGCCAGAAAGCATTTCTCTCCTAAAGCGCAGGCACAAGTCACATGACTGGGGGCAGCTGGGAAATTGACAAAATGTCTAGCCCCATGTCAGATTTCAAAATTGAGTATAAAAAAAATCTGTTTGCTCTTTTGAGAAATGGATTTCAGTGCAGAATTCTGCTGGAGTAGCACTATTAACTGATGTGTTTTGGAAAAAACATGTTTTCCGATGACAGGATCCCTTTAAAAGAACACCAACATTTACATCTGAAAACTATGTGTAATGTTGAATCGATTCAACAGAAAAACTGTTTTATATTAAATTTGAAAATAGATATGCAATTTTACTCCCAGCATGTTTAAAACTATTGTGAAAATCGAGTTATTCATAATATTTTCTTTAAAAAAAAAATCTAAAAAAGAGAGGAAGATACCAAAAAGCTGATTATTTATAACCATTTTTTATTAGATAATTTGATCAATGACCCATAAAACCTCCGTAACAACCAACTTAAAGACTAACTTCTTCAGCCACCAGATTGCAAAGTATCATTGCATGAACATTGTTGGGTCTTCTGAGCTGGGTTCAGAAACGCAGCCCAATGTCTATACGGTCAACCTTTGGCTTCTTCTACTCCTTTAGAAGAATTCTGGTAGCAGCAGAGGTTGAACATTGTAAACTTGGTGGGAAAACAAAAGCAGAAGATCATGTCCTGCTGCTAGCCAGGAATCAGAGGGATAAAGGGCCAAAGAAAAAGAACTACCGGTATATTGCCTCGAGTGGCTAGATTCAAATTGAAAACAGTGGTCCCCTTAATATCTGCACCCATTAGGAGATAATCTGCTATAAAGCATCTCTGAGAACTTACCTCGCTTCCATTTTGTTGCAGAAAATGCCCAGCCACTGAAGAGGAGTAGGAGAAAGCTGGAGCAAGTTTTCATGATAAATTCTTTTCAAACTCAGTGATATCTCTAAGTTAGGAAACAATAATAAAAATAATTTAGTCTTGTAAAAGCAAAAAGGAAGAATTTCAGGTTTTACATTTTGAACCACAAACAGCCTAATTTCATAAGCAATTGTTTTTGATGTTGTTGTTATTACTATGATCTATGCAATTTATGATATTCAAAAGGAGCCTTTTTGCCAACAAGCCCAACATTCTGGACATAGAGCTCTTATCTGTTATGGCAATAAAACAAAGCTATACGATATCTTTGAACATATGTTCAAAATTCAAACAATTCCTGCACAATAATAAAAATGAATTTTGAATAAAATCAAAATTCATTCTAGCACTTCATTCAAGAACCAAACATATTTTCATGAAGTTGTTACTCTCTTTGAAACCTTTACCCTTTGTCTTCCAGGAAGACTGACCAAAAGATGGAACATTGCCAGTAGGATTTGTTTTAATATATACATAAAGGGGAACTATCACGAAAATTTAAATTTAATACAAGCTTCATCATACTGAAATAAGTAAATTTCTAATATGATCAATTAAAAATTATGAACTGTTTCGAAATAGTCAAGTTACTCTTCACTAAGACATTCGACGGCAGACGGCACTTCTGAAAAAAGAGGGTTTATTGGAAATCCTGCTGGAAAACACCTAACGCGTTTCGGGAGTTATCCCTTAATCATAGGTTCCAAAACCTCTTCACTAACCCCAGCATCAGAATCTCTTCAGTCTCTCTTTATGCAGGAGTTGGGAGACTGGTTTTGAATGATAGTAGAATGCAATATATCTTTTAGGTGGCTCCTTTTGCCTAAAAGATTTCTAAGAGTTCACTTTATTAAAATCACCAGAAATCTTGTCTCTCTACAGGCAGAATTTGTGGCAAAGTCAATTTTTTTGTTGGTTTTGTTTGTACTGGAATCAGCTACAGTATATGAGTGAGCTCTAATTCATCTGCTAGGAAAGGAAGCTCCCTATATATATTGGATCTAACGGTCAATGAATATCTGACACCCAACTCTGTTATAAATACAGAATGCGGGATCATGTAACCAAATTACAAACATTTAGGGGCAAATACATCAAGGGTCGAATATCGAGGGTTAATTAACCCTCGATATTCGACTGGGGAATGAAAATCCTTCGACTGCGAATATCGAAGCCGAAGGATTTTGCGCAAATAGTTCGATCGAAGGAACAATCGTTAGATCGAACGATTAAATACTTTGAATCGAATAATTCGAAGGATTTTAATCCAACGATCGAAGGATTATCCTTCGACCAAAAAAAGTTAGTCAAGCCTATTGGGACCTTCCCCATAGGCTAACATTGAGTTCGGTAGCTTTTACGTGGCGAACTAGGGGGTCGAAGTTTTTTCTTAAAGAGACAGTACTTCGACTATCGAATGGTCGAACGATTTTTAGTTCGATTCGAAGTCGAAGTCGTAGTCGAAGGTCGAAGTAGCCCATTCGATGGTCGAAGTAGCCAAAAAAACACTTCGATTTCTTCTATTCCTTCACTCGAACTTAATGAATGGGCCCCTTAACGTATGATATTTAAGGCATGTGAACTAACCACATGTAGGTCAGAAAGGAAGATTAGCAAAAGTGGAATGTATTTTCCCCAATTAACACAATGCCTAACCCTCCTATTGAAAACAACCAAAACTAATCAAATAAACAAAGAAAATGTTACAGCCTCCAGTATACTGTATATTATGAAAAGAATTGGGATAAGTGAAGCATGTAATATATAAATTAGGGGTCATTTATGAGCTTAAAGGCATTGTGCAAAGTGCAATATGCCATTTTTAGACTTTGTACCCTGTATTAAAACATAAAATAATTGCTGCAGATCTCAGACTAGCAGACACCATCTTTAATACAGCGCTGACTGCATTCATTAGTGCTACATTTGTAGGGGGAGAGAATGGGGTAGGCATGTCTCCTTCTTCCAACCGTGGCATTAGCAGGCTGTATACAGGATAGGGATTCAAAAGAATGATTTTGACACCTGCAACATGCTAATCGATTCTACTGACCTATTTATGATCCTTGAAATAAATGCACATAACTATATTAAGTGATTACATAATCTACCGCTGGAAGTGAATCCAGCAATCACAACGGCATACAGACTAAACTGCAAACTATACACACAGTTGTAAACTGTATAAGAAAGTATAAGAAAATACATTTCACTCTCTAAGGGGCAGATTTACAAAATTCGAGTGAAGAATTCGAATGTAAAAAACTTCGAATTTCGAAGTATTTTTTGGGTACTTCGACCATCGAATTGGTTAAATTCGTTCGAATTCAAACGATTCGAACGATTCGAAGTAAAAATCGTTCGACTATTCGACCATTCGATAATCGAAGTACTGTCTCTTTAAAAAATACTTCGACCACCTACTTCGGTAGATAAAACCTACCGAAGTCAATGTTAGCCTATGGGGAAGGTCCCCATAGGCTTGCCTGTGATTTTTTGTTCGAAGGATTTTCCTTCGATCGTTGGATTCAAATCCTTCGAATCTTTCGATTCGAAGGATTTAATCGTTCGATCGAACGAAAAATCCTTCGATCGATCGATCGCAGGATTTGCGCAAAATCGTTCGACTTCGATATTCGAAGTCGAACGATTTTAGTTCCCAGTCGAATATCGAGGGTTAATTAACCCTCGATATTCGACTATTGATGAATCGGCCCCTAAATGTACAGCTCTTTAACAAAGTTCTTTCTAAATTGGAGTTTTCTCTGTTTATTTTTAAATGTGTACCTAAGAACTTTACTAGCATAACCTGTTAGCGCTTTTCCCAATATTTAATACAATTATTGAACAGCTCATACTTACAAACTGTGTAATAGAATCACTGTATCCTCCAGGCAGCATGAAACTGGAGTAATAGTAGGTCCAGCCTGGTCTCAGAATTTTATCCTGCACGGAAAGGGAGTAGAAGGTCAAAGAGGAGATCAGTGAACTGTTATCTATCCTAAATCAATAAAAAACAGAATAAGTCAGTGACCCATAAGTATTTACTACTGTTTATAATTATGACGAGAAGTCAAGAAATTGATATATTCGGGTGACTTTACTAAACCCATGGGAAGTTTTGGCATAAAATAATTTGGTTAAATTTGGTTAAAAATACCAAGCATGATGTTAAATGAATAATAGTTGGTTATGCCAGTGCAATTTACTGGTGACCAATTACAAAAAATTTCCTCCTTTAAGGTGATAGGTCTTAAAAAAAAGGTTGAAGAGGTTGAAAAACAGAACTAAAAAAAAAAGATACTGTGTGGAACCCTGTGATCTGTCAGCAAGTCATTTATAATTCACAGAACATGAGAACTAGGGGCAGATTTATCAAGGGTCGAAGTAAAAATTAAAATTTCGAATTTCAAAAAGTATCATGAATTGGCCCTTTAAGAATTTGAATTAGACTATTCGCCACTTTAAACCTGCCGAATTGCTGTTTTAGCCAATGGGGGATGTCCTGGGATCAATTTGGAGTTGTTTGCAGCCTTACTGAAAATCAAGTTCAATTCCAATTTGATTCGAGTTTGCAGGTTGATTCCATTCACTCGAGTTTAAAAAGTTAGATTTTTTTGATAAATTTGGATTGGTGTTTTTTTACTCGAATTTCAAATTCATTGGAGTCTATGGGAGTTTTTACAAACTCCCATGAACTCTAAATTCGAAACTTGATAAATCTGCTCCTTAGGTTTTTTTTTTACTAAACTCCGAATGCCAAAAAAAAAAAAAAATAATCGTGTTTCTTTAGATCCAAATTTTTTGTGGAAAAAAAACAACAATTTTTTTCGGGATTTTTTATACCCCAAGGATTGAAAAAGTCTGAATCCGGTATTACAGACATGCCGAGGTTGGATATAAGTTCAATGGGAGAAGTTCAAATATTTTTCGTTCACCGCTGGGTTTCGGGTTTTTGGGTGGAAAATCTGAAAAATGTGTACTATTAGTATTTTCAAGATTTTTTCCCACAAACAAAATTTTTGGGAAAGTGTATTAATAAATAAGGCAAAAAAACATGTGCAGAGTTTTTTTCAGAAAATATTGAGATAAATTTGGACTTTGATAAATAACTCCATTGGTGTCAGGGTTTGAGACCCATAGTAACCAAATGTCAAAAAATGCATCCTCTTGAAAGATAGACTGCTTTATAGAATGGCAACGTTTTGTTAACTGACTCTTTCCAGTCATCCAATGGGTCTGTTCCATTTAAATAGGATACATTTCCTGGCATGATAAAGCATCTCCTGAAGAAATATCCTACTCTCTTTGCCCGTAACAATGCCCGTAGTTAATCCAAGTAGTTTGGTGGCTGGATTAGTTTCTATGTACAAGACCATGATTTTGGAAATGAAGGCAAATATCTGTATCCAATACTCCTTAAAGAGGAACTATCGCAAAAATGAAAATGTAATATAAGCT
This sequence comes from Xenopus laevis, assembly GCF_017654675.1. Taxonomy (NCBI): domain Eukaryota; kingdom Metazoa; phylum Chordata; class Amphibia; order Anura; family Pipidae; genus Xenopus; species Xenopus laevis. The sequence goes on along the minus strand of NC_054387.1, from coordinate 112,243,011 downwards.
CAGCATACTTAATTAAGAAATTTTCTGAATACAATGAATAAAAAATTCTGTACTCTTTCTGAAATAATCAAGTTTATCTTCACTATCCCTCTCTCAGCATCTGTTTCTCTTCATTCTCTCTTCTTGCAGCAGTTGGGTGTCAAATAATCTAATATATCTTATAGGGGGGGCTCCTTTTGCCTAGAAGATATATTAGAGCTCACTCTATTAAAATCACCAGACATCATGTCTCTCAACATCCAGGATTTGTGCAAAAGGCGATTATTTAGTTAGATTTTGTTTGCACTGGAATCAGTTATTTGAGTGAGCTCTAATACAGTACATCTGCTAAAAAAAGGAAGTCCCCCTAAGACAAATTTCCTCAACCAAACATTTTTCCTGCCGCATACACTCATGCTGTGAGTCATTGACAGATTTAACGTATTTCAAATTTGTAATGTGGAGCTGAAGAAAAGCATGGCTGAGTTGTTTTTCTTGTTTGAACAAATGTTAAGTTGAATAGTTCATTGATGTCTACAAATTATAAGAAAAGGAGTTTTTTAACAATTTGTTGTCTTCTGCTGTTTTACCTTGGTCACATTGCTATGTTCTTATACTTTGTATGTAGCACACTTCTCAGTGGTAAGAGGTTACATGAAACAAAAGATGGTTCTTTAGATCAAGGACAGAGAAAGCTGGAAGCAAGAAAGCTTGTTAACAGCCTTTTTGCCTGAACTTTCAAAAATATGTTACTTTATTACCAGGCAGGCTTTCACAGAACTTTTTTGTATATTGGCATACCTCCCAACTGTCCACGGGACTGTTTCCGATTTTGACAGCTCTACCTGCAGTCCCGGTTTGTTACTGAAATGTCCCGAGTTTCTCTTTGATCTCCTGCACTGACGCCAGAAAAAGATGCAACGTTTATGAAACTTAATTAACTAAGAGGCTTTTTGGCAGGGAGCCAAGAATACTCAGCACCTGCACTTAGATACATTTTTAAGCATTTAAGATAAGCAAAGATACAATTGTAACTATTTTAGATCTTGGGAGAACTGAGAATCTTGGCAGAATCTTGGCGAAAATCTTGGCAGAATGTATCTTGGCAGAATCTTGGAGAATCTTGGCAGATTAAAGAGAAACCTTCGTTAGTAAAACTGTAATATTACATAAAACATGACCTGTTATGTATGGAAAGCCATTGTTGATATCTTCATAACCAGGACTTATCAGTAAATGTTTTCTGATGTACAAACAATAGTCTGGAAATATCACTGGCTGGTGAATGATGTTTACAGATAGATAGGACTTGGATGTCTCTTCTTAACCTTTGTATTATTTGTTTATTGTGTCCGCTCAACTGCAATGGATGTTTTTTTGTATGCTGAAATATTTGTTTTTATTGTGAAATTTTGCAGGCAGAATAACCTACAACAGTCTGCATTTTGAGCAGGGTATTAGCAAAACATTCTTGATATTTTTATATTAGATTTTGATCATGTGGATGGCTGTAAGTCATCAATCACACACCTCTGTCTCAGTTTCTTGTTATTAAAATGTTTTCATCCAATAAACATTGGAAAGCCAATAGCCCGTTATGATTCGATCATCCCTAATGGTGGGTTCAAGGGACCTCAAATGCCATTTGTAGTAGGTCCAAGGAACATCCAAATAATTGTGTCTTTTTAACAACAGCTGCATGTTTTAACAAGAAAACGGGATCAAAGAGGTACACCCGCTGCTACTGGGAACAAAATAGGACATCACAGAAAATTCCAACTGCCAGTCAGAAAGCAAGGATAGCATTTCAGGATCCAAGGATGAGTAGGTGAGCAGCAGCAGTGCCAAACATTTAATATTTACTCTATTCGTTACACCTAGTATGTTATTTATATATCTGGCATTTAGTATAATTGCATTTCTTCTTCATGAATGACACCTCTGAATGCAAGACTCCATTATCCCTGACTTTTCAAGTTTACTTGACCTGTTGCTTTAATCTATGTTGTATGATGATTAATGGTTATTGCATGTGGATAATTGTTACATAAAGTAAGCTTCATTTACCCTATGGGAGTAACATAACAGTCTCAGCCTTTTTTGCAGTGAGTGTTTTCATGACTTATAGTCTCAAAGATATGAAGGAAGACATGAGCTACTGTACCAGAAGGAGCCACGCAGATCCTGTAGAAATAGTGTATAACACTCACATCCATGTGGAGCCTTGGAACCCATAAAAGAGTTTCTTCTAATTAGAAAAAAAAATTTTCCCCCAAGTTTCGCTACGAAAATGATGCCCATAGACTCCCACGGGAGAAAAAAAAAAGGTTTGATGCCCATAGACTTTTAGTGCATTTCGGCAAATTGTCACCGTTTCGCGAATTTACAGTGAGGTGAAAGGGTCAGATTCGCCTATCACTAGCCACTGTTGGTATTATAAACATACATTAACCTGTACTGAACATTTAACAAGACTGCTCCACAAATACGGGCTGTGAGCTTCCGGTAGCGAAACCACAGATTTCAGCACAGAAACTGAGACTGACCACCTTAAAGAGTTTAAATTGCCACTTTGCTGCTTTTATTCAAACAAAACACAAATCTTCAGCCCGCTGGCTTCACATGGGGAAATCACATAAGCTTCACATAAACAGTCCCGCTTCTAACGCTCTCCCTGGTGTTTACTTTACTCACGGTTGCGGTTAGCCCTCACTGGCTTTCAGCAGACCACAAATCCCAGAATCCTCTCTGGGCACACTTGAGACACTCTTGTCTCCTGGCAATGGTTTCTCTGGTCTTCTTCCAGACCTTTGGAGCTCTCTCCAACTCAGGGGAATCACACTTTTGTTCCCAGGTGCTCACAAGCACTCCTTTACATGGCCCCTCACCCTCCTCCACCCTAGGAGGTCTCTATGGGGAAGCAGCAACAGCCCTGAGATGTTGCTCCACACCTCCTTTTAATTACCACATACCTGTAGTTAATTTCCTGTAACTGCCTTTAGATTGGCAGCTGCAAAACCCTAAGGGCAGGACTCCACGGACGATACCGGCGCGATCCAACGTGCTGCGCAAAAACGCAGACGGCACATCGGATGCGATGGAAATAAGGTAAGTAATTCTACTGTCGGATTGTCATATGCAGACTCTGCAACAACAATATAACTACTTACCTTATTTCCGTCGCATCCGACATGATGCCTGCGTTTTTGTGCAGCGCGCCGTATTGCGGCTACATCGTCCGTGGAGTCCTGCCCTTAGGCTAGAACTCTACTACGCATCTGGAGCCAGGGCCGCCATCAGGGGGGGACAGGGGGGACAAGCGTACCGGGCCCGGGCATGAAGGGGGGCCCGGCAGCGCTGCATTTTTTTGAAGATCCGGGCCCCCCTTACGAGCGCCCGAGCCGTACGTCTTGCCTCTTCAGTGCCGAATGCGGAAGTGCCGAAAAGCCGAAGCCGATGCGACGAAAAGACCCGAAGTCACGGAAAAAGCCGAAGTCCCGAAGTCACGAAGCGCCGAAAAGACCCGAAGTCACGAAAACAGCCGAAGCCGAAGTCCTGAAGCAGCGCAAAGACCCGAAGTCACGAAAACAGCCGAAGCCGAAGTCCTGAAGCGGTGAAAAGACCCGAAGTCACGAAAGGAGGCGAAGTTGAAGTACTGAAGCCATGAGTTCAATTCTACTGAACACCAGTTTGTGTTTTTTTTTTTTTTTAATCCCCTGGCCACCAATGTATTATTTTAATATTCTATAGGCCCCTGCCACCAATCTTTTTTTTTAAAACTTTTGTTTTTGGGGCCCCAATTTTTTTTTTAACTCGTAAGGGGCCCCTTGCCACCATTGTTTTTTTTTGGTTTTTTTTTTAAAAAAAAAATTAATTTTCTTTTTGGTGGCCCCAAATTTTTTTAACTTGTAAGGGGGCCCCTGCCACCAGTTTTTTTTTTTTTTCAAAAAAAAATTATTTTTTTTTTTAATTTTTTTTGGGGCCCCAATTTGTTTTTAACTTGTAAGGGGGCCCCTGCCACCATTTTTTTTTTTTTTTCAAAAAAATTTTTTTTTTGGGGCCCCAATTTGTTTTTAACTTATAAGGGGGCCCCTGCCGCCAATGTTTTTTTTTTTTTTTCAAAAAAAAATTAATTTTTTTTCAAATTTTTTTTTGGGGCCCCAATTTGTTTTTAACCCTGCCGCCAATGTTTTTTTTTTTTTCAAAAAAAAAATTAATTTTTTTTCAAATTTTTTTTTGGGGCCCCAATTTGTTTTTAACTTAGAAGGGGGCCCCTGCCGCCAATGTTTTTTTTTTTTTCAAAAAAAAAATTAATTTTTTTTCAAATTTTTTTTTGGGGCCCCAATTTGTTTTTAACTTAGAAGGGGGCCCCTGCCACCAATGTTTGTTTATTTTTTAGTTTTTTTTACATTTTTTTTTGTTGGGGCCCCAAGTTTTTTTTAACAGGGGGCCCCTGCCACCAATGTTTTTAAAAAAAAAAAAATTTTAATTTTTTTTTTTGGGGCCCCAATTTTTTTTATAAGGGGGCCCTGACCATCAATAGCTTTTTACAACTTGTGTGGGGGGGGGGTTACTTTTTTAGCGCTGATGTCTGTGTGGTCTTTTAACTGCGATGTGGGCGGGATATGGGGCGGAGCTTGGTCGTCAGTGTGGGCGGGGCCCAGGGGGCCCCAAAAATTTTGTTGTACGGGGCCCCGTGATTTCTAATGGCGGCCCTGTCTGGAGCCAACACGTCGCTATGTGACAAAACGCATGCGTCGTGTCAGATGTTCTAAAGAAACGCTGCGTTTTCATCTGACAGTCGTATAAATGTAGTTCTTACCTGCGATTTCTCCTTCAATACCTGTTTCTTTAGAACATCCGACACATCGCATGCGTTTTGTTGCATAATGACGTGTCGGCTCCAGACGTGCCGTGGAGTTCTAGCCTAACATGGAGCAAGGGATGGAAGCCCATCCTTCTCTCTTCCATCCACTCCAGGGACCCATAATCCAACTTTCACTAAGCTGGTTCACCACTTAAACAGCTTTACTAGCTGCAGCAATACACATTTCCCTGGAGTTTCTTATTTCACCAGCCTAATGCTGGTGAAATACACATGATATTGTGCACTTTTGACACACATATTTTACAGGACCCATTTACAAACATTATGTAAGGATATTGACATTCTCTGTAACACCCCTACTTTGTGCAGGATTCAGAAGGCACAAGCATCAAGGACACCAGGCTCTAGTGAGTTCTGTACATCCTAGTTGCTTATGACTGCCAGCACTGCCCATAAAGAGCAATTATTCAGTGTATGAGCTCATAGCATTCCTGCAGCAATTCTATTTTAAATTGGCCCTTTATTTAGTTTATTTTTTTGACCAAAAAAATTTAGGTTGAAGAATAATAAAAACCATTTATTGCATATACTTAGACATGGTGGATATCTTGAAACCCAAGACTTTAGAGCCCACAAAGGATGATGTACAAACTATTATATATATCACTGTTGGGTGTTCCCATAGTATAATGTTTGTTGAAAGGTTGGACTTTGTAACCTTTGTAACTTATTATGAAGTCCTCTTTATTTCAGTGTTGTTTCTTCAGTGTTTAAACCATTGTTTACCTTTATTGCTGGTTACATTTTGCAGGCTGCACTACCCTTGTCCCAGCATGGTATTATCAGAGGAATTATCATATATTGAATGATATGATCAAGCAGGTGTTTTTTCACCATTTACATTGTTATATGTAAATGTATACTTTATGGGGCACATTTACTAAGGGTCGAATTTCAAGTGGTAAAACTTCTAAATTCGACTTCGAATTGTAGAAATTCGTTTTTTTTGAGTGAATTTAGCAGTTTTAGGTCGAATTCAAATCATTTGATCAAACATAGAATGTAATCAATCGATCGAACAATTTTCAAAAAAAAAACCTTAGACTTCTAAACACTTGGGGGCATATTTATAAAAGGTCGAAGGTCGAAGTTAAAAAAATTTCGAACTTTGAATTCAAAAAGACCAACCGAATGGAGGTCGAAGTTTTTTGGGGTCGAAGTGGGCCGAATTCGGCCTACTTCGAATAGTACGATCATACTTCAAATCATACGATCGTACTACGAGCGTACTTCGTTTGAAGTTTTTTAACTCCGACCTTCGATCTCCCAAACTCCCCCAATTGCCTCCATACAGGTTCTAGGAGGTCCCCCATAGGCTAAAACAGCATTTCGGCAGCTTTTAGGTGGCGAATGGTCGAAGTTAAAATTTTAAAGAGACAGTACTTCAAATTCAAAAAGTTTTTTCAAATTCAAATCGAAGTTGGATTATTCCCTAGTCGAAGTTCACAAAAAATAGCTCGAAATTCTAAGTTTTTCAATTCAAAACTTCACCTCGACCTTTGATAAATCTGCCCCTATGTGTGACATTTAGCAAATGCAAATTTTGTATTTTAGGGTTTTATTGAAAAAAAAAGATTTTTGTTGATTTGACTATTTTTACAAGAAGCCTCGTCAATTTATCACTAGACACAGACTTAAAGTGGACCTGTCACCCAGAAAAAATTATTCAAAATCCTATTTTATCACATTAGTCAAGAAAAATGAACTTTAATTACACTATATAAATTATTTGAATCTTGTTTCCTTCAGTCTGGGAATTCATAATTATAGCAAGCAGGCAGGAGCCATTTTGTGGACACTGTTATTAAGACAAGCCTTGTATCAGCTCAGAATCTTGTTTGTGCACCAGAATGGGGGACCTGATGTCCATCCCCATGTCCTGGCTACACAATTAAATGGTGAAGAGAATGGGGGAATTTATAATGCCTATAAAGGCATAGAGGAGGGGCAGACAATATTTGGTTGACAGCTGAGATGTTTATATGAGCTTACAACAGCTATGAATGCTTTAATAAAAAATAGAAATTGGATTTCATGTTTAATTTGAAAAGGACTTTTATTTATAAAGCCACTATATACAGTAGGTACTTCTGATCTCAGTGGAGTACCAACAAAGGAAGCAGAATCTAAGGCTGTGTGGAAGCTAAAGTCATAAGGGTTTAGTCTGATACCTCTGTAGGGAGGCCCATGAATGATCCATGTTTTATTTTGTGTCATGGATGGACCACCAATTCATCCAGTAGTGGGGCCCAGAATTTTTTGCATGATGGTCTGCGACCACAAAGTCATGTCATTGCCTGAGCTCTTCACATTGCTATTGTGGAACAGTATGGTTCCTTAACCCAGAAACACAAAGTCCAGTGAATACTTATTGGGGTTTGAAAATAAAAATGATCCATTTCCAAGGGGAATTCGAATATCCACAGATTCCCAAGTTAGTACTTCTTAGCCAGACTTCCTCAGCTCACACTAACCTTGTAAATAAATCACAACTATTCCATGGAATTAAAATGTCAGGGACCTTCCATACTTGCTATTTACTTACTTGTTTATCTGTTCCAGTTTTTTGTTTGTTTAAAAAGACACAGGGCAATGATAGGTGTCTGCTTTAGAGTCAAGGAGATTGATGCAATGATCTGTTGTCATGTAATAATTCCTCTGAATTCCACAGTTTGAACACCACAGTAGTATGCAGGGGGTCACAGGGGGTACAGTCATCCCGGGCCCAGGCCTAAAGGGGGAACTAGCTGTGCTGCACTTTTAGAATTAGCCGGTACCCCCTTGACAGCGCAGAAGTCCGAAGTGACGAAGACCCGAATCGACAAATACCTCAAGTCCTGAAGATCCGAAGTCCTGAAGACCAGAAGTGCAGAAGACCCGCAGCCTGAACGGAGCTGAAGCCACGAAAAGACCCAAAGTCACAAAAAGACCTGAAGCCACAAAAGGAGCCAACCTGTTTTTACACCAAAAAAGTGGTTAAAGAGGTACCTCCGCAGCTGACTGCAGGAAAGTGTGTGACATCAAAAAATGCCCTTCAGCAGCCATATTGGGGGAAATGTAATAACATTTGCAAAGAGCAATACTTTGAGAATAAAAATTCACCTGTCGCAATGTAATATTCTTTTATTGTATTCTTCTTCATTGTACATTGCACACTTTTAACACCTGCTCTGGAGTTTCGTTAAACAATTTTGTCGCAAAAATCGGTTTGCGATTGCGAAATTGTATTACATACACTGAAAACATCCACAACAGCAGTTTGGTTGCAAACTTTGCGAAGAAGTCGTTGAGGTCTTAATCAGTCAAAAATGGTGTACCCATTTAACCCAAGCAAGGTGCATACAATTAGTAATGGCTAATTTGTTACATAGTTAAATTGGGTTGAAAAAAGACAAAGTCCATCAAGTTCAACCCCTCCAAATGAAAACCCAGCATCCATACACACACCCCTCCCTACTTTTAATTAAATTCTATATACCCATACCTATACTAAATATAGAGCTTAGTATCACAATAGCCTTTGATATTATGTCTGTCCAAAAAATCATCCAAGCCATTCTTAAAGGCATTAACTGAATCAGCATCACAACATCACCCGGCAGTGCATTCCACAACCTCACTGACCTGACTGTGAAGAACCCCCTACGTTGCTTCAAATAGCCCGCATTAAAAGAGGTGTCCACATTTACTTTACATTACCATATTTACCCACACCAATATGGGACTTAGCCTCCAAATGCGAATGAACAATGCTAGATAACCAAGGCCATACAAAATAGTATTAAAAAGCAATATTTATTATCACCATGCCAAAATTACTAAAACCATTTAAAATAAGCAGCGCTGCTTGGGGGGTGGGGATCCCATTATCCCTATTATTTCTCACTATGAAATACAATGCAGTAAGGGAGACTACGTGCACGCTGTTGATGGAAGCCACCAATTATTTCAGTTGTAACAAACTTTTGATCAAGTGCACGGAACATCAATCTGGATAGATCCGTAATTAAGTGTTCATGAGAAGAGGAGAGCGATATATCATCGCAGCTGTAGTGTAAGTCGCCAATAGGGTACTCAATTCCGTGGCAGAAGAGATGGTTAATCCGGTAAAGTTAATGAGTAGTGTGATATATAGCGGTATGTGAGGGCGGAGCCGGTGTGGGGTTAAATATTTAGTGCCCAGAATAGTTCAAGCTGTGTAATATGAACATAAGGCGCTGAAAAGGGGTATCACTTATGTACATCCAATGGACATCAGGATCACAGTGCCTTGGTGGTGTAGCGATCGCTATGCAATCATGTTCGTCCAACCACGCTGCAGCAGGCCGCTGTTCAAAACAGAAAAAGTACTGACCATAATGGATCACCTCCCACACCGAATACTCAACGCTCCGTGCTCACATCCGAATCTCACAACCGCTTGTTCCACTGTTGCGCATTGTCCTCAAGAGAAAAAGGGGAAGCGGGATTCCAGAATTCCCCTTGCAGCGCTGTGCCTCGACAGCTGTTTCGCCGCTACCCGCGGCTTTGTCAAGAGACCGGCAAACCGGAAATGACGTCCTTTTAAGGGTAAAGTCACATGACTTCAGTGATCGCATTTGCTACAACATTGTTGCGTATGATCTTAAATGTCACTAGTATCAATACGATGACATTGGTAACTTAATGCACAATCTAAGAACAACCTTTAAAGGAAAACTATACCCCCCAAACAATGTAGGTCTCTATGAAAAGATACTGAGTAAAACAGCTCATGTGTAAAACCCTGCATCATGTAAATGAACCATTATCATAATAATATACTTTTTTTTAGTAGTATGTGCCATTGGGTAATCATAAATAGAAAATTGCCATTTTAAAAAATAAGGGCCGCCCCCTGAGATCGTAAGATTCACTGTGCACACATACAAACCACATGTAAGGTCACATGAGCCAATTAACAGACAGAGTTCTGCCTTTTGCTTCCTCACTTCTTCCTGTTACAGTTAGTGTTGTAGTATTTCTGGTCAGGTGATCTCTGAGGCAGCACAGATAGAGTCACGAAATGGTGGCTCAAGGCAAGAGATGTAAAAGGGCAATATTTATGTAAATATATATTCCAGTTTGGTAAGATTCTTTAATATGTCATTCAATTTGATATAAACTATCTGTTGCTTAAGTATTCATTTTGGGGGTATAGTTTTCCTTTAAGGGAGACAAATCAATTCCTCATATGTTAAATGAAAGAATAGGCCATGTTGTGGCAATATCCACCTGATTAGTCACTATGTTTGTATACCCCTAAGGCATGGTGAGAAAGATACAATTAACAATTTATCCAGCAGGCCATGAACATTTGATACAAAGATTCTCAATTATAAGTGTATACATATCAAATTTTGTAAATCAAACTCTCAAATATTAAATAAAGAGTTAATTCAATATATTGGTAACTCCGAGTTACCTTAATAAATCACTTAAATGTGAAACTAAAAAAAAAAAAAAAATAACAAGAAGAAAAGAAAAGAAAGGGGTAGAAACTCAGAAAGAAGATATTGTATTTAATAGTGAGAAATAATAGGGATAATGGGATCCCCACCCCCCCAAGCAGCGCTGCTTATTTTAAATGGTTTTAGTAATTTTGGCATGGTGATAATAAATATTGCTTTTTAATACTATTTTGTATGGCCTTCTTTATCTAGCATTGTTCATTAGGGATGTAGCGAACTGCCGATTTGGTGTTCGCGAACACCGGCAAAAAATGCAAACGTTCGCGGACAGTTCGCAAACTTCGAACACCCGCTAAAATCGTTCGATTCGAACGATCGAAGGATTTTAATCATTCGATCGAAGGATTTTCATTCGAATTGAACGATCGAAGCCATTCGATCGAATGCTTTTCATTCGATCGAATGCTTACAATCGTTCGAACGAATGGAAATCATTTGATTTTTAGCGGTTGAAGGAATTTGAATGGTCGAACGACTTGTATTCGAATCGAACGCGAACTCAAAATGCGGACGTTCCCAAACGTTCGCGAACATTCGGCGGACGCGAACGGTCGAAGTTCGCGCGAACTAGTTCGCAGCAGAACAGTTCGCTACATCCCTATTGTTCATTCGCATTTGGAGGCTAAGTCCCATATTGGTGTGGGTAAATATCAGTCAAAAATGGCTCAAACATGGTTGCTAACGGGAGCAAGCGTCTGTGCAAACATTCCCCTAATAATGAGCAAGATCACATACATGAAAGTTACTGCACTAATATTTCCCCATGAGTTATATACCTATTGAGCAACCAGAATAATTTTTCTCCTTCATGAATGGCTCATTTTGAAAACAATTATTTATTTCGCTTTTCAAGTCTTGTCGACCTTTTGCTGCTGCCAGGAATTTCTCTTGCTTCACCTCATTTGTATTAGGTGAAGATTAAAGATTATTGCATGTGCTGATTTCATAATAAGCTTAATTATCAGGCATCCAGGCAGCATTAAAGGTGAGTAACTCTATCAGGTATGCCTGCATATTTGCATATATTTAATTATGGGGCAGCAAATTTCCGCGTTTAGCTGGCGGTGAATAAATTTGCGAAAATGCGAGTTGAAAATTTTTTGCTGCGCATGAGAATAGCCATGGTGCACATAAAAATTGACGTGTTATAAAATTATTTAGACGCCCATTGACTTTAATGCATTTAGACAAAATAGACATGCATATAAAAATTGTCGTGGATGTCGAAATTGACACGCATCAAAATAATTTTGACGCCTATTTACTTGGGTTTCACAAATTTCCGCATAAGGATATTAGTAGCGTTTCATGACCAAATTGAAGCTTTTCAGTATTGACATGACAAATTCAATAAATAGGCTGCTTTGATGAAAAGCATTTGTTCCATTATAACATTTAGCATTTATTTATATATTTAGGGGTTATTTACTAAAATCTGAATGCAAAAATCACTAATTTTTCGGCATTTATCAAACCCTGAGGATGGAAAAGTCTGAATCATAAAATCCGGCATCTCAGACCTGTGGAGGTTGCATATAAGTCAATGGGAGAAGTCCCAATGATTTATTGATGTGCACTAGGTTTCGTGCAACAACCCGAAGTTTTCTGCGTTTTCTGGCAAAAAAACATAAGAAATCTGAGTTATCGGGTGAAAAATCCAAAAAAATCTGAGTTTTCAAGTGAAAAATCCGAAATAAAATCATGAAAATCTGATTTTTTTTTTCCCGCAAAGCAAATTTCGGGAAAATGTAATAATAAATTAGCGTAAAAACCCAGAGCAGATTTGATCGGAGTTTGTAGCAGAGAATGTTGAGATAAAATCGGACTTTGATAAAAAGAAACCTTAGTGTATAGAGCCATTTTTGGTGGGACTGGCGGTGGTGGGTAATTTCTGCTCTTGGGAGAGTTTGTTATAAGTTAATAAATTAACCTTGTAACGTAATGAAAAATATTCCATGGAATTAAAATGTCAGGGACCTTCAATCCTTGCTATTTACTTACTGGTTTAGCTTTTCCATGTTTTTGTTTGTTTAAGTGCGATGATAGGCATCTGGCTTAGAGCCAAGGAGATTGATGCAATGATCTGCTCTTCTGAATTCTGTGCCACAGTTTCAACACCACAGCAGTGGGAGTAGCAGGAAATAAATTCAATGGAACGTTGACTGTTTATATTCATTTCATCGAATTTATAAAAGACCATTTCAACTAAAATATCACTGAAATTACTTCCCCAATCAAATCTGGGAAATCCCATTATTTCTGGGCAGATGAAAAACATTTGTGTGGATAAATGACAGAAGGAATCAGAGGCCCAGTCCCAAAACATTTAGTTTTTATTTTTTTATGGTTTTTCAGTGAATTAGCTTTTTGTACAGCAGCTCTCCAGTTTGGGATTTCAGCTGCTGTCTGGTTGCTAGGGTCTTGTTTTCCTTATCAACCAGACAGTGGTTTCAATGAAAGTCTACAATATGGGAGAGGGACTGAATAGAAAGCCAAGGATTAAATAATACCAATAACACTTAGGGGCACATTTACTAAGCTACTAAGTTGAGCTGAGCTGTAGAATTTGCGGTGAATTTCTGCATTTCGCTGCCAGCGAATAAATTCGAAACTGCAGCAAATACATTACATACATTTGGCGAAAATCCACCACGTCAAGAAAATTTTGTCATGCGTCAGAATAGTGGCGTGCATAGTAAGCGCTCGTATAAAAATTGTCACGGTCGTCAAAACTGACTTGCGTCAAAATAATTTTGACACATATTGCCTTCAATGCATTTCGTGAATTTTTCACCGTTTCACGAATTTCACAGTAAATGCGCAAATTTTTCGGCGAAATGGGAGAAATTCACCCATCACTACATACCTGTACTCATTTTTATTTCCTAAGTAAACTACCATTTGTCCCCCAGAAACCACATTTTGAAAACTTGGTTGGCAATTTTGGGGCATGTTTGTTCAAAATCAGCCTTTGTTGAAAGGTTTAAAAAAAAAAGGTGGGTGATTAACTTTTATGAGTAATGTGGGATCAGTCTTTTATTTTACCAATAGCTGTCAACTGTAGACCTGTAATATTACGGCTTATATTTATATGATTATGTGTTATTGTAATGTGGGTTGGTGCTTTCTGTATTTATAGCTTGTGCTGCCATAGGCCATTCTTGAAGATGACACATTCTCTAGCCTATTTACAATTATGCAAGTCTTTTTTATTATCCATTCTAGTCTCACAAATACCCATTCCATCTCTATTCTAAGTAATGAACTTTTAGGGGCTGGTTTATACATTTTTTGCATCACATTTTGACACGATTCGTGTAAATCACTGTAAAAGAACAAAATCAAGAATTCTTGATAACATTTTATTAACAATTATGTTTATAGTTATGTGTATGCTTCTAGGCCAGTTTTAGGTGACAAGTTTATTTGGAAAATGCCACTGACAAAAAAAATAGACCATGATCAAAGTTTTTTTCAGTTATTGCATTTTTCCCACAATAACGTTTTTTTCGAAAGAAAATCAATTGACACAAATCGCTGAATAGCACATTCTTGAAAATGAATTGCTGATTAATAATATTCCCGCAATTCTTATGAAGGCCATGAATAAATTATTCTGTTAGCTGAAACTGGCAATAACAATGGTAGTGAAGATCTATAAGAGAGTGGAAACAGTTCTTCATTTGATAGCTTGCTATAGCTTGATGTAGTCACCTGATTCAGTCCATGTTTCATAAAGTTTTTTTTTTTAATTTTGTTTTCAAAATAAAGAATCGGTTCAATTGATACAGATGTATAAAATAATAAAAATACACTTGACAAGTAAAACATGGGCAAAAGAGAGTGAACTGGTTACCAAAGAAAACAGGAAGCAAAGTTGTTGCCTCTCCATCTCCTGAACACAGGTTTATATACTAATGCCCCATAAGCAAAGAGCACTACTAGGGGGAGCAAAATCACGCCTCTCCCTCAGGGCCGCTCCTGCCATGAGGTAAGGTGAGAACCTTGCATCAGACGGCAGCGAGCGGCCAGTTACAAGGGTCGGCAAACAGCCTCCTCTTGTAACTTTAGGGGCCGATTCATCAAGCTCGAGTGAAGGATTCGAAGTAAAAAAACTTCGAATTTCGAAGTGTTTTTTGGGCTACTTCGACCATCGAATGGGCTACTTCGACCTTCGACTACGACTATGACTTTCGAATCGAAGGATTCGAACTAAAAATCGTTCGACTATTCGACCATTCGATAGTCGAAGTACTGCCTCTTTAAAAAAAACTTAGACCCCCTTCTTCGGCAGCTAAAAGCTACCAAAGTCAATGTTAGCCTATGGGGAAGGTCCCCATAGGCTTGCCTAAGTTTTTTTGATCGAAGGATATTCCTTCGATCGTTGGATTTAAATCCTTCGAATCGTTCGATTCGAAGGATTTAATCGTTCGATCGAAGGAATAATCCTTCGATCGTTCGATCGTAGCATTTGCGCTAAATCCTTCGACTTCGATATTCGAAGTCGAAGGATTTTAGTCCCTAGTCGAATATCGAGGGTTAATTAACCCTCGATATTCGACCCTTGATGAATCAGCCCCTAAGAGTATTCCACTAGTACAGAGCTCTATTGCGCACAATGCACTAGCGATGCTGCCCCCTTAGACCCGCTCCGACACAAATTTTTAAGCATGGATCAGGAGGGGGGCGGCAGCAGCCCCAGAATCGCCGCAGGCAGCACTGTATTCCCCTGGAAAGCACAGGTTCTGAATCTGTGTGCACTTATTGTGCATCCTACCATGATTTGGGTACCTACAGGTTATCTATGGGTTGCTGGTAGGACTTGCAGATGCTCGTAGGGCTGGATAAAAATGTAGGTAGTTGGTTGTAGATTGGGGGTTCTGGTCAGGTATATATGGGTATGGATTTCAAAAATCTCAGCAGGGAGAAGCAGGGTGTAAAGTGTAAAATCAGAAGGACTTAAAAATAGCACATAGACCTTAGTCAAGAACTCTGGATAACTGCCATCATATGTGAAGGCCTGTACCTTACCCTAGACAACAACTGTACATAAAGAGCTAAATTATTTATTTTGTGAAACCTCTCACAGATTATATCCTAGGAGAGCAAGATATGATGCTCTCAATAGGAAAGAACAGCGTGCCACCATATAACCAGGCCTTCTGCTCCCCAGGATGCCCAAGATCTTTATCCCACATATGTGATTTTGGCGGATATATGGAAATCAATAATTACTCAGTTATAATTTTTATCCAAAAATGCAGGAGGCAGGAAAGATGTACTAGAATTATATAAGAAGGTACATGTATAGGATCCATTATCCGGAAACCAAATTTTAAGAATTTTATTAAGTTTTTCTCTGTAATAATAAAACAGTACCTTTTACATGATCCCAACTAAGATATAATTAATCCTTACTGGAAGCAAAACTGGCTTACTGGGATTATTTAATGTTTTCATGATTTTCTAGTAGACTTCAAGTATGAAGGCCCAAATTAGGAAAAGCCCCAGGTCCCAGCCATTCTGGACTATAGGTCCCACACCTGTATTGAAATATATCTGTATCCAGAATAGAACACCTTAACTTACATTGATCCAATGTTTGTGGACTAAACCGTTGATAAAATTGGCAGATTTTTAATTATTCACTGTTTATCCATCAAGTTGGGAATTTAAATGCTCTTTCTGCTAGGGATTTCTGCTTTAGCAACTAAGCAGTGGTTTAAAACTCACAAAGGTAAAAAGAAAGAGTCTGAATAAAAGGTTAGATAATGTGTTTTATTTTCAAATATTAAGTGCACTTCATGTCCGGATAGTTCACTGATTGCTGTTTACAATAACAAAAATCAATGCAATCTCTGATATAATTCTGTATTCCTTGAATATACATTTTGATTGCGAAACGAGGTTAAGCACATGCTACACAATCAGCGTATTTGCCAAAAGCAGGAGAGCAGATAAAAGCAGGATCCATGGAGCACGTGTTACTAAGAGAAAATAAAAAATAATATAAATAACAATGATGGATTAATCATGGGTTTACAATAATTAGTAATTTATAGATTCAAATCATTGTGCAGAGATCTTCTAATTTATTGATAGAGCCCTCCGGGTGTCTATGGGTAAGATAATGACAGGTCCAAGGTTTGAACCAGGTCCAGTAACCTACAGCTACCAATCAAATATTGAGTTTCAAACAGGAGACCAATAATTGTTGCTTGCTAATTGTTTTCTATGGGTTAGGAGAACTGGAGAAAGTTGTGTACTTTTTATTTTATTACCCAATATGATTTGAAATTCAGACAGAGCAAAAGAGCCAATTGAGGTTTCTGGACTTGTCATTATCCCAACACTGTAGATATTTATTGACATCTCAGTGCAGGAGCAGATTTACTAAACCATGGTGAGAATTCTACAAAATCTATTTCTTAACCAACTAAAGACACATTTTACTTTCAGTCTGTTGATGTCTCTTGTCTCAAAAGAGTAAAACTCAGTTCCACCTTGGGGGTTTGGTTCTGCAGGCAAAGCAGTGGAATGGAAAACAGGAATAGGAAGTCTGAATCACATCGGTTAGCTCAGTCATGAGAACCATGAACCATGGACCCAAATTTAAGAACAGCTGTGCATGGGGTTACATGTTGCCCTATATTTAGATTTTTCTAGATCAAGTTTGTGTTTGTAGGCCATGGAAGGACATAATAAATTGATGACTCTTTATGCTTCATTCCACTTGAAGGCAATCCTACTGTATAATGGTCAGAGGGCAAATTATGAAAAAGAGAAGAAATGAAAAGGATTTTTCTTCTACTTTTCATGAATATGCCTCAAAAGTTTCCACAAGAATAATTTATAAGAAGTATCTTCTTCTATTATAGTTATTGGGCTCCAATATAGGTTTCTCTACTACTGTTGTGCGGGTCTGGATTTCCCTGACCCACACCCGCCCGCCACCCGCTCTCCATCCACCCGCGCCCCCGAGCCCGACTTCCAGGTTCCTTTTATAGACCCGTGCCGCCCCACCGATGATGTCACAAAAGGGGCAGGGCACGCAGGCGCAGCATCTATAAAAGAAGAACCCAGAAGTCTGAAGCCAGCATATAAAAGATGGCGGGCAGGGAAAGCAGGAACAGCTCAACCTGCACTCGTCCGCCACCCATGAAGAGTGGCAGAACCCGAAGTGAGGAGTTGGCCTGGACCCGCCTGGCCCGCGGGGAGACCCGCGGTTCCTTCGGGTATCAGACTGGCCCGCACATCACTATTCCCTACATTACCACTACCATAGCCCAACCCCTATTTTTAACATATTTTTTCAGGGAATAGGGCACTATGGAAGTGTTTGTTCTGTGATACTGAGATACTTAAGGTCTCAGTGAGTTTATCCTACACATTGGGGGGTTAGATGCAGACCTGGAATCTGCTGAATACTGAAAAAGTGAATTTGTGGCATTTATGATGTAATTTATCACAAAAATTCATTATTTCATAAGATTAAACTTTTTATGGTCTAGCTTTATGCTCCAGCTAGTTACCAGATAATTCTAAAATATAAGGTACTTTAATGCTTACCATCTGTACCAGATATCAGATGATCTGTACCAAAAAAAAATATATAATTAGGCATGGCGTATGGCAGCATGTTTTTGTTTTGTTTTTAAAAGGAATTATCACATTTAGTTTTCAACACTATTATAATATACTAATAAAATTATCACCCTATATATACAGTATATGTATTTTCTTAAAAACATACCTTGACGTTTAATTGGACCCACTGACAAAGAATAGTCAGAGTCACCAAGAGACAGAGATCTAATTCCAGAGCAGACCTACAAATAAAAAATATATTTGAATGATTGTATTTACATTACAGTTAAGTACACACATATTAAAAAAAAACTGATTCCTTGGTTCTTCAGAGCAAATATGGGAGAAGGCAGTTACATAAATTACCCTTCTCAATTAAACCCTGTGTCATGCTGGACATGAATGTGCAGGGCCGGAACTAGGGGTAGGCAGAAGAGGCACCTGCCAAGGGCGCAACAATGTGGGGTATGGCGCAGGTACCTGTTCAAAAGTCTTCTGCCTACCCCTAGTCGGGGTGGTTCACTCATCTGCTGCACTCACCTCTCTCCTCCCCACTATCACTCTCCCCTCCCTCCGTCACTCCCCTCTCCCTCCCTGTTTTCCCCTTCATTGCTTTCCCATTCACTTCTTATGGAGCATGTGCACTCGTGAGTATGAGCGTGCAAGGGGGGCGGGGGTGGCCAACCAGTGTGCCTAAGGCTCCCTGTTGGCTTGGCCGGCCCTGTGAATGTGTATTGCCCCTTTAAGAAAATATCCTTAAGGTTAATATTATCTGTTTTGCATTTTTCCCACTAAAATCAATCAATGTATCAAAACGAACAGGGTACTGCCATAATAATCAAAGGGAGACAATTACTAGCATATTGTATAAGAAAGGATTGTACTGTATACCCCTACGACAGAAAATTTCTCATGGGAAAACAAAAGTGAGAAATTGAGATTACATTCAGGCGTATTTCTCTTGGCCAAATGTCTACTATGAGACATTATCATGAAAAGGCAATAATCAAAAGAAAGCACATTATAAGAGAAGCATTAAATGAATAGCTCACTAAAGTCATCAGTTTAGTCTTAAAAAGGGCTTCTGTACTGGATACATCTTAGTATAATGAACTATTATACCCATTAAAATTTTCATCTGATATCAATGAATGCTTAACATGTGGCACTGGGTCAGCTGTAGTTTAACAACAGCCAAAGTGCAAAATGGAAATCCTAAATGTAAATAGAATTTTCTCAAGTTTGAAGGCTGAGCCTAGATATAATGGGCCTAGTAAAAGACAATGCAGGGTACTCACGGGAGCACAGGATCCAGACTTCAGATCACACAGATGTATCTGGCAGTACAGGTAAACAAGGTTGTGATCACCAATAAATTTGAACATCTGCACAGAAAAGCGGCCTTTGCTAGAGGCTCCATTCTCCATTACAGTTATAGATGGATCCTGTCTGTTGGGGCAGCTGTATAATAAAACATAAATACAAATGGCATTTTCTTTTGTATGACTTTCTAATACAACTCATTTTTAGTGTAGGCATATAAATGCAAAACAAAGACATCTGCACGCTGATGCTTGTGCATAATAAAAGATGGCCGTACATCAGCCATCCTCCCATTTAATTTAAGCATTGTAGCGGTTCTCAAAAGCAAGAAGCCAAACTAAAACCAAGCATAACTTGGAAACAGGTTCCACCAACAAGTGTAGTGGGGCTGACACTTCTTATACCTGTTCTGTAGCATCAGAGTCATCATAAAATGCCACGAATGAGTGATCCAACTGGAGGTCCCAACAGAGGTTAAAGGGGGTGTCAGCAGACATTACTGAAGCTCCAATGACTATGCCTTAGAGCAGTGATCCCCAACCAGTAGCTCGCGAGCAACATGTTGCTCTCCAACCCCTTGGATGTTGCTCTCAGGGTCCTCAAAGGAGATGCTTATTTTTGAATTCAGAGATTGAAAGCAAGTTTTAATTGCATAAAAACGAAGTAAAGTGCCAAGTAAAGCCTCTTGTAGGCTGCAAGTCCACATAGGGGCTACCAAATAGCCAATCACAGCCCTTATTTGGCACCCTAAGGGACTTTTTCATGCTTGTGTTGCTCCCCAACTCTTTTTACATTTGAATGAGGCTCACAGGTAAAAAAGGTTGGGGACCACTGCCTTAGAGAATGATTTTCTACCAGCTCAGTTGCAAGATTCCCAGGAGGTAACTAACTACTTATGTTAAAAGTGTCAACAATGGAGAGCTGTCTGTGATTTCTAGTGATGGCTTTAAGAGAGCTCCAATTAATAAGCCACCTTCCTCAGGGTATTTTCAGAGGTATAAGCATATCAATGCATGCATAAGGATCTCACAGTAACAGATCCTGTGTTTGCATCTGCTGCATGGAAAAAACTGCTTTAGTCTAGATATTTTAACTTTGGGGAGGTTACTGCTACCTGTGGGTTCAAAAGAGTTATCAAAACGGCCCCTTGAGTAAAAACTGATCTTTAAGTCTTTATATTTCCCATTTGGAGTTAATTAGGGGATGAATACCTTAAAAGAATTGGGGTAGGCAGTGTGTTAGCCTGAGAGATTCATGTTAGCCAAGTATGACCCATGTGTCCCCATTTACAGGTACTTGTACTGCTCTATTAGATGCCCATTGGTTTATTAATTGTATTATACAAAGTTAACTTACCTCAATATTGCTATATGTATTCTTAGTTGGACCCAGGGTGTATCCCACTGAATCAAGGGTTGGCATTGTACATAAAAGTGTAAGGCTCCCCATTTTCTGACTCATAGCACAGAGCAATCCCTAGTTTTGCAGTTAAGGGTCTGGAGTATATTTAAGTGTATCCCTGTCTTAAAGGAAAGGAGGGAAAACAGGTATTCTAATTTACTCCAACTGGATTATCATTTCAGCATATTCTGTACATGTTCCCCGATTACACCCCCTGTTTGCTGTTGGTTTATTTGGGTGTGATCCAGCTGTTTTACTCATTGTTTCTAACATGGGATTCTAAAACAGTTTCTAGCGGTGACTTGCTCAGTTCTTTTTCTTTCTCAGGATAGTTTTACAGTAATACTTCTTCAGTTCTCATTAATTTAGTCATATAACCCTGCATTTTAAAGCACTGTATTCTTCACATCACAAAAAGTGCAGCATTATATTCTAAACTATAAAGTGACCCTAGGAATGGCTGCCAGTCTTACCTGTTCTGTATAATATAGTATTTCATAGGATCATCAGCATTGCTTGATGGAGTAGCGTAGCAGTTCCCCATCACCACGGCATATTGAGACAGATCAACACCATCCAGAAATACCCCGATATAAAGAATAGAGCTGGATGATAGCAAGACTTCTGCTCCTTCATATACAGAAAGGTAACCATTGTCTTTGTAAAGAGCCATGTATGCCGTGAATTGTCCTGTTCCTCCAATGCTGATATTTGTGGAACTATTAAACAGCATAGAGACTAGATGTTAATTATCTAGTGATTTGCATCTCAAACACTACATAAGGAATACCAATAGTGTAAATTTCATATTTTCCCCAACGTCATCATAAATAACATAAATACCATAAGCATACTATTAGCTTCTACTTCACATTTGGCATAACATTTGGCTGCTAACACCCTGGCTCCTCACGTTGGTTTTGAACACACGGTAAGAGCAAACAGTAACTACAAAGGAAAGAGAGCTTACAACAAAATTAGATCTTCTGCAGTCTAAAGCTGGTCATACATTATACGATCTGCTCATTTGGTGAGGTCCTAAAATGACGGACATCAGACTAATATGACTATTTGGCTCTAGGGCCAAATGATCGAATTACAATGATGGAAATACGAGCCGTTGGAGCAAAGACTGCATCAATGAGCCAATGCGGTCCTCCATCGGACAGAAAAATAAAACCTGCCTGATTGACATCTGGCTGATTTTCAGGTGGGTTCATTGAGGGCACCATACACAGATAAGATGGCCACCTTGAGACCTTATGGAAATGCATGAAGAAAAGGAGTGGGGTTAAATGGTGGTACATTGTTGGTATGGGTGTTTGGATGGTGTGGTGTAGAGGTGTGGTTTAGACGGGCAAGGCTCATATTTTATCCTTACGTTATGCAGTTGATCTCCAGATCTTCATTATTAAACATCACATATCATTTGGATAATTTGCAACAATGTGGTCCATGAAAAAAATGAGTTTTCAGCTGTTATCTCTCAGGGGCAGGTTTGGTAAATCTCGGATGGTCAGGCAAGTCTAGGTCAAGATGAAGTTAAAGGGATACTGTCATGGGAAAAAAAATTTTTTTCAAAATGAATCAGTTAATAGTGCTGCTCCAGCAGAATTCTGCACTGAAATCCATTTCTCAAAAGAGCAAACAGATTTTTTTTAGATTCAATTTTGAAATCTGACATGGGGCTAGACATTTTGTCAATTTCCCAGCTGCCCCAAGTCATGTGACTTGTGCTCTGATAAACTTCAATCGCTCTTTACTGCTGTACTGCAAGTTGGAGTGATATCACCCCCCTCCCTTCTCCCCCCCAGCAGCCAAACAAAAGAACAATGGGAAGGTAACCAGATAACAGCTCCCTAACACAAGATAACAACTCTCTGGTAGATCTAAGAACAACACTCAATAGTAAAACCCATGTCCCACTGAGACACATTCAGTTACATTGAGAAGGAAAAACAGCAGCCTGCCAGAAAGCATTTCTCTCCTGAAGTGCAGGCACAAGTCACATGACATGGGGCAGCTGGGTAATTGACAAAATGTCTAGCCCCATGTCAGATTTCAAAATTGAATATAAAAAAATCTGTTTGCTCTTTTGAAAAGTGGATTTCAGTGCAGAATTCTGCTGGAGCAGCACTATTAACTGATTCCTTTTGAAAAAATTTTTTTTTCCCATGACAGTATCCCTTTAAAGCCTATATGTGTATAATTGCACAATAGATTCTGTATTTATTGGCTGTTTGAGGCATTGTGCCATATTGTTTGATTCTAAACTTGGTTTTCTTTAAAAAAATGTCTTTAGTTTCTTTAAATAAAAACATTGTAGAATATCAATAATTGGCTTCAGCAGACAAATATTCTATAAATCAAAATAGAAGCATTTTTGTAAATATATATTAACATTTTTCGACAAAGGACATTACATTTAGCTTCTTTTTTCCATTCTGGAGCCTTTCTAATGGAAAATTTCCATGGCTTAATTAAGGAATCAGTGGAAATGCTTATACTCTTTATTATTTGAGGATGTTGGGAGTTGGGGAGACAGCTGATTGGTGGAAATCTCTGAGTTGCATACATTTTTGTCCCCCAGATTTTTGCCTTAGTTTTCTTTAAAGGCCAATAGCATTGGATTAGCTCTAACTCCAGCCCTGCCCCTAGCATACATGTGAGATGACAAGTGAAGACAAACTTTTCCAGCAGAATTGTTAAAAACCCCATTTATTTGTTAATTTATAAATACATTTGAAAATACATACCTGACAAATGGATGCAGGACTGTGTTCAGACTGACTTGCATATTAAGCTGGTATGTGCATGACAGTTTTACAACCAGTTCCTCATTCCTTATGATGAGATCCCCCGATTCCATGGAGAGGTAGAGAGTGTTTGTATAGGTAACATGAGTGTCATTTCTCTGTATTGTACATAAAAATATAAATAAATAAAAGCATTTGCAGGGCATATACAGACAACAAAAATAAAATCCCATTTTTACATTCTTTAATGAAAAAGAAACCTATCTCCAATATACTTTAATTTAAAAATGTGTACAGTTTTTATAAGAAACCTGACTTTATGCAGTGAAATTCTCCCTTCATTTACTTCTGTGGATAGGAATTGTCAGATGGTTCCTAACTGCTCTGCAGGGAAACAATCATACATATGAACAGCAGGGGGAGCCCCCGCCTTACTTCCCAGCCATGCAGAACTCAAGCAGCTTTAGTTGTTTCCCTGTTTTGATAATTTATGACGATCCCTAAGCAGCCCAGATCACACTGAGCATGTGCACAGTCTTCGTCTTACAAAGATGTTTAACAAAGTTACAAGATGGTGACTCCCCTGTGGCCAACTTTGAAAGCATAAATCATTTGTTTGATTAGGCTTGTGGTGCAGTAAGTTTATGTTGCATTTCTAGCCTTATTCTATTTTAGACTTTACTTCCCCTTTAAAAGACCATTAGATCAACTGCACTAAGGTCAGAATATGGCCAATAGTCTTGGAGCAGGTATGCAAACGTTGAATCCACTTTTTTAATATTAATGGGAATAGTACTAATAATGTACATATATCAATCAATGTTTATAGCAAATAACATGTATTTATAAATAAAATCAATACTTAACTTAGCTCAGCTTAGCATCTATATGTGTTAATGTTATGCATGTGTAAAGTTATATTAAAATGAGCGACACCGTTACTCTAACTATGAGCTTTACCCCAATATTTGCTCCGGAATGGCAGCCACTGGTTCTTTGAACCGAACCATAGAACTGATTATTAGAAGAACACAATCCACATAAGAGTTCAATGAGAGATAAGCAGGAACATAGAACATCAGTGGATAGGCATATAGTCACAGCATCAATGGTCAGTATAATTCCCAGCACGGTATAAGAGAGAATAAACAGCGTAGACAGAGGCACTCCCAGTGTTCAGCCTTTATCCTAAGTGGAGCTCCAAGGGAGTCCCTCTAGACCCTAGCTCTGACACTTAAGCTGGCCATAGACGCAAAGATCCGATCAATGGGACTTTCCCATCTCCCGACCTGCCACTAACCTTTCAGATCAAATAAAGTAGTAAAAGGACAGATCAGTAGATGTTCTGCCCCTACAGTAATTGTACGAAAGTTATGTCCGAAAAAGCTGGTGACAGTCTCCCACTGAAAATCGTCCGATCGGCAATACATGCAGAGATATTATCGGCAGCCAACAGAAATCCTTTAACCTGTCTGATCGACCAAACGACAATCTGCATGGGACGAAAAATGTCTCCACACACGGTCCGAAAATCTAATCTTTGCGTCTATGGCCAGCTTAAGTCCATACTTCTGGGCAATTAGTTCCATGGATCCTAGTCCCACTCAACACTCTTTTGTGGAGCCTGTTCTGCTTGTCTAAGTAGCCCTGAATATCTATCACTCCTAGAGTGATTTGTTAAAGTGAGTAGTCTGTCACTAGTTAGACGTGACCTTGTCTAAATTCCAAGTACAAACCCCTTTTGCCTTCCCTGGAAAGGGGACTGGCAAAATGGGCATTGAGCACATGTGTGCTCAGCTTATATATTATTACACAATGCCATCTAGTGACCAAACTGGGGAAATCTAGGGTGTCATGCTATGACCCAGGAAGAGGAGCTTAGCTCCTGTATAAATGAAGGGGCCCTTCTGTGGCCAAACTAAAGGGAAATGCAATATAAATGAGGCCACCATTTATCAGTCCCCAACCCATGTTTATTGCATATGGGTGCATCCATCACAGGTAGTGTGTGTGTGTGTGTGTAAAGGGCATACACACGCCACTAAAAGTTGCCAGCTTGGCCCCCCTGATTAACTTGGCAGCTTACTGACCTGTGTAGCCCAATGACATGTCTGACGGGCCAATATCTAGCCAATAATCATCTAGATATCAATCAGGCAGGTTTAAAAATTTCATTGGACAAGGAACATATTGGTACATTGATGCAGTCCTTATCCAACAAGCCTACATAGACCTTAGAGAGTGTAAGATAAAATCATTGGCAATTGAATCAGATCAGCCCAGTTTGGTCCTATGCATGGGTGATGACCAAACCAGACCCAGATCCATTCATTTGGTGACCTAGAAGGGATCTGGCAGTGTAAGGCCAGCTTTAGGCTGAAAGCAGGCTGCTATAATTCAGAGCTGGCACATAGTGTCTACCTATGTGTCACAAACGCCGCCCGGAGCATCCCTCCCCTCTGGCGTTGCTCCCAAAATGGAGGCGCCCATGGCCGCCACATGGGTAGCGGCGCCGACGCATTGACGCTGACCCCGTGACGTCACCAATGGCGCCAAAATTGTAAATAAAAGGGCGCTCTGGCCACCTAGACGTTGCCCAAGTATAGGACCTGTTTGCTAGTGTTCCTCGGTGCTTTATTGTTGTTATTTCTGGACTTTGACCACTGCCTAGACTTTGGATTCTGATCCATTCTGCCTGCCATTGAACCCTTGCCTGGACTTTGACCTTGTATTTGCCTTAACCCTTGCCTGTACCTTGAACCTGAACCTTGACCCTAAAGGCTTCCTCCTTGGTCCTGACTCCCCCGCTGGGAGCCGATAGGCCCCCTGACACTATGTTTTTCTAATGGACTAGTGATTCAAAGAATACAAATCACTTACTATCAACTGCATCCCACATCTGTCCATTTGGAGAGGCGATAGGATAGAAATGGTATTTGTAGTATTATCTTCCTTATAAAGAAAACACCTGCTGTTTTTCAGATTAATACTTTGGACATCAATGTTCAGTG
The DNA here is from genome assembly GCF_017654675.1 of Xenopus laevis. NCBI lineage: Eukaryota > Metazoa > Chordata > Amphibia > Anura > Pipidae > Xenopus > Xenopus laevis. The sequence goes on along the minus strand of NC_054387.1, from coordinate 112,216,577 downwards.
TTTTCAGCTGGCATTTCTGAAATGTCGCTCTTACAGCCTGATTCTCGCATGTCAAAGTGGGACGAATCTCTGAAAGAGCTTGAAACACAGAGATTATATTAGTATTGTTTATAATCTTATGCTCCATGAAGCAAGAGTGATAACATTGTAAGCGTCTGGTACTAATATGTCCCCCATAGCACAATTGTGCTTTTATTAGTGATAGCTTGTATCCTGTTAAAGAATTCTATTCTACTGTGGCTATTTGTTTGAAAAAGAGTTTCTTTATATTTAAGAACCATTGATTTGAACAGAGGGTATGACATATATTAATGTTACATAAGGTTTGCCTTATGCAAGATCAATTCATATCAGATAATGAGGGTTATAGTAACAGGTACAGAGGTTGTTAATATGCCAGCAACCCAACAAATCGCCTCCTGGGTAAAAAATATTTAGACCTTTCACAACAAACAGTAACAATCTACAGTTCAAATGGGTCTATGCACAATCCAATATCCAAACCATGGATTGAGGAGCATGAGTGCATTAAAAGTAATAATAAGATTAAGAATCTATTTACTATTTGGGCCATAATTGTTTGGGAGCAATAAATAGAGAGGAACATGTACCTCATTTTGCACCTTTAAAACCAAAAGAAATAGTCAAACCAGTTAAAATCATCTTAGGACAAAAAAAAGAAGAAGTAATGTAGCTCCTAAAACATATGAGAAGCAGTCTGCAAATATCTTCTTATTCAATGACCGTGTAACTTATTGCTATACTTTTATCAGCATTCAGACCTATACACACCATGATATTCCATCAGTACATACCAGACACCTTATATTCATCTTTGCATTGACATTGATATGTTCCATTAATAGATTTCTTCACTTCGTCTGCTGCACATGTGGGGGAGTCGCTGACAGTGGACGGATCTAATAAGAATCGAAACAGAAGATGAAAAGTATAAAAATTAAGATTCTCAGCTACTAGCTTTTTCTTTAATTGGGAGATTGATATATATATAAAAAATATCTTTAGAAAAAACATATGGTAAAATACTTGTGGCACGCTTACCTGTACAATAGGTCAGGTGGCAGACTGGTGTTCTGTTCAATTTGTAGACATGGTATCCACCAAGACAAGCCTTAATAAAGACCGTCGTTGACCATAAGCAACAATTTCCCGACCAGTGAGCACAAGCAGTGCGGTTAACAATGCCATCTGAGAGCAGTGGGTGAGATCCACTTATCCACATAGGAGCATGTGTATCACAGCTTAGTTCTGGAACACAACTCTCTGGCATGCGTACACCTCCAGCACCTACAAAGCGGTACCATCCCACTTTATCTGTATCACAATTGTATCGTGTTAAGTATGTATTAGTTGTGCTCCTCCAAGGCTCATCCAGCACAGTGTGATATAAACAAGGATCAGAACAAGAGAACGACACATTGCTCTTGATACAGTCCATTCCTATTCCACACATACCTGCCGAACACTCATCAACTGAACAAAAGAACCCATTGCCAAAATAGCCAGCTGGGCACACACAAGAATATGAGCCAATACTATTTATGCATGCTGCTAAAGCGTGACAATTGTTCAGGTCTGGACGAGAACACTCATTGATATCTACACAAGTGTTTGCCGGAGATTTTGTGTAGCCAGGTCTGCAATCACAGGTATAAGAGCCAATGGTATTTTTGCATATTCCAGAGGAACAGTTGTTTGACCAGGAGTAGGCACATTCATCGACATCCGAACATGAGAAGCCATCTCCAATGAAGCCATCCTTGCAGGAGCATTGCAGGATTCCAAGAGTTTCTTCACAAGTTGCATTGGCATGGCATTCTGAGCACCGTGTTGTGACTATAAAGACGCAAAGGCATATAGTTACTAGAACAACAGTCCATGGGAAAATAACTAGTTATATAAAATGATATCACCATAGCTATTGCTTCCAATAACTGCACAACTTTTGCAGCAGTTTCTGCGCATAATTGAAGTTCGTTACTAATTATTCTTATTATGAAAATACATTTTGTAACTACTTTAGGCAAGTGTATTGTCATCTGCTCATAAAAGGCTGACTTCTTCTTGAGTCTTGATCTTGGGTAAAACCAGGTCTAAAATTCCCAGAACCCCTTTGACTTCCTCTCTTATGCTTTTGTTTCTGTTGTGGTCTATACTGTTTGCATATAATTTGATGGACAATTGTTTCGAAAGGATTCTGCATTCCTAACTATATGTCTTGGGAAGGTTCCATTTCTATTAAAAAATGTTCCAAAACATCATTGGTAAAAATCCTGTTGCTGATTATCCCCAATTTACACCAGAGGGGAAACTCATGAAAAATACTCACTTGAAATGTTTGAAGCTGAAATGAAAAAAAATGAGAATATAATTAACCATGCAGTGATAGTAAAAATGACATGAAGTTAACAATGGGCACACATACATATTAAACTTAGATATGTATTGTATATCACATGTAGACATGTTCAGTTAAAATGTATTTGTAGTTACTTAAGCCAATGTTATATACTGATAATGAGCTAGAACATTTATTCAAATTTTGATCAAATTCTGATAGGCCTCAAAATCACTTTACTGTTTAGTACATTGCATTTTGCAGCTAGGTTGCACTCTATGGCACAGCAATGCACACTTCCTAGAATGGAGCTGCATCTCATTCTGAATATGTTCAGAGAGGGTGTCTGATGGACAGTATGTGGATGAGCCTTGGAATGGACTCTAGTTTATGTATCATTTAGATATACAGGCTAGAGAGTACCCAGACCCACAAGGGGCAGTACAGCCCTTTACTTACCACCTGCATATGGTAGGCATAATGTTGAGGATTCCCCTGCACCTGACACCAATGCAAAGTGCAAAGGAAAGCCTGCACAGACCACTGCCCCAGGAATAAATACTAAGTGCAGCGGATTCAAAGGGCCTCTTGAAATGGCACCTGGGTAAATGGTAAATGATGGCAATAATGCGAATTCGCTATGTTAGGCTACATTCTCCTGAAAACGTTGGAGCGTCTGTCTTCCAATGAAGTGAATGCTAAACTACTTTGCTCCTTCCAGCAGGTGAGTCTAGTGTTTCTGGACAATCTCCAACTATAAAAATTGGAAGCATTTTCTGTTCTCAAATATAATATTCTAGTTGCTTGCAGCTTAAACTTTGATGTCCTCCTGTAAAGGTCCACCATCTCTAAGAACCTGAAGATTCCTTTCACTGGAATTCAATGGTCCTAATACAGAGCTACTTTTTATTTTACCAGTTCTCAGTAGTAGGCATTTGGCCCAAATAATATATATGATCAGCCCTGCTCTGCATGTATTCATGTTGTATAAGTTGTGAATATTGTTATATGTTAATTACTAATAATTAGATGACATACCTGTAAATCCCGCTACACGAATTGAATGAGGACCTCCTGCATATATATAACAGATCCAAATTCCTTTCCCAGGATACTTCACAACATACATGGATCCCCAAATTTCAGACACAATGTTTTTTAACGGAACATCAACAGCTAGGAAGCAAAATAAAATCATATCATATATCATTTTACACGAAAGGTCTGATTTTATCTTTGCGACATTTCTCTGGAAATGTAATCTCATCCTTTATATTATTTAAGATAAAACCGATTTATCTTCCCTCTCTTGTGCTTTTCACTCTTCAGACAATTCAGTTTGATAAAATTCAGAAACAGTTCTTTGGAAGTGGGAGACTGAAGGTTGCCTTATTGATGTTTCCCTGGAAAATCTATGGCAACAAAAAGCTGGCACTTCTCTTGCATTGAATCCAATTATTGTGAAATCAAATTACAGCCAACTGTCTGATGGTGACCTGACCTACATTTTAGTGTGATTTTCAGAACAGTATGATACACTCATAGCATTTTCCTTTGATTTCAGTAAGAAGAAATCCACAACAATTCCCAGTATTTTGGTGAAGCAAACTTAGAACTCTTGCAGGGGAATACAATATGTTTTGTTAGGGCAAAATAAGCTCACAAAGTACTCTTACGACCATTTGCAACCAATTAGGACATTGTTTGCATTTTCGACCTCAACAATTGCGTTGCAAAGTGTTTTCAAATGACCCAGAACTTATAGCAAATGTGCAAGTCGTTGAACCCCTGGGTAATAGTGACCATAATGTTATATCTTTTAATGTCTGGTGAAAAAAAACAAATATATACTGGGGCAACAAAAACCATGAATTTTGGAAAAGCTTTATAAGCTTATACTGTACAGTATATACACCAGCAAATGATTTTACATTGTGAGCAGCTCAAAACATTTGCAAAAATACGACTATACACACTGCTTGTGTTTTATCACAGTTCCCACTTGAGGTCTAACACTAGCCTACACACTCACATACTCTTCCAGATTCCCGCTCCCATATTGTTGGCATTATCTTAGGCCTTGACATCCCATAGAATAAACAAAGGGGATTTTGCAGTGAAACAAAATTGTTTCGCTTTATTTCTATATTGTTGAGCTGCCCTGGTATGCCCACTTACTTGCCTGAATATTTCTCATTCTCTTCTCTTTATCCTGTCACTACCTATCCATGCAGCAGTTACTGTTACGTGATACATACGTGTGCCATGCCCCATATATAGACACAAAGCCTTTGGTCTTCCTCTTTGTAGCTGTTTCCTAAACAAAAGTTCTGACCAAGGCCAACCCTTAGGGGCTGATGTCACCTACTGTTACAAAATATTATCTACACTTCACTGTTAATAATGCAATTTTATTTTTCCTACTTACAAGGATATTAAAAATGGCAGCAGTCATCTATAAGTCCGATATTGACTGTATTTAAAATTGCTTAGAGTGGAGGACATCTCAAAGTGATAGTTTCCATTCTCATAACAAGTTGATTCATTTTTTCTGTTTCTAATTCTCAAGGGATGCGATTAAACCATTATCATGTTGGCAGAATCAGTAGAGTAAGGCACAATAAAGTAGTTGAATTGTGGAAAAACTGTTAGACAGCCATTATCAAGCCCTATGTTTCATTGTATATCGCAGCTATAGCAATACTAGGGGGCTGATTCACCAAGGGTCGAATATCGAGGGTTAATTAACCCTCGATATTCGACTGGGAATTAAAATCCTTCGACTTCGAATATCGAAGTCGAAGGATTTAGCGCAGATAGTACGATCGCAGGATTATTCCTTCGATCGAACGATTAAATGCTGCGAATCGTTCGATTCGAAGGATTTTAATCCAACGATCGAAGGAATATCCTTCCCCATAGGCTAACATTGAGTTCGGTAGGTTTTAGATGGCGAACTAGGGGGTCGAAGTTTTTTTTAAAGAGACAGTACTTCGACTATTGAATGGTCGAATAGTCGAACGATTTGTAGTTCGAATACTTCGATTCGAAGTCGAAGGTTGAAGTAGCCCATTCGATGGTCGAAGTACCCCCATAAACACTTCGAAATTCGAAGTTTTTTTACTTCGAATCCTTCACTCGAAGTTAGTGAATCGGTCCCTTACAGTAAGGTAGTAGGTTGTACTTACAGCCTGGCCCGAGAATTCGTATAGAGTAAATAGACCCATCTGTGGTTATTATCAATGAGGTGAAGTTACTCTGAACAGGAAAACTGTCTGAGTGATTTCCTGCACTATATTCTCCAGAGAACAGTCTAACGGAGCTGTTAGCGGGTCTTGAAAGAGCGAAGTCCAAATAATTAAAGGCCTTGACAAAAAACAAAATATGCAAACACTTTAATAAAATATATAATTAAGTTAAATAGAGCACATGAACTTTATTGGCACTGATGTTATAAGCAATCAAATAAGAAACAACATCAGCAAAAATGGGTTGCAGAAAACCATAACAGTATGGCCTAAAGGTTTATAGTATTAATAAATAGAAACTTTTAAAATCATACAAATATGACAATAACTGTTTTAAAGCAGCAAGAAGGCAAAAACAGAAAAATGGGAATTGACTGCATCACAGGCAAAGACTAATCCCAAAAAATGTTTTAAGTAAAAAAAAGATGCAGGTTGACCATGTGACTGGAAATGCTATTATCTAAACCTGCCAATTATAGGACTGTACCGTACATAGCGAAGTTACAGAAATAATCACATTTATGATTGTTCTGAAAAATTAAATATTAATAGGTATGGCTTTATGAACACAGACTGTGTCGACAAATGAAATGCCTTTTTTTTGGTAAGAAATACTGCTCTTTATTAAAGAAGAAACAGTGGGGTGGGGTCTCTGCACAATCCCAAACTCAAGGCCTATAGGTAAATGAAGCAGATTGGGTCAGGAAACAGGTGTTTATGGGGGTGATAAGCAGAGAACTAGCCTTTCTCTAAGCCCCTGTGATGCCTTGTATTTGAAAGCACTTATTGTGCATGTAAACACTTTAGTAATACTACCTCACAAATAGTTAGTCCAACTTCTGGTGCAAATCTTGAAATGCCTTTTTTGATGAAGAAGGAGCTTGGACAGTGGGGTTACAGTAGGACTTTTTCTAAGCTGTGATACAGGGCCACATTAAATGTTCCTTGTATTTTTCAGAGAGGAATTCAGATAGGGTTTACAGTTGGGCAGTTTGAATTTATACAAAGAAGTTGAACTCATTGGACATGTCATTTTCACCCTAAATTACATTTTTATGTTTCATAGATGTGATCTTTACAAACCAATGGGATCTGTTAAATTAAATCACCAGATCTTTGTCTCCTAACAAGCTCAGCTCTCTCCAGGCTTTTCATTGTACAAACGAAATAAAGTTTATACTCTGAGCACATTTTTACAGTGTCCACAAAATCTACGTAATATACTATTTGCTATCTCTCTCCTGCTACCTTATATCCACACCATTTCTAATATTTAAAGTAGTGTGTAAGACATAACGGGCAAATTAGTGAGTATGTGGAAATTAGTGAGTATGATCTATTGCCAGAATTTAGAAAAAAAACCAGTAATTAAAAAGAAAGGCAAAGCAATTTTACAAAGACATTATTTGTAGTATAATATTTGAGCAAGATCATTTTGCAGATGATTTTAGGGTTGGAGAACACCCTTAAATGTATTTTGTTGTGGGTTACAGCAACTAGTTATGTCCCCGGATATAAACCAGGTATTATAGATGATGTAGTAAAAAAGGCAGAGCATCCATCTTTATTTACTTTTAAAACAACCCAAATAGGTTACTACCTACCTTGCCTAAATCAGAAAGGCTTATTTGGAAAACATGTCCAAAACTCAATTTTGCAAGCTCTCTGTATATAAGAAACTGGGGGTCGTTCAGATCTGAGCAAAGTCCAGTGGTCAAGAAAAATATCTGGGGTGAAAAAAGAAGAAGGTAAGAATGAATAAGTTGCATTACATACATTCTGTATTCACCTTGAGCTCTACAAGGAATCAGGTGTATGGCAGCCTTATCCTTCCCATCTGCCATAGAACAGGTGGTAAGTACAGGGCTGTACTCACCATGCTAGGTGTGGGACATCCAAGTTAGGGCAAACGTTGACTGCGGAAAGAGGGATGACTATATCCGTCCCTTGGGCATCCCCCATGAATACAGCTCTACTAAACATTGTCAGTGCTGAGGATGCTCAAGGATGCTCACAGCTTCCATAAAATACAAATCATTTATGTAAGGAATCAGACTTTAGGATGAATTGAGCTAAAACTCCGTACCTGAGATTTGGTTGTGTTTATGAGGGAACGCACATTGTTTACAATAGTCATGTTATTGTTATCTTTGGCTGATGCATCGGTTAGCACTAAAATGAAAGAGTTGGGTGGGGATCTTCGGAGAGCCAGTTCAAGCCCACCCATTGCTAGTTCTGGACAGTCATCGCCCCCAGAAGCCACCAAGCTGTTGAAGAAGTCTCCAAACATAGATTTTGAATCTGTGACTCTAACAGGACCCACAGCTGAAAAAAAAACAGTAATTCGCAATAATTATCTGCAGTTCCCTTTGCTTCACGTAGTAGAAAGCATATGGGTTATTTAATGTAAATGGCACCGATTTAATACAGAACATACTAACTGTCACATAATTAGCGATAAGTGCAGGTCCCACAGTGGGTCCCTCAGTGCTTCGCACTTATGCCAGTAGGAAGAAACTCACGGTGGATTGAAGGAGCTTTGCTTCTCCATCACTGCCATGCAGGAGCAACAATGATATGGAACAATTATGTCCCCTGGGACATGCTGGGATATATAGTGCAGCAACATTTCAGTCAAGTATGGATGAGCAATAGTGTTTTTATTCCCTTTAAACCACAGGATAAAAATAGGCAGGATTACCTTAAAGGAGAACTATAACCCCATTAATCAAAAATCCCCACCCCCTTCACTCCATTGGCCCCCCTCCCATTTTTTTAACTAAGTTACTAAGTAGGGAGAAAGCAGGGAGGAGGCCAATAGAGGGAAGGGGGTGGGGGTTTTGATTTATGGGGGTTTAGTTCTCCTTTAAGGATAAGCCATTATTTATGTAAACAAGTGTATTTCATGGGGAAAAACTGATTTTGAAATATGATTGTGATTATTTGTGGTTTTTGAGTTATTTAGCTTTTCATTCAGCAGCTCTCCAGTTTGCAATTTCAACAATCTAAATTGATATGGTCCAAATTCCCCTAGCAACCATGCACTGACTTGAATAAGAGACAAGAATATGAATAGGAGAGGCCCGAATAGAAATATGAGTAAGAAATAGTAAAAATAACAATACATTGTAGCCTTACAGAGCATTTGTTTTTAGATGGGGTCAGTGACCCCCATTTGAAAGCGAAAGAGTCAGAAAAAGAAGGTAAATAATTAAACTATGAAAAAGAAATAATGACCGACTGAAAAGTTGCTTAGCATTGGCCAGTCTATAATATGCTTAAAGTTATCATAATAGTAAACTACCCTTTTAAGAGCACAACAATAATGTAGGAGTGCAGCCCAACATTGCAAGCTGAATACCAACCCAACCTTTATGCTATTGTAACATTATTAATGAAAATAAACAATACACATGCACTTGAGGACACAATTGTATCTAAAATATCTATACAGAATTTAATTATAAGATGTGGGCAACATTAAGCAGTTCTTGAAGTCCTACTTGGATCATTGAACTCCACCATGGTATATTGCCGTACGCCACAAGGAAACCGCGCATGCACGCGATCGAGGAGCCAACCGTTGACCAGTTTTAGTTGTTGGAGATCATCAGACATAGAACCTGTGGTGTCCACCAAGTAGGTCAGGGATGAAGATTCTAAATAAACACAGGAACACGAACAGAGACAAAAGCAACAGATTTAATTTATATCAAGGTGTAGCATGCAACTAATGTCATATCTGGTCTTAATTGTGTGAGCTGAAAATCACAACTTTTTAAAGAATGTTGTATTTATTTACAAAACAAAACGAAAGTCGGTATAATTAAACAATTTGCAATGTCTTTAGCCCACAATGCAGAATTTCCCAAAATACTAGCATCATTTTGATGCCAACAAAGTAGTGCGCTCTGCAACTTTTGTGCCATAAATTAAAAAATTGTAAGTCCATATCATACCTTGCTGTGATGTGCAATTATTTTCTGCTAGAATCTTGCTGGAATTGGATGCTGTGATAAGAATATTAAAATGGTCAGCCCTGTATACAAACTGTAATTATTATACAGACAGTGTTAGAGTGCTGGTAATTAGAAATAAAAGTATGGGATCTGTTATCTGGAAACCGTTATCAAGAAAGCTCCGTATTACGGAAAGGCCGTCTCCCATAGACTCCATTTTATCCCAATAATTAAAATTTTTAAAAATTGTTTAATTTTTCTCTGTAATAATAAACAGTAGATTGTACTTGATCCCAACTAATATATAATTAATCCTTATTGGAAGCAAAAACATACTGGGTTTATTTAATGTTTACATGATTTTCTAGTAGACTTAAAGGAGAATTCAACCCGTAACATAAAAAACCCTACCCCCTTTCTCTATGTAGACCCCCCTCCTTCCTCCCCTCCAGCCTACTTGGTACCCGGGGCAAATGCCCCTAACTATCTAATTACCCCTCGGTGCAGATTCTGTCCTCGGGATTTCACAGCAGCCATCTTCTTTTCTTCATTAAACTTCAGAAGCAGACAGTCGTTTTCGTCGCGCAATTTTATTAATATTCCGGTTCCGAACAACTGTGCGTGTGCTGAAAGTCACGAAAATTTCCGAAATAATTAGAAATTTTCATGTCATTTTTTGTGACTTTTGGAAATTTTCGTGACTTTCGGCAGATGTGCAGTTGTTCGGGACCGGAGTATTACTCCAGCTGTGCATGTGCCGAAAATGACGGTCTGCTTCCGAAGTTTAACAAAAAAAGAAGATGGCTGCTGTGAATTCCCGAGGACAGAATCTGCACCGAGGGGTAAGTAAAAAGTTAGGGGCATTTGCCCCAGGTACCACGTAGGCTAAGGGGGAGGAGGTTCTATGTAGGGTAGGGTTTTTTTATGTTACGAGTTGAATTCTCCTTTCAGGCATGAAGATCCAAATTACGGAAAGATCCATAACCCAGAAACCCCCAGGTCCTAAGCATTCTGGATAACAGGTCCCATACCTGTACTGGCTTTAGTATAGCAACACCTGGCATCTTTCTCTCCTGTATCCTATCTAGCATCCATCTATGCATCTATCAGTTGACTACATACCTGAGCTCCACTTGGCTGTGGTGGAGACTGCGATGGCAACTGACCCTCCACAATAGGGTATGAGAGCCAGCACAAAGAGCAAAATTATCATCATGGTTGGTCTTTGCTCTGAAATGAAAGGTTATTGTTGAAATGTTCAGACCCAACTCCTTTTGAAGAACTCAACTCAGATGGGCTTAAATATCCTCACAGATGTACGTGCCCTCCCTTTGCCTTGTTTTCACAAAAAGGATGGATTCCTTAGGGCGTTCAATGACACGTTTACCAGGAAAATAAAATGCACCTGTTTCCTTGTTCTCTTGTTTCAAATGAGAGTGGTCAGTTTCATTCTTTTATGTTTTGGGGCTGTGCCACAGTAGTAAAGGTTTTACTATTGTCTTCTTGTATCACATTTATAGCCCTAAATCCCCACTATATTGTATTGGATTACAGTAAGGCATTCGTTGTGACTGCACGTTTTTGGAAGGATGAGTACTTTAATAAGCCGGTATCATGTCTTTACCTTTCTACTTGAGATTATATTTAGGTACAGGCAAGCAGTTCATGGGAGAATTGATATAAACTCCGCTGAAAATTCGCCTGCATCAAAAAACTTTGGACGTGTGTCCAAAAAGTTGTTTGCGTCAAAACCGGCGCGCGTCAACGCTATTCGGACGCCCATAGACTTTAACGCTGGCGTCAAAATTGACGCAGGCGTAGATTTTTGAGTTTCGCTAATTTTTCTCCGTGTCACAGGAAATTCTGTAATTTTTCACCGATCCGATACTGGAGAAATTTACTCATCAATATTAACTATACTATAGATACACTGTAGTAATTTCTGCATGATGCCATTAACTTTAAGTATGTTCAGGTTCAGATTTAAACTTTTTGCGTCCCTAGACCTCTCTGTTGCTCACAACCTCCCCCCCCACCACACACACATCGAACCACTTCTTACCCACCTGCTAGTGCCTCCAGCTATAACTGTTCTTGTTGGGCATGCGGGAAACAGCTGCCAAAATCTCCTGCCCAGCCCCAGTAGAGATGTAGCCTGTGGGCAACATGCTGCCCCCTTAAATTTGCTGCCCTAGGCCTAGGCCTTTGTGGTCTGCCTCACAAATCTGAGTATGTTATAGAGTGCCCTACTCTTAGCAACTTTGCATTTGCTCTTCAAGATTTATCGTTTATAGTTCCTGAATTTAATTGTGCAATTTCAATATATATATGGGTGAAATGGCTCAACCTCTGGATATGCTGGGGGCCCTAAAATTAATTTGCTGTGGGGCCCGGGAACATCTACTTACGCCCCTGCTCTCATGCCTTTTCAGCTTTCAAATAGGGGGTCACTGACCCCTGCAGCCAAGAACTATTGTTGTGTGAGGCTACAGTTTTATTGTTATTGTTGCTTTTTATTACTTATCTTTCTATGCAGGTCGCTCCTATTTATATTCTTGTCTCTAGCAACCAGATAGCTGCTGAAACACCAAACTGGAGAACTACTGTAGAATAAATCAAACAACTGAAAATCCACAAAAAATGATCAAAAACATGAAGACCAATTGCAAAGTGTCTCAAAATTTCAATTCCTACATCATGCTAAAAGTTAATTCAAAGGAGAACTAAAGCCTAACTAAAGAAGTAGAGTAGAAATGTGGTACATTATGTTTTGGGCTTCTGTACCAGCCCAAGGCAACTACAGCCCTTTAGCAGTAAAGATCTGTGTCTGCAAAGATGCCCCAGTAGCTCCCCATCTTCTTTTCTGCTGATTCACTGCACATGCTCTGTGCTGCTGTCACTTACTGAGCTTAGGGACCCACTCACAATATACAGGACACATAGAATAGAAATGTCACAATATAAGGCTGATTAGTAATTAATACAGATAATTACTACATGGCAGCACAGAAACCAGTGCAATTAGCATCAGAATTTAATAATCAGCCCTGTAGCATCAGCTTATATTACAGACAAACCTCATTTTCTGCTTGATAATTAGCAACGACCCCTAAGCTTAGCTTCTCAACAGCTGCTCAGAGCCCACTGAGCATGTGACTGTCACAGACACTTTCCAAGATGGTGACCCCCTGTGACAAGTTTGAAGTCCTGGATCATTGCTGCTATTGACAAGCTGAAACGTTAGGCTGATGCAATAAGTTCAGTATATAAAAATATGGCATTTATAATCATATTCAGTTTTAGGGTTTAGTTCTCCTTTAAATGTGAACAACCCCTTTAAGGAATGTGATTGTGTTGGTCAGTGCATAAAGCAGCCCATATCAGTATAATTATATTTTTCTTGGCTGTCTCTTATGTAATGACTGTTGTTATCCTTAAAAAGAATCCAGAAGTGAAATGAACAGAAGGCCAGAACATGAATGTTAAGGACGAGTTCAAACTATGCGCTTATGTTTAATTTTCAGGCAATTCCTTTTGCATAAAGAAAAGATATTTCATTACAGTTACTGGAGATTAGCTTAGCTCCCCTTCCCACGGATATCTCAGTTTTATTTCTCTTTGCACGTTGTCAGTGAGTAGAAGAGCAGGAAAGAGCCGCGTTATTATGGTTGGACAGTTGTAGGCTGGTTGGACTGTGAGGAGGAATGTGTGATTTCTGTAGGAATGTACTTACTCGCTTAACATTACTAAAACCATACCGATAAAGAACCACACTGAGACAACCTTTTGATGGGTGAGGGTCTGTCACAGCTTTATTGAACATCTTTATTATTCCAGTAAACCAACCTTGCCATTATTTAACCATCAATGGCAGTCACCGACGCTGTGGTGGGCATGTAGGGGTCAAGATGATAAATAATCTTTACGCAAACTCTTACACAATCTGGAAAAAGACGATTAAGAACATGATCATCTTGATTCGTTGGAGATATACTGTAGTTGCCACCGCTATTAGAAAAACTTGCCCTGCTGCCCATAGAATTGAAAGAAAAAAAAAAGCTGAACTGTGATAAATTTCTTTTAGTAGGACAAAATCTCAGTTGCTTCATAATAGTTGATAGTGACGACCACAAATGACGTCTGTGCAACCAGCTAAAGCTCTTCCTTTGCCGTCTTTTCATCGTCTTTCTCTTCATTTTCTGTGTTCCTTGTAGCAGAAGTTTCCTAAAAGAGAAGTACAGATAGGAATAACTCATTAAATTTTATATGAGAAAAGCCACATGGGTGAAGTAAAAATTATTTACTGGGTGGGGGGTTCAGGCAGACGCACGATTGTATTCAGGTCTAGTATTGTCCAAGGCAATGGAATTTCTTCCAGCGGTTGGTGCAGAATAGATGGGTTGTCTGTGCTGTTTGCTGTGATGGCAGAACAGATTTAGCTGTAAGTATCCAGAGATATGGGTGCCCCAGGGCCACCAGCAGGGTGCCCTGACCAAACTGGCCGGCCTCCCTATCCCCATCACCACCCTTGAATGCTTGTGGATGCACTGAAGATGTTGGGAGGGAAGTAAAGGAAATACAGACAGTGGAGGGACAATGGGCTGGACTAGAAGTAGGTGAAAACAGAGGTATGTGTCTAATAACCCCACCAGCACCAAAGGCTCCAGCTCTGTACACATGCCCACGGGCGCCTATATAGTAGATGCATTAGTAAAAATTTTTACCTACAAGGCTAAGGCATAGGGAGAATTCAAGCACAGCCAATGGATAAGGAGTAACTAGAAAAGTCCCCTAGAATAAGTTATATTCTGTAACAATGCCTTTTCTAACATGTAAGCATTATTTAATAAGCAGATGAATGTTTTCATAACAGTTCAACCATGAGTTACTTATATGTTGCTGGCAGGGGCGTAACTACAGAGGAAGCAGACCCTGTGGCTGCAGGGGGGCCCAGGAGGTATAGGAGGCCCCATGAGGGCCTAATTTGTGAGCAATTTCAATATATAGTGGTAAAACAGGACAACCTCTGGATATGCTGGGGCCCTAAAATCAGGGGTGATCCTGGCCCCTCAGCCACCTGAGGCATCTTGGAACCTCCCTGGTGCGCTCACCTTTTTGGTCAGGAGGTTCCACGAGGGCGGTGGAGAGGGACAGGAAGCTAGCGTAGAAAGCATAATTGCGCTCTCTGCGATAGAAGAGCCGAATTTCCAGTTTGAAAACCGGAAATTCGGCTCTTAAAGTCCCAGGAGCAGCATTTTTGCCGCCTCTGGTACCTAGTGGAGTGCTGCCACATTAAGCGAGTTACTCAACTGACTCAAATAGAAACTCCTCTCGCACTCCCTGGCCTACGTGTTGATTGCCCGGTGCACGGTGACAAAGGAATCGGCACCCTCCAACTGCAAATATGTAAAAAATCACTGGCACTCAAAGGGCAGGTGCAAGCAGGGACTGTCCCTGCTTGCACCTGCCCTTTGAGTGCCAGTGATCTCCTGGGACTTTAAGAGACGAATTTCCGGTTTTCAAACTGGAAATTCGGCTCTTCTATCGCAGAGAGCGCAATTATGTTCTCTACGCTAGCTTCCTGTCCCTCTCCACCGCCCTCTTGGACCCTCCCGACCAAAAAGGTGAGCGCACCAGGGAGGTTCCAAGATGCCTCAGGTGGCTGAGGGGCCAGGATCACCCCTGATTTTAGGGCCCCAGCATATCCAGAGGTTGTCCTGTTTTACCACTATATATTGAAATTGCTCACAAATTAGGGCCTCATGGGGCCTCCTATACCTCCTGGGCCTGGGGAGTAGGCCAGGGAGTGCGAGAGGAGTTTCTATTTGAATCAGTTCAAAGTTACTCAACTGGCCTCATTGGCCGAGCACCCCTGCCTAAAATTAATTCTAAAACAAAGCTCAGCATATTCTACCCCAACGCATCCCAGGGTAAAAAGTGAGATTTAAAAGAAAAAAAAAAAAAAAAAACATACCCCTACTATCTTGTACTATCTTGTAGACATTGGCCCATTTCAAACCTAACAGTCGTGACACGTGATAAGATTCGGGGAGATTTAGTCTCTCAGCGACAATTCGCCTCTTCTTTCGGCGATTAATCTCCCTGAAAAGCCTTTCCACCAGCTAAAATGTAAATCACCGGTGGGATGGCACTCAGAGTGCTTTGTTCTCTGAAGTCATCCGAACTTTCCTCATGAGGCAACTTGAGGCGACTTAGATTCTAGCCAGTGGGAAGGCTTTTCGGGGAGATTAGTTGCCCGAAAAAGAGTTGATTTGTCGCTGGGCAACTAAATCTCCCCGAATCTTAGCGGGTGTCACTACCCTAAGGGCATGACTTTGTTTGATGACCTTGGAAATCCCCATTAGAAATGGCAGAAGGAAAGAGATAAGGGACTTTTATGAATCTCTGTTTAAGTTAATAAATAGAAAAAGTCAGTAAAAAAAAGTCAGAAATAGGAAAACAGTTAAAAAAAATCCCAGTTGCTGTTTCCCTGTTATCTAAACCCACTGAAAGAATTTCATAATTTAAGATCAAATACTTTTAAATGTTAAGTATCAGTGAGATATTCATACATATGAAGCATTTTCTTTCTTGAGGAAATATGAAAAGATGTACAAGGCAGACCAGAGCTTTATGATCTGCATGAAAATAATATGACAAAACGCATTCGTACAACAAAGGCGAACTGAGGTTGATGTAATGTAATTCTCTTGTGCCTTCATGCAAGTGCCCTTGTACATAAAGGAGTTCATGTTACATATGTTTGTGTAAGAAATTCTCCCCCCATGACTTAACTTTGTAAACAAAACAGTAGCCTGACTTTCCCTAGTTGACTGCACTACAAACACGGTTGAGTCTAACCAGCCTGTATCTTCATCTACAAGAGGACAACTTTATAGGAGACCTTTAAAAAATTTTCCATTTCTACTTCTAAGTAGCCAGGGCAAAAAAGATTGTTTTGCCTCCACTAAGGGTTAATTATATCTTAGTAGGGATCAAGTACAAGGTTGTGCCCCTGAAGAAGCCGGTAACGCAGTGAAACGCGTAGGGCGGCAAAGGTGGACGGCGGTGAGATAAGCTCTGAACCTCTCCCAACGTAGATGGGCAGGTTGATCCTCACGGGAATTTTGGAAGGGAGGGGGGCTTCTGAAAACTGGTTTGAGACACGCCAAATAGAATCATTTATTAACTATTAGCACGAACAGGCTAACTAACAGTGTTCCACCACTCGTCCACTATATACAGTTTTTGATTTGTAGAGTTTATGGACATGGTCCAGCACTGTGTAATGGAGTGTCAGGCGGTGAGCACGTTTAGTTACTTTATTGGGATTTGATGGTGCGCATTGGATGTTATTTATTATAATAAAAGTTATTTTTTAATCGATTTTTGCCATGTCAGGGTTGAGTATTCCCGTTGGTAATTGGCCGTCTGAACTGGGTTGCTGGGAGTGAAAGGGTTAGTTGTTATGTCTGCTACACTGTAACTCGAGTTTTTTGTAAATGGTTACTTATACAATCTTGTAGATTGGCCAGCCATATGGTTGCAACTTAGATGCAACAAGGTACTGTTTTATTATCACAGAGAAAAAAGAAATCATTTTTGAGAATTTGGATTATTTGGATAAAATGGAGTCTATTCCCATAATGTGTAGCTTTTTGGATAACAGGTTCCTGGATAACGGATCCAATATCTGTACCAGCCCTATATTGATGCATTGCTGTTTCCTACCAGCACTATATCAGGCATCTCACTGGTATCTAACACATGGAGACTACTTTACAGTCTCTCTTGCTAAGATTCACATAACAAAATTTTCTGCAGAGCATAGTGCCTGTTTCAGCCTAAAATTGAGTGTTTTCAAGGCAAGTCCCCATCTTGAAGCCTCCGTTCCCCCGCCAGCTTGTCTTCTCGATTCTGAATTCAACCCTAGACCCTCCTCCTACTTGTGACTCATGCAGCAAATCCTCCCACGGTGAGAGACAGCAGCACATCAGCTGTGGGGAGATTTGGGGTGCTGGACTTAGAGAAGGGCCAAGACTAGGGAAAGGCAGGCAGTGCCCAGTACCCCCTCTGAGCCACTTACAGCGGGTGACTGGACAATGTGCGATTAAAGTTATTAAACTATCGTGAAAATTTAGATTTAGTATGAGCATCAGCATACTGAAATAAGATACTTTGTAAATACAATCAATTAAATATTCTTTACTTTACTAAAATAATCAAGTTTATCTTCACTATTAGCCTCTTACTATTAGTCTTCATTAATGAGTTGGGTGTCAGATATTCATTGACAGTTAGATCCAATATATCTTATAGGGGGGCTCCTTTTGCCTAGAAGATGTATTAGAGCTCACTCTATTAAAGTCACCAGACATCATTTCTCTCTACATGCAGAATTTGTGCAAAAGGCAGTTATTTTGTTAGATTTCTAGAATCAGTTATTTGAGTGAGCTCTAATACATCTGCTAGGAAAGGAAGCCTCCTATAAGATATAATGGATCATTCATCTGACACCCAACTGCTGCATGAACATAAACTTGATTATTTCAGAAATGATGCCGAATATTTAATTTTTAATTGATTGTATTTAGAAAGTTTCGTATTTCAGAGTGATGAAGCTTATGTGAAATTTTGAAAAAATTGAATGATGCTCACTTTAGAGGGTGGTAATGGGTGGCATGGAGGGGTGACTATTTGCCCTGGACTCCTATAGTAAATACACCACTGCTGAACACCACCAGCCCTCTATTGATTGGGGGGAAGCACAGATCTTTGCATTTCATTCAGGTTTTAAACATAAGAAAACTGATTTACTAAAGAACAATTTATTATTCGGGTATTACACCAATGTATGTTAGCCCCCCAGAATATCAGGATATCTCAAATGAGACCCTGGCTCCTAACCACTGACATGTTAGTTATCACAGCACATTTGTGATGTTAACTAGGTCCCCTTATTTATAGGAATGTATTGCTTTTAATCGGCATCAGTGACACTTAGGGGGTTATTTATAGTGACGGGCGAATTTGAGCCGTTTTGCTTCGTCGAAAAATTAGCGAATTTCGTGCAAAATGTCAAAAAATTCACGAAACGGCGCCAGTGTCTCGTTTTGGCGTCTGTTTTTTGGCAAAAATGCGTCGGGGTACAAAAAACGGATGCTGGCGTCCATTTCTTTTTGATGCTGGCGAATTTCCGCCAGCTGATTTTCGAAGCCTTTTCGTGAATTTATTCACCGGCGGTGAATCGCGCAAATTCGCGCCTGGTGAATAAATTCGCCCATCACTAGTTATTTATCAATTTTATTCTAACAGAAATCCGATCAACTCCGACTGCCCGAATGGACCTTATTTATCATTAAAAAAAGTCCGAAAAAATTGGGTCGGGCAAAAATCCGATAACATCGGAGCTTTGCCTGAAAAGTACGAATGTTTAGCACTTTTCCGCAAATACTACGAATTTTTCATGGTTTTCTGACTTTTTGGTCCAAAATCCCTAAAATTATTGGATATCGGTACGGACAGCATCTCAGACACTGGGACCGTCCCTATTGACTTATACAGGACCTCAAGAGCTTTGAGATGCCTTAAATAAAGGCTTAAATAAATCCGGAAATTATTTTTTTAGTCCGAAAACTAAGAATTATTAGAATTTCGGATATTCAGAGCATAATAAATAACCCCCATTCTGTTGGAATACATAGAGTATACACTTCCATGCACGTCTTTCTTAGAAAGTGTGTAGAGTACCTGGAATTATTGGGTATTTAAAGGCAGGGCAATGCAAGCTTCTTTCTACTCCTTCAAACTAAATTTCACACATATAAAGAGAAATCCTTCAGAAATATTAGCTTTAATACAAACAATTAAATACCGTATTTACCTTATCCTCTTTTTCTGTGTTTCTAGATTCCAGTTCGTATTCCAGATATTCTTTGAAGGCTGAAAGTGTCCGCTCCCCAGTGTAACGAATGGACTTTAGAAAAAGAAAACGTATTATAATTCAGAAGTGTTCCTATATCATCAGACAGATATTACTCTGACAGTTTAAGGCTAAGGCCACACTAGGCGATAGCGCCGCGATTTGACTCGCGGCGACTTTTCGCCGCGACTTTTAATCCGCAATCGCTGGGGAAACTTTGGCGCTGGCGTCTATGGGGAATCTCTATTGTCGCTCGAAATTGCCTAGCGAGGCGATTTCGAGCGACAATAGAAAAAAGATCGCCGCGTGTGTTTTTACGCTGGCGATTTGTCGCGATTCCCCATAGACGCCAGCGCCAAAGTTTCCCCAGCGATTGCGGATTAAAAGTCGCGGCGAAAAGTCGCCGCGAGTCAAATCGCGGCGCTATCGCCTAGTGTGGCCTTAGCCTAACAGAAATGGCCACAGGCAGACAGGGGGGGGGGCTTTTTGTCAAAGGTCAGATTTTAGTGGTTTTTGAAACCACAACTAAACTCACAAACTCTAAAACTACAAATGTTGTTGTTAAAAAATTGAATAAAAAAACTACGGAAAATTAGGCTGAAAAAAATCTGAATACCTCGAAAACCTCTAAAAATGTTTGGACAATTTCTAACGACAAAAAAAAAAAAAATCTATAAAATTTAAAAGTGCAAATTGATTTAAAACACTCCAAAAGGCTCAGCGCAGCTCCGATGACTTCGATAGGGCCTTGACAATTTTTACTTGGAGAAGTTTTGTATTAGAGTTTTTTTTTACTTCATACGTATGGAATGTTTAGAGCTTTTTTTTAAAAAAAAAAAAAAAAAAGAAGAAAACTACTAACTTTTATTTATCAAAGTCTGATTTTATCTCCACATTTTCTGCTACAAACTCTGATAAAATCCGCTCAGGTTTTTTACGCTTTTTTATTATTACAACTTCCCAAAAATTTACTTTGCAGGAAAAAATCTGATTTTCAAAATATTTTCAGATTTTTCACTCAAAAACTCAGATTTCTTATGCTTTTTGCCCGAAGACTCCAAAAACTTTGGGGTATTGCACGAAACCCAGTGCCAATCAAAAAATCATTGGGACTTCTCCCATTGGGGCAAATTTACTTACCTTCGAAGTTGCGCTAGCGTTGGCTTCAGCGCACTTCGCCGCATTTTGCCAGGTGAAGTGTCGCCAGGGCGCCGCTAATTCACTAAAATCCGAAGTTGCACTCAGGAAGGCGAAAGGTAACGAAGTTGCGCTAGCTTCATCAAGCAAAGCGAAGTTAAGCTAGCGATGTTTCATTTGAATACGGCGCCAAGTTAAAGTACAATGGACGTATATGTAGCAGCAAATACATTACACTACACAAGCCTGGGAAAGCTTCATAAAATAAAAGAGTAGAGTTGTTATTTTGCCCTACATATGTGCCCACTGTATAGTTTAGATGCCATATGTTAGGAAATGTAGGGGGAAAGGAGGGTGCCCTCAAAAAAATTATGATCTTTTTCAGCCTATCACCCTTAAAAAAGACTTTTGAAAAATGTAAACTTTTTTTGAAGCAAGTCATATCTACTCTATTGCACTTCGCCTGGTCTGAGGTGGCGAAGGCAAGTCTGGCACAAGACGTTTAACGTTCAGTAAAATGCGCAAGTTAGTGAATTATCGTAGTTACGTCCCTTCGCCATAGCGCAACTGCGCCTGGCGTAAGGGTGCGAAGCAGCGATAGAGTAGGTCCACTTTGCTAGCGAATTTACGACGGCACCCGTTAGTAAATTGGCGAAGTAATGAAATGACGTCACGCTGGCAAATTTTCGCTAGCTCTAGCCACTTCGCCCTTTAGTAAATTTGCCCCATTGACTTATATGCAACCTCGACTGAGATCTGAGATGCTGGATTTTCTGATTCTGACTTTTCCATCCTTGCTGTTTAATAAATCCAAAAAATTTGATTAAAAAAAAAATTAAAAGTCCGATTTCTAAAAAAAAAATCACAAATTTTTTGAGTTAAGTAAATAACCCCCTTGGAGATTCATGGAAAAAAATTTAAATTTAATTGATGACCCCCATAATAAGCAAGTTGAAAAAAAGACATAAAGGCATTCAACCTGTTATCCAGAATGCTGGGGATTTGGGATTTTCTGGATAAGAGGTCTTTCTGTAATTTGGGTCTCCATGCAATGAAATAGCATTTAAATATGAATTTAACCCAATGAGCTGGTTTTGCTTCCAATAAGGATTAATTATATCTTAGTTGGGATCAAGTACAGCCAACTGTTTTATTATTACAGAGGAAAAGAAATTTGAATTATTTGATTAAAATGGAATCTATGGGAGACGTTCTTCGCTTAATTCAGAGCTTCCTGGATAACGGGTTTCCTGTACTGAACTACCATTGTTTTGACCAAGTAAAATTCTGTCCCAGCTATATGGCAATACGGCACGGGTAGAACTCATTTACTTATTGTAGTAGAAAGTTGATCCAGTGCAGGAACGCAGAACATTACAGTAATTGCCTTACTGTTAATAGAAGCTTTGTCTAATAACTCAATAATTAAAGGGGCCATGAACACTGAGCAAAGCAGGCACCGTTTTGTTTGCAGCACCCTAATGAGCAGCAGTTACATTAGTCATTGTTCTATTATCTAACCTAGTGAGAGTAGTGTGCAATGTTTGTGTTGCAATATTACACTGTAACCAGATAGCAGAAGGGAATATATAGTGCCTTTAGCTGTTCAGTGGTTAGAATGTTTTCATAAATGCATTTTTGGCAATGAACCAAGAAAAGAGTGTAAATAGAGAAGACAGGATAATCTTGCATTAGTTGGGTCGTTGGCCCTGGAAGGCTTGTTTTGCGTTGCCTATAGCGGGACTATAGCTCTCACAAACCTGCAGCATTTCTATGGAGCTACACTGTTATGCAAGGCTTTTATCTCCATTTAAAGGACGATTATACCCCAGAATAAATACTTAACCACCAGATAGTTTATTGCATATTAGGTGGCCTATTAAAGAATCTTACCAAACTGGAATATAGATATGAGTAAATATTTCCCTTTTACTTCTTTTCCCTTGAGACACCATGTTGTGGTGGTCTGTGTTCTGCCTCAGAGATCACCTGACAGGAAATAATGCAGCTCCAACAGGAAGAAGTGTGGGAGTAAAAAACAGAACTTTGTCCATTCATTGGCTCATGTGACCTAATATATATGTGTGCCCTTGGTGTGTTTGTGTGCACCGTGAATCGTAGGATCCCAGTGGACGGCCCTTAGTTCTTAAAAAAAATATATTTTTATTTTTTATTGCTTTATGGAAACAAACCTGATTTTGCTGGACTACAGCCCCTAGCATGCTTTAATATGATCATACAGTAGAACCCCCATTTTCAGGGGACCAGAAAAAATGGTGGAAAATCTAAAATCAGGTAAATGTTTTATGCATAATATAGAGGTGGGACCACAAAATGTAAAATGAGGGAAAATGTAAATTCAGGGATTAAAAATGAGGGTTCTGCTATATTATAAACTATTCTGGAATTTGTAGTCCAGTGACTTTTGATTAAAAAATGATTGAGCAACAGTTTTTAGATCCACTTTAAAATTACCTGGGTACTTGATCCAGCAGGAAAGAAGCGAAAATAGGGGTAGCGATCCAATACCATCAGCTGAATGTCATTGGCTGCGCAGTCTATTTTGGCAATAGTCACATTTTTATGATTCTGATATGTCATCCCTAACTCTTCCCAGATTGGGAATAAATCCTTACATTCTTGAGACCATGGTGCATCTGCAAGGAAAAAGTTAAATCGAAGCTTAACACAAAAATAAAAAGTAGTTTGTCTACTGGTTTCCCTTTCTCTGAGGATGTCTGAGTTCCTGTTTTATATTTATCTGAGAACATTTGTTTTAGAAAGATCATCATCATCATTTATTTATATAGCGCTGTCAAGATACGCAGTGCTTTACTGCAGTTATAGCAAACAGGGAATAAATGGTGGATAACAGACAAGGATTACAGAGTACAATAGGGTTAGAAGGACCTAGAGATTAGAGTTTACAAACTAAAGGTTAGGGTACAATTGAGACATTAGGATTGTATAAACACTTTGTCATTTTCGATACAGCAATGATTAATTAAGATACATCGAATAAGCCTCTTTAAACAGATGGGTCTTTAAGGAGCGCTTGAAAGTTTGGAAAGAAGGAGAAAGTCTGACAGCTTGTGGCAGAGAGTTCCAGAGAAAAGCAGAAGCCTGAGAGAAGTCTTGTAGACGAGAATGGGCAGAAGTGATCAGAGGAGAAGTGAGGCGAAGATCAGAAGCAGAGCGTAGGTTTCGTGAAGGAGAGTATTTGGAGATTAGAGATGAAATATAGGGAGGGGCTTCATTATTAAGGGCCTTGAATGTGAATGTAAGTAATTTGAATTTGATTCTAGAAGAGATTGGGAGCCAGTGAAGGGACATACATATGGGAGCAGCTGATGTTGAGCGGTGAGATAGATGAATGAGTCTAGCGGCAGCGTTTAGAACAGATTGGAGTTGTGAAAGGTGACTTGTTGGAATACCTGTGAGGAGTAAGTTGCAGTAATCAAGGCGGGAGATGATGAGAGACTGAATCAGTGTTTTAGTTGATTCTGAACTGAGATAGGGTCGTATTCGAGCAATGTTGCGCAGTTGAATACGGCAAAATTTTGCAAGTGTTTGAATGTGTGGTGAAAAAAACAGATGAGAGTCTAAGATAACTCCTAGGCAGCGTGCCTGTGTGGTGGAATGAAAGGTGGTGTTGTTTACTGTGAGTGATATCTGAGGGACAGGGGAAGATCTTGGAGGAAATATAATGAGTTCTGTTTTTGAAAGGTTCAGTTTCAGGGGGCGCTGTGACATCCAGGAGGAGACAGCAGAGAGACAGTCTGTGACTTGGGAAAGGACAGAATCAGGAGTAGACAAGTAGAGTTGGGTGTCATCAGCATAAAGGTGATACTGAAGTCCAAACGACTGAATAAGTTTTCCTAGTGAAGTTGTATAGAGTGAGAATTGCAGGGAGCCAAGAACAGAGCCTTGAGGAACTCCAACAGAGAGTGGGAAAGTAGTAGAAGAAGAGTTAGAGAAGGGAAAAGTAGAGTTAGAGAAGGAAAAATATGTTAGTGATGTCCAAAACGTATCAGGAGAAGTGATGGGCAAATAAATTAGCCAAGCACAAATTGGTGGTGAATTTCCATGTTTCTCTGCCGGCGAATCAATTCATGAAACTGCAAAGATAATTCGCCAGTGAAAAATCTGCCGCGAAAAATTTGGGCTTGCGTCAGAATAGTGGCGCACAGAAAAATTGTTGCGTGTCGCCCATTGACTTTAATGCAATGGCACGTGTATAGCAATGGTCGTGGGCATCTAAATTGAAGTGTGTCAAAATAATTTTAACACCCATTGATTTGCGTTTTTCCCCAGTTTTGGGAATTTTGCGGGAAATTCATGAGTTTTTCGTCTAACTAATCAAGACAAATTCACCCATCACTAGTCAAGAGCTTTCAGAATTCTATGCATTCCAATAGTTTTTTGCCATTGAACCAATTAATTCAAATTAAAGAGATCCTATAGCTAACAGTAGCACTGTCCCACTGCGCCCCCTAGTTTTCTGTACATGTCAAAAATGATTTTATAGATGCACGAAAATTCACCAATGAAAATTCTACTGATCAAAACCTTCATTATGAATGGAAAAGAACTGACCAATGAGAGCACCATATTGCTGTTATTTTACATATAGAGATAGTTAGGTCGTTTTTTTCTTCATTATATGACACTGGAACCAAACATGGGGATAAAGGGAAACTCTGCTTAAAGTTTCCAACTCCAATTGCAGGAACAAAGAACAGGGAGTCAGATTGATACAGATCAGCTGGGATTCTCATTGGAGGATTTTTTGCATTTTAATGCAGTCACTAGCTGTGGAAGTTGGGGGATTGTTTTTGAAACATTTTATTGGACAATAGTGCTTTATAAACCCTGACGTTGCTGAACTTCAGCTCACAGCATGCCTTAAAGGGGTGGTTCACCTTTAAGTAAACCTTTAATATGTTATTGAATGGCTAATTCTAAGCAACTTTTTCATTGGTTTTTATTATTTATTTTTTATAGTTTTATAATTATTTGCCTTTTTCTTCTGACTCTTTCCAGCTTATAAATGGGCGTCGCTGACCCCCATCTAAAAAGCAAATGATCTGTAAGGCTACAAATTTATCTTTATTGCTAATTTGTATTTCTCATCTTTCTAGTAAGGTCCTCTCCTGTTCATATGCCAGTCTCTTATTCAAATTAATGCATGGTTGCTAGGGGAATTTGGACCTTAGCAGCCAGATAAAAAGCTAAATAACTCAAAAACCACAAATAATAAGAAATGAAAACCGATTGCAAATTATCTCAGAATATCACTCTCTACATCATACTAAGGGGCACATTTACTAATGATCGAATATCGAGGGTTAATTAACCCTTGACATTCGACCGTCGAAGTAAAATCCTTCGACTTCGAATATCGAAGGATCGAAGTCAAAGGATTTACCACAATTCGTTCATTCCAATGATCGTAGGAAAAATCGTTCGATTTGAAGGATTTTAATTCATCGATCGAACGATTTTCCTTCGATAAAAGAATACTTAGAAAGCTTATGGGGACCTCCCCCATAGGCTAACATTGGTGCTCGGTAGGTTTTAGGTGGCGAAGTAGGTGGTCGAAGTTTTTTTTAAAGAGACAGTACTTCGACTTAGTTGAACGATTTTTAGTTTGAATCGTTCGATTCGAAGTCGATGGTCGAAATAAACTATTCGATGGTCGAAGTAACCAAAAAAAGACTTCAAAACTCGAAGTATTTTTTATTCTAATCCTTCACTCGAGCTAAGTAAATGTGGCCCTAAAAGTTAACTCAAAGGTGAACAACCAATTTAACTTTCATAATATGTAAAGGTATGTTGAGTAGTGCAGTGCAGAAGGGTCTACAGACGGTGGCGAAATGGCTGTCGAGGTGCAGCGCTGCATCTGAGGAACGGGTACGCCTCTCCCAGGAATACATGGTGTGCTGAAGGTGGAACGCAGGCAATATGGGCATCGGGCCAACGAGCTAGACCGGAGCAGTCTCAGTGGTGACACAACTGAACGTACGGTTTGTAATAAAAAATGTTCCTTTTGCTCTGGCAGGACACTCGTTTCTTTGTGATAAGCCCGTGACACACTGTTTATCTGTTTGCGACTGCTGGGTTGCTAATTTAAGGCTTTGGACTTCACAATTACTCTGTAGCAGTTCAATTGGCCCGGGTGCCCATACAGTGCATGAACTTTGCCAAGAGCAGTCACCAAAAACCGAGTGATGGGCCTGTATGCACAGTGAGGCCCAATCAAACCCTAACAGTTATGGGATGCACCAACTATACAAATCTAACATTGGCCCACAGGCATTTCATCGTGGGAATGATTGATCACCTTGGAAGACTTTTGAATTTACGTTAACTGTGAATTTGCACACCAAATATCCACTGGGGCTTACTTTCCCCTATCTGATTACAATTTACCTAACACATATTTGCTATTCTGGGACTCAATGTGCATTATACATGTGACACTACGCAGTACAGATATGGGATCCATTATCCGGAAACCCATTATCCAGAAAGCTCTGAATTATGGAAAGGCCATCTCCCATAGACTCCATGTTATCCAAATAATCCACATTTTTAAAAATGATTTCCTTTTACTCTGTAATAATAAAACAGTACCTTCTACTTGATCCCAACTAAGATAGAATAATCATTATTGGAACCAACAATAGCCTATTGGGTTTATTTAATGTTTTCATGATTTTCTAGTAGAATTAAGGTATGGAGATCCACATTATGGAAAGATCCCTTATCCGGAAAACCCCAGGTCCTGAGCATTCTGGATAACAGGTCCCATACCTGTATACAATTTGGACTGTTGTATTACATAGATACTGTTCCACTTTTTCTCATATCTGACTCTCCGAATCGCCAGTGGGGTGAGAGCACATTTAATAGAGGGATCCCTCTTCCCATATGTAGTGCTGCTTGTTTTTAAATTTGTTTTTAACCAGTACGATATGGCATGGTGGTAAATAAATATGGCATTTTATTGATATTTTGATACTTATTATATTATAGCATTATGGGGTTGTGGTTAAGGGATTAAGTACAAATTTTGTTTATGTATATGAACAGTTCTGTAACCATTTGTAACACACATTACAGTAAACATAGTATTTTAAAATATGAGAAACGATATAAACACGATATAAGCACGGGATGCCCAATAGTCTATGTTTTACAAAGTGCTATTTGACCTATGGCCGTCCCTATTCAAGCAAACATGTATCTGTTTCATTAAATATCTAGACAATGAATCTTAGAAATCTGATATGAATTTGAAAATGAATTAATATGGGTGAAACTGAATTCCTGGTGTAAAATGCTGGGGAAACAATTGTCTGAAATGGTTCCAGCAGTTTTTTGATTTTGTGTTTATTTCCTGCAAATGTAACCTAAAACGCACGTGAATTACTCCACAGATTAGACTTGCACAAACGTATCTGTTTCATTAAATATCTAGACAATGAATCATAGAAATCTTATGTGAATTTGTAAATTAATTAATACAGGTGAAATTGAATTCCTGGTGTGAAATGTTAGGGAAGCAATGGTTTCAGAGGATTCCTGCAGTTTATTGATTTTGTGTTTATTTCCTGCAAATGTAACCTAAAATTCACTAGCATTAGCTCACAGAATCGGGCCTTTTTAGTTTTGCATTCGCTATCTATCTATCTATCTATCATCTATCTATCTATCTATCTATCTCTATCTATCATCTATCAATACATCATCTATCTATCTATCTATCTATCTCTCTATCTATCTACCTATAATCTATCTATCTATCTATCTATCTATCTATCTATCTATCTATCTATCTCTCTATCTCTCTATCTATAATCTATCTATCTATCTCTATCTATCATCTATCAATATATCATCTATCTATCTATCTATCTATCTATCTATCTATCTATCTATCTATCTATCTATCTATCTATCTATCTATCTATTACTCTTAGAAATGACAGACAGGAGCCATAGCAGTGCTTGCAGTAATGTGCTGCTTCATCCTTCTTTGTTAAAGGGATTCTGTCATGATTTTTATGGTGTAGTTTGTATGTCTAAATTATACTATTTCCACTGCACATAATTCACTCTAAATAAAATGTAATTCCTGTAATATTGGTGTGTAGGCAGCCATCTCAGGTCATTTTGCCTGATCCTGTGCTTTCAGAAAGAACCAACACTTCATGATGGAACTGCTTTGGGATCAGCTATTGTTTCTCCTACTTAGTGTAACTGGAGGAGTCGCAGTGGGACTTGGATTTTTGTGCTATTCTCAAACCTACCAGAGAGCTGTTATTTTGTGTCAAGGAGCTGTTATATTGCTACCTTCCCATTGTTCTATTGATAGGCTGCTGGAGGGGGAGGGGTGACATCATTCCAACAGCAGTAAAGAGTGACTGAAGTTTATCAGAGCATCAGTTTCATGACTGAGGGCACCTGGAAAACTGGCAATATGTGTAGCCCATATCAGATTTCAAAACTAAATATAAAAAAATCTGTTTGCTCTTTTGAAAAAGGGATTTCAGTGCAGACTTCTACTGGAACAGCACTATTAACTGATGTTAATAAAAAAAAAACATGTTTTATGAGGGCAGAATCCCTTTAAATTTTGCACACAGTGGAGCACAAGGGGTCTCAGTTCCTATCTATTTTTCTAATGTCAATTTAAATGTACAGCATCATTTACACCATACTCTAAATTGTTTGTAAATATTGTTAACTAATATTCTACATCTTCTAAACAAAGGTGCCAGAAAGTTGTAATTTTGCTTTTATGTGCCATGATTTTGTGCAATTTACAAAAACCATAACAAAAAAATACAAATTGCAGCTTGTGGCATCTATAACCTTTCAAGATTGAGGCAGTTGCAACTAGTTATGATTTTTTTTTTTTTTGCAGTCTTGAGTAATATTTGATAAATGTGCCCCTTAAGTAATGGGGAAAAATGAACAACAATTATACTTACAAAACATGATAAATGTATTTGTTGTCTTATTGAACGCAACGTGATTGAAGTTTTTTCCAACAAGCAATTTTACAGGGTTTTTGTCCCAGTCTTTAGGAATTTCTTCGCTTTCTTTTTTTGGCTGTCTCAAGAAAATGAACATTATTTCAGTTATATATTTAGCGCTCTGCTGAAATTGGAGTTCTTATATTTTTATTGCCCGGTATAAAAGAAAATGTAATTGTTTCCTTGGAAGTCATACAGTATAACAAACAGTTGTAGTCTTTCTTCCCATAAGTATCTACTTGTTACACATCCTTGATGGCATATCAGCTATCAGTTTTACAAACAACGAATTCAAATGAGCAAATATGCCTAATGCTACTGCCGCAGAGAATGTGTTCCTTTGCTGCTTGATGTGCCTGCACCCAGAAACATTAAGCGTAGGACTACATGGGCGTTTTCAGCATGATCCGACGTACTGCGCAAAAACGAATTCGTCAAGTCGGATGCGACGGAAATAAGGAAAGATATACAAATATCAGGTGAAGTCGTAGTGTTGTTCCAACGGGACACGAATATCGGATGCAGATGCAGCATCTGCATCCGACAGTTGTGTCACTTCGGATCAACACTGCAACATCAACAATGCATTCACTTACCTTATTTCCGTCGCATCCGATTTGACGCCTGCATTTTTTTTACGCAGCATGTCGGATCGCTCCAAAATCGTCCATGTAGTCCTACCCTAAGTTGGCCCAGTTGCAGGTACAAACTGTGAATTTCTGCATCGAAACGCAAAAATTTTGAATTCTGCATCATGTTCCTGCACCCGGGTCAATGCAATGTATCTGGGTGCAGGCACATCAAGCAGTGCACATCTGCTACATCTGGCACTACCTTAAAAGTGATACAGAGAGTTGATAGCTGAGGTTAATATATATATATATATATATATATATATATATATATATATATATATATATATATATATATATATATATATAAATATTTTTGATTTTGGCAATCCCAAGCATCCAAATTACTTGATCCCATAGCTCCCTTATGGCCATCTAATATAAAATCTTCTAACTTATACAAGCAATGAAAACACTGAGTAGCTTGAGGCAGTGTTGGTTTAAACACAGGACAAACTCCACTGACTCCCAATGAATTAAAAAAAAACTTTAGGTCAATTCCACTGACCCCTAATGAATTCTTAAAAAAAAAAACTTTAGGTAAATTCCATTGACCCACAGTTAATTTTTTAGGTTTTTAGGTTTAATTACACTGACCACCAATTAAATGGCTGCTTTATTAGCACATACATTCATTGAACTATTTATATGAACCACTTATTAAAGAGTAAAATCAGCTGTTTATATTATGATCTATTTACTGATAATGAGTATCTCCTACATGAACTTTTCAGCAGTGAAATGACTAGTTATTAGGGCCAATTTCTTGGAAACAAGGCATTTTCCATAAACATATATTGCAGCTAGTGATGGGCGAATAAATTTGCCAGGCATGTATTTGTGGCGAATTTCTGCATTTCGCCGCCAGCGAATAAATTTGCAAAACTGTGGCGAAAATTCACCGGCAAAAAAACAGATATGCACGTCTGACGTGTCACGTGCATAAAATTGACGCCCATTGACTTTAATGCATTTGGACAAAATAGTCGCACGTATAACAATTGTCGCTCGCATCAAAATTATTTTGATGCCCATTGATTTCAATGCGTTTCACAAATTTTTCAGTAAATTCGCAAATTTTTTGGCAAGCGAAACGCCACAGATTCACCGATCACTAATTGCAGCTGCTTATCTGTCCTATGTGTTCACGGGGGGCTCCTGACAAATGTATTTGTACTGGACCCTACGATTTCTGATGACAGCCCTGGACGCTAGACAGGCGCTGGAATATATAATCCTTCATTTCTTACCTTGGCTTTCCCATCCAGGTAACTCCTACAGAAACGTCTCAGATTTTCAAAGCTAACCTCATCAGCTGGCATTCTGTACTTCACATCAGTGGTCAAGTTTAAGATACGAACTGCCGGTGTATCAACTTCTGTGATGCGGAAATACTCAAAGATACGCCCATTCCGAGACTCGTCTGTGTCCACGAGTATAAAGACAAGCTGAGAAAGTATTAAAGACTATGAGTGACCAAAGAAGAAAGGAGGGCTAAATTGAATATGATAAGATGTTAGATATTATGGGGGTTATTTATCAAAGGTCACGTGTTAGAGTTTTTTATAGCTCAAATGAACTCACAGCTCGAATGGTTTATTTCAGAAAAAACTTGAATGGGAAAAAACTGATTCTGAGAGTTGGAGTACCAAAAGTTGAAAACTCGAATTGATTGAGTTATCCGGGGGGGAAAAAAACTGGAATTGCTTGTTTATTATTTGAGTTTTCTAGCAAAAAAAAAAATTCGAACATCAAGCAGGCTGTTAAATCAAACAGACATCTTTAAACTATTCAAGGGACTTCTGCCATTGACTCCTACATGACCTTGACAGGTTTTAGATGGTGTATTTTTGGATTCAAGCTATTTCCAGGGTTGAGGTATAATAAATCTCGAAAAATTTGAGGGTTTTTTTTCAATTCGAGGTTTTATTGAAACCTAAAAATATGTTTTGACCAAAAAAATACAACTCAAATTTTAATGGAAAACACAACTCGACCCTTAATAAATCTGCCCCTATATGTCCATGAATTTGTAATTATGGAATAAAACATTAGGGGTCATTTAGAACCACAAGTGTAGTTTGCAAAGCACAATTTTGGACACAATAGCAATGTCTTTTTACCCACAGTGTAGAATTTTCCCCATAATTCCAACATCATTGCAATTGC
This sequence comes from Xenopus laevis, assembly GCF_017654675.1. Taxonomy (NCBI): domain Eukaryota; kingdom Metazoa; phylum Chordata; class Amphibia; order Anura; family Pipidae; genus Xenopus; species Xenopus laevis. Next base: position 112,184,107 of record NC_054387.1, on the reverse strand, counting down.
CAGAGGGAGTTGTGCCGGACACTTGTGGCAAATGTGCTCTCATTTTGATACAAATACAAATACAAATACAAATCAGAGACCATTGTGTTGAAAATGTTTCAAGTCTGGTAGATGTCATTTCCAACGTTCAGCATCAGATTGAAGTATGTATCTAATTTTTTAGGTAACTGCATTGTGGTAATTGATGCAGGCCACTGTGGGAGCCCTGGACCTACCACCTGGTTTTGGAGGTGCCAGTAGCTCCAGGGTTCCCTGAGCTTAAAGCAACAGTAACACCAAAAAATTAAAGTCTTCTAAGTTCTAAAGTAATATGGAGTAGCCATGGGGGCAGCCATTCAAAGCTGAAAAAGGAGAAAAGGCACAGGATACACAGCAGATAACAGATAAGCTCTGTAGTTTACAATGGAATTCTTCAGAACTTATCGGTTATCTACTGTGTATCCTTTGCTTGAATTGCTGCCCCCATGGCTACACAACAGTTTATTTATATAAACTATAGCAGTCTTTCTGAAGTCAACACACCAGTTGTGCAAGTGCAGGGAAACAGTACATTGTATTGTAATTCCTTTAAAATGCTTTCATTTTTTGGTGTTACTTTAAATTTGAAATAGGAGGAAGCAGAAATGCAGTGGTGCTGAGTGCAACTATATAGAAGTGTAAGAAGTGCATGCGGTAGCAAGTACCTTTAATGAATGGGATTGTTCATATAACTCACTGCAACCAATTTTGCATTTGTAGTTGTAAATGACTCCTATTGCTTTAAAAGATCATGATAATATATGACTACACACAGTTTGAGTTTATGAAATCCACCAATATTGTTTCATATTTTTAAAAATGTAAAAAAAAATTGAGACTAAATTGAACATTTTAAATTAAAAGACACTAAATAAATGAATTACTGTACCAAGACTAGTATTTCATCTTTCCTAATTACTTCCTGAATTTCTATATTTTACCTCTTTGGAATATATTTCAAGATACAGTACAACCCCCATTTTAAATTTTTTGAGGGGTTCAGAAAAAATTGTGTAAAATTCAGGAAAATGAAAAATCAGGGAAATGCATTATCAATTATATATTGGTAGGACCACAAAAAATGGTGTTAATGAGGAAAACTTACAATAAGGGGACGTAACATTGAGGTTCCATTGTATTATTGCTTCATCAAGTTATAAATATATGTGCATTTAAGGGCCTTATTTATCAAAATCTGAATTTTTCTGATTGTTTAATCGGATCGGGGACAAACACAAAAAAATTGAGTAAAAATCGTAATTTTTTTCGGATTTTTGCCCAAAAAGCCTGAAATCGTCAGATTTTTAACTAATTCCAGCGCAGACCACAGAAACATCCAGACGGGATAGGGACCTCTCCCATTGACTTATATACAACCTCGTTAGGTCTGAATTCCAGATTCCGAATTTTTCCATCCTTGGGGTATAATAAATCTTGAATTATTTTTTTTGAAATTCGAAAGGTTTTTTTTCCACTAAAAATGTGGATATTATAGTTAAAAAAAACTAAAATGTTCTGAGTTTTTAGCATTCTGACTTTAATAAATAACCCTCTTAATGTACATAATCTGGCATTTCAGAAACAAAAACTATAAATACAAACCTTTCCTCTGAATTCAAGTGCCGCAGACTCAAAATTTTCATAAATTGTACCAAATAATTGAGAGGTTTTGGAGGTGAAGAGCAGAATGTGACTGTCAACAGGGACATCGAAAATAGTGACCTGAGTCTGGGAAAAACCAAGACAAACTTCAATATATTCAATTGAAAATTGATTCTGCTATTATAAAACTACGTTGTACATAATTGTTTTAGAAATTGTTTTCGGAAAAAAAATATGCAGTTCTATAACTATTTCAAAAACGTTTAAGCAAAGCTACGTGTAGAAGAATTTTATGGCATTCCTATCAACAAAATGTTGTTAACAAAAAAAATCCAAACTGCAGAGAATTCTCCTGCATTCTGCAATAAATCTACCTCACTGTCTGTTGCTACTAAAAATATATTTATATATATTATATTATATATATATATATATATATATATATATATATATAGTCAAATACAAGAGTCCTCTGCACTCAACCCATTATCAATATATTTAAGACAGAGACATTTTGTGCATACTGCTACTAAAAAATGCCTTACCCTTTAAACAAAACAGGGATTGTTTGTCCATATATTGCAATATATTTAAGCTGGCCAACTACGTCAAAGTCATCCCATATCTGGCCAGTCCTATGCTCAATTTTATCTGATTCATTAAGAATTCTATTGCTTCATTATACATTTTACAAAGGGACTAGGTATTACCTGCAACTTAACTTGCTGCTTTCAAAGTAAACCTCCATACTTGGCTGCTTTTAATGAATCAGATAAAATTGAGCATATTGATAATGGGTTGAGTGCAGAGGACTCTTGTATTTGACTATATGTATTTTGTGGTCACAGCCTCATTGCACCCCTGCCTAATGGTTTTAAAAAATAGTGGTGAGCACAACTTTCCCTTGTTTGTTATAGTTTATACAGGAGCAGTGACCAGCTCCATGTTGTAGCTCCCACCCTTCCCAGCTATAGTCAGGTGATCCCACTGGTGTCTAATAAAAGGGCAGCCAAGTTTGGGAGTTTTACTTTGAAAGCAGCAAGTTAAGTTGCAGGTAATACCTAGTCCCTTTGTAAAATGTATAATGAAGCAATAGAATTCTTAATGAATCAGATAAAATTGAGCGTAGGACTGGCCAGATATGGGATGACTTTGACGTAGTTGGCCAGCTTAAATATATTGCAATATATGGACAAACAATCCCTGTGTTGTTTAAAGGGTAAGGCATTTTTTAGTAGCAGTATGCACAAAATGTCGCTGTCTTAAATATATTGATAATGGGTTGAGTGCAGAGGACTCTTGTATTTGACTATATGTATTTTGTGGTCACAGCCTCATTGCACCCCCGCCTAATGGTTTTAAAAAATAGTGGTGAGCACAACTTTCCCTTGTTTGTTATATATATATATATATATATATATATATATATAAGCCCAAGTTTGAAAGCACTCACAGCAGATTTCATCAGTGTATAAAAGGTTTATTCACCGCTCACATCTACGCGTTTCAACCCTCAATGGGTCGTCATCAGGATATATATATATATAATATTTATATTTTTTATGCTTGGAAGTTTACAAAGCAGTGGAAACTTGACTTCTAGCTGACCAAGGTAGACGTGGGTTGAATCATTTTTGACTAGTGCATCCCCTATGAATATCCCAGATACACTGCATTTCACATTCTGGTTCATAACTGGAATTTTATGAACTATTATTTTTATGCTCTTTTGTATCTAGATAGAAACATGTTTGCAAGGCTTTTCTTTTTAAATAAAATAAACCAAGACGGTCATAAGCCATATCAAAAACAGCGCACATAACACACCCTAAACACAGTGCTGTCATCTGAAATTCTTTTCTTACCTCTAAATTATACTCAGTCACCACGTCCATGATGTAGGTTCGGATCAATTTCACTAGGTCCACCTTGCTTTCAATTTCTTCTTCTGGTATTAAATAGTTGGTAGGACTGTCCTTTATGATCAGCAGAAATAAGGGAATATAAATGTGGCTGTAGGATGAATCCCCTTGGTAACTTATGATTAAATCATTTATTTCCATAAGTGACTTGATATTTAAAAAATAAGATATAGAGAATACATTTGCACCGTTATGTAACTTTAAACTATTTATTCAGCCTATGATAAAGGGCCTATGAAAAGGTACATAAAGATAGCAATTAATTTCATATATAAAATTCTTTTATGGAATATTGCATTATATCATGCTTCCCAGCATCCCCCACAATAATCCTGTACCAAGCATAATATACCCACAATGTACTTTTTATATCCCAAATGGTATGATCAATTTAGGACTGGAATTGGAGCAGGGGGCAGGGGAGAAAGATGCCCTTGAACCAAGTGGTGAATGGTCTTATAGTTTGACATCAACAATTTCTGGCACCGATAAAATGTTATTCAAATAAATCCACCCAGAGGTTAAAATCTAAACAGTATGTACGTTCACCTTGCATTTCTGTAATTTGATTGTTCAATTTTCTTTGCTTTGAGTGTTATCATGGGTATATGAGTCCCATCCATTACAGCTCCCAAGTCAGCTTTGAAGAACACACAGCTACTGTATGCACATTAGGTGAGCAACACAGGGATATACCACATTTATTAGCAGAGACTCCCATGATATCTTCCCTCCATAATAATTTACCCTATGGCACCTGCAAAATTTGTTCCAGGTCTAGTAACCCATAGAAACCAATTAGCAGTAAATATTTACTGAAGAACATTTGATGGGCTTGACAACTTCTAAGTCAACATTCAATAATCATTGACATGTTCATATACATTCTCCTCAAAGGTAAAAATACAGAGTAGTATATGAAAGTCTTCCACTTTATTAAGCAGTGCTAAAACATATATTATTTACTCTTTTTATTTTATACTGTATATTTCCCGACACTCTTCTGTACCTTTTTGTACACTGCAACCATATTTGTAGTGATTCCAGCATGCGAAAATATATCATTGTTGCTGATCAGTCCAAAGGGAAAGTCAGGAATATCCTTGGCAGCTTCAAGAAAATGTTCTTTCTTGTTCTCCGGCTCCTGTTTCCTCAACAAAAAAAAAGAATATGGTTTTATATCTTAGCTGGAATGGAATGAACAATATGGAAATGTTGTTGTTGTAGTCGAAGTTTGAAGGTGTGCATGGTTCTTATATAGTGAATAAAGTACCCCCTCCTGTAAAATATAAGGATATTATAAGTTACCAAGGAGTACCATGACCATATAAAAACACAGAGCCAAAGGCCAAGTGTTTTTAAATGGGTCATGGAAGTTCGAGTTGACTTCTAATATTCTAATGTTTTGCAACAGGGGTATAAGGGTACCTGGTGGTCCAGTGGTGTGGCTGCTGCTTCCTTCAATCTGATGCACACATGTGCCCTTTTGTTCGGGGTGGCGCATAACATCATCATGCACGGCACAAAATTCAAATATTTAAAGGGCCCTCAACCTATTACTAATTGGCCAATGTAGGTCTATTTTCAATAGTTCCTGGGTGCAAGTTCTAGTGTTTCTGATCTGTTATTCACCCTGCCTGTCCCTGATCTTGTCTTGTTTACTGCCTGTCCTGACTCTTGCCAGTGAATTGACTATGATATATACTGTGATATTGGTGTTTAACCTCGATTACGCTCTTGTCTCCTGATTGCGTACTGCGGTGACCATTAGGTATTGACCCGGCTTTTTTCATAACTACCTCCTTGTTCCCCGTTCTGTCTGTAAACATTTGGTTCCCTTGCCTGCCCAGAACTCTCTCCCTGGTCCTCTCACTATATGACCTGGCGGCATCTGAGTAGAGGAGGGCTCCTCCTGAAGTGAAAGGAGATTGTTATATGCGGAAGCGTGAGCTGAGGCCAGGCCCTTGGGGTTTGTTCTGGGTTTGGGACAGTACTTTACTTATTATTATACACAAGTTTTAGCGAGTCATGTGACAGAAATGGCATCACTAATCTCTGATTATAACCGATGATGTCACTAAGCCCCGTTTATAAGGATAGAATTTACAGGATATTCATGGCTCTTGTGTATCATAATGGAATGAATGACATACCGGCTGGAAGGGATAAAAGTGATATTTAAAGGCCTGTTATAACAGGAGGTTTTCACAGGATAAATAAATTGATATTTTCATGTTTGTCTTATTTTTTTATTTTTTAAATTATGTGCAAATATAAAGGGCCTGGTTCATTTGGAGTTGTATATTTCACCAATAGCTTGAATCTACACTCTTTTTATAGCTTTGTCAAATGCAGTATGTTGTATTGTATCCTCTCTCTCTCTAATTGCTTATCATTTATGCATATATTATCTATATTAATATTTTATAGTACAGAATATTAGAGGCTTCATCATCTAGTATTACAAAGAGGGATGACAGGCAATGAAGGACAACCATCTTAAAGTGACACTTTCTGGGTTTGGTAGGAAATATCTTGCAATAGAAACATGGTAATACTACTTTGCTTACCTTTTCCAGAAACACAAAGTTCTGCCACTTCCATTTGTAAAAATGAAGATTGTGTTTCAAAGACCAAGCTCCTTGGGAAATGGTAAGTGACAGAGGAATGTTACTTGGTCTATAACCATTAAAAAAACACCTTCTTTATTTTTGCAAATGGAAGTGGCAGAACTTTGTGATTTAAGACTTACAATCCCTGGCAAGGGTCTAAGCTGCTAGATCACTCATCCAACAAGGATTTGAATGCTCCCCCAATCATTACACAATTAAAAACCCCATCCACATATCTAATAATGATATGTCTAAAACAACTAGATTTTTAAGTAATCATGAACATTCTACACAACTCATCCGAGAAGCGGTTTCACTTGTACTGAAGTGGTAGGGAATTCCCTGGGATTTTAGGGGTAACGCAATCTTCAAAGTTCAATCACGATGGTTCCATTGAACCTAGTCAGAAATGTGTAAACTGAAACCTTATTGAGATGTGACGTATAATCCAGTCATAATAGTACCATGACAGGACAAGTGTTCATAGTTCAGTGACTACTGGAAGTGTGAGTTGCTGACAGGCTCAAGATATTAAAGCAGCATTGTATGTTGCTAACAGGCAGTGTCACAGGCCCACTCTCCTGTTTAGAGATAGTGGTTCCAGCTTGGCATAAAGGTTTTAAAATGCAGCAGAATTCCCTATACGCTATTCGACTCAGTTGAACTAAAGAAGCTGCTCTTATGAGTGGTGAAACATTTTCTAGACTCAGCCCAATTGCTTTAGACTTATCTAATAGATTATGTATATCCCGAAGAGAATGAATGACAACAATACAGACATGTTGACTCTTTGCTTATTATGTTGACCTCCAGCTATTCTTCAGTGATGGCTGCTGTAGCTGTGATGTCAAGGAATGGGGCAGACAAAGACTAAATAGGATGGGGCACTTATGTAAACATTGCCTCTAGCCTAACAGATCTCTGTTTCTTTGTACATACTCTCCTCTGCCAGTGCAACCTATTTCAACCCTTTTGTTTAGCATGGGACAATTTATCAGCCATTCTAATGACTTCTAGTTCACCCATACATAACTTTGTTTTTTTTTCTAAGTGTCCCTATACATCTGAAACACCCTACTGCTTCAGTAAATGTCTAAATGTTGGTGTAAAAGTCCTCAAGAATCACTTTCTATATCATATTCTATAGTACAGATGCCCTACAGCTTCCATGCATTTCCGTTTTCCCGTATATCTCCTTTCTTTATACATAATATGTGCTTGTTCCATGCTGCAATTTTATGAATGGACACCATTTTTTTTTAACAGGAATTGTTTTAAGTGAGTACAAGATGTTTAAGATGCTATTTGTTTTTGTTTTGTGTTAAGGGCTGCTGTGCAACTGTCTTTGGCTAGCAATCCATTGCTATCTAAATTAGAGTGCCCCTTGGGCAGTGCGGTGCTCGTCATCCATTGCTTTACTGGATTTCTGCACAAATCTTAAGATTTCTATAAACAAACAACAGACTATTAATTATGAAAGGTCCAGTTTTCTGTTAAATCTCAGAACTAAACAGAAGGAAGTTTTCCAGGTGAAAATCATTAGTAAATGGACCCAGTTTTTCTTTTATGGAGTCTATTTGATTTATAACAGAGTGAGTACCTGAAGTTCTTTTACACTTTGTCTTATGTACAGTATTTACCATATAATCCTTTTTTAACATACCTTAAAGAAGCCAACAACAGTCACTTTATCTGACATAACAAAAGCTTCATACTGATCCGTGCTGTTAATGTAAAGAGAGCTGGGTCCCATTCTTCTGTTCAGCCAGGTAACAAATGCAGATGCAGTTCTCACCCCTTAAAAATGCGGAAAATGGATATATGAGCCTAAAATCCTACATCTCTTTCTTTCACAAATAATTGCACTCTACAGATGTAAATATTTGCATTGCAAATACTTCTACATGGGGCAAAGTAAAGGAAGGCAGTTGGTTTATGATGGTAAATAAGAGCTCACACTCTTGCACCTCCGGTATAATATTGACTTTCATGATGGCAGCATCAAAGTAAATGAAAAAATAAAGAATCTGGATTTTAGCCAAACAAGATACAGGTACGGGACCTGTTATCTAGAATGTTCGGGACCTGGGGTTTTCCAGATAACCAATCTTTCCGTAATTTGGATCTTCATACCTTAAGTCTACTAGAAAATCATTTCAACATTGAATAAACCCAATAAGCTGGTGTTGCTTCCAATAAAGATTAATTATATCTTAGTTTGGTTTAAGTAAAATGTACTGTTTTATTATTACAGAGAAAAAGGAAATCATTTTTAACTATTTGGATTATTTTGAGGCCTTCCTGTAATTTCTGAATAATGGGTTTCCAGATACCAGACCCCACACCTGTAATAATAGTTTCCTGTTTTTGAAACAACATATTAACACAATAATATACCTTTGCAATCAGTAGGGTTTTTCCGATCGCCATCCACAAAGAGCTTTATTGTAGGAAATTCTTTGATCTTAAACTCTTTTCCAAGTTCCTTTTCTTGAGTGATATCAACCTGACCAAATCTTATTTCTGATGAGTCTTTCTTCATACTTCCTGCTGCTATGGAAAATTCTTCTTTAACGGTTTGTGAAGGGCCGGATAAAGCAATGTCTGAAATAAAATGGTGGTTACAAAATTCAGTAATGTTTTGCACTTTCTGAGAGCATTATATACACAATATTTCCAAAAATATCTGGATACCTGCCTATCCAATATGTTATTCTGAAACCAAGGACGTTTATATGTATTTGATGGCAGGGCTGACCAGTAGATGTAGGAACATGATTGGTGGTATTTGCTTCCATTAAACCACAAGATCAATAGAGAGGTTGGGCATGAGTATTGGGTGATCAGGCTTGGCTCACAGCCGGTGTTCAAGGTCTTCCACTCCTATATCAGCAAACCAGTTTGTAGAGAGATCAAGTTGTGCATGGTGGAAAAGTAGTAAACACAAAATTATCAAGAACCAAGTTAAGGTGGGCTGCCAGTGAAGTCAAATTAAAAACTCTCGATAAGGCATTTTCACAGATTCAGAATATATTGAGAACAACCTTTAGACCCATCCAGCCTACACATGGCATTGTGCATGGTGATGTTAGGTTTGCAGATACCATCTTGTCCCATGCTTCTAAAGGCAGTCTGGAACGTGTCAGTTGGGGTTCAAACGAGGGTTGGGACAGGATTCGGGCCTTTTACAGCAGAATTCTGCCAGGCAGAACCAAATCCTAATTTGCATATGCAAATTAAGGTCGGATTCAGTTTGGTATTCGGCCGAATCTTTCGCAAAGGATTCGGGGGTTTGGCTGAATCCAAAATAGTGGATTCGGTGCATCCCTAGTTCAAACTAACGAAACCTGTTCCAACGTACAATTTTAGAAGAAAAGTTGAGGCACTCCCCCTCCCGTACTGACTGTCCTTGTGAAATGTTGATACTGAAAACTTGAGCACCCACGTTCTAACTGTATTAATAAAGATTAGAACTGATACTGATTAATGTAGTGAAATGGCTCATATTTCTTTTACTTCCAGTCTTTTTTTTTTTAACAATGTCATGGAAGGACACAAGTCTCTAGGAGTCTAAAAAGCCCTGCCTTATCACACATCAAAGACTAACCTTAAATAGAACGATACAAATATTTGAACACTAGCCTTGCATACACAATACATGGTGTTGGTAAGAAAATCTGTACCGCAAGTAAAGTTTTAAACTATATAACTGTAAAGTGTAAACTGTAAGGACCAACTTAGCCTAAACAGGAGATATATCATTTTTAGGCTGCACAGATAATAATGTAAGGACATTGCAAGGACCAACTTAGCCTAAACAGGAGATATATTGTTTTTTGGCTGCACAGATACTAATGTAGAGACATATCGTTTGATATTAATGTCTCAAGAAAGCATACATTATATTGAGACACAGCACATTGTGCCTAATGGAATGACAGTTGGACTCTCCAGGTAAGGGTAAACAGAAATTATATCTGACTATGGAAAAATACAAGCACCAGGGACCATTATTAGAAATCATAACTACTTATGCTGTACTTAATATTATACTGATATATTTAAAAGTGTTGTTAGGGATGCATTTAATCTAAAAGTCTAATGAACATTGTGCCAGCTAAGACCAACTATTTCTCTTATGCCCTTGCTTTAGGTATATAAGGTATGGACTAGCAGTTGTCACTATGGTTCAAATCCTCTTTCAGCCACTGTCTCAACTCTTTGTGGCAAGTTTGAGGCCTGAAAAAGGAGTGCAACACAGACAAAAAACAATATGGTAAGCAAAATTATGTTTTTCCATTAAATGCAAGATGAATTATTACACAAATACAATGATTATTATCATAAAAACAAATTAATACTTACAAAATTTGACCAATAAATACTTATTGTCTTTGAGGGCTCTGGCAAAATTTGAATCTGTGAGAACAAGAACATCATTCTCCTCTTTAATTTTAGGAGGCTTGTGCTTCTTGACTTTGGAACCTTTTTCTACCTTTCCATCCTTTGCTAAAGAGAGAGAAAAGAAAAAGCACAAAAGGAGGAACAACAGCTTCATGCTGGTAATATGCTTTCTGATCCCTGGGGTAAAAAATAAAAAGAAAGACAGCTGCATTTTCTAGCACTACTTCTAAAGGAACTAAACTCCACCTTATCTGCTCAACAAGTGGCAATTTCCCACGTCTCATTACCTGATTACAAAATTGGCATAGTTACAGATTGTTCCAAGAGTGACAGATTATATATGGAAACAAAGAATAATGAAATGTAGTTGTTCTTGTAAACACCTCTTATGGGACCTCTTATCCAGAATAATCGGGACCTGGGGTTTTAAAGATAACAGATCTTTCCTTAATTTGGATCTTCATACTTTAAGTCTACTACTACTACTAGAAAATGTAAACATTAAAAAAAAACAATAGGCTGATTTTGCTACCAATAAGGATTAATTATATCTTAGTTTGGATCAAGTCTTAAGTACTGTTTTATTATTACAGAGAAAAAGAAAATCATTTTTAAAAATTTGGATTATTTGTATAAAATAAATGTAGTCTATGGGAGATGGTCTTTCTATAATTGTTATTCAGTCATGGGTAGTGATGGGCGAATTTGTCCCGTTTCGTTTCGCCACGAAAACGCAAATTTTGGCTCTGGCGTCCAAATTTACTCCGGCGTCTGAATTTTCCCGGCAATTTCGCAAATGAATTGGCCCATCACTAGTCATGAGCTATGGAAACTGGACTATGTTTTTTCTAATGTTATAAATATTTATAACAAAAAGTACATGAGCTTGAGTATACAGATTCCAACAACAGATTTCTGGAGTCCAGCAGTTATATATTGTCGTTAGTGTTTAATACTGTGCATCAAAAACCTCTTGTAAATACAGTATTTGCCTGCCATAATTTATTGCAGTTGGAAATAAAACTAAATAAATGTATTTTATATCCAGTAATAACATAAGAAATGTATAAAAATACTAATGCTAACTACAGTAATACAAGTTGCAAAAGTTTGTTTGGTTGTAAGAAGGTAACCTAACCAGCAAAGGCTACCTGATAATTGGTTGCTAGAAGTTGGAGCAAAATGCATTGTATTACTCCCTAAAAACTCTTTTAATGTGCTTACCTTAACAAATCTAATATGTAAAAACATATATTCATTCACCCAACCCTCATCTTAAAGCGATCCTGTCATCAGAAAACATGTTTTTTTAAAACGCACCAGTTAATAGTGCTACTCCAGCAGAATTCTGCACTGAAATCCATTTCTCAAAAGGGGAAACAGATTTTTTTATATTCAATTTTGAAATCTAACATGGGGCTAGATATTTTGTCAATTTCCCAGCTGCCCTGGTCATGTAACTTGTGCCTGCACTTTAGGAGAGAAATGCTTTCTGGCAGGCTGCTGTTTTTCCTTCTCAATGTAACTGAATGTGTCTCAGTGAGACATGGGTTTTTACTATTGAGTGTTGTTCTTAGATCTACCAGGCAGCTGTTATCTTGTGTTAGGGAGCTGCTATCTGGTTACCTTCCCATTGTTCTTTTGTTTGGCTGCTGGGGGGGGAAAGGGAGGGGGGTGATATCACTCCAACTTGCAGTACAGCAGTAAAGAGCGATTGAAGTTTATCAGAGCACAAGTCACATGACTTGGGGCAGCTGGGAAATTGACAATATGTCTAGCCCCATGTCAGATTTCAAAATTGAATAAAAAAATCAGTTTGCTCTTTTGAGAAATGGATTTCAGTGCAGAATTCTGCTGGAGCAGCACTATTAACTGATTCATTTTGAAAAAAAAAATTTTTCCCATGACAGTATCACTTTAAGGCCTTCAGGCTAATAAACCTCCCAACTGCTCAGGGCCAACTTGGGAGGGGTGGAAGCTATAATACTGTCCAATATTCATGTACTATGGATAGTAGTTGGTTCAGAGACTGGGCAGCCTGAAATCTTCATCTGCCACTATCAGCTAATATGTATTTTGTACTTTGTGCTCAATTTGCAGAACTAATATTATATTGTGTTGGCCAAGCCAATAAGTAAGGAGAGGTTCATTCATGTAAAGGTACTTTTCTTTTAACGAGGGCATGCATATTGATTGTGTATGTGCAGCTGATTGAGTCAGTAAAGGCTTAGAGCTCAAGAGACAGATGTGAGAGCAAGATAACATATTTCAACATATTTTGATTTTGGTTTGATGAGTTTTTTTATATTCATAGACATACGTAGAACTATAATCTTTGTTAATTGTTTATGTCTGGAATACAAGGGTGTATGTTATAAATCTAATCTTATCAGATGATCAAGGCATTTTAGCAAATTTCAATCCATTATGGCCGAGAATACAGGCACTCAAGATTACCTGTGCAGATGGTGTTTGGCTGTGGAACGGGGCAGTGTCAGGACTCAGTCTTCCGGATGAAGGCTGTATGATTGCTGATTTTGCTAACCATTTGTTGTTGTTTCATGACCAACCTTTTCAAATACAGTTATATTAATTCCCAAGAACAACTTTTCTTTTGGCCTTGGCAATATTTCCCTTATTAATATAAGGTATATATTTGGTTAGGAATTGGTATCTGACAGTTTACAGAGGGGGAGTATTTTAGAGGCATCATGTATTTAGATTTTAATTCCTTTAACCTTGCTACACCCGTTAGTAGATTAGCTGAATAGATTTGTTTTGCTTCATTTAAGCTTGGGATTGCAGTGTGGTTGCAATATGTACCCTTTTTTAGTAGTAGTTCCTGGGTTGCTTGGTAGGAACCTTTTTGCCAATTAACAGGAAATACTCCACAAGCAAAGCAAAGTTGAACAGGTCTAGTAATCCATATGAATCAGCAAGCAGTATTTTCTGTTTAAATGCAAGCATCTGATTTGCTGTAACATAGTTAATTTGAGTTGAAAAAAGACAAAAATCCAGTTCAGCCCATATATATATAAAGATGTGTAGTCACGTATATAAACTATATATACACCAATACCTATCCAACTAACTGTAGATCTTAAGATCACAAGAGCCTATGATATTATGCTTGTAAGAAAGCCACTCTTAAAGGCATTAACAGAAATAGCCTCACAACATCACCCGGCAGTGCATTCCCCAACCTCACTGTCCTGACTGTGAAGAACCACCTACGTTGATTCAAATGAAAGTTCTGTTCCATTAGTATAAAGGGGTGGTGTCATGAATCCGCACCATAAATCCAGAACCCAAGCTAAGCTCCCTGGTCTCGGCTCTCACTTCCGCCTATAACCGCCGCCTTTCACCTTGGGAGGAGTCCTCGGCTAATTGGATGCCGCCAGGTCTTATTTGAGAGAGGAGCAAAGCTAACGGTTCTGGATGAGCAAAGGGGCAAAATCGTCTCTCCAGGATACTGCAATGGAAGAACAACTCAGGAGGGCAGGCCAGACAAAAAAGCATGGAACAGGCAGGCCGGGCCAGCACAAGCAGAGTAGAATAGTCAGACAGGCCAGAATCAGGGTTGGAGAGCATAAAATAGTCACTGGACAGGCAAATGGTCAGGAGAGTTCAGAGTTAACAGGCAGGCAGGGGTCAGGATTGGAGAGGTCAGAGGAGTCAAACAGGCAGGCAAGGGTCAAACACAGTAGATCAAACAGGAATCAGAGTATAAGCAACCAGGAAACAAACTGAATTGAACCTAACAACGGGCAAAGTCCTAAACACATCCCCACAATCCCCTTTTATACAATTTGAATTTCACGCCATAGCGCGATGATGTCATCATGCCGGCACAACTGCGCCTATGAAACCAGAAGTGCGCGCCATGTGCGCCATAGGGGAAACCGTGATGGAGGAAAGAGGACTCGTGCGGCGGTGTCCCCGCTGGAAGCGCGGCAGGTGTCCCAGTCGGCCAATTCTTTATTCAAATTGTACTTCCTACTCCATACATTAATTGGATACAATAAGCCGACAAATTGATAATTGCTGTTATTTGCCAGAAAGGAAACAGAAATAATCTGGTGAGTGCCAGGAAATAAATAGATTATCACATGGAAAAATGATACTGGCCCACAGGGCTGTTTAGGGAGCTGTAAGGGGCTGTTGGTGATTCCAGTGTAAGACTATGGGAGCTCTAACAACCTTTAATACCATGAACCTCTACGAGAGACCCCCTAAACATCCCTGTTTGCTGTACCTGGTTCTAAAAAGCACCATCTTATGTAATTTCTGGTCCTCTTCTTTATGATCCCTGACACAGAGCATGTGCAAATGAAGTCAGATCCAAATCACCTTCAGCTGTTCATGTTCCTGGTTGGGAAATTGCAGAGAAGAGGACCCACAGTTGAACTAGACGAAGTCAGCCAAACCCCTTTATACAGCAAAATAGATTAAGATGTGTTGTGCCCAATGCATGAATTGCTTAGACTGTGTGCTTGAAAACACCATTTATAAAGCATCACATATATCTGTTTAATTTCTTAAGGCAAAGTAAACCTTCTAAAGAAAACTAAACTGGAATTGCATCACTGACTCCATTATCAATAGTACAGGCTGGTGCTAAAGGAAGGAAACAGGTATTGTCAGTCTGTAACAGAAGGCAGTTGGTTAAACAATATATACAGTATATATATAAATTTGGGATTTTTTTTAATAAAATCTGACTTTTAAAAAATCACGAATTTTTCATAATTTATTAAACCCCGAGGATGGAAGAGTCTGAATCATAAAATCCGGCATCTCAGACCTGACGAGGTTGCATAAGTCAATGGGAGAAGTCCCAATGATTTTTTGATGTGAGATGGGTTACGTGCAATACCCCAAAGTTTCTGGAGTTTTCGGGCAAAAAGCATAAGGAATCTGAGTTTTCGGGTGAAAAAATCCGAAAAAAACTGAGTTTTCGCGTGAAAAATCTGAAAAAATCTTGAAAATCTGATTTTTTTTCCTGCAAAGCAAATTTTTCGGGAAAATGTAATAATAAGTAAGCGTAAAAAACTCGAGCAGATTTGATTGTAGTTTGTAGCAGAAAATGTTGAAATAAAATTGAACTTTTATAAATAACCCCCTGAGGGGGTTATTTACTAAACTCCGAGTGCAAAAATCCCAAAAAATTTGTGATTTTTTTTATTATAAAATCTGACTTTTAAAAAAAAAAATCGGAATTTATTAAACCCAGAGGATGGAAAAGTCTGAATCAGAAAATCCGGCATCTCAGACCTGTCGAGGTTGCATATAAGTCAATGGGAGAAGTTCCAATGATTTTTGATGTGCGCTGGGTTTCGTGCAATACCCCAAACCTTTTGGAAAAAGCATAAAAAATCACCTCAAGGCAATTAATCTCAATTTAAAAGTATGGGATCTGGAACCCCATTATCCAGAAAGCTTTGTATTACAGAAAGGCAATCTCCCATAGACTTCGTTTTACTTAAATAATTAAGTAAAATTGATTTCCTTTTTCTGTGTATTAATAAAACAGTATCCTTTACTTGATCCAAACTAAGATATAATTAATTCTTATCATTAATCCTTATTGATTTCCTTTTTCTCTGCAATAATAAAACAGTACCATGTACTTGATCCAACTCAGATATAATTAATCCTTATTATAGGCAAAACAGTCCAATTGGGTTTATATAATGTTTCAATTAATTCACTCTCTTATTAAAAAATTGGAAAATTACAACATAGTAAACAAAGTAATTATTTGTTTAAGAAGGTTCCACTTTCAGGAATAGCAATAAGCTAGTTCTGACCCAAAGTTTTGCAGGGGGAAATTTACAGAACCGACTGTTTATAGCAGGGGTCCCCAACCGTCGGGCCACGAACCAGTGCTGAATCAGGCTGTCGCTTCAAAGCTCCTCAGATCTACAGATCCCCAAAATGACCAAAATACTGTTAACAATTAAAGAAAATAACAATTGCCCTTCTGTACCTTTCTCATCGTCAGTTAAGACGGGTAAATCCGCCTCATTCTTTTATAAAGACCATCTTTTGCACGTATATTAAGCTTTTTGTAGAAGTGTCTCAATGGCAGAGTAACTGGCAAATAAAAAACATACAAGTCAGAAAGTTTATAAGAAAATCTATAAAAATTACAAGTTGGCAGGTTGTGATTAATCATTGACATTCACTGTAAACATTTTAAATGGCAACTTGACAATTATGTTTAATCATTGACCTTAGTTCTTCAAGGTTCTAACATAGGCCCTGGTCACCATGAGAATAGAGAATCCGACCTACGCCAGGAAAATTGTAACATATATATATATATATACATTATGGCTCCTATCAAAATTACCTAATAGCCGCACCCATTAAATTGTACAAAATATAGAATAAACTAAAAAAACAGCAACAAGGCACTTCATGAAAAATCATCAATATATTTGTAGGTGGTAGACATACATATTTTGAAACTATATTATATACTTTGGGGGTTACTTACTAAACCTCAATTATTTTCTGTCGGCCATTTTTTAAAATGTATTATACCCCGATGCTGCAAAAAGCCTGAATCCGAAAGCCCAATGTCTCAAACCTGTTGAGGTCATGTGTAAATCGGAGTTCCATAACCTGTATAAAAACACTCGGCCTTCGGCCTCGTGTTTTTACATGGTCACGAAGCTCCTTGGTAACTTATAATATCCTTATATTTTACAAGAGGGGGTACTTTATTCACTATATATATATAGTCCTCAAGAAGGAGCACTCACAGGTAAAAATGTAATATGATGTGGGCACAGACAGGAACACCAGCCGAAACGTCAGTTTGAAAAAGGCTGGTGTTTCTGTACCCACATCATATTTTGAGACCTTTGAGTGCTCCTTCTTGAGGACTATATACAACAAATATTTAAAGGAATTGTTCAGTGTAAAAATAAAAACTGGGTAAATAGACAGGCTGTGCAAAATAAAAAATGTTTCTGATATAGTTAGTTAGCCAAAAATGTAATGTGTAAAGGCTGGAGTGATGTATAACATGTCAGTCAGAACACTACTTCCTGCTTTTCAGTTCTCTTGGTTTACACTGACTGGTTACCTTGGCTACCAGGCAGTGACCAATCAAAGACTTGAGGGGGGGGCCACATGGGTCATATCTGTTGCTTTTGAATCTGAGCTGAATGCTGAGGATCAATTACAAACTCACTGAACAGAAATGTACCATGTGGCCCCCCTTCAAGTCGCTGACTAACTCAGAGTTATAGAGCTGAAAAGCAGGAAGTTGGATTCTGGCTGTTTTATTAGACATCTGTTCACTCCAGCCTTTATACATTACATTTTTGGCTAGCTAACTATATTAGAAACATTTTTTATTTTGCACAGTCTATCTATTTACACAGTTTTCATTTTCACACTGAACTATTCCTTTAAGGGCTGCACCCAGGCAGTCGTTGTACATTTTTTCGTGAGTGCCGGTATCTCAATAGTATATATATATGTATATATATATATATATATATCCAACAAGTAAGATCCGCACTCTCAGGTCTTAAAAAGTTTTGATTCGGCTGAATCCTTCTGCCTGGCCGAACCAAATTCAAATTTGCATATGCAAATTAGGGGCGGGGAGCAAAAGCTCGTGACATATTGTCACATAACAAGGAAGTAAAAATGTTTATAATTATATATATATAATTACATACAGTTTAGGGCTTTAATGCAGTTCTCGTGCCCATCATCACAGATTGTCTAATGCTTTCCTACAGTAACAGAAAGATAAGGAAAGAGTCATATTCACACAAGGCTGACTCCTAATATATTCTGTGCATGACTAGTAACACTATCAATAGCAAACTCCACAGGAAATAATTGACTATACAGGTATGATATCAGTTACCAGATACCAGAAACCTATTTTCCAGAAGATCCGAATTTAATATAATTTAAAAGAGGTGAATATGAGGGATTATTGGCCAAAATTCAGAGGTGTAAAAATATGGAGAGCAGACTGTGTGGTTTCTGGAGTATCTGGGGCCTAGTGACACTCTGAACTAATGAACAATTTTCAGTATATGTTGGCAAAACAGGTCATCTTGCCAACATGTTAAGGGGTAGGTATAAAATGATTTTGCTCTGGGGTTCAGATACTTCTAGATACCACACTGTTAAGGCAAGTGTATTCATTGGATGATTGTTATTCATTAGATTCAGTATTCTCCAGCCACGGACAAAAGGAGTGTTGGCTTTGCTGCTCTCAGTCTGTGTATTTTTTTTTCTAGCTGAGAGAAGCGTATCCACTCCCTGCCTCAATTCCTTAAACTGAACCACTTTGCTTGTGTGCAGTCACACACAGTGGAGCGAAGGTTTGCCCAAATAAGCAAAAGTAGGCAATTTCAGGCTGACCTACACTCCGCTACATGCGACTGCGCACAAGCAGATTTTATTATAATCAGTGGAGCTGGGGCACAGAGCAGATCCACTTCTCTCAGCCTGACAAAAATATGCAGGATAAGAGCAGGGGAACCGATGCTCCATCTGCCATTGGCCTTATTAGCAGCCTTATTAACTAGAATCCTTATTTATTATTAAAAAAAAAAAGCATAATTGTATTGGTTCAGGGAAAAACTCGATAAAATTGAGCGAAAACCCAAATCATATGATTTTTTTTTTTATTTTTTTCCTGGATCGCTCAATTTTTTCGGGCTTTTTCCCAAAAAGCCTGAATTTTTTCTAATTTTTCAGCATAGACCACAGAAACTTACAATAGGATAGCGACCTTTCCCATTGACATATACAACCTCAGCAGGTCTGAGATTGCAAATTTTCGGATTCAGAATTTTTGCAGCCTCAGGGTATACTTTTTTTTGCACTAAATTTTTTTTAGCATTTTGACATTAATAAATAACCCCCTTAATTTTCCTTCACATATTATTCTGATTTAAATTCCAACCACATTAATCGGCATTTCAAAGGTCAACCTTCTCCATTTTTTTCTTAATCCATTCGCCCCTGTGCTGGGAGTTAAATAAAGCAATCCCAGGAGAATGAATGTAAATGAAATCCTGTACTACATAAACACTTTCACTTTAAGAGTGTCTCTTTGCATGTCAATCATTAGATTCCAAGCTCTGCCTTTCTGTTGTGCATTCAGCAAACATTCTTAGAGCTGAAGAAAGGGGAAGAGGAATCAGGTTTCTGGCACTTGCACTCGGCAGTCCTGCTGTAAGTATTGCGACTTTAACATGCTTACTTGCCTAATTCTGTAAACATGTACGATACTAGTAGCGGAGAGGTGCAGGGAATTCAATGAAGTTATTTATAAATGTGCAGCTAATGTTACTTCCAGGATTTTCAAGCAGTGTCCAGCTGCAGCGGAGAGTCAGAATGCCTTATTAGTAGTTGCAGTAGTACAAATGTGCTGTAGTCCATGCATGAAGGAGATAGCTCGGTGCAATTCCTGTTTCCTGGATTTCACTGTAATCCAGGCACCACATTGCTGAAATTCAGATTGCACCTACATTTAAGGTAATTTTGTACAAAGCTCCTGGACTTTATAAGGCACTTTTCAGCATGCACTGTTTTTCAGGAATAAGTACATTTATTGACTCTCGTTACTTCCTTGTTAGAAAACACATATTCCCCAAGAGGGTTGTCCCATGATAGATTTACAACTAAAACCACCAAGTAATGTTTTCCTCCAGGGATAAATTTGATGCTTAGGGTTTGCAGCAATTTTTACTAAACCTAATGTGACTTCAGCAAGTTCTTATACAGGTTTGGGGTCTGTTCTCCTGAAACCTGTTAGCCAAAAAGCTCCGAATTATGGGAAGATCTCCCATAGACTCCATTATAATCAAGTTACTGAAATTTTTATCAAATGATTTCCTTTTTCTCTGTAATAATAAAACAGTAGCTTGTATTTGATCCCAACTAATATGCAATTCATCCTTACTGGAGGCAAAACAACCCTATTGGGTTTATTTAAAGGGGATGTAAGGTCAAAAAAATAAAATCCCATTTTTACTTTCTTTAATGAAAAAGAAATCTATCTCCAATATACTTTAATTAAAAAATGTGTAACATTTTTATAAGAAACCTGACGGTATGCAGTGAAATTCACCCTTAGTTATACTTGCTCTGACAGCTGCAGATAGGAAACTTCAGACAGTTCCTAACTGCTCTGCAGGGAAACGATCATACTTTCAAACAGCAGGGGGAGGCCCCCTTACTTCCCTGACCTCGAGCAGCTTTGTTTGTTTCCCTGTAGAGCAACCGGCGACCGTGTAGAGATTTGTATCTGTAGATCCAGTGCAGTCTGTATATTCTGAGTATTAATCAGTCTTGCTGTATCGGCTTCTATGGCAGATATTATTTGACTTGTGCTGTTTGATAATTTATGACGATCCCTAGCCAACCCAGACAACACTGAGCATGTGCACAGTCTTGGTCTTGCAAAGATGTTTAACAAAGTAACAAGATGACAGCCCCCAAACTTTGAAAGCATGACTCATTTGTTTAATTAGGTTTCTGGTGCAGTAAGTTCATATTTATGTTTAGTATACAAAATACAGCATTTCTAGCATTATTCTACTTTCAGACTTTAGTTCCCCTTTAATATCTAAATTAATGTTAAGTAAATTTAAGGTATGAAGGTCCAAATTACAGTAAGACCCCTTATTTGGAAAAGCCCAGGTCCTGAACATTCTGGATAACAGGTCCCATACCTGTACTTTCTCCTGTCTCTGGGCTTGTATGGATGTGGAGGTGTTACCTTTGCAACACAAGAGTCAAGAGTCCCTTTACCTTTAATATAACCCAACTAACTGCATGTTTCCAGGTCTTAATTTGTGGGAAGGACACAGAGTCTCATGCTCAGGACCGGATTTCCCTTTTGGGGCCCCTAGGCCACATGGTCCTAGCCCCCGCCTGCCTTCTCGTGCGCCAACCCTAACCGCGCGCCAATGTGCGCGAACACGCATGCACCAGAGCACTGGGGAGCTGCCATGCTTTTGTTATGCCCCTGGGCTAAGTATTAGAGATTCCATTAAAGAAAGTTAGAGTATTGGGATTATTGGTAAGGGGAAATAAAGTACAAGAAATTTAGGGGGCACATATGTAGCTAGTTAAGAGCATCTTCCCATTGTGCCAATGTCTGGAGTAGTGACTTCTACCAATATGACCCATAAAACAATCCTTAACTTGTATTTTCATCCATATCAGTGAGATGCAGTGAGTGCAGTTTCTCCAATTTCGATTAGAATCAACCAAAATTCTGTTCCCTAGATATGAATTTTTTGCATTATCTTTTTTGCTGCTTTGTCGGTCACATGCTTAAACTACAGCACAGTTTCCCTTCCTCGGCTAAATTACAGCAGGAAAATAGTTAAGAAAGAGCCAATGACCTTCAGAGAGCACTTCTGCATGCTGATTGGTTACTAGGGGAGGCGTGTACTGTCTGTGAATGAATTCCCTAGACTAGAACAATATTCTTTGCTTCTCTCTTTGCTTCATTGTCTCTGCCATATTGCTGCTAATGGAACAAGAATACAGATTAAGAAATTCAGATTAAAAAAAAAAATAGCCTATTCTTAAGGAACTTTCCAATACTTTGTTAAAAATGAAAATGAAATTGTTATGCCTGTCTCTTTCTCTACAATGTTTCCTCCGACTCTTGAAATAATGTAGCAGAATCCAACTCTCCCGAATTCCCGGGAGAAAGTGATATTCGAAGGTAATTTGCAATTGGTAGTGGAATATCACACGGTTGCCTGGTTGCAACCGTGAAGCGTTGGCAAGTCAGGACGGAAATTAAATATATACAAGCAGTAAATAAAAATAATAATAACATTGAAAGCCTCACAGTTGTCCAGTTTGCAGTGACCCACAAAAACCAGAGAGCATTTTAGTTGCAGTCCAGTAAGAGGCAGAATAGAAAGAGTAATTATTTGAAAAAAAACAAATGAATTGATATTTTGTTGAAAATGGGCCTGTTAACATTAAGGGACCCATTTATTAAGACTAAATTTTTCTGTTCGAATTTTTAAAGGGGAAAATCCAAAATTTTTTTAGAGATTTATTATACCACAAAGCTGCTAAAAAATAAATAATCTCAAACCTGTCGAGGTCATGTAGAAGTCAATGGCAGATGTCCTTGAAGATATTTCTTGACATCGTGATCCGCTCTGGTTTTCTTCTCATAATCCTATGAAGTAAAGTTTTGAAAAAGTCGCATGATTCGAACTGACGCACATTTTTGTCGCAACCTTTTTTTTGCACTGCCTTTTTTTGAGAAGAATTATGGATGAAATGAGTTCAATTCATGCGAGTTAGGTTGACTTTGCTTTAATAGAACAAATTAGATGAACTCGAGTTTTAGTAAATAACCCCCACAGTGCTTAATCTTTAAAGGGCATGTAAAGCCTAAAATAGAATAAGGCTAGAAATGCTGTATTTTGTATATTAAATATAAACATGAACTTACTGCACCACAAGCCTAATCAAACAAATGATTTATGCTTTAAAAGTTGGCTACAGGGGGTCACCATCTTGTAACTTTGTTAAACATCTTTGCAAGACTAAGACTGTGCACATGCTCAGTGTGATCTTGGCTGCTTAGGGATCGTCATAAACAAAGCTGCTTGAGTTCTGCATGGCTGGGAAGTAAGGCGGGGGCTCCCCCTGCTGTTCATAAGTATGATTGTTTCCCTGCTCAGCAGTTAGGGACCGTCTGACAATTCCTATCCACAGCAGTAAATGAAGGGAGAATTTCACTGCATACAGTCAGGTTTCTTATAAAAACTGTACACATTTTTTAATTAAAGTATATTGGAGATAGGTTTCTTTTTCATTAAAGAAAGTAAAAATGGGATTTTATTTTTTTTGCCTTTACATGCCCTTTAACGTACCTGTACTTTGTATTTATTTATATTAATTAATGTAATGTCCCCTGTTTGCACAATTCATTTAATGGTCTGCTGTACAGTGTTGCCTATATAAGTAGCTATAAAATTAAAAATATTGTATTACAAACGGACTAAAAATTTTACAAGTGATTGCAAATGTTCAGAGAAGGTTATCCATACTATTGGGGCATATTTAATTGCAGAGTAGCAAACACAGGAGGGGTGAACACTTAGGGGTAGATTTATCAAGGGTGGAATTTCGAAGTAACAGGAGTTTTTTTGAACTCCCATAACTTCGAAATTCGAATAAAAAAAAGACCAACCGAAATCTATTTTAAAAAAATTTTTTCGAATTCGAATTTGGACTATTCCCTAGTCACATAAAAATAGCTCAAAACTCTAATTTTCAATCGACCCTTGATAAATCTGCCCATTATATGCTGTCGTAGATTCTACTGAAAATATGGCTGCATGTCTGATACCCCCAGGGTCAGACCGGGGGGCCCGGGGTCCCCTGCCCCCAGATTCCCCCGCCAAGCCGCCCTCTGACGCACGTTCACGCAGCTTGTATTTGCCGCAACATAGGGCTGTATTTAGGTCCGATGCCACCCTAAGCATCTGACCTAAACACACCCTTTATGTCATGCGGCAGATGTGACATCATCATTTTGTGCGTGTGATGTCACTTCCATGAAATTCCTCATCCCTACCCCTCACCCCCCCAGCTCCGTCACCGGATTTCCTATGGAAATCCGTGGCAATGGGTCTTCGAAAAAAATAAAAATGTAAAATATAGGCACCCCGAGGGCCAGCCCTCAAAACCGTGCTGCCCTAGGTTCAGGCCCTTGGGGGCCTTAATATAAATACGCCCCTGAAGTGACCTGCGCCAAGAAGCACAGGGAACAGGACTGGGCCAGAGGGGCCCACGATAATTTCTTCTATTTGTAACCTTGTTATGAGCTAAGGGGCACTAGCCAAATAACTGTTGAAAATATGGCTGCATAGCTGATGCCCCAATAATTGCCTCTATTTGTAACCTTGTTATGAGCCAAGGGGCACTAAGTAAAATTCATGCAAAAGGAGGTCTAACCAAAATATAGGCAGACAGCCACTGCCCTACACTGCCCTCTGTACTGAAAACATGATTTTGTTTTTCAGGGAATATGATGTGACACCGGAACAAATCAAACAAGAGCTCGGAAACCTGACACAGCAATGAAAATCCTCTGCAAAGCCAGAACTTTCGCTGCCCATTTCTCCCCCAGAGTGTGCTCCAGGCTATTCAGCAAGGATCCAACACTCGGCACACCGCAGAACTTTTTAAATTATGAAGATATTAAACTGCACTACAAGCCCAAAGTGCCGGAATATTTCAACTTTGCAAATGATATTTTAGATGAATGGGCCAGAAATAGAAAGGTGAATCTAATTACTCGGGGGTGGCAGCGCCATCTACACCAGTTTCAGTGGAGCTCCGATCTCACCAGGGGTTTTGAACATTCTTGTGCATAGGTTTAAAATGGTTTTAGGATCTACAGTTCCATTTGAAATATTGAATATTGTTCCTTATTCATAATGAGAATTAACACTCTATATACTTTCTCCTAATGGAAAAGTAGAAGGATATTTTGTTTTTAGTGTGAAAATGCACTGCACTGAAATCCATTGCATCCAGCAAAGTCAGTGAATCCCACAGTGAATCAGCCTTTTCTCTGGCTGCGTTTCTGCACAAACAGAGAAAGTGCCTAGGGTGCCGTGGGTGGCCTATAAGGGGTGGTTCACCTTAAGTTAACTTTTGGGGGGTTATTTATCAAAGTCCGAATTTATCGCAATATTTTCTGCTACAAACTCCGATCAAATCAGCTCTGTTTTTTTGCGGTTATTTAATATTACCTTTTCCTAAAAATTTGCTTTGCGGGAAAAAAATCTAATTTTCAAATTTTTTTCGGATTTTTCATGCAATTTTCGTGATTTTTTTCTGACTTTTCACCCAAAAACTCGGATTTTTGCCCAAATCCCCAAAAACTTTGGAGTATTGCACGAAAACCCAGCGCACATCAAAAAATCATTGGAAAAGTCTGAGTCTGAAAATCCGGCATCTCAGACCGGTTAAGATTGAATAAGTCAATAGGAGAACCATTGACTTTTCAAATTCGGACTTTTCCATCCTCAGGGTTTAATAAATTCTTAAAAAAAAAAGTGATTTTTTTAAAAAGTCTGATTTTATTCGGAGTTTAGTAAATAACCCCCTTAGTATGTTAAAGAGTGGCCAACTCTCAACAACTTTTCTTCATAATTTATTTTTTTATATAGTTTTTGAAGTATTTGCCTTCTTCTTTTGACCTTTTTGCAGTTTTCAAATGGGGGGTCACTGACCCCATTTAAAAAACAAATACTCTGTAAGGCTACACGTTTATTGCTATTGCTACTTTTTATTACTCTTCTTTCTATGCAGGCCCTCTCCTATTCATATTCCAGTCTCTTGATCAAATGAATTCATGGTTGCTAGGGTAATTTGGAACCTAGCAATCCGATTGCTGAAATTGCAAACCGGAGAGCTGCTGAATAAAAAGCGAAATAATTAAAAAAAACTCAAATAATAAAAAATGAAAACCAGTTGCAAATTGTCTCAGAATATCACTCTCTACATCATACTGAAAGTTAACTCAAAGGTGAACAACCCCTTTAGTATTGATTGATCTACATTTTTCCATTTTTCTCTAAAATGCGCAATGAGCTGGTGTAAGGAACAATGGGAGCTTTTATTAGTAGATAAAGGGGATCATGTGTAAAATGTATTTTAGGTTTAGTCTTAATAGAAGTCACTAACAAGAATTTCACTTTAATTTTTTTAATTTTTTTTATTTACTAGGAAGGAGGAAAGTCCAGTAACCCAGCTCTCTGGTGGATAGACGGCAGTGGAGAAGAGATCAAGTGGAGCTTTGAGGAGTTAGGCTTTCTCTCCAGGAAAGCAGCCAACATTATATCTGATGCCTGCAACTTGAAACCAGGGGACAGAGTCATTGTGATTCTCCCACGGGTGCCAGAATGGTGGTTATTAAACGTTGCCTGTATAAGAGCAGGTAAGAAACTGCAATTTTATTTCCAAAAAGTTTAATTCTCAGAGGCACCTTTATCAAGGTTCAAAATTCGAATTCATGTGATTTTTTTTAAACTCCCTTAAATTCGAATGAATTTGAAATTTGACAGGCCGATATTTATTTTTAAAACTTGAATTCGATCAAACTCAATTTGTTTATCCAAAAAAACTTGAATGTCAGGAAGGCTGCAAACATCTCCCATTGATACCTGGACCTCTCAGTTAGTGGTCCCCAACCTTTTTTACCTGTGAGCCGCATTCAATTGTAAAAAGAGTTGGGGAGCAACACAAGCATGAAAGAAGTCCGTGGGTGTGCCAGATAAGGGCTGTGATTGGTTATATGGTAGTCCCTATGTGAACTGTCAGCCTACAGGAGGCTCAGTTTGGCACTACAGCTGGTTTTTTATACAACCAAAACTTGCCTCACAAGCCTGGAATTCAAAAATAAACACCTGCTTTGAGGCCACTGGGAGCAACATCCAAGAGGCTGGTAACCAGCATATTCCCCATGAGTCACTGGTTGGGGATCACTGCCTTATATCTTTATACCCCTGTTATAAGCCCCACCCCCATCATATCAAACTCAAAATATTGACATGGCATTCTCAACAAGACAGACAGCTCTACCAATTCTACTAATCCTGTTGGCAAAGTTATCATCTTACATTATATACTACATGGTCATGGGCTTGATTATATGAAAAAGATTGTCATACAAAGAAGGGCTTATTAAGACACATTGTGAGCCATAGATGCCTTGGACGGCCACATATGACCCGTAGGGTTGCCACCTTTTTAATAAAAAATTAACGGCCAATGGTGGTGGTGGTAAATAAATGGGCGGGCCGTGATGTCATTATGTAAAAAGGTGCAGAGCCGCTAGGGTCGTGACGCAAAAGGGGGCGGAGCCACGGGTCATGATGCAAAAGGGACGGGGCCACATCGCGAGAGGGGCAGAAGACGAAGAAAAGTTTCCACCGGAGGGCCAAGGGCTTTTGTTAAGGGTATCACAAATTACCAGCAGCTACATTGCCTTTAAATTTATAATACCGGCCATGGCAGGTGTTTTAATACCGGCCGGGAAGCAACCATAATGGCCCGTGGGCCTCCAGTTGGTCAGCCATGTTGTACAGCAGAACAGAAGCTCAAAAAGTGATCACCACAAAGCAAAATACATACTCTATCAACTCTAGCAGCATGGAAATGCCTATTGTTTTTTTTTATATAACAAGTATTTTACTAAATTGGGCCCTAGAAGGACAGTACATCCCCTTGTCTGACAAGAGGGCTTGTGCTGAACAAACATTTTGCCTATTGTCTTGGAATCATGGAAAATGTATGTTTTTTGTTACTTCTTGACCTACTGTATACAGGACAAACAGGATAACTGAAACTACTCTATGGTTCTTGTGCGGCTAATTAGATTCTAGTGGTGTGCGGGTCGAAATTCCAGCATCCTACCCTAACCATCCCCCTCCCAACCCACAACCGGTCTGGCATTACCCCTCTATTTATAGACCCGTGCCCACCACCCGCAATTACATCACAAAAGGGGCCTGGGCTGGCACAAGTCTATTAATTTAGTGGCTGAAAGCCGGCAGTGCTAGGTCGCAGGCGAGGAGAGCAGGTGAAGAGCCCAACCCATACCCGCCCGCGACCAGAAGATTTTGTGCAGGAGCTGGCCCGAACCCACCTGACCCATGGTTTTCAGGCTGGCCCACACAGCACTATTAGATTCCGAGTGTGTGGATAATCCCCTGCATAACGGACTTCTGCTTACCTGTATCTGTAAACTAAACAAGACACAACAAAAGAGTCAGGGGAAGGGGTTGTTACTGGCAGTCTAATTATCTACCTTGCAAGAACAACACATGGAGTAGATTCAAATTCAAAAACCATAGATATTTCATTATTAAAACAATAGGTAGATAGTATGTTTAGCACCTATTTATTCCACTAATGTTGGACAAAGGGGTATACTACCACTTTCATTTGCATGAATTTGCATCAGTAAGAACAAAAGCTGGATTGTAGGTTTTAACTGATTGAAATGAAGTCTTGTAAACAAATTATGACAAACAAAGCCATACATTTAACATTATGTCATTTCAAGGTGTGGTGCTCATCCCTGGAACAACCCAACTGACAGCAAAGGACATTCTCCACCGGCTACAAACTTCAATGGCTAAATGTATAATAACCAGTGATTCCCTTGCGGCAGCTGTAGACTCTGTTGCGGCTCAGTCTCCATGTTTAGAAACTAAAATGCTGATATCTGCAGAAAGAAGAGACGGGTGGTTGGATTTTAACGGCCTGTTCCGGTAGGTGCCCAGCAAAGGACATTGGCAATATCTAGAATGTAATGAAATAGTACTAATTCAGCAATGTTTTTTACATTTTATTAAGAGCGGCTGATGACAAACACATTTGTGTAAAGACGAAGAGCAGTGATCCAATGACCATATTCTTTACTAGTGGAACCACAGGCTCCCCTAAAATGACAGAACACAGTCACTGCAGCTATGGACATGGCTTGAAGGTTAATGGAAAGTAAGTCAATATAGAGAAGACACACAGGATGCTTTTGTGTCTAATTACAGAAAATTCCAGCTCCCTTTTAGCCTTATTCACTGAATTGTATACAAACTTAATCACAACTTTTGAAAGGTAAATATTTTACATTGGCAGACTAGCTCGCTGCCAAAGGAGAGCATCGGTGCCCAGGCCAACCACACGCAGGGTCAAATCTGGCTGATCCAATCATTGGCACTGGGGCCTACAAAGGTCCATTGGATGAAGACTGCACGAATACACCTATGCTATCTTCATCTGGCACAATTTTAAAAACTGTCCATCTGAATTTTGAGGGGGCCCATACATGGGCCAATAAGCTGCCAGCTTGGTCTGAAGGGGCCAAATTGTTAGCTCTTTAACAGAACTGTGTATGGGCACTTCTCTCTTTTACTCTTATTGCTAGGCCATCCAAAAGCATACTGAGCAGCAGTGCAGTAAATGTCATTCAGATAAAGGTCATTTTGATACTGTTGTGTTTTGTAGGGAAGTGTAAGATAGGCTTCTAGGCAACCCCCCCCACAGTCTTAGTCTTGCAAAGATGTTTAACAAAGTTACAAGATGGTGACCTCCTGTAGCCAACTTTGAAAGCATAAATTATTTGTGCTATTTTATTATTGATTAGGCTTGTGGTGCAGTAAGTTCTTGTTTATACAGGTATTTAATATACAGCATTTCTAGCCTTATTCTATTTTAGACTTTACATTCCCTTTAAATTATTTTTCAGACATTGCTGAAATGCTTTTGTTCTTCACCAGATACTGGATGGATCTGACCCCTAGTGATATTGTGTGGAATATGTCAGACACTGGCTGGGCAAAATCTGCTTGGAGCAGTGTCTTTGCACCATGGATTCAAGGCTCATGTGTGTTTGCTCACAGCATGCCCCGTTTTGACCCAAATATTGTCTTACAGGTAAGCACACCAGAAAATAATTTGTCATGTGGATTCTTACTTATATCCTGTGTTAGAGTCCTGCAGCGGGTCAGGTACCCGCAAAAAAAGCGGTAACCCTGTGGAAAGAGGGTAGGCTTTTCAGGAGCATTTATAGATGCGGGTCTGCCGGGTCATGGGATGGGTAGCGGGTCTCTTCCTGCTGCAGCTCTCTCCTTGCAGCTTTCTTTCCACTCATCTCCCCATCCCATCAGACTTCCGGTACAGCTCTCTTACATCACACGGCGCGCTTCTGTCCCTCTCTTTCTTGACTATCGGCCAAGTTTGATGATGTCACTTCCAGTTTGCAACAACATCACTTCTGGTTTAATGGTGGCCGGTGGGTTGCAGGTCAGATTGCGGATAAGGCAGCTGCGGGTCCAGGTAGCGGTTCAAAGTGGGTAAATATGCGGGTCGTGGTTTGGGTTGTGGGTCGGGGTCTTAGAAATTGGTTCCACGCAAGACTCTATCCTGTGTGTCATTCCACACCCCTGGATTGCAGGGCCCCTTCCAGGTTCTCGCATAAGGAAACTTGTTGCCAGCCTGCCAGAGAGACAAAGGGTACATAGGCAAGGCTAAAATTGATTTATACAGAACTTCCTAGAAACTTGAGGAAATTAAACAATTGGGAAATAAATATTTGGCTGAATTATATCAGAAAAATCATTAAGGAATCAAATGAATTCCTTAATAAATTAAGGAACAGCAGGCAGCCCTTTACAGAATCGAATATCTGGAATTGGACATTTTTTGCCGATTTATGGATATACATGGCTAAGATTGAAGGCATAGATGAAACAAAGCTGTAAAAACCTCCATTGCCCAAAATAGCACTGGATGTTCTCAATATATATTTTATTATTCTCAATGTATTTATTGCTATGAAATAATTCCCATAATTCTCTTCCTCTGATACAGACACTATCCACTTTTCCTATAACAACATTTTGCTCAGCTCCAACAGCCTATCGTATATTTGTACTACAGAACCTTGCAAGGTAAGTAGAAGTCTTTTTTTGCCATGGATATGAAAGAACTATTTCAGAATATGTGTGCGAAGACTCCATTTGTACAGCATCACATAGCGAAGTTTAATTTCGTAAGGCAAAATAAACCAAGTTAACCTTTTCTAGAACTACATCACTAACTAGTATTATTTAATAAAGTAAAGGCTGATTGTAAATGACCTCTTTGGTTTGGTAGAATCTCAGAAGCAGCAAATATTTTTATTGTTTTTCTCTAAAGCTATCAATTCAAGAGCCTACAACACTGTGTTAGCGCTGGGGAGCCCATCAACCCGCAAGTCATGGAACAGTGGAAAGAACAGACTGGGTTAGACATTTATGAAGGCTATGGCCAAACTGAAACAGTATGTTGCATTTAACTTTTTCATGTTATTTACAAAGCAAAGTGGAATTAATAAAAGGTGACTTGTTCTACCCTTATGGGATATGGATATTATATCCCGAAAGAAATCTTGAAAAATTATTTTTTTACCATATACCAGGTTCTAATCTGTGGCACGTTTAAGGGAATGAAGATAAAACCCGGATCCATGGGCAAACCTTCTCCAGCATATGATGTTCAGGTATAAAAATAAAAAATTGACAATTCCCCTTCTTGAAACACGGAGGCCAATTTATTAAAGGTCATATTTTAGTGGTATTAGAGCTTTTTGAAAGCACAAATAAACTCATTTTCACAAATGTACTTTATCAAAGATCCGAATGGGAAAAGTTGCAGAAAAGTTTTGTAAACTATTTTTCCGATTTGTCGCACAAAACTACAGGTATGACTTGACTAAGGGGTACATTATATCACAAGCAGTAAATAACAATTGGCGGTTTAACAGCTCTGCAGAGAGATCCTGTGACATTTGTGCAACGTTACTATCCATGTAGCTAATGTATAACCCCTACACATGCCAAGGCAAAACTGTCATATAGAAGTGCGAGAAAATGAGGGAAGGTCAATTATTCACTACAGGTAGATGACAAGTAACTCATTAACGATTTAAGCTCATTTTAACAAGAACATCTTACTTAATTCTGGGAGGTGTTGTCCTTTGCAAGGTTATGCAATTAAAGTAAAGTACATCAGGGCAAAGCAATAATAGGTACAAAGTTTCTCTATATCTAGTAATTGAAAGTAGCTATCTGAATCATGCCAGCAAAGTGATATCTATGGGTTACTCTGCTTGAAGCCAATGTTGAACCCCCTTCTTTTCTGTCTATATTGAGCAGGGGATGACTTAACCCAACCCTAAAAAATGGATTTGTGAAGAAGACCTTTAGCAAATACCTTCTATAAGATACCTGATTTAAAAGTACAGTTATAGGATCCGGGAACCCGTCAGCCAGAAAGATCATCTCCCATTTTAAGCAAATTGTTCAAAATGCTAAGATATAATTAATCCTTATTGAAAGCAAAACCAGCCGATTGGGGTTATTTAATGGTGCTTTGTAGACTTACTAACCAATAAGGAGGCTGCTGGAAAAGGGTTACCAAGACCAGGTGATAGATAGTGAGTCAGGCTACCGGCTGCTCACCTGGCCCAAAGGTTAAAGGGGAGTAAAGTCTAAAATAGAATAAGGCTAGAAATGCTGTATTTTGTATACTAAACAAACATGAACTTACTGCACCACAAGCCTAATCAAACAAATGATTTATGCTTTCAAAGTTGGCTACAGGGGGTCACCATCTTGTAACTTTGTTAAACATCTTTGCAAGACCAAGACTGTGCACATGCTCAGTGTGATCTGGGCTGTTTAGAAATGGTACACATCTTTTAATTAAAAGTATATTGGAGATAGGTTTCTTTTTTATTTCATTCAGTAAAAATTAGATTTTTTTTTTTTTGCCTTTACATGCCCTTTAAGGCACAGAACAAGAAATCCAAAGATCCCTGGCTCAAATCCCAGCAGAGCCTGACAGTCTCATACCTGTATAGGATAATGCCAGTTGCTGTGATCTTAGACTCCATTATGTGGACCTGGGTCACATGTTATTGCCCTGTTTGAGGGGATTACTGTAGTGCCTCCCCCCCCACTGGACACCCATAAAAACAGCCACCCAGAAGAGAAAATTAAGACCATTTGCAAAAGATTTATTAAAGGTCTCATTTTTCTTTTGGGAGTGGGAGTCTGAGATAGCAAAAGACATTATACAATATGGAAAAAGTTGTTGCAAGTTTGTCTGTAGCGGAAAAAAAATGTGACATGCACACTACAAGTTCTTACAGTGGACAGAAATATTTTCTTGATCATTTCGGCTCCCAATAAAAAGTAAATCAAATCAAAATAGTGTAAATGTAAAGTTTTAAGCCTGGGGTAAAAAAATCAAATGTTTAACCATGATCAGAAAAAGGAGAAAGGGTCAAGAAACGTTACAAATGTAACTGGAAAATTAACTTTAACTATGCAAATTATTTATACTGTTAGATTTCAGCGATCCTCTACAACCATAAAATATATGCCCTAAATATTTCTTCTTTTTAGTCTCTTGTTTTTAAACTCTGGTTTTAAGTATACCGTTTATTTTTGCAAACTTTTTTTTGGTTTACAGATCATTGATGAAAATGGTGATGTACTCCCGCAGGGAAAAGAAGGGGATATCGCTATCCGAGTATCACCACAGAAACCATTTTATCTTTTCTCCCAATACACAGTAAGGGCTTAAAAATTGCTCAATAACCTGTATCAACTGTGTACATTTTACCAAAATATATTAATAATTTTCCAGGGTTCTGTAGATAAATAGTGATGGGCGAATTTATTCGCCAGGCGCGAATTCGCGGCGAATTTGCGCGATTCGCGAAACTCCCGCGAAAATTCGCGGAATAAATTCGACGGCGTCATTTTTTTTCCCGAAAAACGGGCGCCGGCGTCGGAAAAACGGGCGCCGGCGTCAAAAACGAGACGCAAATTCGCCCATCACTATAGATAAATAATTTGACGCCTCCGTTTATGGTACCTCAGACTTCTCGGTTTTTAAAGGAACTTCAAAAACAAAGTGTAACAAACGAATTAAAATATCATATACTGTTGCTCTGCACTGGTAAAAGCTGTGTTTGCATCTAGGAGTCAGAGTCTGTACATTGTTTACAACTCCGACTCCAGATATTGCTCCCAACTTTGGCTCCACATCTCTGTAATGTCCAGTGTTTTTAGATTATTAAAAATAATAAAAGATATATATACACACATACGTATACACACATACGTATACACACATACGTATACACACATACGTATACACACATACGTATACACACATACGTATACACACACACATACGTATACATACATACATTAGTTTTTTTTAGCAAATTTTACAACTGGATATTACTTTTTAAATTCTTTCAAACTACTCTTTTTGTTACAAGTTGTTAAAGAAATATTTTTTAAAAAAAACAAGAATGCGCCGGTACATTATACTAGTTTAAATATAGTAGGAAAGTGTTTTAGAAAGTAGTGTTTTGCGTGGATTTATTGAAAGTTTTTGCAAAAACCCTACTAGTCCTGCCCATCTGTTCCACTTCCTGCAGCCTCCTTTCCCAGACTGTGTAAGGGAGCTGGTGGAACACTGCATTGCAGAACAAGAACCAGCAGCAAGGCTGACCTGATAGGTAACCGAATCCTATATTTTCTTGTGCGACTGCAGGGCTGAGATTGGCCATCCCTCTTTTGGCGTTTTTTTTTTATAAACAGGGACCAGAGAGGACCGATGAGGAGCTCCAATAAAGGGGCAAAAGTTAATGGTCATTTTTAGCCCATCGTGCATCCGGGACCATATAGTATTCATTTATATATCTTTCCTAAGGGTGACCCAGAAAGGACAGCTTCCACTCGGCGAGGAAACTTCTACCTAACTGGAGACAGAGGCATCAAAGATGAAGATGGCTATTTTTGGTTTGTAGGAAGATCAGATGATGTTATTTTATCCTCAGGGTAAATATAATAGATAAAAAAAATCTGTATTTTCGATTGCATGAAAATGTGAAGAAGAGCTATTAGAGAGGCCATAATATTAAGTGACATCAGACCCATTCACAAAATCTTATTTAAGATGGGCAAGTCAACATCAACACTTATTATTCCCCATTTAGTAGCACTGTATTCATGTCGGCCAGCTGGGAAAGCCACATAGTAGACCTGTCTTATCGCCTGCCTTGCACCCACCAGTTCCACAATCTACAATGGCACACAGTACCCCTCAAATGCAGGTTAAATGAACAAAATGTGGTGCCCCTTAGTGCTCTAGCACTTGTGTCTGGATTGTTAAAGGACTACTCCAGTCTTAAGCTTAGCAGAGTTGTGCCCTACAGTCTGAGCTGATTAGTGGCAACAAATTTCCATTCAATTTTAGGGCCTGTTTAATAACATGGAACTACAGGTATTAAAAAAAAAATGGAATGGTGAGAATTTACATAATCAAGTATGTTCACCAGTTTAATATTCTGCCCCTCAGACACCGCACTCATGCAAAAACATTCAAATATAGAATAGCAGGAGAGATATAATAGCACTGATGCAAACCGCAATACTACACTGAAAAAAGAAACCACTTATCTTTTTGCGTTTAGATATCGAATTGGCCCATTTGAAATTGAAAGTGCGTTGATTGAACACCCGGCCGTTGCAGAATCTGCTGTTGTGAGCAGCCCAGACCCAATCAGAGGGGAGGTAATTCACAATACTGATCGTACAAAACATAAAACAGATAGGTAACAATGGTATTTAAGTAGCGATTATAGATCAGGGCTGCTGTGACAAGTTTTATAATAATTAGCCCTGTACCCATATGGGATGGAGATTCATAATAGGCCCTGGCATTTCAAGTACACAGAGGCCCAAACAGCACACAAAGACCAAGCAAATTACTGTGACTAAGAAATAGAGAATTTAATAAATATAGCTTAACAACTATAAAAATTACTGACACTTTGTGAAACAGATCTATAAAATATATTTATTAAATATGAGCTATACGTTTGTGGAGTTATAGATGTATGGACGTTTCCCTAGAGGGTTTAAGTAACCCTTTTAGGGCAAACATATATCCAGGCCTGCTTAGCTCATAATGTTCAAGATAATTGGGCTTCATGTACCAATATCTAGGCAATAAACTATAGCAACCAATCAACAATTAGTGATGTTCAGCCATCTGCAGGAACAGTGAAAGTTAAAATATGATTGGTTGCCCTCTTTGAGGCCACGGTTTTAAAAAAGAATGGTTGTTACAGTGCCTCTCCTATAATGCCATGGATATACAACACATTAAATAATCAGTGTCACTCATATTTCATCCTATCTAGCCAGCCCCACACATTGGGATATACCATGTTAAGGGGACATATTTTGACAACACTCATAAGGTTGAGAAAACGGTTACATTTTAAAACATTCATCTGGACATTTTTGTCAACCATCATAATCTGGTTGGTAAACAGATTGTATAATGGAAAATTATCTGCTGCATAGAAATAGGTGCTCTAAACCCAGACGTTTACAGGTAAAGAACCCAAAACATTTGTTCTACAGGTAGTAAAAGCCTTTGTTGTACTTGCCCCGGCTTATAATGGACATGACCCTGAAAAACTGACACTGGAGCTCCAGGAACATGTGAAAAACATAACAGCACCGTACAAATATCCAAGAAAGGTGAGTTTAAGTTCTCAACTATTTTGTTAAAGAACAAGAAAAGACCAATTTGCTGGGGAAGGTCAATGTTAGGTAACCCCCCCCCCCTCATTCTTTTCCCACCCACACAACTCAAGATAATTTTTCCTTGGACCAGTGTTCCGTATAGGCATAATTGCACTGGCCTGGAGGAAAAAATAATGCAGCCGACACCTCTAAGATGCCTAAACCTCTTGTGAATCCTCATACAGTATCAATCTCCTCAGCCCACAGGCAGATTTGATGGATACCTTACAAGTGTACAGTACATTTAATTTTCAATCTCACTAATGGTGGGTGAACGTAAGCACAACGAAGATTTTTTTCTTGAGACTAACTGGTGAGACTGATATCTATTAGATATTGGTTAGTTGTGTAATGATCAAATTTTCTCCGTATGTTATCAGTTCGTAATTACAACATGAGCATGTTTTCTCCTCCCCATATACAGATAGAATTTGTCCAGCAATTACCCAAGACGGTCAGTGGCAAGATTCGAAGAAATGAGCTGAGAAACAGAGAGTGGGGAAAAGTGCAGAATAATTGACTTTAGGTTCCAGCATTGTCAGTTGCTTAAGAGATAAATTACTATTACTGTCAAATAAAATATCCACTGCCTATTTTTATAGCAATATGGTCTTTGCAATAACAGATCTTACCTTTAAAATGACAGGACTGGGTTAGTATTGTTCAAAAAAGGTGGAATACCAACATTTAGGGGCATATTTATCAAGGGTCGAATTTCGATGTGCAAAAAACTTCGAAATTCGACCATCGAATAGGTTACTTCAACATTCGAAGTCGAAGGATTTTTAACATCAACGATCGTACTACGAATCGAATGATTTAATCGTAGGATTTCCCTTTGACTTCTAAAAACTTAGCCAAGTGTTGGCTTTATGTTGTAGGAGGTCCCCATAGGGTAACATAGCAATTCGGCAGGTTTAAGGTGGCGAAGTCAAAGTTTTTTTAAAGAGACAGTACTTCGATTATCGAATGGTCGAATAGTCAAAGCATTTTCACTTCGCATCGAGGTCGAATTTGGCCTATTCGATGGTCGAAGTACTCAAAAATTACTTCACAATTCAAAGTTTTTCAATTCGAATATTCACTTCGACCCTTAGTAAATGTGCCCCTAAGTCTATAAAGCAAAGTCTTTCTTTCATTTAGTTCACCTTAAACCAGAGCTATTCCAACTCTAGGACTCAAAAAATAAGCCTGGCAAAAGGTTTCTTCTCACATAGTCAAAACATTATGGCAGTTCCAATTTGGGTATAAAAATACTAAATACTTAAAATCTATGTCTTATAATTAATCCCCTAATTATGACAAGGGTAGAGAGAATTCCCCATTAGCATTACGTTTCGAGTTTTTTTTTTTTTATCGAAGCCTATGAAATATTGCAATCCATTCATTCATTATGGATAAATACCGTTGGGTCCTGTCCATATAAACTGTGAGCTATTCCCTGCTGTTTAAATGCGGAATAACTGGAAAATACATTATATCTCTATATCTCTCTATCTCTATCTATCTCTATCTATCTCTATCTATCTCTATCTATCTCTATCTATCTCTATCTATCTCTATCTATCTCTATCTATCTCTATCTATCTCTATCTATCTATATCTATCTATATCTATCTATATCTATATCTATATATATTCGTCCTCGGACTGGAGCACTCATACAAACAGTGGCCAACTGCCTGGGTGCAGGTTTAAGAAAAATGTGTACAAGGATTGGAAAAACCGCACACATAGGACTTGTATGAATGAAAGTCCTGTGTGTGCGGTTTTTCCAATCCTTGTATATATACGTATGTATGTATGTATGTATGTATGTATGTATGTATGTATGTATGTATATATATATATATATATATATATATATATATATATTTATTTATTTATTTGGAGTCAAAACGTCCATCATCAAGAAAGCCATTTAATTATAAAGACACTTTATTGCAACTGTGATTTTAATACCTACCGTATATACTCGAGTATAAGCCGAGTTTTTCAGCCCCCAAAATATGCTGAAAAACTCTACCTCGGCTTATACTCAGGTCAAGCGCAAAAACGGTCGCCGGCGCCTTAGAATAGTAGCCGGCGCCTAAGAATTGTCATCCAAAAACGAGATTGAAACTTATCAGAAGCGGCTGCATTTCTCACCCTCGGCTTATACTCGAGTCAATAAGCTTTCCCAGTTTTTGGAGGTAAAATTAGGTACCTCGGCTTATACTCGGGACGGTTTATACTCGAGTATATCCGGTACTCATGAATAGTATTAACCGTCCTTGCCTTTACAGAAACTGAAGATGCCCTATTTGTAATTTTGAGATAATATTCCCATGGTTTGAACTTGAATGAGAAAGGTTTCTTAGAGCTCAGCTGGTGCAGAGGTGGATATAAATGATATCAGTAACGCAAAGTGGAATTGTTGGCTCTGTATAATGAAAAAAGAATAATACAATGTCATATCAAGGCTTTGCTAAGGAATAACCATTTTTTTCCCCAATACATGTCCATTGCTGCGGACAACCAAAGTGCACCAAGTGATATGGTTGGTTACTGAATTCCTACATGTAGTTGCTCCTAAAAAGATATCCGGCATATCTGTGTACTTCTCTCCTCCTTTGTTTACATGATTTACATGTATTTCACTAAAGGCTCTACCAGCTATACAAGACTGCAACATGTACATGCGATAAAACAAGCATGAGTATATTTGAAAAAAAGTTTATTAAATATTTTTTAGTAAAAAAAGTCATTATTTCATAGTCTGTTAAAAAGAGCAAATGTATTAAAATATTAAGAACATCCATGATCTCAACAAGATGGCATCTAGATTGAATTCGCATTTGCACATTGCAGGAGTATAGGATTAAAAATATACTACGTTCATGGTTTCTTCTAAAAGCTCCAATGTCTGAGCTTAAGGCGAGAGTCTAATAAAAATGTAAAGAAAAACATTACATTTATGTCAATGTTTCTGTGTTAAGGAATTCATTAAAAATGTAAGTTTTCTTGAATCCAAAATCATGTTCTCATAGAGGGTCTTAAGGAAACAAACGACCTGCGAGAGGCAGAGTTTGCTGCAGTGAAGCTTGTATTGGAGCTAAATGAAATTCCGCTTTTAGACAGTATGATTGTGGACTGAGCAGATTTCTCTTTGACAACGGTTTGTTCCCACTTAAAATAGTCACAGCCTTTTTTGTTTTCCTCATTTCTTTTCTTCACAGAGCAGGTGTAGAAGGCTTTGCCCTGGTTAGGGCCGGCGTTAGAAACAGTGAGCCTCTTTGCCCTCCGACCACAGTTACACATAGGGGCAGTGATTTTTCCAGTCTGAGCAGATTTGAAGGTGTTATTCACTGTAGCATTTAAAACAGTAGGAGGCACATTGTGAGGGCGGCTAGAGGTCACTGGCAGAGATCGGTTATTTGAAGAGCACTTATCTTCGTGTATAATAAAAGGCTGTTTTTTGGGGGGCGAGTAAAAGCTTACACTTGAAAGCTTCCTTTTTGGAAATGAAGGCAAAGATGTAGACATTTTGTTTAGCTGTGCAGATGTTGGCATCATATTAGTGGATCTTCTTGCCAACACACCAGGTACTTTAAATGTGGAACAACTAGACACATTTTGCTTTACATTAATATTATAAATTGTTGTATTACGGCTTTGATATGCTATAGAGTGTGGATGAAAACTACCATATTTCTGATTTCCTAGTCCATTGCAGTAAGCCATATTTGTTTCTGGCAATGTTACGTCAACCGATGTCTGTGCCATTAACAAATCCGATTGTTCAGTTGTTGGGACACTTGGCTCTTCCTGCGAGTCTTCAATAACTGCAGCATCTTCCCAATCAGCCAGCATAGATAAGCAGTCGGATGTAGAGCTGATATCCAAAGCAGAGATATCAGTAACTGAGGTAACAGTGGTTGACATAAGAACATGTCCTGAACCTAAAGAGGGGAGCTCAGCTGGTGTAGAAGTAAAGGCTCCAAGTGACACCCCAGTTTGCAGAGTGCCGAGTGAAGTTCTGTTGGTAAAGCAGCGTTTGGGACCATTACCAAGAGTTGTAGACAATCCATTTATTAAAGTCTGGGAAGGTAATGATTCTTGACCTTGGTGTCCATTTAGCATTGTAACAGCTTTGTCTCGACCAACAATTGGTTTACCGTTTATTTTTAGAGAACTAGGCTCTAGATCCTTCTGTAGGTTCATAACACTGACACAAGCAGCAGTCTTATCAAAAGATGGCTGGGGATTTTTCTCAGAATGCATCTCGGAGGTCTGGATGGTACCGACTTGAACAGAATTGGCATCCTGAGCTGGCAGCACTTGCTGGTGTCTTGTATAGGAAATCTTATGGTTCACCTAGGTTTCACAAATAAAATCTAGAATATTTCAGATGCTTCAGAGATGGCTGATAAAGGCAAGAAGGAGCCTTCATCGTAATGTTTTAACATGCTGCTTCATTTTGTATTGCTTCATGTATGGCTTTCTATATCTCCCCTTGCTAATGCAAGAAAAAAGGGAGACCTGATGAACCAACTAACCTTATCTAAAGATTTGGTTATTTTCATCACACATCCATCACAGATCATTCTCCAAGCCAACTTTGCAGTATTGCGGGAATCATCCAGACCTACAAGATAGTACAAGATAGGTCCTATAAAATGTACTTATAATAAACAAAACAGTTCAGCATTTTTAGGCAAATCACAATTTAAGTACATTTCAGTAATCTACTACTCCCTATAGGATAGGGATTAGATCCAATTGCAATTAATGTATTCTGAACATTTAAAATTACCATTAGTAGTACCAATAGTCTAAGACAAAAAGGGCATATTCTATTCTGGTATATTTCAGATGGGCCTAAGAAGAACCGTTAGCTGCCATCTTTGATCTCTAGGTCTGGCCACTGCTTTGAACAACGAAGTCTGACAATATAACCGTAATTGCCAGAGCTAAATCTTTTTATCAACAGATTTCCATGAACAGATCAGACCAGGAATATATCATGGAGAAGAACAACTCACTTGTATACAACACTTTCCTAAAAGGAACATCTAAGTATCTAATAATTTAAAATGCTTATTTTATATATCTTTCTAAACACTTCTAACACTGGAGCAAATTATTTTTAAAAACGTACATATAGGGGCTTGTTTATTAACACTGGAAACAAACATCGAAGAAGTTTCCCATAGCAACCAATCAGTAATTACATTTGAACAGAAATCTACAAGTTAGAACACAAAAGCAATGATCTGATTGGTTGCTATGGGCATCTTCAATGGTGATGTTTGTCTTCAGAGTTAATAATTATGCGCCTTAGTATCCTGCATGACATTTACAATGTTTCTCTATAAAGTCGTACCAGAATGCTCCCTTCCAGAAAATTCAATTCCCAAATCCTGCAAAGCCCCATTTAATCCTTTTGGTCTGCGATTGTAAAAGAGCTGAAAATAAGAATAAAAATAAAAACAGCTTATGCAAATACTTACAGGTGTTAATATAAATCAAATTTAGAAGCAACATGACCATTCTGTTGTCATTCATAAATAGCAATAGGGAAATGAATAAAAAAAAAAAATGCAACTTTGCAAAGTAAAATTACAAGACCAATGTCTGCAGGGTAAAGCCAAGTTGTCTAATTTGTGTGTTTAGATATTTGGGCCGATTGGTAGCACTTCTACTACACTCAAATTAGCTTTAGAATGCTCACACAATAGCCTTGTATTTTTAGAGACTTTAAATACTGCACACCCCTTCTCAAAATTTCTGAAAGCCTCTTCAAGAAAATTCTTGAAACACTGCTCTTAGATGGTCAGTCTTCCATGCAGAATCTTTTATAGAACTTCACGAGATACAAAGTAATATAATTTCCTGTATTCTGTCCCTCAGTAATTAAAGTCAAACTAGTAGCAGCAAGTGCCTTTGCCCAGTAATACTGGTTCCAAGAGATCTCATATTAGAAAGATATATTTTTGTTTTCAAAAAGGGCACGTGTGTTTTCAATATGGACAGATTTATGTAATATATTTTAAGGAGATCTGAAATATATAGAATATAAGATTATTTAGTTCTTTAGCTCACCTTGTATGTTGCTCTGAGATCAATCCATGAATTCAAAATGTCAGGTTTTTTCATTTGTTTCCGTCTACATTCATATAACAAACAGACTCCCAAATCCCAATCTGAAGGGGAAAAAAAAAGGGGGGGGGAATGCTCTGATTTTCTACAGCAGAAAAATATCATATGGAATTAAGGGGCAGTACACTCCCGTGTTCAATAAGGGCAATGACTAGGGCATGTACTGAACATACTTTTTACCTATTGCTTTAATCATGAAAAATCTACAGTTTTATGTTTTCTATTTCTTGACTTAAGGGCAGAGACACGCGCTGCGATTCGGGGAGATTCGTCGGCGGGATGGTACTCGGAGCGATTTGTTTTCTGAAGTCGTCCCCAAGTTGCCTCACAAGAAAACTTTGGGCAACTTCAGAAAATGAAGCGATCCAAGTGCCATCCCGCTAGCTATTTACATTCTAGCAGGCGGGAAGGC
Source organism: Xenopus laevis (assembly GCF_017654675.1). Lineage (NCBI taxonomy): Eukaryota > Metazoa > Chordata > Amphibia > Anura > Pipidae > Xenopus > Xenopus laevis. Next base: position 112,140,786 of record NC_054387.1, on the reverse strand, counting down.
ATTTCGGGGAGATTGGTCGCCCCGAAGAAGGAGATTTGTCGCCGGATGACTAATCTCTGTGAATCGCAGCGTGTCCCTCTGCTCTTAAATAGAAGGGAAACTGAAGATACTCATTCTTTATTCTTTGCAAAGTAGATAATTACATTAGCAGTATACAATCCCCTCCCTCTCTCCTTTGTTATGACTATTTTGTTAGCAGGAGTTTATTATGCAGAAGGTTTATCTGTGCACTGTTGATCTAATTTATAATGGGATGTCACCAATTCTGTGCCTGCAAAAGCACAAGACAATGAAGAGCATGTAAGTTAACAGCCAATACACTCCTGTGTAATTCCATGACAACTCTCAGGTGAAACCTGTAAACCCCTAGTTTTATGTGTTTTAGCGCGCACAAAACTTTGCAGTGACCATTTATTATGCTGTGTATGTGGGGAAAACACATCTGATTACACAGATTTTTTTCATTTTGCACTTGACCGATTTAGGAAATGAGGACCAGCATCCCACAAAAAAGTCAGTGGCCTTGATGAACAAAAAAATGTTTAATTTATTTAGAAATGAGAATTGATGCATAAGAAAACTAAATAGTAGCTTGCTGACCCACTCCCAAGATATGGTTACATAGTTAAATTGGGTTGAAAAAAGACAAAGTCCATCAAGTTCAACCCCTCCAAATGAAAACCCAGCATCCATACAAACACCCCTCCATACTTTCACACAAATTATATATACCCATACCTATACTTGGACATGGAAACCAAAGCTTTTTCCCTACCTGACCAAGTAACAAAGGCACACATCTTGTGTTCTGCTGAGGAATGAGTGGGCACAGCAGTAACAAAAGCAATGCCCTTTTCTTTTTGGAGCTTCTGAATCCAGCTGTTAAACTGTGACAAGCAGATCTTCAATGGGACCCCATCGTCAACTTGTTGCTGTTCAAACACATGATAAAGCCAGACATTAAACAGTGGATCAGGGCGACTTTAGTAGTTCTTGGGAAATATGAACACCAGATTAAGGGAGAAATAATGTTCTTGAGTTTTTAAAGTACTGACATTAAAGTGTATTTGTGAAGTTAGTTTTGCTACTATTTGGTAATAAAAAGCTGTTGTCGATATCAAAAAGCGAAACCTTTAGTCATCAACAAATCCTATGAAGTGAAATAAATGTTCCAATGGGAGTGTGTTTAATCCACATTATAAGATAAAATTGAGTCTACAGGAGACCGCCTTTCTGTAATTCGAAGCTTTCTGGATAACGGGTTTCCAGATAACTGATCCCATACCTGTTCGTTAGTTGATACATTTCTTATCTTTGGCCCTGCTGAGCAGAACCTTTGAGTTTCATTAAAGTGTGAAATCTTGAGTCATCAACAAATCCTATAAAGTGAAATAAATGTTCCAATGGGAGCATCCACATTATAGGATGAGAGAGAAAGTGTTAGTAAATAGGTTTACACCGAATCCACTATTTTGGATTCAACCCTAAATGCTTCGCAAAAGATTCGGCCGAATACCAAACGGAATCCTTAAAAGGTAGAATCCTGGATTCGGTGCACCCCTCGTTCGTAACATAACAAAAAAATAGTAAGCATTCGTTGATCCTTTATCCAGAAACCCGTTATCAGGAAAGCTCTGACTTATGGAAAGGCCATCTCCATAGACTCCATTTTATTAAAATAATTCACATTTTTAAAAATGATTAACTTTTTTCTCTGTAATAATAAAACAGAAGCTTGTACTTGATTCCAACTAAGATATAATTAATTCTTATTGGAAGCAAAACCCGCCTATTGGGTTAATTTTATGGTTTTCTAGTAGAAACCCCAGGTCCCAACATTCTGGATAACAGGTTTCATACCTGTACAGTATATCTGAATTACTCTGAGTAACGATTTAGGGCAGGACTACACAGCCGATTCAGCCAACGTTCCAACGTGCTGCGCAAAATCGCAGGCGTCAAGTCGGATAAGATGGAAACAAGGTAAGTAATGGCAGTGTCGGATTGTGTCGCATTGTTGATGCGACACGACAGTTGTGTCGCGTCAATGCTGCTACACGATGCGACAATTGAATTACTTACCTTATTTCCGTCGCATCCGACGTGACGCCTGTGATTTTGCGTAGCGGGTCGGATCGCGGCTAAATCGGCCATGTAATCCTGCCCTTATTCAATATCATATCCTGCCCTTAAGTCAATATCATATACCCAAAAGAGAAAAGCAAAACCAACAGCGATTAGGATATAATATATTGCTTTACCTGATTTATACCGGTGAGTTCTGTACAAAAGTCTGAGAGTATTGGGTGCTCTTGGGGCTGCACATACGTGTGGAATTCAGACTCTATCTCCCCATTTGACACATTTAACAAAACAGCTGGAAATTCAACTGCAAAATAAAATTAATATTTGGCGCTAGAAAAGCTACAAATGCAAGTAATAATATTCTAGATTTAGTTCTAAAGCACACCGAGTACAATGTACACACTATCCCAACTGAACAGATTTTAAATATGTTCTAATTTTGGGCCTGAAGGTAAATAGATCGGCCCATGTGGCCGAAAGTTACAATTAAAACTCTTGTACTAGTTTAAGAGAAGGTTGAGACTTACAATCCCATCCTTACTTGATATATTATTTGTATATCTGCAGCTACCAAACATGGAGTTGGCGTTTCCAAAATTATCTCCCAGTAATGTTAATGTTACAATAATAATTTACTACTTACTGATTTCTTGAGTGGAATGCTTGCCATCTTTCCAGCAAGTTGACTCAAAGTCGATGATGATTAGATATTCAAAAAATTGCCCTGCAAAAGACCAGGTGTTTAACACTTCAATACATTTTTTTTAATATTAAACTTTAAATAAAATTAAAAAAAATGTTAAAGGAAAACTATACCCCAAAAACAATGTACTGTAGGTCTCTATAAAAAGATACTGCATGAGCGGGAAAAAAAAAAAAAAAAAGGGGCATGTTTAACTTTAAATAATCTTATTGTTCGTTTTGTTTTGATTAGTTAATAAAAAATAAAAAAAAAAAGGGAATATCCGGCACCTATTCTTTTAGATGTAGTGGTGGCTATAGAGATGTGACCGCCGCCACTTCATCCTAAAACATCTTACAGCTCAACATGCTTTCAATACGCTTAAAGAATTGACAATATGCACTTTTTTGTATGAATCAACACTTTTTGGACAAATGTCTATATGCAAAAACAGCTCATATGTAAAACCCTGCTTCATGTAAACAAATCATTTTCATAATAATATACGTTTCTAGTAGTATGTGCCATTGTGTAATCATAAATAGAAAACCGACATTTTAAAAAAATAAGGGCCGCCCCCTGGGATCATACGATTCACGGTGCACACAAACACACCAACAAACCATACTTCTTGGGTCACATGAGCCAATTAACAGACAGAGTTGTGTATTTTGCTTCCACACTTCTTCCTGTTACAGTTAGAGTTGAAGTATTTCTGGTCAGGTGATCTTTGAGATCTTTGAGCACACAGACCATCACGAAATGGTGGTTCAAGGCAAGAGATGTAAGGACAATATTCACTTAAATATATAGACCAGTTTGAAAAGATTCTTTAATATGCCACTAAATATGATATAAACGATCTGTTGCTTAAGTATTCATTTTGGGGGTATAGTTTTCCTTTAAATTGTATTAAAAATAGATAAAACATACTAGCTTTGGGACGTGAGACATTGCTTGAAGTCTGAGACGTTTTGGAGCTTCTTCTTATCAAGCCAAGCTGTCTGTGCATAAAATACAAAATGTACACTTTAATCCAAAGTTTTTCTATTATTGTTCGTTTTTCTAAATTGATACAGGTATGGGACCAGTTATCCAGAATGCTTGGGAGCTGGGTTTTTTGGATCTTTCCGTAATTTGGATCTTCATACCTTTAGTCTACTAGAAAACCATGTAAACATGAAATAAACCCAATAGGCTGGTTTTGCTTCCAATGAGGATTAATTATATCTTAGTTGGGATCAAGTACAAGCTACTGTTTTATTATTACAGAGAAAAGGAAAATCATTTTTAAAAATTTGAAATGTATAGATTGCCTTTTTCTTCTGACTCTTTCCAGCTTTCAAATCTAAAAAAACAAATGCTCTGTAAGGCTACAAATGTATTGTTATTGCTACTTTTTATTACTCCTCTTTCTATTCAGGCCTCTCCTATTCATATTCCAGTCTCATTCAAATCAGTACATGGTTGCTAGCGTAACATGGACCCTAGCTACCAGATTGATAAAATTGCAAACTGGAGAGATGCTGAATTAAAAAAAAAAAAAAAAACCTTATCAAATATATCATACTAAAAGTTAACAAAAAGGTTAACAACCCTTCTAAAATGCAGCTGTTTTGATTGATAAATAGTTGCTGAGATTTTACTGATGCTTCTGAAAAATGTATCAACTAATGTAGCAAATTGTAACAATTAAAAATTCTCATATGGATTACTGAGCTGCCAGACAGAAATACTGAAAATTATGTTAACTTAAAGGGGTTGTTTACATTCCAAAACTTTCAGATAGTTCCCCAGAAATAAACAATTACTTTCTATTGTTTCTCTAACATTGAAGTGTAATTTTTCACTTCCTAAATCAGCTCTGGGAGGGGGGGTCGTCGACCCTGTAAAGTGCTCTAAATTGATACTTTTAGTTGATACATTTCTGATCTTTGTCCCTGCTGAGCAGAATCCCATTAAAGGGGAACTCCGGCTTCTGCACCAAAATTTCATAAAGAGGCCCACATAACACAGAAACCCGTATTATACCCATCACAGTTACCGGTTTCTTCAAAAAGTATAAACAAATGCCATTTTCTGGCATTTTCCAGCCGTTTAACAGTTCTTCTGTTTCTGCATCATTTAAAATCCCTGGCAGGGAAGGAGGGATTGTAAAATTGTAACAACTTCTCCACAGCTTACAGACAGCATGCAGGAACTACATTACCCACAATGCATTGCACTGGGATGTCCTGTTCCTTATTGAAATCATGTGTGCAGGGAATTGTGGGGTTTGGAGGATGCAGGCTGAGGATAGATGGCTGTTGATATAAAGTAACAGTAGTCAGTCAGCTCAGCAAAGTAGTCAGACAGATCAGCAGGAAAGCAGGGGGCTACGCTTGGGGACTGTTATAAACCAGTCATGAAAAGTCTGAATATTTTTTTAATTGCTGTATTTCACAAAGTTGCTTGAAATTATGTTTACTTTTCAAAAAGCTTAAGCTGCTTTTTTTTTTTTGGAGTTCCCCTTTAAAATTGTCATTAAAGTCAGCTTTTAGAATTGATACAATAGCGAATAGCTAATACTCCAGTGATGCTGCTGAGAAATGTATCAACTAAATGTTGCAAAATTGTAACCGTTCAGAATCTGCACCTGAATTACTGAGCTGGCAGACTGAAACACCAGAGACAGGGACATTCAACTTTAAATTCAGATTTTGGAAAAACAGTAAAAAATAAAAAATGTTAAGTGATTGGAAAAAAAAAGTCTTTATTTCTGGTAAACAGAAATGGCAGTGCCCACAACAATAAGCAAAACATTGGCTTGAAGGGGTGGTTCACCTTTTAGCATGTTATAGAGTCATTCGGAGGCTGCCCCCATGGCTACACAGCACCTCATTTATATAAACGGATCCTCATGATTTCTTTTTGCTAGATTTTGAATTATTTGCCTACTTCTTCTGACTCTTTCCAGCTTTCCAATGGGAGTCACTGACCCCTTCTAAAAATACAAATGCCCTGTAAAGCAACAAATGTATTGGTATTGCTACTTTTTATTACTGATCCTTCTATTCAGGCCTCTCCTATTTATATTCCAGTTGTTACTCAAATCAGTGCATGGTTGCTAGGGTAATTTGGACCCTAGTTACCAGATTGCTGAAACTACAAAGTGGAGAGCTGCTGAATAAAAAGCTAAATAACTCAATAACCACGAATAATAAAAAAAAATGAAAACTAATTGCAAATGGATAGAAGAATATCACTCTCTACATCATACTAACAGTTAATTTAAAGGTGAACAACCCCTTCCATAGAACAAAGAGTGCACAGTGTTCTAGATACAGAGGAACACTGGGCAAAATACACTTTAACATCGAGTTTACTTAAAAAAAAAATCAGACATTTCAGTATTTATGAATAACTCACTTTGCTAGTTGTTTAGTTGCCATTTCAGACGTTCAGCAGCAGCACAAGTTGATCTGAGGCGGAACTGAATGGTGGTTTCAAAAAAATCTTAATTAAGACAGAAATAAAAAAAAGTATTTGATTTATATGCAAATAAACTCAGAATTGCATTGTAAAATCGTGATATAATCGATTGTGTCGGGGAATGGTGATTGCAAGAGTGTACAGGAGGAGAACGAATACAGACAGTGATGTATCAATACTGCAGAATATACACGTGTAAACAATACGCACCATAAAGCAATTTCCAGTCCCGGGTGTCCCGACCCGCCTGCAACCCCATTAGCGATGTTTGTGCGACTGAATTTACTCATTTGAATTTCCCCCTTCCTCCTCTACCCAGTGCGAAACGTCACTTCCGGAACAGAAGAACCTAGTAGGGATGATGGTCGAGCCTGACCGAGAGGCCGGCTGAACTACATTATTAGGGATAGTAATCGAATACCGATGGAATCTACAGGTGTGCTGCTGAGATAAATAATTCCCCTTGGGGCACGTGTGTTGCTGGATATAATGCTGGAGCTTATTTTATCTTATGTATTTCTCTGGGAGCTGCATACTTTTGTATCTTGTAGTGTACCAGGACTACGGAACGCATTTTAGGACATCTGATCATTCAGGAGTAAAGTTAGAGAAGAAGGGTCCTTGGCAAGCTTGGAGCCCTGTAGGGGCTGCGCAGACCAAGGCAAGTTCCCTGTCTGCAAATTAAAAAAAATCTCTATATCCATGATTTTTATAAAAAAAAAAAAAAGTTTTATTACATCATATTAAAAATCAACAAAAAAATCCCCACATGGAGCCTAACGCGTTTCATCCTTACCTAGCACTAAGTCATAGGCAATCCTGATGCACTTTATATATTTACTCTTTTATACTTTTTACCCCAAAACATAGTCTGGAAACAGTTAATACTTTTAATTTGAGCAGGTCCGTTTAGAATGCTCTAATGAGCTATTTATGCAACAGAAGTCCTGTTCAATTGTGTTACAGAGTACAATAGGATTAGAGGGCCCTACAAATTAGAGTTTACAAACTAAAGGTTAGGGTACGATTGAGACATAAGGATTTTAGATTTTGTGATTTATGATACAGCAATGATTGATTAATTAAGGTACAGTGAATACGCTTCTTTAAACAGGTGGGTCTTTAAGGAGCGCTTGAAAGTTTGGAAAGAAGGAGAAAGTCTGACAGATGGAGTCAGAGTTCCAGAGAAAAGCAGAAGCCTGAGAGAAGTCTTGTAGATGAGAATGGGCAGAAGTGATGAGAGGAGAAGTGAGGCGAAGATCAGAAGCAGAGCGAAGGTTTCGTGAAGGAGTGTATTTGGAGATTAGAGATGAAATATAGGGAGGGGCTTCATTATTAAAGGCCATTGACTGTGAGTGTTAGTAATTTGAATTTGATTCTAGAGGAGATTAGAAGACAGTAGGGTTGCTACCCGGCCGGTATTTTACCGGCCTAGCAGGTAAAACACCCGCCAAGGCCGGGGCCGGTATTACAAATTTACCAGCAATGTAGCTGCCAGTAAATTTGTAATATACCTAACCAAAGCCCTTGGCCCGGCCCAATCTGCTCAAAACGTACCTTTTTTTGCGCCGCCTGGCCAATCGCACGCTGTGGTCCTGCCCCCTTTGACATCATGCCCCACCCCTTTTGACATCACACCCAGTCCCCTTTGCCGTCAAGCCCCTAGGAGCCAGTGAAGGGACATGCATATGGGAGCAGCTGATGTTGAGTGGTGAGATAGATGAATGAGTCTAGCGGCCGCGTTTAGAACAGATTGGAGTTGTGAAAGGTGACTTGTTGGAATACCTGCGAGGAGTCGGTTGCAGTAATCAAGGCGGGAGATGATAAGAGACTGAATCAGTGTTTTAGTTGATTCTGGTCATATTCGGGCAATGTTGCGCAGTTGAATACTACAAGATTTGTGAGATATGTGTTCAATTTGGGTTTGCCTATGACTAAGTGCTAGGTAAGCATGAAACGCGTTAGGCTTCATGTGGGATTTTTTTTGTTGATTTTTAATATGATGCAATAAATTTTTTTTTATAAAAAACATGGATATAGAGACATTTTTTGAATTTGTAGTCTTAACTCTGTTTGGTCACTAGAGGTCTCTATCGTGCCATAACATTTACTATATATTTACTAAGTTCTGTGATCCAGCCTTTTTTGTGGATTAATACAAGTTCCCTTTCTGCCCTACCTTAAAGGGGAACTATAGCAAAAATGACATTTAATAAAAGCTTCAACATACTGAAATAAACAGAACAGATGCTGAGAGGGATAGTGAATATAAACTTGATTATTTTAGAAACGGTACTGAATGTTTAATCGATTGTATTTAGAAAGTTTCTTATTTCATTATGATGACGCTCATATTAAATTTTCATTTTCATTATAGTTCCCCTACCACCCTCAGTGGTGGTGTAATTAGATATTAGGGGGTCACAAAGCAAAATCAATATGGACCTGCAACACTTACCAGAAGTTGACACATTTTAATTCTTCATGGACCCTCATGCAGCCGCAGGGTCAGCTTCCCCTTTATCTATGCCTCTGCCGGGAATACATCTTGTAGAATTTCGACTACAACTGAACTACAACTCTCCTTACGCAAAGAAAATGCTGGCATTGGATAGGTCTGTGAACCCTTGAGATCGTATCACCTCTCCATACAAAGTCTTATGTCCCTCTACAAACTTTTAGGGGCGAATTTACTTACCTCCGCAGTTGTGCCAGCGTTGACTTTGCCGCACTTCACCAGGCGTAGATTCGCCAGGGCTGCGCAAATTCACGAAGATCTGAAGTTGTGCACAAGTTATCAATCGTTTGCGAAGTTGCGATAGCAATGTTACGATCAGCAGTTCGAAGTTACGCTAGCGAATGGAAATTTGCATACGGCATGCAGTTAAAGTACAATGGCCGTATATGCAGCAGAAAACACATTACACTACACAAGGCCAGGGAACCTTAATAAATGTTTTCTAATGCCCTACACATGTGCCCACGGTATAGTTTAATTGCCATATGTTATCAAATGTAGGGGGGAAGGAGGGTAGCCTAAAAAAAACTTTCACTCTTTTTCAGCCTATCACCCTTAATACTTTGAATTACATACCTCCGAACATTTTGGAAATAAAAAGAGGGGAAAAAATTCCACGCTGTGTGTGGCGAAAATGTTTTGACCACGCCCATTTTTGATTACCATTTTCATTTTACCAAATCTGGCAGGTTATGAAAGTTTGAACATATTTCTGTGTTTTTTTTTCCAGTTATTACAGTTTTGCTAAGGAAGGTGAATTGCCCTTTAAGCTGGGAGTCTAACTTTTCTCAAGGGACCTGTTATCTTATATTGTTACAATTACTTATTTGCTTATCTCAAAATTGTTACAAAAGTATCTTATCTGCTGCTGTGGCTGTTTTGGGCAGTCTGCCAAAAGCCAATTAAGTTAGAAACTTTGTATCGTTTTCTGCCTGTTCAGTGCAGAGAAAAACAGGACTTTCCAGTACAAACGAAGGACTGCGGGTTGAGCTGTCAAAAGAGGGACTGTCCCTCTAAAAATGGGACAGTTGGGAGGTATGGTATTATGTTATATGTTGCATTTCTATTTAAATAGCCCGTGTTGTTTTAATTGAGTATTAAAGTGATCACTGTTTATTCATTTGGCTAATGCATTATCCGAGTCTACTGTAAGGAGAGCAAAGAGAAGCAATGTAATGTACTATCCCCAGTTTGTCCATGGATGTTAAAGTAGACCTGTCACCCAGACATAAAAAGCTGTATAATTAAAGTCCTTTTCAAATGAAACATGAAATTCAAATTCTTTTTTTTTTTTAAAGCGTTCATAGCTGTTGTGAACTCATTTAAAAATATCAGCTGTCAATCAAATATTGCCTGCCCCTCCTCTATGCCTTGGGTATAGAGGCGGGGCAAGCAATTTCTTTCACTTTCCATTCAGCACTTCCTAGATGTCACTGCTCTCCCCACATTCCCTTGTTCTCTTCACCATTTAATTGTGTAGCTGTAGCCAGTGCATGGGGATGGACATCAGGTCCCCCATTCTGTTGCACAAACAAGATTCTGATATAATACAAGGCTTGTCTTAATAACAGTGTCCACAAAATGGCTCCTGCCTGCTTGCTATAATTATGAATTCCCAGACTGAAGGAAACAAGATTCAAATAATTTATATAGTGTAATTAAAGTTCATTTTGCTTGACTGATGTGATAAAATAGGATTTGGAATAATTTTTTTAGGTGACGGGTCCCCTTTAAGGTCATCGCTGTGTTGCTTGTTTATAGGGAACATGCATAATAATTATAATTGCTTTCCTCGTTCATGTGAATTGTTTTCCAGGAGAGAGATTCAGACTGTAGAGGATGGGCTGAAGATGCAACAGCCGCACTGAACTTGGCTCAGTATTTTATTCACCATGGGCCTGAGAAGGTCTAATATTCATTTACATCCTGTAAAACATATAATTAGGGGCATATTATATTGGAGACGTCAACGGCGTTGTTGCCCATATCAACCAATCAGATCTTTGCATTTGTTTTCCAGCTTGTTGAAATCTAATTGCTGATTGGTTTCTTTGGGCAACATCACCAGTTATGTTTGTCTCCAATGTTAATAGACACTCCCCTTACAGCAGAATCCCCATTTTACGTTTTCAGGGAAATTGTGCGAAATGTGTTCGTGTTAGAGTTTCTTTTCTTTAGGCCATGCCCAAAGTGGTAACTTATGAGTTATTAATGCATTAGTCACACGTGTGGCTGTGGAAATGTTGCTGAACAAATATCCATTGCCCAGTGGGTGGTAGCGACACAAAGCTCACATTTCGGGCGGTTTTGTCCTTATAAGTATTACAAATGAAAGACATCTGTGCTGTAAAATTATATTTAGCACTGGAATTTGTTGCCACTAGCCTTGAAAAATGACTCATGACCAGATCTGGATTCTCACGCTCTGCTAGGTTGCGCAACTTCAACTGCACAGCCTCCTGAGAAGCACAAACAAACCAAATGGAGCTCTGCCAGCTCAGGAGAAGAGTTTGATAATGAAACAGAATGGGTTCCTCTTGCCATCGGTCGCAACTCCTATCAGCAACAGTCAGAAGGAGCTCACAGGTTTCACTTCTACTTATTATGTGTCCTGCCACTGCCTGCTAAAGGATACTAAGCCCAAAACATGAATATAGCTAAAAATGCCATATTTTATATACTGAATCTATTGCACCAGCCTAAAGTTTCAGCTTCTCAACAGCAGCAATGATCCAGGACTTCAAACTTGTCACAGGGGGTCACCATCTTGGAAAGTGTCTGTGACACTCACATGCTCAGTGGGCTCTGAGCAGCTGTTGAGAAGCTAAGCTTAGGGCTCGTCACTAATTATCCAGCAGAAAATGAGGTTGGCCTGTAATATAAGCTGATGCTACAGGGCTGATTATTAAATTCTGATGCTAATTGCACTGGTTTCTGTGCTGCCATGTAGTAATTATCTGTATTAATGACTAATCAGCCTTATATTGTGACATTTCTATTCTAAGTTTACTGTATATTGTGAGTGGGTCCCTAAGCTCAGTAAGTGACAGCAGCACAGAGCATGTGCAGTGAATCAGCAGAAAAGAAGATGGGGAGCTACTGGGGCATCTTTGCAGACACAGATCTTTACTGCCAAAGGGCTGTAGTTGCCTTGGGCTGGTACAGAAGCCCAAAAACATAATGTACAACATTTCTAGCTACTTCTTTAGTTAAGCTTTAGTTCTCTTTTAAAGGCAATGTATGGCTTATTTATATATACACATATACATTTAAATTAAATTGTCGGTAACACAAGAGCCTAGGTTATTCTGCATACATGGTTCTCTTTATTGTGGTGGCAGGGAAATAACTGAGATGGATTATCTACAGACTTCGACGGATAACGTTCAGATATCCACCTCACTGTGAAAATGAAAGTATATGACCGTTTTGTATTTGGATGCGTTTCAATCTCCTAATATCCCCATTATATTATGAATGAAGTCCAATCAGTTTAATGCTTTCCTCCGGCGGTTCTTAAAGGGATACTGTCATGGGAAAAAATTTTTTTTTCAAAATGAATCAGTTAATAGTGCTGCTCCAGCAGAATTCTGCACTGAAATCCATTTCTCAAAAGAGCAAACAGATTTTTTTATATTCAATTTTTAAATCTGACACGGGGCTAGACATTTTGTCAATTTCCCAGCTGCCCCATGTCATGTGACTTGTGCCTGCACTTCAGGAGAGTAATGCTTTTTGGCAGGCTGCTGTTTCTCCTTCTCAATGTAACTGAAGGAGTCTCAGTGGGACATGGGTTTTTACGATTGAGTGTTGTTCTTAGATCTACCAGGCAGCTGTTATCTTGTGTTAGGGAGCTGTTATCTGGTTACCTTCCCATTGTTCTTTTGTTTGGCTGCTGGGGGGAAAAGGGAGGGGGTGATAATCACTCCAACTTGCAGTACAGCAGTAAAGAGTGATTGAAGTTTATCAGAGCACAAGTCACATGACATGGGGCAGCTGGGAAATTGACAAAATGTCTAGCCCCATGTCAGATTTCAAAATTGAATATAAAAAAATCTGTTTGCTCTTTTGAGAAATGGATTTCAGTGCAGAATTCTGCTGGAGCAGCACTATTAACTGATTCATTTTGAAAAAAAATTTTTTTCCCATGACAGTATCCCTTTAAGTACTGTTGCCCTGACAATGCTGGGAGTTTTACGTTACATGGAATGGCATTGAATATCCCAGACTCTGTTTATTCTTTGCCTTCACCAAAAAGGTTCACATTTTCCGTGAAAAATAAAACTGTTACGTTGGTTCAGTGTCTTGTTTGCTTGTGGCGTTTTTTAGGTAAGTGATTTCTTTTCAGTCTCACAGAATCACTGAACTCTTGTTAAAGTTAATGGGCGTCTGAATAGTGTTGATGTGTGATGATTTTGATGCCAGCGACTTTTCTGACGCGCCTCCAAAAAATTCTGAAGCGGCGAATTTTCGCAAATTTATTCGCCGGCGAAACGTGAATTAGTGCCAGGCAAATTTATTCGCCCATCACTATTTACCTGTAGTCTAAATAAAGTATCCTTCTTTATGGCAATGTCCATTCTCATAAGCCTATTGTACTGTAGCCTTGTTTTGTGTTAGGGTCAGGGCACACAGGCAGATTCGGGGAAATTAGTCGCCCTGCGACAAATCTCCTCTTCTTCAGGGCAACTAATCTCCCCGAACTGCCTCCCCTTACTTTTTCCCCTGGCAACGGTTACAGCAAAGGCACAAACTGCATGAAAGGGTAATTTTCATTTTATCAACTTAACATAGAGGAGAACTTATCTCCATTAGCATTGATACTCGTGCCAATGGATCATATGAATTGGCAATAATAAGATGAAATGGCCTCCATTTTCTACATCTTGCCAACCTCAAAATGCCTCTGCTTGCACATTCAATTTGCAAATGATTGATTCCCATTGAATATTATGGCAAACAGACCAAAGCAATTATTTGCACTTTGTTGCTGAGATGAAACACTGTCCATCACAATAGGGGGCATGCGATTGCACATTGCTTGGGCAAGATTTGCTATATAAGGACAACCTGCCTTGCTTGTTGACTTGAATGATTAAAGCTCTCCAGTTTTAAATTTCAGTAATCTGGTTGCAAATTAATTTAGCAACCATACATTGATTTAAATAAGAAAGTGGAATATGAATTCGAAAGGGCCTGACTAGAGAGATGAGTAATAAGAGATCACAATACATTTGTAGCTTTACAGAGCATTTGTTATTTAGATGGTGGAGTCAATTTGTTAAACCTGGATCCGCAACCCGCATACTTACCCGCTTTGACCCGCTACCCGACCCACAAGTACCTTATCGACAACACGATCTGCGACCTTCTGACCATCAAGAAACAGAAAGTGCTGTCATTGTAAAGCGGAAGTGACATCATTAGAAGCATGATCAGAAAAAAAAGAGTAAAACTCGCTATTGAGAAGACCCGCAAACCTGGAGAACCTCCGACACGCGTCTATACCCGCTCCTGAAACGTCTACCTGCAACCCACAGGGTACTGCAGGTTTTTGCGAGTACCCGGCCCGCTGCAGGACTGTCTCTATTAGATGGGGTCAGTGACCCCCCCCTCCCATTTGAAAGCTGAAAAAAGTCCAAAGAAGAAGGCAAATAATTCAAAAACTATATATATAGGTCATTTAAATGATCTGCCACAACCATCTGCCAATAATGTAATGAGTGGCCAAGAAATGCATTTTTATGGGCACCAGTGCAAACAAATATAGGTTACATTTCTCATAGTGCCAAGTAAAAGTTGTTGCTGATAAATTCCTTCACTGCCTCTGTGTTCACTGAAATTCTGCTGCTTCCACGTAAGTCGAGAAGTAAGTTTGCAGACACGATACAGATCCTGCAGCTGGAGAAAGGACACTAAAAGGTTGAAGTTGACTCCTACTCCAGTTCAGGGCTCCATCCCCTGCCTGCCTCTCTCACTCTCCAGTTTTACTGCTTCCATGCCAGTTGGCTCAGTAAGGGCTATTACAGACGAGCGTTTAAAGCTGCGCTCACCTGCGTTCCGTTTTTATGTGTTCAGCCGCAGGGCAGCTCAGGAGTAGACGCATTCAGTTTTTTTCAATGGGGCTGTACTCAGGCGCATGTAGGCGCCGAACACAGGAAAAATGGATCTCAACCTGCGTTCGACGCCTACCTGCACCTATGTGAGTACAGCCCGCTGCGGCTGAACGCATAAAATGGAACGCTGGGGAGCTCAGTGTCAAACACTTGTCTGTAAGAGCCCTTAACCTTTGTGTTGTAGACTGGCTACATACTGGCTTGCCCTGGACACAGCTCTTGTTGACATGTGGGCACCCAGACCAAAATAAAAATGGAGCAGGAGAGTAAAATGAAATGCCCCTAAAACCGGTTATTTGTTCCAAATTCTGTATGCGGAGAAAAGTTAGGAGTTTCCACATTCTGTTCTTATCTAGCCACACCAGAAAACTTGACTACTTATGGCTTCCTGTTTGGACATGTTTTTGGAATAAAACTTCATTTCATTTACTTTAACTTGTGTGAGTTTTTTACGCTTCTGTCCATACACAGTGATCTGGCCGGGCACCTGAACCCATGATTCTATCTGCCAGCTACTACAAATTAATTCTATTCTTTCAGGGGTGACATGAATTTTATTTATTTATTCTGTTCTTATCTATTTTTATGGCTGCGGTCAGATGGGCTCTTTATGATTCAGCTGAGATTCCAGTAACCAGCAGACTCCCAGTGAGGATTTCCTGCTTCGGAAAAGTCTGTGATGTTATTCTATTTTGTTGACTTGTTCTTCAGATACCGGACTGCTTTTTCATTTGCGCCGGTCCTCTGCCTGCCCGACATTAGAGTGTGTTTTGGGCGGTAACAGCAGGGATAGCAGTTAATCTGCCATGCTTGGTTGCTGATAGAACAGTGCTTCTATAGGTTGGAGTAGAAGTAAAGAGAACTCATTATTTTATTGAAGGATTATGCTGCCCCCTGTCCAGCACGAGTAAAACAACCAGCAGATTCCCTAAAGGGCGAAGCGACTAACGCTAGCGAAAAGTCCAAAAAAAGTCTTTTCCTTTTTTCATGGTGATAACCTGCAAAAAAACATACATTTTTTTGGGGTACCCGGCTTCCCCCCTACATTTCCGTTCATATGGCACATAAACTATACACTGGGCTCATGTGTAGGGCAATATAACAACTCTATTTTATTTTATTAAGGTTCCCTGGGCTTGTGTAATGTAATATATTTCATCCATTCAACTTTAACTAACTGGACCCGTATGCAAATTAGCCAACGCTAGCGCAACTTCGCTTTGCTTGGCGCAGTAACGCTAGTGCAACTTTACCAGCATTAAAGGATTCATAGGCTGCCTTGCATTGACCACCCCTCTATATTTAAAGATCATTGTCTTGACTTAATGCATGTTTGGTATTGGGCAGGTCCAGTCTGGTCACAGAGCAAACGCTTGACTGGGAGGTGCTCTTAAAGGCAAAGAAAGAAGATCCAGAGAACAAAGAAGTGATTTATGTTTCTGGTTTTAAAAAGTCCCATACTGAGGAGGTTCTCCAAGAGGGGTGGTTCACCTTTGTTAACTTTTAGTATGTTATAGAATGGCCAGTTCTAAGCAACGTTCCAATTGGTCTTCATTATTTATTTTGTATTGTTTTTGAGTTATTTACCTTCTTCTTTTGACTCTTTCCAGCTTTCAAATGGGGGTCACTGACCCCCATCTAAAAACAAATGCTGTGTACAGCTAGAAATGTATTGTTATTTCTACTTTTTATTACTCCTCTTCCTATTCAGACCCTAGCAACCAGTTTGCTGACATTGCAAACTGGAAAGCAGCTGACTAAAAAACTAACTCAAAAACCATAAATAATAAAAAAAAATGAAAACCAATTGTACATTATCACTCTCTACATCATACTAAAAGTTAATTTAAAGGAAAAAAGAAACCTATCTCCAATATACTTTGATTAAAAAATGTGTACAGTTTTTATAAGAATCCTGACTGTATGCAGTGAAATTCTCCCTTCATTTACTCCTGTGGATAGGAATTGTCAGACAGTCCCTTACTGCTCTGCAGGGAAACAATCATACTTATGAACAGCAGGGGGAGCCCCCGCCTTACTTCCCAGTCATGCAGAACTCAAGCAGCTTTGTTTGTTTCCCTGTAGAGCAGTTGGCAACTATGTAGAGATTTGTATTGGATTTTATTTTTGCCTTTACATCCCCTTTACTGTTTCCAACTCCAGCAGCAGGGACAAAGATCATGGAGCCAGATTTAAACAGATAAACTGGGATTCTATTTGGAGGATTATTTTGCTGCAGCCACTGGTTCTGCAGAGTTGGAGAAAGTTTGTATTAAACAATACAAAAACTATAAAATCCACATTAGATTACAAGACAACACAGGACCCGGTACAGTCTGTCTATTCTGATTATTAATCAGTCTTGCTGTATTGGCTTCTGGCAGATATAATATGACTTCTGCTGTTTTGATAATTTATTACGATCCCTAAGCAGCCCAGATCACACGGAGCATGTGCAAAGTCTTGGTCTTGCAAAGATGTTTAACAAAGCTTCAAGATATTGACCCCCTATGGCCAACTTTTAAAACATAAATCATTTGTTTGATTAGGCTTGTGGTGCAGTAAGTTCATGTTTATGTTTAGTAAAGGCAGACTCAATAATAACACCTGACCTGAGGCTGCAATATTTCAACACACACCTTTATTTTTAAGGATATGCTCCCCCTCCACCACTCCAAGCAATATGGATGCTGAACCTATTTATATTTCACCGACATAGTCTGCAGAGCTGTACCATAAATGGCTGTAAAAATTAAATATACAGATTACATACAAAGAAAAAAATAACCGATATACAAGAGCCTTCCCAAGAAGAGCTTACAATCTAAAAAGAGATGGGTGTGGTTACTTTCTGTGCTTGCCTGTATGAACCCAATAGGAAGATGGCCTGTCTGATATCATGGAGAGCTTGGGCAGTAACATTGTGCAGGTGTAGGGAAATCTTCCAGCAAACACCAACTGCCTGGTTCTTTTTTCTGGTACAAACAGGTCCGTAGGTGTTTTTCTTAGTAATATCAGCAAGAAACTGGGGCGAACTTCATATTTTCACATGTAGAGTGCAGCATGTGTCACATCTTACTTCATTAACAGAACAGATAGTACATTTAGGGCCAGATATACAAAGGTGTAAAAAAAAAAAAAAAAAAAAAAAAAAAAAAACTCAGTTGAGCACTGCTGCTTTTTACAGAATGCTGTTTACCACCTGAACCTGCCCCATTGACTTCGATATGTTATACCACATCTAAGATGATGGTATTCTGAGTCCATATTCCCTAATCTTTCACTATTACAAAACTGTTGTTTCTCTGAACTTACTTCCCTTCCAAACTGTGTAAACAGTATATTTGAAAATGAGCTCTGTATAAACAAACCCTAAACTGCAGCCTTGGTTGGGCTTTGAGATAAGGAGTAACTAATGGTAATCCTTTGTTTGATGCTTTCACCTGATTGGACCATGTCTCCTCGTGTGTTGCGGTTCCAACGGATCTCTCCGAGACTGATGGGAATGAAAACAGCATGTGGATGATTGAAAGTAGAATTTTAGGAGACTATTTTAAGTATTTAAAGAGGGGACTATCCTGCTGGTTTTTACCTCCTTGAACAGTAGAAAGGACCCCTAGGCCCCTCCGCACCTTCATCCTCCCATCTTGTGGAATGTAGAACAGCACAGTGTGGGTGTCGGCTGCCATGTCTCTTGCGCTGCCAGCCTGAGATCTTTTTTGACCAGGAGTAAGGATTGGCCAATGGAGGGCCTTCTACCTAAAGGTGGCCATGCACAGGCCGATAAAAGCTGCCGACAGACCGAGTCGGCAGCTTATTGGCTCGTGTATGGGGCCCCCCGATAGACCGAGTCGGCAGCTTATTGGCTCGTGTATGGGGCCCCCAGATCTCGATCGGAAGGGACTAAAAATCCCGTCAGAACGCGGCCACATCTGTTCGTTGATGCGTTCCCGCGATTCAATCCGCCTGTTAGGCATCGTTAGGATCCGATAGTTGGGCCCTAGATCGGATCAGCCCGATATTGCCCACCTCAAGGTGGGCATATCGGAGGGAGATCCGCTCGTTTGGCGACATCGCCAAACGAGCAGATCTCTCCATGTATGGCCAACTTAAGCTGGGAGTTGGCAGCCTGTGGAATATGACTAGAGGTCACTAGTGAGGGCTACCATGTTGGATTTACTTTGTCCTGGCTCCTGTCTGCTCCGACTTTACAACTAAAAACCTTAACCTGCGCTTGTGCTGAATAAATTTAGTAAAGCAGGAGGCCAGGGAACGTGCCAGGATTATTCCATTTTTTTTTTGTCTGTAATGTGTGATTTTTGCCATCGTTGCAATTCGGAGCTAATTAGTTTTGCAGGGCACCCACAATCCTCTTTGTATCTATTCTTCTTCTTTACATAACCCGTGGGTGGGTTCCGCGTCTGGAGAGCCACAGCCGCTTCTTGCCTTCCAGCAACAAGAGTAATTCAATTTTCTCTCTCCTTTCCCAGAACTGGCAGCTTTCCTAGGAAGTGCCATTGTGAGAGGGCCCAGCCCCTGTGTAGTTTTTATTCTTCATCCAGTCCTACAGACAGGGAAACTGCTGAACAATACCTGGGACTAGAATTCATTCTCATAATGCTCAATTATTACTTGCCTTTCCCACCGCCACATGCTAGGGGGTTCTTAGGAACCTTACCAGCTGTTCAGCTCGATTTGTTCTTGTACAATTATATATTTACAGGTAAACTGTCGAGACACTATCCCTAAGGTCATCATTCTCTTATATGATTGGCAAAATGAGTTTGTAGCCAATCCCATGGGCTCTTGTCTAATGGGGGTAACGTTGTGCACTAGACTAGCTCCCCGTCCGCTACTTGTAAGATGTGGGCTTGGACAGTATTTTTACGCCAACTTTTGTTTTTGGTTTAAAGGGGTCATTCACCTTTGAATTAAATTGGGTCTATAATTTGACAGGCCGGCAATGTGAGGTCGGGGAGAGCAAAAGGAAACGCTCAACCCGAATCTGCTCGCGACCCAAACATTTTTTGCAGTAGCCAGCCCACAACTCCCTTAAAGGGCATGTAAAGGCAAAGAAATAAAATCCAATATTTACTTTCTTTACTGAAAAAGACACCTATCTCCACTATACATTAATTAAAAAATGTGTACCGTTTTTATAAGAAACCTGACTGTATGCAGTGAAATTCTCCCATCATTTACTGCTGTGGATAGGAAATGTCAGACGGTCCCTAACTGCTGAGCAGGGAAACAATCATACTTATGAACAGCAGGGGGAGCCTCCCAGCCATGCAAAACTCAAGCAGCTTTGTTTGTTTCCTTGTAGAACAGTCGGCGACTGTGTAGCGATTTGTATTGGATTTTATTTTGGCTTTACAACCCCTTTAGGGCAGAGACACATGCTGCTATTTCTGGAGATTAGTCGCCCAGCGACAAATTATTTTTCTTCGGGCGACTAATCTCCCCGAACTGCCTTCCCACTGGCTAGAATGTAAATCGCTGGCGGGATAGCACTAAGATAACTTCAGCTTTCCATAGTCACCCGAAGTTTCCTCGTGCGGCAACTTCAGGCGACTTCGAAAAATGAAGCCTTCTGAGTGCCATCCCTCCGGTGATTTACATTCTAGGGTTGCTAGGGTAATTTGGGCCCTAGCAACCAGACTGCTGAAATTGCAAACTGGAGAGCTGCTGAATAAAAACCACAGATAAAAAAAATGAAAAACCAATTGCAAATTGTCTCGGAATATCACTGTATATCATACTAAAAGTTAACTCAAAGGTGAACAACCCCCTTTTAATATGGACACTCACGCCAATACAAATAGCAGGGTGGGAGACTCCGATACCTGAAGCAGTGGAATGTGACTACAATATGAGAGAACAGAAAGAGAGGAGCATTTGTACCCATTGTGTCATCACTTGCACAGTGACATCATGGACTGGAGTCAGACGCATCAATATAAAGGTTCCTCAGAAGTCTCCAACAAAGCCTGGGGGTTTCAGCGCATGTGAAGGGGGTGGATTCGGCCAATCAGAACAAATAAATACGATTGTTTGAATAATTTATTGCTTCAAGCAAAGTTTCCATGTATCCACAAATAAAATGTAAAAAGTTCAGATTTACAGTCCATTCCAAAATGGATGTTTTTGCTCAGGTACAGCTCTTGCGCTCACCTTGTAAACTCAGTTGGCGGGTGTGCAAAACGCTTGATCAAAGATGGCTGCTGCATAACGTGGGCAACGGGGGAAAGGAGCAGCGGGATCACTAAAGGTTACCTCTTACTATTGATGGAGATGGTACCATAGAAGAAAAAAAAATGCAAAATTCCCATTATTCCAATTCCTGATCTGGAAACAAGTATACATTATTCTCATTAAAATGGGAACTTCAACTGAATATCCTTTTACATAATGAAAGAACACCTTTAACACGATCAGTTGCATTATTAGTTCTTTATGTCTTTCCCTTATTTGAATGTCTCACATGCCTACTTTTTGACCAACACTGCAAAACTTAAGGTAGATCTCTCCTACAGGGCCACTTTTTGCATTTTACAACCATCCCAGGAGCCCGTTGTGTACGGAGGTCTGTGCGACCTGAAATTAGTATTTAAAGGGCATGTAAAGTCTAAAATAGAATAAGGCTAGAAATGCTGTATTTTGTATACTAAATATAAACATGAACTTACTGCACCACAAGCCTAATTAAACAAATAATTTATGCTTTCAAAGTTGGCTACAGGGGGTCACCATCTTGTAACTTTGTTAAACATCTTTGCAAGACTAAGACTGTGCACATGCTCAATGTGGTCTGGGATGTTTAGGGATCATTATAAACAAAGCTGCTTGAGTTCTGCATGGCTGGGAAGTAAGGCGAGGGCTCCCCCTGCTGTTCATAAGTATGATTGTTTCCCTGCTCAGCAGTTAGGGACTGTCTGACAATTCCTATCCACAGCAGTAAATGAAGGGAGAATTTCACTGCATACAGTCAGGTTTCTTATAAAAACGGTACATATTTTTTTATTAAAGTATATTGGAGATTTCTTTTTCTTTTCATTAAATAAAGTTAAAATGGAATTTTATTTTTTTGCCTTTACATGCCCTTTAAGAGAAGGGAGGAGGATTGATTACAGGGGGAGGCCAGAGCTTGTAGCGACTGATAAAAGCAAATGCAGCTGTTGATTTTGAGGCTTGTTATAAGGAATCACAAAGTGGAAGCATGCGTGGCCGCTTCATTACCAGAGACAACGGACGGACAGGTCATATTTCCTTTCATACATTATTATTTCACCTCAAAATTTCTAATCCCAAATAATGAAGAACAGTTCAACCGAGATCATTCGTAGGGGTCAGTGCAAAGGTTTCCCTGTCTGTAACACCCTTTTTTAAAGCAAATCTGGTTTAGCAGAAGTATAGCATTTCAGACCTAAAAGAACCCTTTTCTATCCAATGGTAACAGCGCAGTTCATGCATAGGTAAATCTCTCCTGCTCTGGCAGTTAAATTATTGTAATGGCAAGGGCTGTCTGTTACTGCTGCAATCAGGCAAGCTCACCATGCACCTTAGCAGGCTCAAGCCTCGGTTGAAGCAAGCCGAGAGTATTTTTCACCCATGGAGCCTTGAGCATTTTCTATTCTAAACAATGTGCTTGAACCCCAAGCGTTCAAAGTCTATAAAGTACATTCCAGAGAAACCAGGAAAAGCGCAACAAGCCACCAGCGAGGGCTCTAGATCTCCAATAAGTCTTATACAGCGAGCAAGATTTTGTATTAAAGGCTTCCCCTGCTGATCATCAGAATCCTGGCCATCTTGCCTAAACAGAATTATATGGCTGAGGTGCACTGGATTGTTCCTTAGAGGGAAATGAAATTAACATTCAAGGACTCTAAACTCTAATCTCGATTCTACCATAAATATTCATGTTATTCCATTGGAATTTCTCTAAATACGAATTTTGTTCCGTGGGACTGATCCCATAATGAGCAGAACCATCATCGGCTCTTTAATCAGGAGCCGGGAGAACATTGTCCATCAAGCACAGCGCCCCTAGAGGTCACATAACGACACTACAATTGGGCAAGGAGTTCCTCGATTTTCAGAATACAGCCGAAATGCACGAGAGAATTGGGAACACTGCACAGCACTCGCTGAACAGGATCTGTCTGGCATTGGTCTTCTATTCCAAGGTACTACCCATGTGTTGTTAACTCGAGGCAAGCAACATAGCAGCTCCAATACATGCATAACTCCAGATACACACTGGATAACCACTCCTCTGCATTTAAAGCTAAGTAAAGGGAAAGTACAACTGAAGGAAAGCATATTTAATGAGTGTGCTTGCATCTTGCAGGTTATGTGCAAGCTCAAACCGATCTATTAAAGGTATATTAAGAATAAACATGGCCCAGTCTCCCTCCCCACTATCATTTCAATAACTGTATGAGAAGAGGGTTTTGAGCTCATCAGTAGAAATCCAAGTGCAAGGGTTTTGAGTTCCAAATGTAAACGAGCATTTAACCTACAACTGAATATTGAAGAGTAACGATGTAATAAATATGTACAGGGACAAGGAGGGACCATAATGAGTGTATGTGCAAATGGAAGGCGGGATATAAGCGAAACCCTGCAGCCCAAGTCCTTAGTAAGCAGTTATTTGTGACAATTACAGAACATTACCTGTGCGTTTGCCTGTCTCTCAGGGCAGATCTGGGCCAATCACAAAAGCAGCAGCGAAAGTTCAGTTCATATATTAAGTTCAACATGAAGCATATACTGTTTAAAAGCAATAGCTTTTAGAGCTGTCTCAGCCCAATGCTTCTCAACAGCAGCCAGAGTGCACGGAGCACGTGCAGTGTTGCTGGCACTAAAAACCAAGATGGCGACTCCCCAGGACAAGGATGTAAGGTGTGGATCATTGCTGCTAAAGGGCAGTGGAACCTTTCTGCTGGTACAGTGAGCTCAGTGTATATATAGTAAAGGCTTTAGGAAGAAATATACATACCTCCGCTTCATCTAAAAGGAAGCCCCTAGATGTGTCAAGCATAAACATGCTGCAGAAACATTGTGTGTGTGTGTACATACACTTTAAATACACATATATCTTTGACTTGTTTTTTCGAGTGTGCCGTATTCTCGTCTCCCCACGTAGCACAAGCCGCCAGTAAAACGATCAGAAAAGCTCTGTTACAAGGCCATGTAGTAAGGGCTGATGTACTAAAATTCATAAAAATAATTTTAACATGTTTTATCTCTCTCTCTTTGGGGCAACGTTTAACCACGGGGAATAATGGACGATGCCGCGTTAGAGCAGGGAAATCTTTTCAAGAAAGAATGGCTTCCAAAAAAGCAAAGACTCATGCCAAAAACACTAGAAAAATGATTTGCCATTGAGTTAACGGATGCCATTAAGGTCAAATTATAACACATACAGATCTTAGGAATGATGATGCTCAGCAATATCCTTATTTATTAAAGCATTTTCTATGTATAGTGTCTATATGAATTAGTGTCAATATTTGGTTCCGGATTTGGAATTTTTCTGACGAATGCAAGTGCCGCGCTGAACCATGTGACTTTTTGCACGCCAACAAGGAAGTTGTATTTTTTTTCCCCGCTCACGGTTAGTGGTTCTTTTTAATCCTTCCTCCGCCTAATTTGCATTTTCAAATTATGTCTCAGTTTAAGATTAGGGATTGGGTGCATCCCTACTATGAATTGAAGTGAGTGCAGTTTTACAGTATCCCACATGCAGCCAACCTGCTGGGACCTGGGAAAGTCTTTCCAATACCATGGGTTCCACTTCATAGCAGTGTTTCTGAGCTGTGCGGCAACACCCGTGCTAAAAGTACCAGCCGTGGGAATGGAAACACCATTGTGTGGGGCTCTGTATATTCACACAACTTTAAGGGAAACAACAATCAACGCACCACTTAATTGTTCTGCATAAAGGTGAGGTTTTGGCTTCTATAGTCCTGCTAGCCTTTAAGGTAGATGTTTACTTTGACATCATATTGTTTTTGACTGACCTATTCTTAGCAACTTTTCAATTGGTCTTTATTTTTTAATTTCTTAGGGAATTTGATATTTTTCTATTCTATTCTATTATTACATTTCAATTGCTATTCATGTAGCATATCCTTATCTGTCTCTTGAGGCCCTTTTCTCTTCGCCTGCCATTATGACTTGAGGTGGCATAAGACGTAACAATTATGATCTTTCTTGGAAAGATCATTCATTTCAATACAAACGTGTAGAGCTGAATCATCAGATATACAGGTAGAAACAATAGATTTATACCTGTATCTGACGATTCAGCACTAACAATGGCCGATGTTTGGGTGACTTCAAAGGCGCCCTATCAAAATTTTCCATCCAGCCCAATCGACATGCCGACCGTTATCCAAGTCTTCTGCCGATATTGGTCGACTCGTTTCCCACCATACACGCACGGAATAAGAGTACGAAAATTTGTTTTGTACAATATTATCTGTGTCTCTATGGCCACCTTTAAGCCCGCCATACATGGGCCTATATATAGGCTGGTTTGAAACAACTTCTAGTTAATGCGCCCTCTCCCAACAAGCCTGCATAGGCCTCCTTTAGGATCCAATTGTTGGCCTGGGGTCCAACAGTTTGATGAGCTCTATTTGGCCCAGCACGGAGGCTGCTAAACGTGATGATCTTTGTGTGTATGACCAGCTTAACAAACCCGCTGGCCTTTTTCAGCAGGATTCGGATTCAGCTGAATCCTTCTGCCCGGCCAAAACGAATCCAAATTTGCATATGCAAATTAGGTGCGGGGATGGAAATTGCGTGACTTTTTGTCACAAAACAAGGAAGTAAAAAATGTTTTCCCCTTCCAGCCCCTAACTTGCATATGCAAATTAGGATTCGATTCACTATTCGGCCGAATCTTTCTCAAATCTTTTTGCCCTTAACTGATTTGCAAGGTTGTCTCCATTTGAGGCTCTTAAAGGGGAAGGAAACCTAGTCGGCGCAAACCCCCCCACCCCCCTCCCGTTTGTTGCCCACCCTCCCTCCTCCCCCCTGGCCTACCCGTCCCGCTGGGCAAATGCCCCTAACTTGTTACTTACCCTTCTGCGCAGGTCCAGTCCAGGGAGTTCACCGACTACATCTTCTTCCACGCGATCTTCTTCCTGCTTTGAACGGCGCATGCGCAGTAGGATCATTTCGCCGGTACGATCTACTGCGCATGCGCGTGACTTTTGGTGCATGCGCAGTAGATCCGTACCGGCGAAATGATCCTACTGCGCATGCGCCAAAACGCCGTTCACAGCAGGAAGAAGATCGTGTGGAAGAAGATGTCGTCGGTGAACTCCCTGGACTGGACCTGCGCAGAAGGGTAAGTAACAAGTTAGGGGCATTTGCCCAGCGGGACGGGTAGGCCAGGGGGGAGGAAGGAGGGTGGGCAACAAACGGGAGGGGGGGTGGGGGGTTTGCGCCGACTAGGTTATCTTCCCCTTTAAAGGGAAAATGCAACAGTCTGCTTATAGATCTTATGCCTTGAGAGAACACAAATTTATATTGCACCATAATTTTAGTTTTAGTTATTAGTGTTGCCTTAAAGGGAAAGTACACCAGTTTTCAAATGAAGTTTTATCTGTTAAACCGTAACATAAAACTTAATTAGGCAGAAAAGTGATGGGAAGTTTCTGTGGGTACAAAACATATTCTGTGCATAAATGATAAGGAGCTGCCATATGCCTGAGATTCTAATCTGCAGGCATAAAGGGGTTGCTCACCTTTGAGTTAATTTTAATATGATGTAGAGAGCTATATTCTGAGGGAATTTGCAATTGGTTTTCATTTTTTATTATTTGTAGTTTTTGAGTTATTAATCTTGTATTCAGCAGCTCTCCAATTTAGTTTTAGCAATCTGGTTGCTGGGGTCCAAATTACCCTAGCAACCATGCACTGATTTGAATAAGACACTGAAATATGAATAGGAGAGGCCTGAATAGAAAGATATAAACGTAGTAATAACAATAAATTTATATCTTTACAGATCATTTGTTTTTAGATGGGGTCAGCATATGAAAGCTGGAAAGAGTCAGAAGGTGGCGAATAATTAAAAAACTATTTATAAATGAAGACCATTTGAAAAATTGCTATTCTGTAACATACTAAAAGTTAACGTAAAGGTGAATCGCCCCTTTAAATAAAGCAGCACCAGTAAGCGATCATAAATATGGGGTTCCCTTGTTTGCATGAGGGAATGATGTACAGTGAATAAAGTAACCCCTATTGTAAAATAGAGAAATATTAAAACCCACAGAGGTTTTCCCTGTCCATATAAAAGCACAAAGACCAAAAGCTTTCATACAGGTCAAGGAGCTCTTAGATGAGTTCCAATATCCTTATAATACACAAAAGCCATGAATATCTTGTAAATTATATCCTTATAAACAGTGAGTTCTGATGTCATCAGTTATAAAAGGTGAGTTCTGATGTCATTTCTGTCATGACTCACTGAAATTTGTGTATTATAATAAAGTACCCCCTGTTGTAAAATATGAGGATATTAGAAATTACATCGGAGTTCCATGACCTGTATAAAAAACAACTCTGGCTTCAGCCTCGTGTTTTTATATGGTCATGAAACTCCTTGGTAACTTATAATATGATTATATTTTATAAGAGGGGGTACTTTATTCACTATATAATACACAAAAGCCATGAATATCTTGTAAATTATATCCTTATAAACTGTGACTAGTGATGTCATCAGTTATAAACGGTGAGTAGTGATGTCATTTTTGTCACATTAAAACGTGTGTATTATAATAAATAAAGTACCCCTTGTTGGAAAATATGGATATTAGAAGTAACCTCTGAGTTCCATGACCTGTATAAAAGCACGAGGCCAAAACTCCCTGGTGACTTATAATATCCTTATATTTTACAATAGTAGTAGTAGTTTATTCAATGTATATTTTACAGCAGGGGGTCCTATAATGATATAACCTACCTCTGCCACTGAACTCACGTGGAAGGGACGGCCGATGCTCAATCAACTAAGCCCCAATGCTTTCCATTCTGTTTAAGGGAAAAACCAGCAGCTCATCAACCTTGCCAATAAATAGGGTATATTCTTTTTTCCTTTAAATAAATTAAAATGCACAAGTCGCTGTCCTTTACAAATCCACAAATGGCAGTATCATGAAATAGAATCCATTAACAAAAAAAAAAAAAAAAAAAAAAAAAAAAAAAGTGTCTGGCTCTGTCATATAGCATTTGAAGTTGAATGAATGCACATACATTTAATGCTCTGATATCATCCGGGAAAAAGCAGTTCCCACCCCGACCCCACTGAAACGGTTACAACTCTTTAAAATCCAACAATGTAAACACCACTACACACAGTACTGAACTGCCGTCACTCACACGGGATCAACTGGGGGTGCATCGAATGTGTTACCCACCCCTTTGGCACGGATGGGGGTTTAACCAATGAAAAAGGACGTGACCCGAGTGAATTGTGTATGTACTCGGTTCCAGCCGTCCCACAATGCATTGCAAATTAAATAAATGACCCCTCCCCCTCGGGCATCCCAGCCCGCCCCATTCCAATGCCCTGCTAATGCTTTATAGTGCCGGGCACACGTGGGAATATAAAGATAAAAACACTTTCTGGCACCTTTCTAAGCCATGGTAACAAAGTGCCAGAACAATTTACCAGCGTTTAGAGCCCTTTCAAATTCAAGGCAGAAAAAGGTGTAAAGTTGTTAAAAAAAAAAACTAGATTCTGTGTTAAATTTCCAGGAAAGGTCCAGAGTTTCCAAAGTAAGAACAGGGCTCGGCTTTCTAAGTCTGCTCATCTCGACTCTGATGGTCTGTGCCCAAACATGGAATACAGTCGGTTTTCTCTTCGCTTTTCCTTCGCTCCATTTCCCATTCCACAAACGTATCGAAGAGACTCGGCCAGGCCTCGTCCTCGCTGTAATTGCTGAGGTCTGGTCCGATCACCTGAGTAAAGTTTAGGAACATGTTCCACGTGTCCCGGGAGATTCCCTTGATCCCTGAGGGGTTCTCCGTTAGGAATTCTAACCATTGGTCCAAAATAAGGGGTTTGTTTTGGGTGAACACTAACTTCCACAGGGCGATGGCTATTTCCCGGTGCAGAGACCGTTGCCCTTCTTCAGAGTCCAGGCCAAACTGAAAGGTGAAGCGATAAAGATCCTTAAACTTATCCTCTTGTTTGGCTTCGTTTAGCAGGCCGGGGAACTGGGAGCAAATACTTTCTATTCCGTCTGCGTTTATTGATTTGCAGCCCTCGAAAAACTCCCTCCTGTTAGTGGTGGGGAAAGAAATTGGGAGAGTCAAGTTAAAAATGACTATGAAGATTTTCATTCATCCAGGTCGTGGTATATCTAGTATAAGTAATTTCTAGAACAACTGGACTTGCTGAGTAATCATTGAAGACTTTCACTACTCATCCGAGCAGCTTCTTCGGGTTGAACTGAAGAAGCTGATCGGATGAGTAGTGAAACGTCTTGAGTGATTACTCAGCAAGTCCAGTTGTTTTAGAATTACGTATACTAGATCAAGTTAATAATGAAAGTAAAAAGAAAAGGGACACATGCAAATGAAACATGGAGGGTCTATTCTCCTGTGTACCCCAATACCCAACATATATAGAACACTTGCACAGCTGAAACATGGAATCTCACTGGGAAAATATAGATATGTGCAGAGCTTAAAGGGATAGTCATGGGAAAAAAAATTTTTTTTCAAAATGAATCCATTAATAGTACTGCTCCAGCAGAATTCTGCACTGAAATCCATTTCTCAAAAGAGCAAACAGATTTTTTTATATTCAATTTTGACATTTTGTCAATTTCCCAGCTGCCCCAAGTCATGTGACTTGTGCTCTGATAAATGTCAATCACTGTTTACTGCTGTACTGCAAGTTGGAGTGATATCACCCCCTCCCTTTTCCCCCCCACCAGCCAAACAAAAGAACAATGGGAAGGTAACCAGATAACAGCACCCTAACACAAGATAACAGCTGCCTGGTAGATCTAAGAACAGCACTCAATGGTTAAAACCCATGTCCCACTGAGACACATTCAGTTACATTGAGAAGGAAAAACAGCAGCCTGCCAGAAAGCATTTCTCTCCTAAAGTGCAGGCACAAGTCACATGACATGGGGCAGCTGAGAAATTGACAAAATGTCTAGCCCCATGTCAGATTTCAAAATTGAATATAAAAAAATCTGTTTGCTCTTTTGAGAAATGGATTTCAGTGCAGAATTCTGCTGGAGCAGCACTATTAACGGATTCATTTTGAAAAAATGTTTTTTTCCCATGACAGTATCCCTTTACGAGAAGGTTAAAGGGGAACTAAAACCTTGGGGTTGCTCTAAACCAGTGATCCCCAACCGGTAACTTGTGAGCAACATGTTGCTCTCCGACCCCTTGGATGTTGCTCCCAGTTACCTCAAAGCAGGCGCTTATTTTTAAATTCCAGGCTTGTAGGCAAGTTTTGGCTGCATAAAAACCAGGTGTATTGCTAAACAGAGCCCCCTGTAGCTGCCAGACCACACAGGGGCTACCACATAGCCAATCACAGCCCTTATTTGGCACCTTCCAGGAACATTTTTGTGTTGCTCCCCAACCCTTTTTACAACTGAATGTGCCTCACGGGTGAAAAAGGTTGGAGACCCCTGCTCTAAACAGTAACCTCTCATACCAGGTTGGCACTGCTCCCAGTATCCCCTGCTCCCAACTTGGCAGGCCCATGAAAGAAACATGGCGGCACTGTGCCCATGTACCCTGGGCCCGGTGTATTTTTACAGAAGAGAAGCACCGGCCTTGGGTTCCAGGTTAGCAAACAGATTCAATGTAGTGATGTGCAGGTCCGAAACCTGTGGGCAGGGCGGTGGAGTCAGTACATAAATCGTTCAACTACTCAGTTTTTACAGGAACACCAGAAAGTCAAAGTAATTAAAAATATAATATACTGTTGCTCTGCACTGGTAAAAGTGATGTGTTTGCTTCAGAAAATCTACTATAGTTTATATAAACAAGCTGCTGTGTAGCCATGGGGGCAGCCATTCAATCTGAAAGAGAAAAGGCACAGGTTACATAGCAGAAAACAGATAAAACACCTTTGTAATCAACAAGGCTTATCTGTTATGTGCTTTGTAACCTGTACATTTAACCGGTAAATTTAGGTTTATCTTTTGCTGTTTAGGGTTGGAGCAGGTTCTGAGAATATCTGACCCGCACATCTCCTATTCACTGTGGGATGCTTAATAAATTGGCACCCCAAGTGTCCCCTTTAATCCATAAGATGCAATATATTAATGAACTTTGCAACTAGGGGAAGGTGGAGGTTTATGAACTCAAAATATTCAGAGTCCCCTGCAACCAAGACAAAATGTTAAATTCAGTTTGAGTGCAGATGTCCAATATCACCAATATTTATATGTAATTATTTAAATGTTATTAGATATTTGTGTCTATTGCAAAAATCTGGCTAATTCCCTAAATGTGTGCAACTCACCACTAATGAAATGAAGGCAGGGAGGGAGCCAATGTAAATGTCCTTGGGCCAAGCCATAATGGCACTTAATAGAAACAGGTTCATGTAGAATACTTGTGTTGCTTTTGGTTAATGAACAACTGGAAGACTATGTACAGGTCCCGTCAATGTGCACCTACCGGGTAAACTTGCACATGGTAGCCGCCTGAAACTTCCATGCTAGAACCAGTACTCTAAATTCCGTTGGATCCACACACAGGTCGTCGCAAAACCGCTCCATGCCTTCTTCTAAAATGGCATCTTCTCGCTCGTCCTTATAGCGCCGAAACAATTCCTCAATTCTCTGCAAAGAGGACAGCTCAGCACCCACACCCTGCTCCTTTTTCTTAGTGTCAACTCCAACTGCCAGAGGCTGACTGGCTTCTAAAGACGCGTCTCCTTTCTTGGTTCCGTTGACTAGAATTTCTCCGGAGGCCTTCCCGCAGATGGACATGTGCTCTTCCTTGTGGCTAGAACTGCGCTTGTGGGGCTTACTCGATTCCCGCTCACCATTTTTACTGCCTAACGTGGATGAAGGATTCTTGCACTTAGTCACACACTGGCCCATGATGAGTATGGCCAGTGCTAGAGCAGTCCCTGCTGTACCCGACACCCTATAAACCGATGTTCCATACGCGTCAGCATACCATCCAGAGGAGCGCTCTAACCTAGGAAAGAGAGAGCAGATAAACAATTACATGAGCCTACTGGGTATTTCAGCGAAAATATACTTAGAACAAAACAGGACCAAGTACAAGCGAGTGTTTCGGAGCAGACGACCTCGAAAAATGTCAGGCAGCTTGTTTGTCTTCACCAGGCAATAATATCTCTATAAGAATCATGAGTCAGACATGGGAGTTCCCTTGTTCTACTCGGGAGCAAAAGCCATTGGGAACATGCACCGGCTTCAGAATGGGATGAATCCAGGAAAAACTGTTACTCCAAGCCAAGTTTCTGGTTTAATATCTATATGTACAGAACCCCCCCCCCATCAAAGTGCCTGCCCTATGCAAGCTGAACTGTATAGAGAATGGTTTAGTGATTACTATATGCAGAATATACTGGGCTGAACTTTCAGTTTCTGCTTGAAATACACCACGTCGCCCAATAAAGGAAATTCCTAGAATTCTTAAAGCTGCGCAGGTTACAAAGAAGCTGATTCAGTGGGTTTTCATGCGAGGGCTCCTTGTACAGGGGAAGCAAGGAGAATTCCATTTTATCAATGTATCACAGTTACTAATGAACCGATGGGATATATTATGAGCTGTGTTTGCTTCACTTTCTACATCAGCCTCCCTGCAGCTGAAATCAGTCCCTTATCCCAAACGTCACCTTCTCAGCCCAACACGGCCGCACACTAGTGTCAGTTACACACCTCCCCAAGGGCACACATGTATATGACTAGAGCACAGCACCTATATGCACCCACTATCAGCAACAGTCTGCTGACAGTCTCAACGCCCTATAAAAAGGAATGTTAATAGGAATTATCTTTTTAAATATTTCCCAGAAAGGCACAGTTTGTTACATGTGCAGAAGCCTTCACTGTTTGCATTTACATATCAGTATTTACATGCGTCAGAGACCACAAAGAAAAAAGAACTCCTTGCAGAGCTGGATTACACCACTGGGACATAGGAGCATGCTCTCGCTTATCTGTTCGATTATGCTACAGTATAATCACTATGATGCATTTAAAGGGATAATGACATTTCCACTTTTTATCCAACCTCTGTGACCCCCCCCCCCATTATGGCCATTAACTTGAACTCAAGACTCCGGCTCAACTACTTTCCCCAATGTCCCAGAAGTCAAGTATTTGGCTTTGAGGGCAGACTAAACTCCAGATAGAATGAAGATAAATGTAAATCGTGCCCCAGCCTATTGGGACTTTGGCTCGCCTCCACAAGCCTGGCCAAGGACCGGTAACATGGTGAATGTTTTGAAACATTTAACCAGACCATGCCACTTTAAAGGGATTCTGTCATGGAAAAACATGTTTTTTTTTCAAAACGCATCTGTTAATAGTGCTGCTCCAGCAGAATTCTGCACTGAAATTCGTTTCTTAAAAGAGCAAAAATATTTCCTTATATTTAATTTTGAAATCTGACATGGACCTAGACAAATTGTCAGTTTCCCAGCTGCCCCAGTCATGTAACTTGTGCTCTGATAAATTTCAGTCACTCTTTACTGCGCACTGCAATTTGGAGTGATATCACCTCCCCCCAGCAACCTAACAACAGAACAATGGGAATGTAAACAGATAACAGCTTCCTTAAACTGGGCATAGACTTAAAGATTTGATCAGTGCTACGCAATATGTTGGCGCTATATAAATACATGTTAATAATAATCGTACGAATCTCCGATTCGTAAGATTTTCGCACCGTGTGTGCAGTGTCCCGACATTTTTTGTGCCATGAAGATCGGTCGTTCAGACAGGTTAGAAAATTTCTATCGGCTACCGATAATATCTCAGCATGTATTGCCGATCTGACGATATCAGTGGGAGACTGTAGTCTGTTCTTGTACGACTTTATTTAATCTGAATGATTAGTGGCAGGTCGGGAGATGGCACCGAACGAACCTTCGTCCGATATGAAGGTAAATCTGCATGCCTATGGCCAGCTTAACACAAGTTAAGATGTTTTATTATTACAGAGAAAAAGGTAATCATTTTTAAAAATTTGGATTATTTAGATAAAATGGAGTCTATGGGAGACGGCCTTTCTGTAACTCAGAGCTTTTTAGATAACGTGTTTTCAAATATTGGATCCTATACCTGTACATAGAAAAAGGAAACCACGAAGAACAAAAGGATTGCAAGATTAAATTGCTCTCTATGGGAAATGGCATTCCTGGAGTTTGGAGCTTTCTGTATGACAGATCTGATTCTGAGTCATGCACTTGTGTTGTTTGCGATCTGGAAAAGTGTAGTCTGAATGCCATGCATTGTATATCTCACTTCCATTGCATGTGCAGTGTTATTAAAGGGGTGGTTCACCTTTATGTTAACTTTTAGTATGTTATAGGATGACCTGTTCTAAGCAACGTTTCAGTTGGTCTTCATTATTTATAGATTTTTAATGATTTGCCTTCTTCGTCTGACTTTCAAATGGGGGTCACTGACCTCATCTAAAAAACAAATGCTTTGTAAGACTAAACATGTATAGTTATTGCTGCTGTTTAATACTCATTATTCTATTCAGGCCTCTCCTATTCCATCTCTTATTCAAATCAGTGCATGGTTGCTAGGGTGTTTTGGACCCTAGCAACCAGATTGTTGAAATTCCAAACTGGAGAGCTGCTGAATAAAAAGTCAAATAACTCAAAAACCACCATACTTAGTTTTTATGCAATTAAAACTTGCTTCCAATCCTGGAATTTAAAAATAAGCACCTGATTTGAGGACACTGGGAGCAACATCCAAGTGGTTGGAGAGCAACATGTTGCTCACGAGCTACTGGTTGGGGATCACTGCTCTACACCATACTAAAAGTTAATTTAAAGGTGAACCATTTCAAAGGGAATATAACTAGTCCTGTCCATATAAAAATACAGTTTTTAAGCTCTAAGTTAGTGACAGCCACAAGATAAAGGCAAACATGAAAAACAAATGGTCCAACAAACCATTAAAGGTTAAATGGAAGCTAAAATGCCCCTCAAGCACCAGTTTGCTCATTGGAATCCTGCTTGCTACATTCTTTACTTAATGCAATTTTCAACATCCTCATGCCAAGTGGGTTAGCTCAGATACACTCCCTGCCTTCAATCTGACACAAAATCAAATGGGAGTATGTTATTAAATGTATTAAACAATTAAGCAGGATGTCAAGCAAAATAATATGCATCGGAAGCATTGCTGAATTGCTGCGCGGAACACAATAAACGTCAGACGCTGAAATAAACCTTCCTTGGCAAGCCCAATATAATCTCCTCTAATAAAGGAAATAAGCTTAATGATAAGCGACAGCCCTGTACCCAGGGGATCCATCTCCCATAACCATGGAGCAGAGAAACCAGGGCAGCCAAGTATAGGGTTAACCATAGCGCAATGCCCTCGTGGTGAATACAGTGTTAAACACCTGGCAGCTAGAAGCGGCCTCCCAGCACAGTAACAAGGCAGAAGTTAGATTTGGCACCTTGCAGTTAAAGGAAAGAAAATGCTTAAAAGAACAGTAACACCATCGAATTAAAGTATTGAAAATATAACGAAGTGCTGCCTTGCACTGGTAAAACTGGTGTTTGCTTCAGAAACTCTACTATAGTTCATATAAACAAGCTGCTGTGTAGCCATGGGGGCAGCCATTCAAGTCACACAGCAGATAACAGATGCAGTCTGCAGAATCCCATTGTATTCTATTACAGAGCTTATCTGTTATCTGCTGTGTATCATGTGCCTTTTCTCCTTTTTTTTTTGGTGCATCCCTACCTCATACAAATTAAGGGTGAACGTATGACTCCACAGCTCCCTTCTTTCTGGAGCCAAAGTCACAGATCTGTAGCAAGGGAAATAATTGTGTCAGACTGTATTCTGGGACAAATTACTGCACCAGTCGAAAACAGTGGGCTCCAACCATTGTGACAAACGCTGATTAACACACACTAAACCTATTTAGCACCTATGTGTCACCATTTAGAGTCCACATTCATTGGGCACCAGCTATTGTTACTTGCTTTAGGAATAATGGGATTCTGCATGGGAAACAAAGATAATAGAAACCACCTAAATAATCAAGCAAACAAGGTAAAAACCCCAGGCATTTAAATGCTAACTGGTTCAGTCAATATTGTGGCCCTAATGTGCTCTTTATCAAGAGATATATACGTATTCATGCACTATTTAATTTACTACACTAACTCAGTACATACGGACCATTTATATGCTGAAATGTAATATTATATATATATATAAATACAGATCACAACAGTAGTCTGGGGAGCATAGAAATAATGGTAATAAATGTAAGTCTTGTGCCACAAATAATTGTATTATCAACACAATCTCCCAATCAAATTGAATTCAACATTCTTGTCCCTTTCATTACACCAGACAAACATGTCAGGACATGCCCCCGTCTCCTAAATTTGCAAGTTCCTTCTCCTGGATTTTAAAGGGTCTGTTTCTATCATACGGTTCTGAATCCCAAGTCATGAGTGTTAATTAAAGTCATGTAAAGTCTTTATTAAAAAATAACTTACTGAAACTCTGCTTGCACTCAGGCGACAGGCAAAAGGGCGACGATCCATCGTATGGCGCTCGATTTCTCCTCCATGCCTTCTAAAGGAGAAATCAAGTGCAGCACGGTGGGTCGTCGCTTTTTCTGAAGAGGAGCACATGCGGAGTTTCAGTAAGTTATTTTTAATAAAGACTTTGCGATCTTAAAGTTACATATGTCTTGGTGGTTTTTTTTTTCATTCTATACAAAGAATTTTTTTTAAAAAAAAAACATTGACGTTACTGGTCCTTTAAGCAAATCAATGCATGGTTTCTAGGGTAATTTGGACCCTAGCTACCAGATTGCTTAAGATGCAAATTGAAGACCCGCTGAACAAAAAGCGAAATAATTAAAAAAAACCTAAATAATAAAAAATGAAAACCAATTGCAAACTGTCTCAGAATATCACTTTCTACATCATACTAAAAGTTATCTCCAAGGTGAACAAACCCTTTAAGACCTGGCAACCCTGCTCAGAACACTGATCTGCTGCAACTCTTGCCAGTAATACTTCCTAAGCCCTTCCAACTCCCATTATCTAACCCCATCAGATGCCAGGGGAGCCGTGAGTTGTAGTTGAGCAGCTGTAGGATTAAGATCATAATCTAGAGCTGGTATGTTAGGCCAAACCATTACTGATACAATATGTGGGGGGGGGGGGTCAGAGCTGAAAATAAAGGAGAGAAGACCCTGGGGGTTACAATTATCACAAATAACCAGTGTGAACCCCCCACCCTCCAGCTGTGGTTGATCCCTGAGGAGCAGCAGTAGGACAATAGGGGGCTGCAGGTACAGACTGTGTATAATATATCAGTAGAAACACTACACTGTGCCTGCACTCACTCACATAAATAAATCAATATTATATACACATAAAAAGCCGGCCCCTCCGCCTGCTCACCATGACTGCCGCATCACTTCCTGCTTTGCCCCATTTCTGCTTCAGATATTCCCGGGGAGCCGGCAGCACATCACTCACTCGAGAGCCTGCGACGTCCGCACCTTTCATCAACCCCCCCTCCTTCCTTTCCTCCAGCCCTGCCGTGACGCTCCCGTTGCGACCGGCGCACTTCTAGCGACGTCACAGGCTAAACAAGGGCGAAAAGAAAAGTGACATCAGTGTTCTCACGGGGATCCGCCCACAGAGGTGGCTTGGTGTGGGCGTGGCGTGTTGCGGAAGAGGTAAGATATCGGCGCTGTCAGTGGCTGTGATGCGGCGCTGTCAGTGTTGCCAAGTTTAGCGCCAAATTGGGCTACTTTTAAAATGTAGTGGCGGGTTTTAAAAGTCCAAACCCGCCAATTTAAGGATTTGGGTTCGTTTTGGAGGTTGCCGCGGGTTTGGACTTTTAAAACCCGCCCAAGTTTTACAATGCAAATTGTACTAACGCAGCTCACTGGAGACGACGCAGCTGCGTCACGCTCACTAGACTCTGAGACTGCCGGGCTGCGCGCTGACGCCACCCACCACGTGGTAAACGTCTGTCAGACGGTCGCTGACGTCACGGCGCCGCCCCCTGTTTCTAAGTAACAGAAACGCGTCAGGAAAACATCCAGGCGCTTCAAACATGCCAACAATATCAGCTGCTGCTCCTCATGCCGGTAAGCGGAAGCTCCAATTAGAGACCCCGAGTATCAAGGGGGAATTATAGTTAGTCAGTAACATATCCGTTTATTGTCGAATAGAATTCTAATCTAAGCACCTTCCCTACATTCCACATTTTCCCTGGGTTTAAAGCTCGGTGTAAATGCTATTTTGAAGGGGTAAAATTAATTTTACGTATGTCACAGAATGGCTAATTCTTAGCAACTTTTCAATTGGCCTTCATTTTTTCTTTTTTTAATGATTTGCCTTTTTCTGACTCTTTCCAGTCTCAAATGGGGGGTCACTGACCCCATCTGAAAAACAAATCATCTGTAAGGCTACAAATGTATTGTCATTGTTACTTTTTATTCTCTTTCTATTCATATATTCAGTGATTGGTTGCTAGGGTAATTTGGACCCTAGCAACCAGATGGATGAAATTGCAAACTGCAGCGCTGCTTAATAAAAAGCTAAATAAGTCAAAAACCACGAATAATAAAAAATGAAACTCAATTGCAAATTATCTCAGAATATCACTCTCTACATCCTACTAAAAGTTAACTCAAAGGTGAACAACCCCTTTAACTGCTGGGATGCAGAAAGCTGCAGCTCATTTGAAGGGCCATAGGCTTCCCAGTCTCATTTGAGCAAACAACAGCAGAGCAGCCTTGCTTTATGGCAGGTAATCTAGCTATACCCTGCGGTCAGAGTCACTCTGTACATTATACTGAAAGTTCCTCTATATATATCATTAGATCTTTCTAAAGTGAGTACAATGTCTCCCAGCAGGGCTTCCAAAAAAGAGAGTATACGGCAGCATCCATGACGCAGTCAGAGGAGGAGACGTGGAGCAACTCGCTGCCATTGTGGAAAGAGGAACTGACATTAATGATCCGGATCCACAGCACAAATTCACTCCGCTTCACTGGGCTGCACACTCGGGAAGCCTGGAGGTTAGAAAGTTTCCCTTTATTTGAATGTAGAAAGAAATCCAAAGGCAACACACATACATGTTCTAGTACACACTGTGACGGCTCCAGGTCTGTATGTGGGCAGATATCATGGCTAGTAGTGATGTGCGGGTCGAGAAATTCTCGACCCGCGCCGGACCCTAAACTGCCCCCTCCAAATTCGCACCTGGCCCTCTATTTCCCCCCTATTTATAGACCCACGCCTGTCTATAAATTTAGGCACCCGAAGCCAGTCCCGAAGATTTGGTGCAGGAGTCGGGTCTCGGGCCGGCCCGCACATCACTAATGGCTAGCACAGCTTCCCTAATCTGAGAGCAGAACATTAAAGGGGAACTATTGCAAAAGTTAAGATAGAATCTAAGAATCCTCATACTGAAATAAGATACTTTTTAAATACAATCAATTAAAAATTCTAAACTGTTTCTGAAATAATCAAGTTTATCTTCACTATTACTCTCTCAGCATCTCAGCTCTAATACAAAAGGCAAAAGGAGCCCCCCCTATAAGATATATTAGATCTAACTGTCCGTGAATATCTGACACCCAACTGCTGCATGAAGAGAAACAGATGCTGAGAGAGGAATAGTGAAAATAAACTTGATTATTTCAGTGCCATGAATCTTATAATAGATTTTCATTTTCTAAATAGTTCCACTTTCAGTTAAATTCAAGCTTTACTCCAGGTCATCAGAAGTAATATTTGCAGAAGACAACATGCAACGTCAAATATAAGAGAACAAAACTAGTTTGTATTCCTCATATGCTGCATAAACTATAGCTGTGTCTTAAACTATAATTCCGTAATGTCAACCTTCCACATCTAATCAGCCCAAGATCAATATGTAGTGTAGGATTTTCCAACTGTTGCATGAAGAGAGAATGAAGAGGAATAGTGAACATAAACTTGATTATTTCAGGAACAATGCAGACTATTTAATTGATTATATTTAGAAAGTTTCGTATATGAGTATGATGAAGCTTATATTAAATTTTCATAGTTCCCCTTTAATATTACTAGGTGTTCTCCACCAGCTATTACTGATCTACAGTACGTAGCACCCCCATAGCCTTCAGCTTTCAAGATGCTGGGAGTTGTAGTCCACAGTTGAGGCGACCTCACTTTGGAAATACGTGACTGCAATAAAATTGTTCCAAGGTCATGGGCACATGTTCACAGTTGCCAGAAAGTGGTAACAGCCAATCAGCAGTTAGATTGTGTGGGGAGCGCATGTTTTGATTGACTGTATGCTGGTTACACACAGAGACAAAGTCAGTTGGTTTGGTGCCAGTTTCTGCATTATTGTAGAGTCTAAAGAAACACATATTTCCCTTCTAGTGTCTTCACTGGCTGCTGTGGCACGGAGCAAACATCAGAGATGTCACCACAAGAGGATGGACAGCGGCTCATTTGGCAGCAATTAGAGGGCAAGATGCCTGTATGCAGGTACCAAGTGAAAGCAAATGGATTCATGTATGAGCGTTCACCAAGGGGGTGGGGCTTAATCCGCATGCATACTCACATACACACATACTCACATACTCACATACACACATACTCACATACTCACATACACACATACTCACATACTCACATACTCTCACATAAACACATACTCTCACATACACACATACTCACATACTCTCACATAAACACATACTCTCACATACACACATACTCACATACTCTCACATAAACACATACTCTCACATACACACATACTCTCACATACACACATACTCTCACATACACACATACTCTCACATACTCTCACATACTCTCACATACTCTCACATACTCTCACATACTCTCACATACTCTCACATACTCTCACATACTCTCACATACTCTCACATACACTCACATACACTCACATACACTCACATACACTCACATACACACATACTCACATACATACACACATACATACATACATACATACATACATACACACATATGCTCACATACACACATACGCTCACATACACACATACGCTCACATACACACATACGCTCACATACACACATACGCTCACATACACACATACGCTCACATACGCTCACATACGCTCACATACGCTCACATACGCTCACATACGCTCACATACGCTCACATACGCTCACATACACACATACGCTCACATACACACATACGCTCACATACACACATTCATGCATACTCACATACACACAGACCAGGAGGTTACCTATTGCTGCACAGCTAAGTCTTTCTGTTCAATGTTGCTGCAGGCTTTGATTGTGAACGGAGCAGATCTCTCAGCTAAAGACGACCGAAACTGTTGCCCCGCCCACCTGGCTGCAGCACATGGGCATTCCTTTACTTTACAGTCTATTCTCCGGAGTGGCGTGGTGAGTACTGAGTGGGGTTCTATATGTCACATAGTGTCCCACAGTTACAGCCACAGATACAGCCCCTTTCACTGACTCCATCCATACACTATCCTATACTTTCCCCCTGACCCTATCTTTTTGTATTACTCACACTACCACCGCCTTGCCTTACTCTAAACACTATCCTACAGTTTCTGCCCCTTCTCTGATACATGTATGGAATCCATTATCCGGAAACTAATTATCCAGAAAGCTCTGAATTATGGAAAGGCCGTCTCCCATAGACTCCATTATAATCAAATAAGCTAAAATGCTTTTTCTATGTAATAATAATAAAACAGTAGCTTGCACTTGATCCCAACTAAGATATAATTAATCCTTATTGGAAGCAAAACCAGCCTATTGGATTTATTTAATGTTTACATGATTTTCTAGTAGACTTAAGGTATGAAAATCCAAATTAAGGAAAGACCCCTTATCCGGAAGCCCCCAGGTCCTGAGCATTCTGGATAACAGATCCCATACCTGTACTATCTTGCCTTACCATATGCATTACCCTATAGTTTCCAACTTTTCTGCCCACTGCATCTTTCCTTACTATACACACTATCCCAACCTTTTCTGCTGATGTCAACTTGCCTCACCATATGCATTATCCCATAGTTATTTCCCCATTTAAAAAGAGAACTAAACCCTAAAACGAATGTCTAAAAATGCCATATTTTATATAGTGAACTTATTGCACCAGCCTTAAGTTTCAGCTTGTCAATAGCAGCAATGATCCAGGACTTAAAATTGCACTGGTTTCTTTGCTGCCATTTAGTAATTATCCATATTAATTACTAATCAGCCTTATATTGTGACATTTCTATTCTATGTGTACTGTATATTGTAAGTGGGTCCCTAAGCTCAGTAAGTGACAGCAGCACAGAGCATGGGCAGTGAATCAGCAGAAAAGAAGATGGGGAGCTACTGGGGCATCTTTTGATATACAGATCTTAACTGCTAAAGGGCTGTGATTGCCTTGGGCTGGTACAGAAGCCTAAAACATCATATACAACATTTCTACCTACTTCTTTAGTTAGGCTTTAGCTCTCCTTTAAGTTACTGTACATTAGACACTATACCACAGCAACATCTTGCCATAAGATAACAGTATTTTACAGTCACAGCCCCTTGCCCTGACAGCCCTATACTATACACATTAACCCGTATTTATAGTCCCTACCCTAACAACATTTTGCCTTACTGTATGCACTATCCCATACCTGCAAGACCCTAGAAAGAAAAGAGATGAATCTCTGTGGCCCTATGTACTTTCCTTGTATTTATTTTACATGCAGCCATTG
Source organism: Xenopus laevis (assembly GCF_017654675.1). Lineage (NCBI taxonomy): Eukaryota > Metazoa > Chordata > Amphibia > Anura > Pipidae > Xenopus > Xenopus laevis. Next base: position 112,097,897 of record NC_054387.1, on the reverse strand, counting down.
CTTTGTGGAGCCTCTAGAGGTCACTGCTGAGCATGCCTTTTAATTGCAGCTCTAACTCTATGATATTGGCAGGACATTAACTGCAGTGACAGGACTGGGTGGAAGCCGGTTCACTATGCTGCATTCCATGGGAGACTTGGGTGCTTGCAGCTGCTTTTCCGTTGGGGAGCAACTTTAGAAGATTCTGATGTGAATGGAAACATTCCAGGTAATGTGACAGCAACAGAACTGTATTACCTGTAATATATGGGCATTGTCATTGGCAGATACATTCGATGGTTTCAAGAAAGGTCTGGATGCCTTTTTAAATGTGAGAAAACCCGAAGAGGTACATTTATCAAAGGTCAAATTTAGAATTCATGTGCGTTTTTAAAAACTCCCCTAAACTCGAAATTTGACCAATGGAAATTTATTATAATAAATTATAATAAATTAAATTGACCCAAAAACTCGAATCGAATTCGATTTGAATTGAAAAAACTCGATTCGATTTTTTTCCCCCTGAAAAAAACTCGAATGTCAGAAAGGCTGCAAACAACTCCAAATTGAGCCCTGGACATCTCCCATTGACTTTAACAGCACTTCGTCGGGTTTTAGGTGGCGAATAGTCGAATTCGAGTTTTTAAAGGCCAGAGTATGATGATGATGAGTATTTTTTAAAAAATCTAATTTGAATAACTCCCTAGTTGAATTTGACAATTTTAGCCATAAAAAAACGAGAAGATTCGAATTTGAAATTCGAATTTTCAATTTGACCCTTGATAAATCTGCCCCCAAGTCTTTGAGATTAGCTCTTTGTGCAAAGTTGTTCCAGGGACTGGTCCAATTGCCTTCTCTGGAGTCAGGAAGGATTTTTTTCCCACTCTGAGTCTAATTGGAGAGACTTCAGATGTTTATTATTTTTTGGCTTCCTCTGAATCAACTATTGGTTAGGCAAAAAGGTTAAACTTGATGGATTTTTTCAACTTCATGTACTATATTACTGTATTACCATACATTTGGCCTCCACACCAACCAAGTGGATGTTTATATTGATAGCTAAAGATAGCAATGTGTTTTTCTGAACATGTCTGCAGCTACACAGGGTGAATGTAATAACAAAAGGGTGAATAATGGGGTGCTTGTAAGCTGGCCATTAATACTATGTTTATTGTGTTAAAGCTCATCTGGCTGCTATGGAAGGGCACCTTCACTGCCTCAAGTTTCTGGTGAGTAAAGCCAGCAGTGTGACGGGGGTTTTGGAAGCAACGAACATGAACGGAGAGACTTCAAAAGACTTGGCACAGAAGCTCTATAAGGACAAGGTTGTTCAATATATAGATGGCTTGGAATATGAACGGGACCATCCAGAAGAAAATGAAAGTAAGTGTATTGCTAAATAGCCTTGTGCTCTACATCTGCTCCCAAACTTCCATTGTTTGTACAGAGGATATTACAGCACAATTCAGCAGGAACAGCCCCTAAGTTTGCTCATAGTCTGTACAGAGAGATCCCATAAAACTAGGACAGCATAGGTATTCCTCTGTACTAAGCACAATTCAGCAGGAAAAGTCCCCTGAGTTTGCTCATAGCCTGTACAGAGAGATCCCATAAAACTATGACAGCATAGGTATTCCCCTGTACTAAGCACAATTCAGCAGGAACAGTCCCCTAAGTTTGCTCATAGCCAGACAGATGGATACCATAAACTATGGCAGCATAGGTATTCCCCTGTACTAATCACAATTCAGCAGGAACAGCCCCCTAAATTTGCTCATAGCCTGTACAGAGAGATACCATAAAACTATGACAGCATAGGTATTCCCCTGTACTAAACACAATTCAGCAGGAACAGTCCCCTAAATTTGCTCATAGCCTGTACAGATGGATACCATAAACTACAGCAGCATAGGTATTCCCCTGTACTAAGCACAATTCTGCAGGAACTGCCCCCTAAGTTTGCTCATAGTCTGTACAGAGAGATACCATAAAATTATGGCAGCATAGGTATTCCTCTGTACTAAGCACAATTCAGCAGGAACAGCCCCTATGTTTGCTCATAGTCTGTACAGAGAGATCCCATAAAACTATGACAGCATAGGTATTCCTCTGTTTTAAGCACAATTCAGCAGGAACAGCCCCTACGTTTGATCATAGTCTGTACAGAGAGTGCCCATAAAACTATGGCAGCATAGGTATTCCCCTGTACTAAGCACAATTCAGAAAACATTATTAGGATACATTATTAAGAAAATCTTGTGTAGGTTTAACTTGTTTTCTATTTGCTAGACTTGGCTTTCCCTGCACATGTGGCTGCCTATAAAGGTGATCTAGTGACCCTTCGGAAACTGGTAGAGAGTGGAATTATCAATATTAATGAGCGAGATGACAAGGGGGCCACCCCGTTGCACAAAGGTAATTATAAAACATAGAGATGGACTAAGCCCATGTTGGGTCCCTTAGGTCTGTTATTTGGGTTCCACTGTGTAAGCAGAATCTCAAAGGTATTTAAGTCTTTGCAGTCCAAACCCCACACTGTGTTTATGCTGCTGTGTATGTTGTACTGATACTGAACACTGGGTGGAACCATCACTCCTCAGATCTTGCCTCTATCTGTAAAGATCTCTAGAAGTCTATCTAAAGAACTATAAAACATTTATGCTTGCCCCTTTATTTACAATGGTGAAGTGTACATTTAGAGGCCCATTTATCAAAGGTCGAATTTCAAATTCATATGAGTTTTTAAAAACTCTCCTAAACTCCCATACATTCAAAATTTGAAATATCGAACTGTATTAATGTAATTTAATTTTTAAAACTCTGATGCATTAAATTGATCCTAAAACTCAAATCGAATTTGAATTGAATTGAATTTGAATTTTAAAAACTTGTTTCTAATTTTTTTCTCTGAAAAAAACCTCAAATGTCAGGAAGGCTGCAAATAGCTCCAAATTGATCCCTGGACGTCTCCCATTGACTCACACAGCAATTAGACAGGTTTTAGGTGATAAATAGTCGAATTCTAATTCTTAAAGGGCCAGAGTATGATAAATCTTGAAAATCGATTTTGAATTTTTAAATATACTCGAATAGAATCTGAATAACTCCCTAGTCAGACAATATAAACACCAGCTCTTCCATCAGCTCCTACGCCAACACACCTGCGTCCTCTCACAAAAACCTGGACACACAGACTGATATAGAGAAACAGTTGCATATTGACCGGAATTCTCTGTGGTCTGGGGAAATTTGACAGTTTTGACCATAACAAAATTCGAAAATCTGCCTCCTATTGTTTCTCTTAAGTTAATGAAAGGCATAAGGACTAACCAAGCAGTGTTTCCCCAGCCGCAGGACAGGGCCAGCTAGAATGCTTGCAGTGGCTACTGGAGATGGGAGCAGATTACAACATAACCAACGAAGCAGGGGAGACCCCAAAAGATGTAGCCAAACGGTAACACTCTATCTCATGTATATATCTTTGGTTTCTATGACTTGAGTCAGGATATAAGCCTACAACTTCCTTGGATCTATTGCTGCCTTTAGCTCTCTTGTGCTCTCATCCATCATGTTTAGTATTCTTGAATTGGAACATTACAGTCTCAATAGGGTTCAGTTAACCTCTGAACTGTTGTGTTTCAGTGGATTAAGCCTGGTGACTTGCCTGCAAAGGGTAAATAGTATTGCAGAGGAAACTACATAAAAATGGGATGCGCTCATTGTCAGACTGGCCCACTGGCATACCAAGTGTCAGTGGGCCCTCATGCTTCTAACCATTTGGCCTGTTTCATGGTCATTACCTACTTTTGTAGACTAAATAGATAAATAATAATAAATAATAGAATAGAAAGAAAAGAGACTTGAAAAATAGAGGTTGAGTGATGTGAGGAAGAGAAGAAATAGTTTGGAGAACGGGCCCCTGGACTAGCGCTTTCTGGTGGGGCCCTGGCATCCCAGTCCGACACTGGATGCACTTCCAAGAGTTCGTCCGTTCCTTAGAAGAGAAAGTGTGCCTAATTGTGTATTATTCCTTTAGTAAATAGCCGTATTTAGAATCAAATCTACTCTCATTCGGTCAGGATAGTAACTGCGTCTGTCTATTAAAGGAACAGTTCTGTGTAAAAATAAAAACTGGCTAAATGGATAGGCTGTGCAAAACAAAAAATGTATCTAATATAGTTGGTTAGCCAAAAATGTAATGTATAAAGGCTGGAGTGACTGGATGTGTAACATAATAGCCAGAACACTACTTCCTGCTTTTCAGCTCTCTTGCTTTCCACTGATTGGTTACAAGGCAGTAACCAATTAGAGATTTGAGGGGGGGCCACATGGGACATAACTGTTGCTTTTGAATCTAAGCTGAATGTTGAGGATTAATTGCAGACTCACTGATCAGTTATGTCCCATGTGGGCCCCCTTATAGTCGCTGACTAACTCAGATTTATAGAGCTGAAAAGCAGCTAGTGTTCTCTTCTGTTATGTTAGACATTCACTCACTCCATAAAGAAAATCGAAAATCTGAGGTTCGTCTGTCTATTGCATTTCTTCCCAGGTGAATTGCCTGTTCATTAGTCTCCTGTGCACCCTGTCACCCCACTTTCCTAATATATGGCAATGCTACAGAAAAGGGAAAGGTGGTATAGGCTTCTAGTTGACTGCAGGCAGCAGCTCTGTATGAGTAATTAAATCAACACAAGTTCATTAGTTAATAAACTTAGGGTCAAATATTATTATTCATGGTTCACTACACACCTATAGGGAAAAAAATGTTTCTCATACAATATAGAACTGTTGCTACCAAGAAATATTTTATTTCTGTTGTCCAGTTTTGCCCAGTTGGCTGCTGTGAAGCTCCTAGAAGGGAGTGCAGCAGGAGGAGACTCTGATGAAGAATTAAATGACGATGATCCAGCTTACTTTGAGCGGCACGGAGTGGAGGGTAGCACCGATCACCCTGACTATTTAAACCTAAGTGAGTCGGAGAAGAAACAAGCACGAGGTATGTTCTTTTTGCAGTTGTCCTGTTCCTCATACACTATGTTTCATTACTAGTAAAGCAGCCATATTTCTTACATGCCCAATCCAGTGTTTGCGTAGATTAGATGAATTCTGGACAAGTCATAGTGGAGCAGATGCCACAAGAGCTCAGAGAACAATATGATCTGAGCTGTGTGATGGGGATACTTTTTAACCCTGAGTGCAAATTAGATTAGACACATTAGACACACAGATAAATGGATAAATGCATTACATCTGTACAATATTCATTAAACCATGACTGGTGTGTGTGTGTGTGTATATAAAACTGAAGGAACCCAGTAAACAGCCTACATATATATACCATTTATATAAGTTGGGCATATCTTCCCCACCCAAGCCACATCATTTGTACTGCATATACCCCCTCCCTTTGCCAGCGCCATCACATTTTTCTAAAGCAAATAGCAGCTTTCACCGGGCGGCCATTCAAACACATCATCGGTAACATTCAAACATGTATGCTGTAAAGTTCATGCAATGCAGAATGCAGGGTTACACAGGCACAACATACTTTGATAAAAAGTTCTGCTGGGGTTGAGCAGTATAATGGTTAAGCTGAGCTCAGGAGGGGTGGTTAGGAGAAAAAAATAGGATCAGACAGCTAGAGTTTCTATGGGAACCAGCAATGCTATCTCTTCATTGGTTGTTAGACTGGAGGGTGTGTTTAGTAATCTGAGCTGAGAAGAACTGAGCATGCTCATGAGCCAACAGCCATAATAAATTCCTGAGGGAGGGGGCTGAGTGTGTTAGAGGAGGAGAAGGAATTCTAAGTGAATAAGGGGATGCCACAGCCTTACTGTTAACCTTTTAACAACCACAGAGGCAGGTATCTGAAGATTTCAAATGGGCTGTTCACTGTTTAATCTTCTTGTATAACCCATGTTCTGAAAGGCACCTGGGTGAATGGGCTGCCCTGACACATTTTTTTCCTTACAGAGCGGGCATACAAAAGAATAAAAGATGTTGAGAAGCTCATGGAAGTTGCAAAAGGCAATTACAAACAGCTTGGTGGAATCCTAGAGGAAGACAACCAAAGGAAAAGCGAACAGAAGGAATATGAACGGTATAACTTTAAACCTTCCCTTAGCAGCCCATGTCATTCTGTTTTCTGCTCTTACCTTATACCGAAGAAATAAATACTGAAAAAAATACTGATTTTTTTTTCTTTTCTTTTTTAAAAGAAGGGTACCCACAATTCATGATTTTAATCCAGGCTTTAAAAGTTGTCACCAGCAGCTCCCCTGTCTTGGATCTTGTTAGATTTTAATGCTCCATGTGCTCTGAGCTGCTGCTGAGAAGCTAAACGTTGGGGTCCTGGACTGTTATCAAAATTTGAGCAGAAAGTGAGGTCAAATCTGTCACAGAAGCTGATACTACAGGGCTAATTATTCATTCAGATGCAGAATGCACTGTTTTCAAAGCTGTCGTGTAATATAAATCTAAATTAATAACCAACTGCCTGCTGTAATACATACGTATATATTGAGAGTAGGTCCCTAAGCTCAGGTAAGTGACAGCAGCCCAGAGAATGTGCAGTGAATTGGCTGAAAAGAAGATGGGGTGCTACAGATTTTAGAGACAAATCTAAGCACAAATATATCTATTTCCTATAGTAAACTTACCAAAGTGAAGCAGTGGCCCAGGTGCTCCTGCCCCAGTCCCTCAGCTCGGGGGAGCGGTCAATACGTATAGAATAATAGAAGGTATAGGGCACTCTGAAATCCACATGCAGTTCAGACCGAAAATATTTGTTAAAAAAAGTAGAAAAAAACTTTATTTAGACAAGTATTAAGCTTTATGTGTTTTATGTCCATCTGACACTTAGGGACAGATTTATTAAGGGTCGAATTGAAAATTCTAATTCGAAATTTTTTTATGGTCAAAACTGTCAAATTCGACTAGGGAGTTATTCAAATTTGATTTTTGAGATTTATCATACTCTGGCCCTTTAAGTATTTGCATTAGACTATTCACCACCTAAAACCTGCCGAATTGCTGTTTGAGTCAATAGGAGAGGTCCAGGGATCAATTTGGAGCTATTTGCAGCCTTCCTGATCATTCAAGTTTTTTGAATTCGATTCGAGTTTTCAGTTCGAATCAATTCAAAGGAAATGGTGCAAAACGCCAATTTTAGCACTACTTCAATGTAATAAATCCTATAACATTGACAAAAATAATAATAAAGAGGAGGAAATATACTCACAGTTCACCCCAGTCTATGGGTACATGTATATGGAGCAAGAACAGAAATTGTTTTCTCCAAAAATAATCCAATTAACATAATTAGTTTTCATGACATTAGCAGTTTAGAACTAATAGTTTTTTGTAACAAAACCAAGTTTAATTCTGTATTCGGGATGAATTCGGGTGAATATTGAATTATGCGTTCCTTATCCTTTAAATCATTTTTGCACTTGAATGCTTTCATGTTTCCAGTAACTCCCATTAGCATCAGGAATTCCAAGGGTGTTAGTAATCAGTTCTGAGCTGAGTACTAACACTGATAGAAAGTGAAGGTGCTGAGCAATCTGTTCTGTCTCTTCTGTTTCTGCAGTAAGATCAAAGAACTAGAGGGACAGTTAGAATATGAACGCTTACGCAGAGAGAAGATGGAACTCCAGCTGGATGAGTACAGAGTGGAGATTGCTCACCTCAACAAGAGTCTAGAAAAGATGAGGCCCCCCTCAAGCCTCTCCACTGTGAGTACACTGTATATTATTGTTCTGAGCTACATAGCTAGTCATGAATGCACTACCCACTCCCGAGTTTGCCCCCGGCCCTTAGCTGCCCAATAACAAGAAGGAACCAAAAGAAACAATATAGCAGCTGCAATAAGACACAGTCCAGCCATGCTGTTAAAATGATACTGTCATGGGAAAACATGTTTTTTTCAAAACACATCAGTTAATAGTGCTGCGCCAGCAGAATTCTGCACTGAAGTTCATTTCTCAAAAGAGCAAACAGATTTTTTGTTTATATTTAATTTTGAAATTCTACATAGGGCTAGACATATTGGCAGTTTCCCAGCTGCCCCAGTCATGTGACTTGTACTCTGATAAACTTCAGTCACTCTTTACTGCCGTACTGCAAGTTGGAGTGATCTCACCCCCCAGCAGCCTAACAACAGAACAATAGGAAGGTAGCCAGATAGCAGCTCCCTAACAACTGCCTGCTAGATCTAAGAACAACACTCAATAATAAAAGCCAAGTCCCACAAACACATTCAGTTACATTGAGTAGGAGAAATAAAAGTTTGCCAGAAAGTATTTCCATCCTAAAGTGCACAAGTCACATAACTGGGGGCAGCTGGGAAACTGACAATATGTCTAGCCCCATGTCAGATTTCAAAATTTAATATAAAAAAAATCTGTTTGCTCTTTTGAGAATTGGATTTCAGTGCAGAATTCTGCTGGAGCAGCACTATTAACTGATGTGTTTAAAAAAAAAAAAAAAACATGTTTTCCCATGACAGTATCCCTTCAAGTTGATTTTGTTGCATATTATTGTTGCTGTTGCACAGCTAAATTGTGTAGTATTAATCCTGCAGTACAGACATAATAGGGCTTGTTGTTGCCCCACCCAGGGTGCAAAGTGCAAAAAAAGCCCACAATCTGCCAGTTTTTGCACCTTGGCCATTGCATGGGTTCAATGAGCAGATTGCTCCAGGCGTCTTTGCACTGCACTTTGAATCAAACACGGCAGCTGGATTGTGTCTTATTGTACAGAATTAATGCTACAGCTGTGAACAATTGCACATTGTATGGCATAAATAATTATCCCTAAAGCCATGGCAACTTCAATATACACTTAAAACAGCGGCACTTTCCATAGATTTTCCCCCCTCTTCATTAAAGGACCAGTAACATAAAAAATTTTTTTTAAAAATTTGTTCTTCTAGAACAAAAAAAACACAAAGACAAATGAAACTTTAAAATCACTAAGTCTTTATTAAGAAATAAGCTTGCGCTCCTCTTCAGAAAAGGCACAGCGACGATCCATTGTGCGGTGCTCGATTGCAGGAAGGCAGGGAGGAGACATCGAGCTCTACCCATGTGCTGGAGTTTTTATTGCTTTCTATGTAGTACAGTTCAAGCCAGATAGCTTTAAGCAGGGGTTGGATGGTGTTTAGCAAGTGAAGGAATACGGGGTTATGGAAGATAGCTCATACTACAAGTTGATCCCATTGGCTTCAGATGTTATTTTTTGCCTTCCTCTGGATCAACTGGCAGTTAGGCAGATTATGTATAGAGTAAGGTTGAACTTGATGGACATATGTCTTTTTTTAACTTAACTGTCTATATCAGGTCAGCTACCGTGGGTGAATCCTCAAACCTAAGGAGCACCAGATTTCAGCCAATGAGAACAGGGTCAGATTTACATAGAGGGCACCCCTAGGCCCGCTGTTATTTGTCGTCCCTGTCCCCTCCCGTTTATTTGTTAATCATTGGGACCAGAGCAATGGGGATTGGCGCATGGGAGATTTAAAAAACATCTTCTGCTCATCCCCAGTGTGGGTGTGGTTGGGCAACTTGCCGCCCCCTAAAATCCTGCCGCCCTAGGCCCGGGCCTTGGTGGCCTCTCCACAAATCCTGAATGAGAAACGCTGATCTCTTGCTCCTTCCATGAGATCCTCTGCACTCAACCCATTATCAATATATTAAGGACATTCAACTATTTTGCTACTAAACATGCCTTCCCCTTTACTCAAAACAGGGATTGTTTGTCCATAGATTGCAATATATTTAAGCTGGCCAACTACGTCACAGTCATCCCCGATATGGCCAGTCTTACACTCAAATTGCATCTCATTCATTAAGAAATCTATTGCAATATATGGACAAACAATCCCTATTTTGTGTAAAGGGGAAGGCTCGTTTAGCAGCTTAAGGCACAAAATGGTTCAATGTCCTTAATATATTGATAATGGGTTGAGTGCAGAGGACTCTTGTATTTGTCTATATGAATTTTGTGGTCACAGCCTCATTGCACTCCCGCTTAATGGGATACTGTGATGGGAAAAATATTTTTTCAAAATGAATCAGTTAATAGTGCTGCTCCACTATTTTTGAAATCTATTTTTGAAATCTGACATGGGGCTAGACATATTGTCAATTTTCCAGCTGCTCCTGGTCATGTGACTTGTGCTCTGATAAACTTCATTTACATTGAGAAGGAAAAACAGCAGCCTGCCAGAAAGCATTTCTCTCCTAAAGTGCAGGCACGAGTCACATGTCAGATTTCAAAATTGAATATAAAAAAAATCTGTTTGCTCTTTTGAGAAATGGATTCCAGTGCAGAATTCTGCTGGAGCAGCACTATTAACTGATTCATTTTGGGAAAAATTTTTTTTTTTTCCCATGACAGTATCCCTTTAATGTTTTTAAAAATGAGTGGTGAGCACAACTTTCCCTTGTTTGCTCTTGCTCTTTCCATACTCGCATTGTTTATAAAGAGGGTTAATTGTCTCTTGCTATTTCCATCTGTGGCTGCTTGACCCGTGAAGCATGACGTTTTGCCTCGCTTTGTCATTTCTCCAGGGGGAAAAGCTGTCCGATGTTTATAAAGAAAAGAAGAAGATGAAGAAGAAAGCAACGCAGCCGTCAAATCCCGGTGGGGTCTTTGTGAGAAGAGTTAGTGGGAAATAACAGAGCTGCTCACATACTCTGACCGTACAGAAATTAGTATTAGCCAATCAATCTCCAGTCCCCATTAACAGGCACAATGTGCTGAGATCTGTACTGTCAGGCTATTCCCTGCACTGCTGTTTCTGACTACTTGTACCATAAAATCAATGTTTCAGCAGTCAGGCCTGCTCAAGTCAAAACTCCACTTCCCACCATCCCCTGCACACTATTAGTCTGTTAATCACAGAACGTGCAAAGAATTGTGGGAACTGGTGTCCTGGCCGTCTCCTGGCTCCTGCTATGTTATGGTTGAACAATGAAAAGTGGGAAATTAAATTTGCTTTCATTATTCAAACTTCTCTACTCGGAATTACGACTCCTTTGATTAGAATTATTCAAAAGGATGTATTTTCAGGTTTGTTTCCCATTAAATAGACTGAAAGGAACAGTAACACCAAAATATAAAGGTCCGTGCATGCTTTCAAAGTTGGCTACAGGGGGTCACCATCTTGTAACTTTGTTAAACATCTTTGCAAGACTAAGACTGTGCACATGCTCAGTGTGGTCTGGGCTGCTTAGGGATCATCATAAACAAAGCTGCTTGAGTTCTGCATGGCTGGGAAGTAAGGCAGGGGCTCCCCCTGCTGTTCATAAGTATGATTGTTTCCCTGCTCAGCAGTTAGGGACCGTCTGACAATTCCTATCCACAGCAGTAAATGAAGGGAGAATTTCACTGCATACAGTCAGGTTTCTTATAAAAACGGTACACATTTTTTAATTAAAGTATATTGGAGATAGGTTTCTTTTTCAATAAAGAAAGTAAAAATGGGATTTCATTTTTTTGCCTTTACATGCCCTTTAAGGGTATAAATGGCTTGGATATTCTTACATCCCAGGTGCATGACTTTACATTTATCAACATTGAATCTCATTTGCCACTTAGCTGCCCAGATTGCCAGTTTGTCAAGATCATGTTGCAAGTGCCACATCCTTTATGGAATTAATTGGGCTGGATAGTTTTGTGTCATCTGCAAACACTGATACATTCTCAGGTGCCTGTCATCTCATCAGTATGTAGTTTTATGGAACAGAGATGAGCATTTATTGGCATTATTAGCATCCTAGCATTATACAGGTATGGGATCCGTAATCCAGAAACCCTTTATCCAGAAAGCTCCAAATTTTGGAAAAGCCATCTCTCATAAATTCCGTTTTATCCAGATAATCCAACTATTTAAAAATTATTTCCTTTTTCTCTGTAATAATAAAACAGTAGCTTGTACTTGATCCAAACTAAGATATAATTAATCCTTATTGGAAGCAAAACCAGCCTATTGGGTTTATTTAATGTTTACACAATTTTCTAGTAGACTTAAAGGAGAAGGAAAGTCATCCTGCACTCGGGGTGCCAAATGTTAGGCACCCCCAAGTGAATGTATTTACTTACCTGAAACCTCGGGCCGGTGCTCCTATCAGCAGAAAACTGCATGGCATTAGAGTGAAAAGCCGAACTTAAAATAAAAAGTCAGCTATTTTATTGAACTGCGCATGAGTTTGCCTCTGGAAATTTGAAGAAAGAAGAAGCCGGAAGAGGATCACTCGGTGGTGCTCACTGGTATAACCCTGGGCTGGTGCAGTTTTCTGCTGATAGGAGCACCGGCCCACGGTTTCAGGTAAGTAAATACATTCACTTGGGGGTGCCTAACATTTGAACCTCCAAGTGGTAAACAACTTTCCTTCTCTTTTAAAATGTGAAGATCCAAATTATGGAAAGCACTTTTATCCAGAAAACCCCAGGTCCAGAGCATTCTGGATAACAGGTCCCATACCTGTATTTGAATGCAGTCATTGTAAATAACAAGGGGCAGATATATGAAATTGCAGTGTATCAGTGCAGGAGACCAAAGGGAATTCCGAATCCTAATTTGCATTTGCCCCTTTGTGTATTGCTTTGTGACTTTTATTATATTAGTCTGAAAGTCTCACGCAGTCAGTCGTCCAGTTCCAGTGAATGAAAATAGAGTGACGAGTATTTGAGTTGGCTTAAAACATTCCAGTTACTTCAATCAGACACATGAGGGCAGTGCGTGTGTTTAACTGTATTTCTCAATTGACTCAAATTCTGTATTATCAACAAAAAAAAAAATCAGCATCCAATGACCCGTTTACCAACATTTTACAGCATTAGTCGCTTATAGGGTAATATAATACCAGGGGGAAGATTGATCCAGGTTAGTAATAACTCATGGTAACCAATCGGCTTTTAACATTTATAGGACTTGCTCACTTTGATTAATATTAATAAATAAAGTCATTTTGTTTTGATTGGTAGAACTTAATTGACTTGGAATAAATGTTGGCCCTCCCTATGAGAAGTCCTCTTTATCATGCCAGTTAGATGTCATATTCTACCAGAGAGGCCGACTAAAATACACTGTACCTGTAGGAACTGTAGTCTGGAGAGGAGATCAGCTACAGAGCTACCCAAGGGTTTTAAAGGGGAACTATCCTTGATATTGAAATAAGAAACTTTCTAAATACAATCGATTAAAAATTCTGTATAGTTTCTGAAATAATCACATTTATATTCACTATTCCGCTCTCAGCATCTGTTTCTCTTCATTCTGTCTTCATGCAGTAGTTGGGTTTCAGTTATTCATTGACAGTAAGATCCAATATATCTTATAGAGGGGGATTCCTTTCCTAGCAGATGTATTAAAGCTCACTAAAATAACTGATTCAGTACAAACAAAATCTAACAAAATAACTGTCTTTTGCAAAAATTCTGCATGTAGAGAGACATGATGTCTGGTGACTTTAATAGAGTGAGATCTAATACATCTTCTAGGCAAAAGGAGCCCCCCTATAAGATATATTGGATCATTCATCTGACACCCAACTGCTGCATGAAGAGAGAATGAAGAGAAACAGATGCTGAGAGAGGAATAGTGAATATAAATGTGATTATTTCAGAAACTATACAGAATTTTTTTTTAATTGATTATATTTAGAAAGTTTCTTATTTCACTATGATGACGCTTATATTAAATTTTCATTTTCACGATAGTTCCCCTTTAAAGGAGAATTCAACCAGTAACATAAAAAACCACTACCCAAATGCCCCTAACTTTTTACTTACCCCTCTGTGCAGATTCTGTCCTCGGGAGTTCACGGCCGCCATCTTCTTTTCTTCATTAAACTTCAGAAGCAGACCGTCATTTTCGCCGCATGCACAGATGGAGTAATGTTCCGCAGTTTCATGACTTTCGTGACTTTCGGCGCATGCGCAGTTGTTTGGGACTGGAATATTACTCCAACTGTGCATGCGCCAAAACGGCGGGCCGCTTCCGAAGTTTAACGAAGAAAAGAAGATGGCAGCTGTGATCTCACCGAGGGGTAAGTAAAAAATTTAGGGGCATTTGCCCCGGGTACCAGGTAGGCTGGGGGTGGTCTACGTAGGGTAGGGGGGTAGGGTTTTTTATGTTACGGGTTGAATTCTCCTTTAAAGGGATACTGTCATTGGAAAACATGTTTTTTTCAAAACGCATCAGTTAATAGTGCTGCTCCAGCAGTATTCTGCACTGAAATCCATTTCTCAAAAGTGCAAACAGATTTTTTTATATTCAATTTTGAAATCTGACATGGGGCTAGACATTTTGTCAATTTCCCAGCTGCCCCCAGTCATGTGACTTGTGCCTGCACTTTAGGAGAGAAATGCTTTCTGGCAGGCTGCTGTTTTTCCTTCTCAATGTAACTGAATGTGTCTCAGTGGGACATGGGTTTTTACTATTGAGTGTTGTTCTTAGATCTACCAGGCAGCTGTTGTCTTGTGTTAGGGAGCTGTTATCTGGAAAAAAGGCGCTTGCGAGGGGACATGATTACACTTTACAAGTACATTAGAGGACATTATAGACAAATAGCAGGGGACCTTTTTACCCATAAAGAGGATCACCGTACCAGAGGCCACCCCTTTAGACTAAAAGAAAAGAACTTTCATTTGAAGCAACGTAGGGGGTTCTTCACAGTCAGGACAGTGAGGTTGTGGAATGCACTGCCGGGTGATGTTGTGATGCTGATTCAGTTAATGCCTTTAAGAATGGCTTGGATGATTTTGGACAGACATAATATCAAAGGCTATTGTGATACTAAGCTCTATAGTTAGTATAGGTATGGGTATATAGAATTTAATTAAAAGTAGGGAGGGGTGTGTGTATGGATGCTGGGTTTTCATTTGGAGGGGTTGAACTTGATGGACTTTGTCTTTTTTCAACCCAATTTAACTATGTAACTAACTAACTAACTATGGTTACCTTCCCATTGTTCTTTTGTTTGGCTGCTGGGGGGGGGAAGGGAGGGGGTGATATCACTCCAACTTGCAGTACAGCAGTAAAGAGTGATTGAAGCCACATGACTTGGGGCAGCTGGGAAATTGACAATATGTCTAGCCCCATGTCAGATTTCAAAATTGAATGAAAAAAAAATCTGTTTGCTCTTTTGAGAAATGGATTTCAGTGCAGAATTCTGCTGGAGCAGCACCATTAACTGATTCATTTTGAAAAAAAAAAAAAGATTTTTCCCATGACAGTATCCCTTTAAGGATGGATAATACTTGGACACCCACATTGATGAGACTTTTCCCACCAACATGAACAAGTTTTCCAGTTGGGCAGACATGAGCACTAGGCCTTTGATTGCTATTCCGAGGTTTATGAGATTGCTTCATATCACTGCTGTCAGCCTGCACTCACAAATAAAGGGAGAAACACAGAAACTAGTCCTGCCTGTGCCACTTCCAGACTCTACTGTACCCTGTAATGTAACTAAGCCTGCACGGAAAAACATGGACACTGCCTCAACTTTTTATGACAATGACTATTTGTGACATGTATATATTACATAATAACCCACCCCGGAAGGAGCCTGAAAATCAGTCTACTGGATTTGCACAAGGATTATTAAAGCAGTGGTTCACCTCTCCGTTAACTTTTAGTATGTTATAGAATGGTCAATTCTAAGCAACTTTTCAACTGGTCTTCATTATTTATAGTTTTTTAATTATTTACATTTTTCTAATGGGGGTCACTGATCCCATCTAAAAACAAATACTCTGTAAGGCTACAACATGTATTGTTATTGCCACTTTCTATTACTCCTCTTTCTATCCAGGTCCTCTCCTATTCATATTCCAGTCTCTTATTCAAATCAATGCATGGTTGCTAGGGTCATTTGGACCCTAGCAATCAGATTGCTGAAATTGCAAACTGGAGAGCTGCTGAATAAAAAGCTAAATAATCAAAAACGAAACATAATAAAAAATGAAAACCAACTGCAAAGTGTCTCAGACTATCCCTCTCTATATCATACTAAAAGTTAACTCACCTCTTTAATAAAGCAGCAATCATATTGCCAGGTCATTAAGGGATGCTGCCCCCTTGTGTTTGTGTGGGGTACTGGATCCCTGCATTATCCTCCTGCTCCCTGTGCTGTACCATGTAAAGAATTCAGCAATACCACCCTCTCTGGCTCTCATGCTGCTGCCTATGGTGAATAGTAATACAAAGTCTCTCACCATGTAATTAGCTGGTGTTTGCATTGATACATTGAAGAAATGTTTCCCTGCCCAAAGCGCCTGTCTGCAGTGAACATTATAAAGATATGGGATCCATTATTCTGAGACCTGTTATCCAGAGAGCTTTGAATTATGGAATGCTGGCTCCCATAGACTCCGTTTTATCCAAATAATCCACATTGATAAAAACGATTTCCCTTTTCTCTGTAATAATAAAACAGTACCTACATTACTTGATCCAAACTAAGATATAATTAATCTTTATATGAAGTAAAACCAGCCTATTGGGTTTATTTCATGTTTTAAATGATTTTCTAGTAGACTTAAGGTATCCAAACTATGGAAAGATCCATTATCTGGAAAACCCAAGGTCCCGAGCATTCTGGATTACAGGTCCCATACCTGAACATAGTTCTTCTCCTGCCAGGGGCGTAACTATAGAGGAAGCAGACCCTGCGGCTGCAGGGGGGCCCAGAAGGTATAGGGGCCCCACAAGGCTCTAATTCATATACAAATTCAATACAACTTGGTAAAACAGGTCAATCTCTAGACATTTTGGGGGCCTATAAAATTATTTGCTGTGGGGCCCAGTGATATTTAGTTACACCACTGTAAACTCCTGCCCAAACTAAAACCCGCTGGGCTCTAAAATGTTAACACCTCCGCTTTTGCAAAAAATGTTAATATTAACCGTCAAGCCCTACTGGTTAAATCGGATTAGTTCCTGTCTGAGGACAGTATTCATTAGACTCTTCATAGACAACCGGATACTTTTCCATTACCTTCTCCAGGTTGAAATCTCTCTGCAATTTGTTGAATATCTCTTTGACTAAGTCCTCGACTATTTCATGCGGATTTAGATAGGGGAATCATTAAATAAAACTATAGAACTGTATTATATATACAGATAGAGTTAAAGAGCTTATTTTACAAATAAGCATCATTGCATCAGAATACTCCGTGGTTTCACTGAAATTAACAGGGGGAAGCATCGTCTCATGCATCACATTTAATCTGTCAGTAGCTCAGTAGGCAATTTATAAAACTCACTTAATATTTCTGAGCTCATTAATTGTTCTAACAGAGGGATTATGTTTGACCAATGAATCTACAGACATAAAAGGAGGGCAATTATAATACCAACAAGAAGTACTTACTTTTACTTTTCATCTGTTAATCTATTGGCCTGACAAATTGTAAGACACCCTTCCGTGCCACCATGTGTTAACCTGGTCTCCCTTTCCTCTAGAGCAATGCTGTCCAACTGGTGACCCTCCTTTGTGTACTCCCCCCACATGAAAGTCTGACTGCTGTGTCTGCTTGCCTTGTGTAAGATTTAAAGGGTATCACTACAGAGATTAACTGGCACCTGCATTGCTTAAACCTCAAACTATAACCCCCCTGCATTGTTCACACTTAGAACACCTCTATTGTTCACACCCTAAAACCCTGCCTACTCTTTGCTCTGTGTGTGCCATATTGTGCCTGCCCTATGCTCCCTGCGTGTGCCATATTCTGCCTGCCCTATGCTCCCCGTGTGTGCCATTCTCTGCCTTCCCTATGCCCCCTGGGTGTGCCATTCTCTACCCTCCCTATGCTTCCTGGGTATACCATACTCTGCCTGCCTTATGCTACCTATGTGTGCCATACTCTGCCAGCCATATGCTCCCTGTATGTGCCATTCTCTGCCTTCCCTATGCTCCCTGTGTGTTCCATACTCTGCCTGCCCTATGCTCCCTGTATGTGCCATTCTCTGCCTTCCCTATGCTCCCTGTGTGTTCCATACTCTGCCTGCCCTATGCTCCCTGTATGTGCCATACTCTGTATGTCCTATGCTCCCTGTGTGTTCCATATTCTGCCTGCCCTATGCTCCCTGTGTGTGCCATATTCTGCCTACCCTATGCTCCCTGTGTGTGTCATTCTCTGCCTCCCCGATGCTCCCTGCATGTGCCATACTCTGCCTGCCCTATGCTTCTTGCGTGTGCCATAATCTGTCTGCCCTATGCGACCTGTATGTGCCATACTCTGCCTGCCCTATACTCCCTGTGTGTGCCATACTCTACCTGCCCTATGCTCCCTGTGTGTGTCATTCTCTGCCTGCCCGATGCTCCCTGCATGTGCCATACTCTGCCTGCCCTATGCGACCTGTATGTGCCATACTCTCAGATTACAGGTTTGATACTCCAGAGCGGTGTGTTCCCAGTCCAGCAATCACCAGGGCAATCCTGTGCCCATCCAAAAGACAATATCCAAAATTAGATTACTGTATACCTCAAATACCACAGGTTATTGAGGGGGAAACAAAAACAAAATAATCACATTAAGTAATAATATAGTGTAGTATTTTTGGGCAGTGCCTCTTATTTTTAACACCCTTAGTGCTTCCTTTATATTTCAATTTGTGCATGTCAGCTAAATTATGTTACCTGATGAAGGGGCCAGCCCCCGAAACGTTGTGCATCACTGTGACGTTAATAAACACGTAAAGGGTAGACCCCTATTGCATATGCTCCTGTGTGCCGGTTCCTCCTTTTGGTTCTCTAGGCTAAATTATGTTCTCCATTGGTGAAAGTTATATTAACCAAACATTTTGTGATTATTTAAGTGAAAAAAAAATTTTTGAAAAAATTTGAGGAGAAAAAAAAATTATATATAATATTGAAAAACAAAAAAATAAAAATGGATTATATGAAAAAATAGAAACAAAAACAGTGATGTGGCATAACCCACACTTTAAATTATATTGATTTTTCCAATGTTGTAGATGGCATATATTCATAGATTAGTGAAAAAATCAATCCTTAGAGCCGCACTGCTCCTGGTGGTATATTATACTCACAGTACATAAGAGAATGTAGGCATTGGATATAATCGGTAGTTCACTCTACTCTCAATCTTCTTTTAGCCTTACTTGGGCAAAAACAAAGTGACATGTGCAGAAGAGCTTTTATAACTTTAATAAATAGTTAAAAATACACTCACAGACGTTCTTGATAAAACCGCAAATAAAATCAATGTGAAAATCTCTGTGAACCGCTCCCGGTTTCTTAGCGTCCTTTACAGTCCACTGCGCATGTTCGCAGCACAATTTCCAAAACTTTGGCAAGTTTCATGGAATATGGAGAAACCTGCTACTTGTTTAATAAGAGCCTGGAACAGAATTTCATGCCTGACAACTTTTTAGGGAATCAGAGTGACATAGATGAAACATCTTGAAAGCAACTCATCACCACCATGATAACTGTGCACAGGACCTATAAACTGGACTTTGAGACCCTGTGACTCGCTGTCAACTATCTGGAAAGGTTTCTGGCCTGCACTCCCCTAAAAGCTGCCAGTCTGAAGGTCGTGGGTGCCACTTGTCTTTGTTTGGCCTGTAAGGTAATGGAGAAAAGTCTCCTTAGAAAAGACAAGTTTCTACAGCTGTTCTGTGAAGATGGATTCACAGCTCCCTTAATGTCCCATTTAGAACAGTTGGTATTAAGTAGGCTATGTTTCTGTCTGACGGATCCCACTATCGATTATTTCCTGGAACACTTTTCTCTTCTAAGAATGTCCCACAAGGAATGTCCGGCTGTCAAAATCGACAGAGCAGCCAATGCCCTCACAGCTGCTAGAGGAATTGCAGCACTGAGCATTTCAAGGTATGGACTCTGTTCCCACCCACCATCTCTTCTGGCTCAGTGCTGCCTTAGAGCTGCAGACCAAATATTCCAATACGACACCTGGAATAGAGCGCACCCTAGAGACTGTCCAGGCCTCCTATGACAGGAGTGCATGGGTAACATCACTCACCTGGTATCGACCAACAACATCTTCTTGCGCAACATGATGCCAGGCGTGTTTCCAGAGACCTTTCCAGACTTGGTTCCACCACCAACTAAGAAGTAGAAGGCTCTTCACAAATGCCATCAGAAGGCAGGAGATCAGCCACAGTGACATCAAGAAAGGAAGCAGCTCATGGTACCTGGAGGCAGCAGGTAGGAGTATTGTGATACATTCACCCTGAAATACACTAAAAATAGCGTCAAATATATATTACACACACACACCTACATATACACTGAGCCATAGATTTATCTGGGAAAGCACTAACCAAAAAAGCATTTTGGCAATAGCTTAAAATTAGATGTTAACCCCTAAAAGTAGACCCCCGAGCCTAACTGGTACTATATAGATTCTGGCAGATGCCAAAGGGGCTGCTAAAAGATCCAACAGGCAACCATGGCACCGGGCCTGTTGCGGCCGCTTAGGCCTCTGTATACTTGGCATGCCAGGGCTTATTTTGAATCCCAGTCTGGATGTGTTAGACCCTCACTGTAAGACCAGTTTGTATATTCACTCCCATGTGTTTCAGGGGATCAGGGGACTGGGGGTACAGTTCTTATTTTTATTATACATTTTGGGTAACACACACACAGAAAGAGAATCATTGGAATGGAGAGTGAAAAAGCAAAGGAAACTTGCCTAAAGGCAAATGCATCCACTTAAAGGGCCTTGGAATCCTATTAAATATCCCAGATACAGCAGGCCAGTAGAACTTGGGATATGGTCCCACTCCCAAAAATAGAGACAGTACTAGTTGGAGAGGCATTACAGTACCTTTAGGGGCCTAGGCTAAAGCACAGTTTAATATATACGCACACAGAGAAGATGGTATTTTCTAAGGTGTTGGTTAAAACTGGATCCTAAAACATTTGTATAGAGATGGGTGGTAACTATGGCCAACAGGTTTTGGTTCCTGGTGATTTTCCTATACTGCCAAAAAGAAATTAGGGAACATTGGTGCCTATATACGGGTGGCAGAAGAGAAAGGGGGGAAACAGGTATGTACAGGGCTATAGTTGAGATCTGTGGGGGGGTACATAGGGATCCCTTTGATGTGGCTACTGGGGAGAGCAGAGGGATATGTACAGGGCTGCTAGGAGTTCATAGTGTGATTCAGTACATTGTGGTTGCCTTTGGGAAAACACAGGTTGTGGGGAGTGTAATCTACTGTATATGGGGCTAATAAGCACAAAGTCATCCAGATCTATGTGGCTACTGGGAAAGCACCACTGGAACCATCACTAGTTATAAATGTTGTAGCCGTATGGGCCCACAGCATAATAATGATGGAGCTAAAACTGGCACCAATGGACTGTGGAGCAGTGGAAACATCTTCTGCAGAGATTGAACTGAACTTCACCACCTGGCAGCCTGACAGTTGAGACTGGGTTTAAGATGCCAGTAGGACACAACCAATTGACAAGACTCCATTCATACCGAAGTCTGGGGTATATGTGAACCAGCCCGTAAGGCTAAACCCCCCTCTGCACCCTCCTGTTAAACTGGCACCACTGTTCCTCATACCAAATAAAGGTATTGGTGATGTCAAACTTACCACTTCACCAGCACATGGCACACTACTGCAATATACTCAGGGACCCAGAAATATCAACATGTAATACCCTTATATGTTCTGGGTGCATGTAGCTCCACAATGGGCTCAAAACTTGACCGCCTTGAGAATATTCTGCAAGCTGCCAATGGAAATCCGTGGAAGAGGCTGGGCGATTTTTCATTTCTTTTTTAAATTTCAAAAAATAAATTTATAGGCACCCGAAGGCCGCCCCCCAAAACCGCGTGATTTTTTTGTGAACGTTCCGATTTCACAATTTTTCGCAAATTTTTCACAGTTTCGCTAATTTTGCGGAAGAAATTCGACCCGCTACTCCCACTACTCCATGTCTGTCTGTGGGAGATTGGGGGTTGCTTTGGTAAAGTATCTGGGGTCAGAATTTTGTGGATAAGCTGCCTGTGTTCATCATTTCTAGGCTTCTATACACCGCTAATAATAATATATCTCATGGGATGTTGCTAGTAAGGATGTAGAGCAGGGATCGCCAACCAGTAGCTCATGAGCAACATGTTGCTCACCAACCCCTCTGATGTTGCTCCCAGTGGCCTCAAAGCAGGAGCTTATTTTTGAATTCCAGGCTTGGAGGCAAGTTTCGGTTGTATAAAAACCAGGTGCACTGCCAAACAGAGTCTCAATGTAGGTTGATAATCCACATAGGGGCTACCAAATGGCCAATCACAGCACTTATTTGGCACCCCAAGAATATTTTTCATGCAAGGGTTGCTCCCCAACTCCTTTTACTTCTGAATGTTGCTCACAGGTTGAAAAGGTTGGGGATCCCTGATGTAGAGTATACACGGATAATGACAGTATCCAGCACTGAGCTAGAAGCTTCATTACCCAGTGTATGTGGGCTCAGTGCTGGATAATGAGATTGCAGAGTTTTGCTCTAATAACGTCCATCCTGCCCTTATTCTTTGATCATGAGCAGAGCCGTCTGTGTATTCATTCTGGTACAGCAGCAACAAACTCCTTAGTTGAGACTTTGAGCAATAGCAGCTGGTGGTATTTATCTGCATGTGATATACTGTAGTTAAAAAGGAAGATACGTGACCTGAAGACGGCTGGTTTGTAAGGCAGGACTCACAGACTGCTAATATGCTTGTGATCTCCACTGTAAAATCAAATTTTTTTATATTTTGCAGCCAACACCCAAAATAAGAGGCAGTAGCTAACCTAGATGCTAGATGACACAGATCAGGGCCAGATTTGTGGAAAGGCTACAAAGGCCCGGGCATAGGGCGGCAGAATTTTAAGGGGGGCAAGCTGCCCAATCACTAGGGTTGCCACCTTTTCTGGAAAAAAATACCGGCCTTCCTATATTTTTATGGATTGTCTCTATAAATAACATTGACATAAAGCAACATTTTTACCGGTCAGGCCAGTAAAATTCCAGCCAGGTGGCAACCCTACCAACCACACCCGCATTGGGTCAGAAGTAGGGATTTGGCCAGGATTCGGCCTTTTTCAGCAGGATTCAGATTCGCATATGCAAATTAGGATTTGGATCGGTATTCGGGCGAATCTTTCATGAAGGATTGAGGGGTATGGCCGAATCCAAAATAGGATTCGGTGCATCCCTATTCAGAAGCACTGGTGATTCGCAGGAGATACAATAGTTTTTAAAATTTCCTGAGCATCAATACCCAGTACTCCGAACCCGATGCTGAAAATTTGTGCATGTGCGCAGGAAGAAAAGGGGTCGGGGGTGATGAACGCCAGAGGGCCTAGGGTGCCTGCGATGTAAATCCGGCCCTGATGTTAATATGAAAGTTTGAGGGAATGTCATCATTTATTAAGAGTGAGTAGATCCCAAGTGCACCCTTTCATACCTGTGAATGGCTTGAGATAAGCCACTCACCTGAGTGCAACTGGAATAGAATGGTTGACAGTCACTCTCTTAAAGAGAAGTCAACCCTTTAAGAAAAAAACACATACCCCCACCCCACAGAGACCCTCTCCCTCCTCCCCCCAGCCTAACTGCCCCCCATACTATACGTTACTTACCGCTCGTCACAGATTCCGGCATCGGAGTTCCACGCAGCCATCTTCCAGGTCTTTGTGTCTTCTTGCGGCACTTCAGCAATTTTCGTGAGTGACGCAAACCGGCAAATTGCATCCAACATGCCGATCTCCCAGTCAGCTTGCCGAAGACCCGGAAGATGGCTGCATGGAACTCCGATGCCAGAATCTGTGCCGAGGGGTAAGTATAAAGTATGGGGCATTCCCCCGGGGGGGCAGTTACGCTGGGGGGAGGAGGGAGGGGGGTCTCCGGGGGTGGGGTATATGGGTTTTTTTCTGAAAGGGTTGCTTCTCCTTTAAAAGGCAAGAGTGTAATGGCCATATCCACAGGTAATGAAATGACAGTGTATTTTTTCAGAGTATGAAGTAGAGTTCAGTTTGCCTTGGTTAACAGCAAGTCTAGAAGCAGCCCTTTTTGGCATGAAGAGAACATATGTAATTGTAAGGGAGTTGCAGTCCTGCAATACTGTAGTCCTAATGTACTGTTCCTTTTTCTCTGTAATAATAAAACAGTAGCTTGTATTTGATCCCAACTAAGATATAATTAATCCTTATTGGAAGCAAAACCAGCCTATTGGGTTTATTTCATGTTTACATGATTATCTAGTAGACTTAAGGTATGAAGAAAAAAATTACAGAAAGATATGTTATCTAGAAAACCCCATGTCCCGAGCATTCTGGATAACAGGTCCCATACCTGTATTTGTGAGCAGGGCTTGATTTATACATAGGGTGCCCCTAGGCCGTACCAATTGCCCCCTTTCCCCTACACATACCTCCTAACTGTACTATTTTTAGTGGGACAGTCCCTCTTTTAACAGCTCAATCTGCAGTCCCTCGTTTGTTCTGGAAAGTCCTGATTTTCTCTGCACTGACTTTCTAACTTAATTGGCTTTTGGCAGAGAGCCCAGAACAGCCACAGCTGCAGATAAGATACTTTTGTAACATTTTTGAGATAAGCAAATAAGTAATTGTAATAATATCAGATAACAGGTCTCTTGGGAAAAGTTAGACTCAAAGCTTAAAGGGCAATTCACCTTCATTAGCAAAACTGTAATAACTGGAAAAAAAACACAGAATTATGTTCAAACTTTCATAACCTGCCAAATTTTGTAAAATGAACATGGTAATTAAGGGGTGTGGCCACAAAAATGGGTGTGGTCAAAACAATTTGGCCGCACTACGCATGGCAACTTTTTGGCCATGTTTCCAAAATGTTGGGGTATGCCTTCCTATGCATGCGCACACTTGTCATCCCTAAAAATCTTCCTTTCCACAAATCCGGGCCTGTTTGTGAATTTGTTAGGAGCAAAGGGGGCCTGACCAAAACTCGAACCTCCAAGGCAGACTTATAAAATATCCAACAACTTCTGCTCAAATGTGACAGTAAAAACACATTGTTGAAGCATCACAGTGATAAAAAAAACCTTTGTACTAAAGAACATTTAGGAATACACAGCCTATCGGAAAGCTATGAACATATGGAGCTCAGGAATAGATTATTTTAATGAAGGAGGTGCCTCCTGTTCATACTTGATGCAAATACTGGAATTGGGCGACAGTGAAAAAGCATCTTTCTTTTATTAAAGTAAGATTTGATATCCTATTTATTCCTGAGCTGTAAATATATGATAAATTGCTTTTATTAAAAGGCCTGTTTTGTTCTGCATTGTGTTTGCAATCAGGTCTTCAGCCATCTTTAATCTGCCTCTATTAAACATTAGATGATACATATTTATGAACTGCTTCTGTATTTTAAAATGCAAGTATTATTTTTATAGAAATGGGGCAGAGTAAGTGAATATGCTTTTATGATATTCTCATTAGCTGCCCTTTAACGTATTCTAAAAAAATATTTGAGCTGGAAGTGAGGCCCCTGAAATCCTGCATGGAGCCTGTCAGTGCTTTAGTATGTTCTATTCCCAATGTAATGTGTAAGCTGGGTGCTTGTTATACCCCAGTATCAAAGCTCCAGAGAATCCTATTGCGATCGCCTGTACAATAATTGATTTTTTAAGAAACTCTCACACAGCTTTATCTTTTCAAGTTTCATCCGCATGTCTCACAGTCAGCAGCCGAGATAATTAGCTGGAAGGCCTTAGTTTAAAGGATACAGAGCAAAGAACAGGGTGAGTAACGTGTGAAACTGCCAGGGAATATTAGGATACACATTGCAAATCAGATCTTTTTAATGATAGCTAGTGATGGGCAAATTTCTCCGAAGAATTTGCAAATTTCCCGCAAACATCAATTTTAACGCCAGCGTTAAAGTCAGTAGGCGTCCGCATAGTATTGACGCGCGATGGTTTTGATGCGAGTGACTTTTCCGACGTACATCCACATTTTTTTGACGCAGGTGAATTTTCGCAAAACAAAATGTGGAAATTTGCCTCGAATTCGTGAGTGTGAATTTATTCGCCCATCACTAATGATAAACTGTGCTTGGGACAGCTCCCAAACAGGAACCCTTAGAACCGATATTGCTCCTAACCCCCGAAAACTGAGCAAAACCCTGTTGTTATATTAGTCAGAACGGCGAACAGGAAGTTCAGAAAATATTTCCTTTAAAATGAAAGGAGAAGAAGGGTCACACTATCATATAATGATGGCAGGAATTGCTCAAATACCAACGCAACTATTAAAGGAGAACTAAATCCCTCAAAATTAATATGGCCACAAATGCTATATATTTTCTTTATTGAATTTACTGAACCAGCCTAAAGGTTCAGCATCTCTCTAGTAATAATTATCCAGGCCTTCATAGTTGTCACAGGAGTTTTCCCATCGTTTTCTGTTTGAAGTGTCTGTGACACGCACATGCTCAGTGGGATTTGAGCAGCTTGAGAATCTAAGCTTAGAGGTTTTTTTGCAAATTATTAAGCAGGAAATGAGGTCATATAAGATGATGCTACAGGGCTAATTATTAAATTCTAATGATAATTGTGCTGGTTTCTGAGTTCATTCAAAAACATCTGTAGCTGTCTCATGCTGATTCTTAAATCGGATTCGTTGAGCTCATATGGAATATTCCAGTCTGTATGGAAGAAAGGGGGCTCACACTCAGACTTAAAGGCACTAAAGAAGACTTCCAGAAAAGAGCAGCAACTCCAAGCTTCTCCAGCTTGTTTAATAAATATAGATTCATTGCACTGTTAAGGTGGCCATACACGGATAGATCCGCTCGTTTGGCGATGTCGCCAAACGAGCGGATCTCCCTCCGATATGCCCACCTTGAGGTGGGCAATATCGGGCTGATCCGATCGTGGGCCCTAGGGCCCAACGATCGGATCCTAGCGTTCACCAAACGGGCGGTCGGATCGCGGGACCGCATCAACGAACAGATGCGGCCGCGATCCGACGGGATTTTTAATCCCATCCGATCGACATCTGGCCGACTTTCGGCCAGATCTCGATCGGGGAAGCCCGTCGGGGGCCCCCATACACGGGCCAATAAGCTGCCGACACGGTCTGTCGGCAGCTTTTATCGGCCCGTGTATGGCCACCTTTAGGCTGGTGCCAAAAAAACCAAAAACATTGTATATTTTTACAGAATAAAAGCTTTTTCTTTGAAATGAGTCTTTAGGATAGCGCATTAAAGATAAGACCCAAATAATACCATTGCTTAAATGCTGGTGAGTCAAAAGTCTAGTACATTTTTATTGATTTCCTTGTGTTGAGCAGGGTTGGAGTTTCATAACATACACTGGATAATTGCTAGATTAAATTACCTGCCATAAGGAACAAAGCATGATGTGGTTGCAAAAATATATATAATACAAAGTCATCTGAATATTGTTTAATATCTTAAAATATATTGCTTCAATTTCGCTTATATATGAAAACAATACATTATTCCTGCCTCGGCTCACAGACCTGTAAGACAGCCTCATTACTCTACAAAGTGACCATTAGTTTAAATTTGACCCTGCTGTCTTATAATGTCTACAATTTTCTCCATTATAAGGGTCTGCAATTCTTTCTTCTCGTGGCATATTTTAAAGGGCCACTTTACCCCCATTCATAATTTCCATATGGATTGGCTTAACCTATATTTTAATTGCTATTACTGGCTTGGGACAATGGCACAAACTGTGGGTTTTGTTTGATTTAGTGCCAATGATTTTTTTTACCCTGGGGAGAGGTGCTAAATCACCCAAAATTGCCCTCAATTTTCTTGTTATGACAATCGCCTGAAAGTCCCAGCTCTTAGGCAAGTACTTACACAAGAGCTTTCATGTGATTGCAGTAGTCAATGAGGTGGCCTGCCGAAATACTTAAAGCGAGGAGCCTAAAGTGCCTGAAAATAATCCTCTACACAATTGCCTTAGCCTTACCTGAGCAGCTATTGCCTCAATGAAATGCTAGGCCCTAGTTCTGTCTCCTTACATAGCTGTCCTTTCCAAGGCCAGATTTGTGGAGAGGCCCCCAAGGCCCGGGCCTAGGGCGGCAGGATTTTAGGGGGCGGCATGCTGCCCAACCACACCCACATTGGTTCAAAAACACTGGGGATGAGCAGGAGATACAATAGTTTTTTAAATTTCCCATGTGCCAATTCTCATTGCCAGTCCCGACTATGAAAATTTGCACCATTAAAGAGGAGGGGACAGGGGCGACGAACGGCAGTGGGCCTTGGGGTACCCGTTATATAAATCCGCCCCTGTTCCTTTCTCCTACTAATCCCATAAAAGAAGGCTTTTACTATTACAGATCTCTTCCAACCACTTGGAATCACCAATACTTATAGTGCACTAGTGATGGGCGAATTTATTTGGCAGGCGCGAATTCGCTGCGAATTCGCGGGATTCGCCGCCAGCGAATAAATTCGCAAAACACCCGCAAAAATTCTCGTCAAAATTCGCCGGCGTCAAAAACGGGCGACGGTGTCAAAAAAACGGGCGCCGGCGTCAAAAACGGCGCCGTTTTCGCGAATTTTTCGGCAAAGCGAAACGGCGCAAATTCGCCCATCACTATAGTGCACAAACAAAAATGATCCTAATATTTTTCCATAAACTCTCATAATTGCCAGTGGGTATTATGAAGCAGGTTCTGTAACTACCACTTGCCTCTAACTGTTGCTCTTCATAATTGTTATGGCTAAAGTTGTGTTTATTGATATTATTTCTGGGTTTTCTAGTTTCCAATCATACTGTATGATCTCTGTTTCCATTACTTTTTTGTGAACAAATCTATTTTGCTAAACCCAGAAAACAAAGAAAAGATCATTTAAATCTATCTTAAAAGTTAGGGGTTTTTTTTGTGTCCACTGAATTTTACATTCTCAAAAACTGTGAAAAATAATTACCTGCCATTGGGTCAGCTCCAGGCTACAACACAAAAATCAAAGGAGCGCAGTAGTTGGAATTATTGTAACTTTCAGCAAGGTCAAATGTTGGCAGCTCAATGAACTTTTTGCCTGTGTTTTCTGAGATGAATTCTTGGACTGCTGGAACCATTTTATCAGGCCTGAGACACCTAAGCACCACCGAAAGATTTATACCATTTAGTTCTTGCCACTTATCTGGAAGGGCTTCATCTTGAGGTTTTAAAGAGTCATAAATTGTTTTCCACTTAGAAATATTACGTGGTCCATGAAGCCACGAAAAGAGGCTCCAAGTTTGATGCCTGTGCAATTTCAGCCCAAGATTTATCAGACTGGTACATTGGCTCAATGTTGGCCAGGTCTGAAAAGCAAAAGAATATAATAGATGAAAGAACTGCCACTGGTTTGTATCCCATGCGTGTTGAATCTATTTTTTTCTCAGTTGCAGAGGCAATTTGTTGCTTTTCAGAAATTTCCTCCGAGAGTAGTTTTGATGAAGACAAAACTTTAATGGCTGTCTCATCTACTAAAATGTTTCCATGCGAGGAAGAAAGGACTTCCAAAATGTTATCTTCTATTTCTTTCAATTGTTTCTTGTTGGCTGCACTTTCGACAATCAACTGTTTTTTCTTTTCCTCCAGTTCAGGTTTTTCTTTGGCTGCCACAATGCCAAGAAGTTGGCAGTGAAGACTCAAGGGCTTATCATAAAGTTAAGGAGTCACATTAACAGTCACTTCTGGAAGGTTATGAAGTTTTCTTAAACGGTGATCATATAAAGTCTGAAGTCTTTTGAGTACTTTGTAATGTTTTCCCCTCTTCTTATATATTCTACACCTTGTTGTTTAAATGTCTGTTCTGCATCTATTTTTGTACTAAGGTTTTCCAGGAAAACTGGGTTTCCAAACTCGATGGCATTTTCCAGGGTCCTTGTATATGTTACATCAGATAGCTTGATAACAAAAAGTTTGTTGGCTTTCTTCATGTTTTTTATCCATTTGTTGGCTTGTCTTTCAAGATCGATCATCAAAGGAAAATTTCTTGAATTAGAAACAGTAAGGACATTGTCTACAGAAAAATAATCCACAGGCAAACCAGCAATTTGCCAAGAGCAACTTTTTACTAGATCTCCCAAAGTAGAACTTAAGCTGAAGTCATCTGAACAAGGTATTTTTTTTCTTTGCCTAAAATCTGCCATTGATTCTGGCATTCATGATGGTAGTTTACTGTGAATACTCCTAAATATACTACTGTACCTGATGATAGTAATACATCCCAAGTAAGATTATTATACCTTATGCCTAGCAATCTTGCTGCTTCTGTCCACCTATCTTTTTCTCCTCCAAGGCCACTCATCAGTTTCTCTGTACGTATCAATTTCTGAGAACAGAATTCAATGTTATTTTCCAGTTCCGTCTTCTTGTTATTCATATCGCTTAGTTCATCATTTAAAGCTTGAAGACGATCTTCTACAGCCTTTAGTATTTAACTGCTGCATTTGTATAAAGAGTTTACCTTCAGCTCCTTTAAGACATTCACATTTTGGGGCAACCACTCGATCATACACTTCCATTGCCCTCACCCATTTGCAAAGTTCTTCCCAGCGTCATAATATTATTAGTGTGATTCTTCATTTAGCCCCAAAATAATTTTTTCGCAGCAGTGCTGATGAATACAGCATTGCCTGCATTTGGCAGAGCTGTATTCATGGGGGGGGGGTAGCATATAAATGTCCTCTTTGTCTCCTAACTTTAAATAAAATGAATATATATTTTTTTATCTATATTTAGGATAATGGTATTTTGTTTGGAGACTAGTATTCTTACCTGTTCCACTTGGGTCAGGCTTACTGTCTGGCTTTATACCCTTCATAACACATATACTCTCCATGAAGAACGTTACAGGAGCTGGCGGATTTGTCATTGACTTCAGTGATATCAATGAGCGTATCCAGTGCTGATAAGGCGGCGTCTAGTGCCGGCATTGCCTCCGCAAGATCTCCTTCACATTCATCCTACAAAGTGTTGCCCTTTGGTGTACTGTAGTGAACTCTACTTTTACATTTCATAAATATTCTACAAAAGCATTTTCTTCTAGTTCAATACACACAATGCATAGATGACGCTACAGCCTTCAAACCAGCTGAGGCTCCAGTAGACTATAGATACTGAAGAAGTATCAGGGATTATTTTAATTAAAGCTCCAGAGCCATAAGACATTTATCTTGGGGGCCTTGATGCTTGTAGTAGAAGAAGTCAAAAAGGCAAAATCAATAAAAGGCAACATGGAATTTATATTGTGTAATCTATTATTTAGAGACACTTTAGCTGAACTGTGTAGTCTATTAAATACGCGATCTAGGAGCTGTAGCCAATTATTATCTTGTGACACCCGGTGGCAGCAAGTTCTGAGAGTAATGGTAATTCCACACAAAGTGACAGATTGGCTGCCACACGGTAATGCAAGGAAAGGGATGCTGTTATCACTAGGTCATCATTCACACTCATTTCCATAATTTTAGCTCACCACTGAGCTATTTGAAGGTCTATCTATATACTGAAGGGGGTGGGGTTGCTGGGCTTTAATGCAAGGAAAAATGAGCAAAACCAAGTCATTTCAATAAAAGGGACTGGCTTTTCTTTGATAAGCTGAACTTTCTCAGAGCAGGGGAACCATTTCTTACCCAGAAACTTGCCACTTAAGGTAATTTAATCACTGTGTTATGGCTTTAGTCAAATACTGTTCAGGTATAGAATCAGAATCGGACTGGCCCGGCGGATCACCGGGAAAAAACCCGATCGGCCCCGAGCATCATGGGCCTCCGCTGGGCCAGACCCCTTATCCCGATATTCAGATTATACAAAAGTAAAAAGGGTTTTTGGTGCCGTGCAGCGCCGTCAGCGCATTTGCACGCATAGCGCCGTTCACGCATTTGCTTGCAGTGTGGTGCCTTCATGCATGCGTGCCGAGTGGTGCGTCACAGTAGGGGGCCAGAGGGGGGCCCTGGACAGCAGTCCCGGTGGGCCGCGGGCCCCCCAGTCCGACCCTGTATAGAATCCATTATACATAAACCCGAAAGCTCTGAATTACGCAATCGCCATTTCCCATAGACTTCATTTTAATCAAATAATTAAATTTTTTTTAAAGTTACTCCCTTCTTCTCTGTAATAATAAAACAGTATTTGTACTTGATCCAAACTAAGATAAAACAAACCCTATTAGTGGCAGAACAATCATTTTTGGTTTATTTAATCTTTAAATGATTTTTAGTAGACTTACGGGCATATTTATCAAGGGTCGAGTTTCGAATTGAAAAGACTTCGAAATTCGTATTCAAAAAGTTTTTTTTTTGGTCGAATAGGTCCATATTCAGCCGAATTCGAATCGTACGAATCGAAGGAATAGCGCATTCGATCGAATTCGATTCAAAGTTTTTACCAATTTTCCAATGGAGGCACCAATTGACTCCAAATAGGTTCTAGGAGGTCCCCCATAGGCTAAAAAAGCATCTCAGGTTTTAGATGGCCAATGGTCGAAGATTAATTTTTAAAGAGACAGTACATGATAAATTTCGATATTCGAATTTTTGAATTTTTTTCAAATTCGAATCGAATTTGGACTATTCCCTAGTCGAAGGACACAAAAAATAGCTCGAAATTCGATTTTTTTTCATTCAAAAATTCACCTCTACCTTTGATAAATCTGCCCAGAGATCCATATTATGGAAAGACCCATTATCTGGAAAACCGCAGGTCCTGAACATCGTGGATAACAGGTCCCATACCTGTACCTCCTTTTCAATTTTATGTAATTTTCCCCTGGTTCTTTGTTGATATAGAATTATAACACCCATTCACTTATTATATAATATATGGGAGGCTTATAGCGTTAAACAGAGCTTGTGTTAATATTGTCTTTGAACTACACATACCTCCTACACATTTTTTGTTTTTGGAAAAATGATTTACAGAGATTGTGCGGTATGTACAGAGCTAGGCAGCTGCAGTGTTTGGATCAGACAGGATTTTACAGAATAATAAAGGTATGAAATACACTGCAGCCTCTTCTCTGACTGATGTACGAAAAACACAGCACGATTTCTTCACATTTCCCATGACAAATTGCAAGCCAAGCTTTAAATGGAAAATAAAGTTACAAATGCATATCATTGTATAAAATCATACATCTAGAAATGTAACATGTTACATAGCCAAACAGTATATAAGTTATTGCGAAATCATATTTTTCTAAATCTCTACATTCATTTTCTTTAGTTAAGAAAACAAACAGAGCCTCCTGTAGGCTGCCAGTCCACATAGGGGAAACCAAATGGCCAATCACAGCATTTACTTTGCACCACACAGGAACATTTTTCATGCTCCTCAACTCTTTTTATATCTGAATGTTTTTCATGGGTAACAAAGGTTGGAAAGCCCTGCTGTAGAGGATAACTTAGCAAAGGCAGGCAAATGGCACTCCCTTTAAACATATACATCTGCAACATATCAATAGGCAGATAATAAAAGGCTTGGTGATGCCTTTAAAGGGATACTGCCATTTTTCAAAATGAATCAGTTAATAGTGCTGCTCCAGCAGAATTCTGCACTGAAATCCATTTCTCAAAAGAGCAAACTGTTTTTTTATATTCAATTTTGAAATCTGACATGGGGCTAGATATTGTCAGTTTCCCAGCTGCCCCCAGTCATGTAACTGATAAACTTTAGTCACTCTTTACTGCTGTACTGCAAGTTGGAGTGATATCACCCCCTCCCTACCCCCCACCCTCAGCAGCCTAACAACAGAACAATGGGAAGGTAACCAGATAGCAGCCCCCTAACACAAGATAGCAGCTCCCTGGAAGATCTAAGAACAACACTCAATAGTAAAATCCAGGTCCCACTGAGACTGATTCAGTTACATTGAGTAGAAGAGATTACAGTCTGCCAGAAAGTAATTCCATCCTAAAGTGCGGGCACAAGTCACATGACTGGGGGCAGCTGGGAAACTGACAATATGTCTAGCCCCATGTCAGATTTCAAAATTAAATATAAAAAAAAAATCTGTTTGCTCTTTTGAGAATTGGATTTCAGTGCAAAATTCTGCTGAAGCAGCACTATTAACTGATGTGTTTTGGAAAAAAACATGTTTTCCCATGACAGTATCCCTTTAAGAATATCTTGATAGAAGTCTAGTGTGCAGTGTTCTACCTTGTTTGCCTTGGAAGCTGCAGCTGCCTCGTTGGCCACCTACTCGTTGGCAGATACCAGTTCTTTTTTAGCATCAGCCTCAATTGTCTCCGTTTCAATTTTGATCATCATCTTCTCTGTTTCGGCTGAAGTTCTAATAATCAGTCCTGGATGCAGAGCTGTCAGTTCCTTTGCATTACTGAGACCTAATGGAAAAACCAGGACAAAACAGCGGCATGTAACAGCGGGGCCGGAGAGAGTAAACGGCAAGTGACAACAACAGTTTAATCAAAAAAGATGCATTATACGAAAAAACATGGCAATGTGCACGTCCTCATTGTTTTTACATACAGTTTTTCACGATTTCTCGAGTTCAGTGTAGGGCCAGTAAGGTCATAAAGTGAAAATATATATAGTTTTGCACTTAGGGGCCTATTTAAGTTTTTAAAGGGGAAAACTGGAATTTTTAGAGATTTATTATAACCGAAGCAGCTTAAAATCCAAATCTGAAAAAAACTCCAGCTAAAACCTGTTGAGGTCATGGCGAAGTCAATGGCAGATGTCCCTGAACATGTTTCTTGACATCGTGATCTGCATTAGTTTTTTTTATGATAATCTGAATAAGTATGGGGTTTTCAGCTGAAAAAATTTAGCGATTTGGTCATCAAAAAATATTGTCGAGACTTTTCCCGCGCCGACTTTTTTTGGGCTGCTTTTTGATAAATGAGTTAAATTGGTGGATGGGAGTTAGGTTGACTTTTTTATTAAAACAATTAGATACATTTAAGTTTTAGTAAACACCCCCCTTAAAGTTTGTACCTGTTGATCCAGCACCTAAAATAAACATTTTCATGGCAACAAATGTCATATTCTATATTAAAGAAGTTTAAATTCTGTAGTCTAGTAGGGACCCATGACATTTTTTTTCCATGTATGACTTTTATCTGCCTGTGTAAGAACTAAATCCATTGTATTCTGCAAAGTTCATCCATTCGCTGCTATGAAAAATATCCCTGTTGCCTTGTTCAGCTTAAATGGCTGCCCCCATGGCTACACTGTAATTTTTTCCATGTTTTGAGCCTTTTATACTTTATTTAAACTACAGTAACACACAGACAACTGCCCTTCCCTTTGAATACTGATGCTACTCCAATTTCCTCTAAGGGATAAGCAATACAAGTGATTCAGAGCAGGCTACTTGGTACAGTCTATTATCAGGCATCATTATAACCTTTGGGGAAAGCTACAAATGCAGTGCAGTGTCCTACATTAAATAATGTAACCTTACCTTAACTGCAATGAGCAGATAACTACAAGTAGGGCCAGGCCAGATGAGGAGTTTCTACATTTTTATAATTATATCCTAGCCAATAATAATGACTATTATTGTGAAAGCCCAACATAAATGCATGATCCCACTGCTGCCCTGACATTCTCTCAGTTGCCGTCATTATCGTGTTCTACCATGGATTTTCCAACTGCTGTACTGTTGCCATGGTTATCAATCATTTAATGCTTGTAGCAGACTTAGGGGTTAATAAGGTTCTTCTAAACTTTCAGTGAGTCCCTTACAACTTGCAATGTCCTACAAACATCTGTTTCAATGATACACTATAGAACTATGGGGACAAGCAATGCCTATTAGTTATATAGACCAGTTTATTTTCCGATTTAACTGTGATGAAGCAAATTCGAGTTTCTCTTAGGGCGGTGGAAGACGGGGAGATTAGTCGCCCAGTGACAAATCTTCACTACTTTGGGAGACTAATCTCCCCGAAATTCTTTCCCATCGGCAAGAATACAAATCGCCGACGGGATGGCGTATTAATGCTTCCTCGTGAGGCAACTTTGGGAGACTTCGGAAGTGATTCATATGCCATCCCGAGGACGATTTGTATTCCTGCTGGCAGGAAGGCTTTTTGGGGAGATTAGTTGCCCGAAGTGGAAGATGGTCTTCCAAACCCTAAGCCAACCATCTCCTGCCTTTTGCCATTAAGCAAGGTCTGGAAATCAACTCTAAGTAAGAACTTGGTGTGACATAGTTGTGTCTCCAAAGAGTGTTGTAATATCTGTTGGGCATCTGCTTGACCGTCTCCTGGAAATACTCGCACATGGAAACGACCCTATAAAAAGCATTTGCAGTTGCAACATATTTAACAAACAGTTGCATCATCTGATGACTGTTATCATTGATTTTAGCTTATATAGAGGAAACACCTGCCATTTACTATCCATCCTGATATACAGTAAAATATGAGAACTTAACTCATTGTGATTATACACTATTGCTTCCCTCTCCATACTTGCATTTTCACATGTGTGTGTGTGCCTATATATAAAGCCAGACATGCAAAAACAACATTCATTAAGTAGTACAGTTTATGGGGAACGCTTTGGCAGCTCCTACTTTTGCATATCAAATATGAATTTGAGGATAATCACATGTCAGAATGGTGATTTATCCTGGGATTTTACAGCAATATCTCCTCTGTTGTAGAGCCATAATGGCTTCACAAGTACAGAACATCTTAGAGATAATTCATTACAACCCCAGACAAAAAGAACAAGAGCAATAAGACATGCAATAGACAGGCCCGGATTTGTGGAGAGGCCACCAAGACCTGGGCCTGGGATTGTAGGATTTTAGGGGGCGGCATGATGTCCAACTACAGCCATTAACTTCTGCCAGGGTCTGGGCAACATGAGCAGGTCAGCCATGTCCTTACCATCGGCGATAGGGCAAGTTGTGAGTTCAGGGCCCAGTTGTGGCCTGTGTGTGTCCACCACTGCTCTCTAGTGGGGGTTAAAGGGGGTTGTTCACCTTTGAGATCATTTTTAGTAGGCTATAGAGAGTGATATTCTGAGACAATTTCCAATTGGGTTTTCATTTTTTAATTATTGAAGGTTTTTGAGTTATTTAGCTTTTTATTCAGCAGCTCTTCTATTTGCATTTCAAGTAATCTGGTAACTAGGGTACACATTACCCTAGCAACCATGCACTGATTTAAATAAGTGACTGGAATATGAATAGGAGTGATCCTGAATAGAAAGTTGAGCAATAAAAAGATAGCAATAACAATATATTTGTAGCCTTACAAAGCATTTATTTTTTAGAAGGGGTCAGCAATGCCCATTTGAAAGAAGAAAAGGCAAATAAATATAAAACTATAGGAAAAAAAAAATGAAAAGCAAAAGTTGCTTAGAACTGGCCAGTCTATAACATACTAACAGTTACCTTAAAGGTGAACCACTCCCTTTAATGTAGTTTATGGGACAGGAAGGAGGGTGCCTAAGCTGACTGCAGGCAACACTATATTCATGGGAGTGACTGCAAGTCTCTGAACTTCAGAATGGAGCCCAGAGATCTGTGACAAATCAAATTCACCTCTCATTCTATGTCAGTCCCAGGGTTTGACTATAGGAGTTATTTATGAAGATACCAAACAGAAGTTCAAGAGCACACGAGTGCACCCCTTAGTTAACATGCAGAGCGCTCCTATCCTACTCTGCACCTTGTGCCACTTTGAATTCTGGATGAACTGAATTCTGGATTTGGTTTAATATTTGGCCAAATCCAAGCCCTTTTCAGTAGATTTGGCCAAATCCAAGTGCCTGGATGAACTCAATCCGAAGCCTTAAAATCAAGTAACTTTTGGTCAAGTGAAAAAGAAAATCATCAATTTTTGTATGAGCGCTACTTCCTTAACCTAATTTCGGGTTCAGATTCAGTTCAGGATTCAGCCAAGGGCTTTAGGAAATATCCCAAAATAGTGGTATCAGTGCATCTCTAGTAGTGCCCAATACAGTCTAGGGCAGGGTACTGTTTTAAAATTGGGTATCTGCGAGTCTCTGCACTAAAAAACGGAAGACAAAGTGCAAGGTGCCAAGTAGTAAATTGTACCTGTTTTTGCAGTTTGCATCTTGCCTCCCACTTCCTAAATTACCCCTTATATTGATAATTTCTCGTTCTTCTCCACACCCTAACATTTATGCAATGTGAAGATTAGATGCTGTTAAAGGTGGCCATAGAGGTGACAATTACGATCTTTCTTGGAAAAGATCTTTCCAAGAAAGATCGTTCATTTCAATACAGACGTGTAGAGATGAATCGTCAGATACACGTAGAAATTACAAATTGCTGATTCCAATATACAGAGTTCCTGGTGGAACAATTAGCTGGGAATAACTATACATACTCTTTTCTGATATGGTCATCAAGCGCCACATCTTCAAAAATTTGTTGGCAACCATTTCTAGAGCATCAGTTGGCCAGGTCTGGAATCAATCAATGGTACAGCAATTAATGGGTGGTGGGAACATGTGCAGTCGATTACGAAAAGCATCCCCAATAGGACCCATGGCTGGTAGAAAACAAAGAAGCTGTTGGTATTACCGTGCTCATAAGAATAGGCCAAGATCATAAAATATAAACTGGATATCATATGCAAAGGTCTAGTTACCCACAGAAACAAACCAGCCGGTATAATTTCCTGACTACCTGTTTAGTGGCTTAGACATCTGAGTGGTTGGTATGGGTTACTAGACCTGGGGCAAACATTACATTACCCTGATGTTCTTCTTACCCAACACCTTGTGTAAATCTGCTTTGACTTTTTCTAACAAGAAGTTATACATTGCCATTGTAGTATCATCACATTTCCTGCCTTCTGTCCTTGCAATAGCCTGCATCTTCTCAACAATCTCTGCTTTTTCATCCTCTAGGAATATATTGGGGATATCTCCGGTATTCAAGAGCATGTTTATATCCTCCACAAAGCCCTCATCTTTGATCTGATTATCGCAGAATAGGAAGACAGTATTTTTGCCGGCCACCCACCCCAGCTTTGTGATCTCAATTTGGAAAAGCTCAAATGAGTTCCTGAATGTGATCAGTTTGGTTGCACTCTGGCACCCACTACCACCAATGCCAGCCAAAAGCAGGTGACCATTGTCTTGAGATGTGCTCAATGGCAAATCTGAACATAACCAAGGACATGGGTGCTTTTGCTGACATTATTATTTTCTTCAAGGTAGAAGTTGAAGTGATTGAGGTCAGGTGTTTCAAGTCTGTAATTTCATCATGAACCTTGGTGTGACTGTCTGTTTTGAAGTAATATTGAAGAATATTGTCATCAACCACTTTTCCTGTAGGAGCCAGATGGCTTAGAACCTGGTCAAAATAGAACATTTCAGTAGGAGTCTGAGCAATAACCTCTATTTATTCATACACCCCCCTACAAACTCAATGTAAAAATCACAATGTTATTGGCTACACTCTAGATATGCCCATGACATCTAACCAACTATGGGCCAGATTCAATTTAGTGAGAAAAAGGTTTATCAGGTGAAAAGTCATGGACAAGAGACAAGATTAGATTTGAGATGCAAATCAGTTCCGAAAAACTTATCTCGTGGTTTATCACATGAAACTGAATTAGGAGAAATTTTTTCTCCTCAAATTGAATCTTGTCCATAACCTTTCATGTGATAAATCATGAAATAACTTTTTCTTACTGAACTGAATCTGGCCCTATGTCTCTAATCCACCTCAACCGTTTCCTGTCTCCTAAAAGCAACACTCATTTTCTGCTCAATAAACACTATCCCATGTAACTGGGATGACTGGTACAGGTATGGGACCTATTATACAGAATGCTTGGGACCTGGGCTCATTTGTAATTTGGATCTCCATACCTTAAGTCTACTAAAAAATGATTTAACTGTTAAACCTTGTGAAGCTGTGAAGATGTGGAATTCTCTCCCTGAATCAGTTGTACAGGCTGATACATTAGATAGCTTTAAGAAGGGGTTGGATGGCTTTTTAGCAAGTGAGGGAATACAGGGTTATGGAAGATAGCTCATAGTACAAGTTGATCCTGGGACTAGTCCGATTGTCATTTTGGGGTCTGTAAGGATTTTTTCCACCTTGGAGAGGCTTCAGATGGTTTTTTTTGCCTTCCTTTGGATCAACTGGCAGTTAGGCAGGTCAAAAAAAGTTAAAAGGTTGAACTTGATGGACGTGTGTCTGTTTTCAACCTTATTTACCATGTTAAAACCCAACAGGATTTTTTTTTGCTACAATAAAGAGTAATTATATATTAGTTGGGATCAAGTACAAGGTACTTCTTAATTATTACATAGAGAAAGAGAATAATTTTTAAAAACCTCAGTTGATTAAAATGGAGTCTATGGGAGATGGCCTTCCCATAATTCTGAGCTGGATATTGGGTTTCCAGACATGTATTTTTGTTTAAAAAACATACTTGGAAAATGGTTCATGGGTTTTCTAACATCTCTAATGGTAAGTCTGTGAGCCTTGTCAGTTGTAGAACTTTGATCATCTCTCTCTAGGCCAAAAATGTTTGAATAACAAATTGGGTATATATGTAAGGTCGAGAGCTGACACAAAACAGTTGTGTGGATTTCCTCCACATACTCAGTTTTCCTCCAAAACCCCAAAACCAAACAGGAAGGTTAAATGGCTTCTGATAGAATTGACCATATTGACCACTGGGGCAGAAGCTGATGAGAATGATGTATCATGTCTGTAAAGGGGAATTTGTTGCCACTATATAATGATTGGCTAAATGTAAGAAACACAGTGATTCAATATTTTATTGCTGGGTTTTCAGCCTCTAGAACAAAATCTATTTGATTGCTTATTAAAATATAGGCAACGCTTGATTGTGATGTTTTATATTGCATTACACTGAATATATATTTTTAAAGGGGTGGTTATAGAATGGCCAATTCTTAGCAACTTTGCATTTGGTCGTCATTGTTTATTTTATAAAGCTTCTGAATTATTTGCCTTCTTTTTCTGCCTCTTTCCAGCTTTCAAATGGGGGTCACTGACCCCATCTAAAAAAACAAATGCTCAGTAAGGCTACAAATGTTTTGTTTTTGCTACTTTTTATTACTCATCTGTTTATTCAGGCCCTTTCCTATTCCTATTCCAGTCTCTTATTCAAACCAATTCATGGGTTGCTAGGGTAATGTGGACAAACTGCAAGATGAAATGCTACTGAATATAAAGCTAAATAACTCCACAAATAATAAAAAAAAACATTTGCAAATTCTGTCTCATTCTTAAAGTTAACTCAAAGGTGAACAATACATTCCAGTATTATTTTAATGATGATGCATATGGATAGTCAGTAGACAATTCACCCCAGAATTTGCTAAAGGAGATCCTGTCATCGGAAAACATGTTTTTTTCAAAACGCATCAGTTAATAGTGCTACTCCAGCAGAATTCTGCACTGAAATCCATTTCTCAAAATAGCAAACAGATTTTTTTATATTCAATTTTGAATGTGTCTCCGTGGGACATGGGTTTTTACTATTGAGTGTTGTTCTTAGATCTACCAGGCAGCTGTTATCTTGTGTTAGAGAGCTGCTATCTGGTTACCTTCCCATTGTTCTTTTGTTTGGCTGCAGGGGGGGAAAATGGAGGGGGTGATATCACTCCAACTTTCCGTACAGCAGTAAAGAGTGATTGAAGTGTATCAGAGCACAAGTCACATGACTTGGGGCAGCTGGGAAATTGACAATATCTCTAGCCCAATGTCAGATTTCAAAATTGAATATAAAAAAATCTGTTTGCTCTTTTGAGAAATTACAGAATTCTACTGGAGCAGCACTATTAACTGATTCATTTTGAAAACATTTTTTTCCCATGACAGTATCCCTTTAAACCAGTGTCACACTGCAGGACTTCAGGCCATAAGTCATGATAATTTTTTCTAGAGCTGTTTTGAACACAACTAATCGTACATTGTGATGGACGAATTTGTCCCGTTTTGCCCAAAAAATTTGCGAAAATCCCACGAAATTCGCAAAACGGCGAAAAATTTGTGAAACGCATTGAAGTCAATGGGCGTCAAACTATTTTGACGTGTGTCAATTTTGACGCCAGTAACAAAATTGTTACACGGGCACCTATTTTGGCCAAATGCATTAAAGTCAATGGGCGTCTACGAATAATTTTGATGCGCGACAATGTTTATGTGTGCAACTATTGCAACGGACGCACTCTCAAATCTTTTCAATGCGCTGGATTTTTCACCAGCGAATTTTTGCAGCAGTTTCACAAATTTTTACGCCGGCAGCAAAAAGCGGAAATTCGCACCTGCCGAATTTGTTGGCCCAACGCTATATATCATACCTTGTTGACCATTTGCTTGAAGCAATTAGAAGTCGTCTCTTTAACCATGTTAAAAAATACTTGTCGATCTTCAGGGTCAGACGATCGTAGAAAACACGGCACACTTCATGAATCCAAAGCCTGATTAGTTTGTCATTATCCTGGAAACCATATTATATTGAAGTATTAATTACACGCATTCTCTTATCTCTTTGTAATAAACACTTATAGAACATAAGGTCCATTAATGATGTACCTTTTCATGTCAAATAATACTTTGGAATGTGATTAATAATCATCATCATAATTTCTTGACTAAAGAACTCAGAGGACCACAATTCTCTGCTGAGTGTCCTCTGATAATTATCTGAAGAGGAAGCTTAATAACATACCTAGAGGGGCTAATAAGAAGCTTTCACTGTTTACTTTCTAAGGTAAAGCAGCATGAAATGTATTTACTGTTAACTGAAGCTTAATAATCTTTGCAGGTGTACAGTTCACTGTTTTACTATATTGCTACAAGAGAAATATATAGTGAATAAAGTACCCCCTCTTGTAAAATATAAGGATATTATAAGTTACCGAGGAGTTTCATGACCATATAAAAACACGAGGCCGAAGGCCGAGTGTTTTTATACAGGTCGTGGAACTCCGAGGTAACTTCTAATATCCTCATATTTTGCAACTGGGGGTACTTTATTAATTATAATACACAAATTTCAGTGAGTCATGTGACAGAAATGACATCAGAACTCACCGTTTATAACTGATGACATCAGAACTCACCGTTTATAAGGATATAATTTACAGGAT
This sequence comes from Xenopus laevis, assembly GCF_017654675.1. NCBI lineage: Eukaryota > Metazoa > Chordata > Amphibia > Anura > Pipidae > Xenopus > Xenopus laevis. The sequence goes on along the minus strand of NC_054387.1, from coordinate 112,054,801 downwards.
ATTCATGGCTTTTGTGTATTATAAGGTTATAAGCAAAGTCTTTCTGTATTTACAGAAGCTATAAAAGTCCAAACTCAATTCTCACAAGCTTATCCAACCCTCATGCCCTACACAGCAGTGTGCATCAAAGTACATTTACTGTATAAGGCTAGAAAACATTATTGTTATTATTATTATTATATTGATAAGTTCAGCTCATGTATATTTGCAATGCTGTATGATATATAATTATATCTCGGATAGGCCATACAGAATTAAAGTGCAAAGATAACACCTGGCAACAAAAGAAAATGAGACAGAAAAATACAATTGCATTTATCTTTCACCCAGATTTAGTGCGTAGGAATTATTCTATTCATAGGAACATACTGCCGTATATTATAGTTATAACATTTAATAATATAATACTATTGTAATATTTATAGGTATATGTTATCTTTTGTTTGTTTGTTCCTTCACACAGTCAGGGGGGGACAGTTTTCTTTATTGCCTATTAGCATTTGTATTTATCAGTGAACGCTCCCATAGTCATGAGTCATTTGGCATAGTCTGCAACAATATTTCGGTTTCCTAAGGCGAAGAACTGTTAAGTATTACACTCAACCGTATCCTTCTCATACATACAAGTTAATATGCAGAGAAAAAGAAAACTAGTATTTTGTGCATAAAATAAGGCATACTTTACTGCATGTTAGACAGGACAGGGACCTGTTACCCATAATGCTCAGGACCTGGGGGTTTCCAGATAAGAGATCTTTCAATAATTTGGATCTCCATATCTTAAGCCTTAATTAAGTCTAGCACAATTGTTTTGCCTCCAGTAAGGATTAATTATATCTCAGTTTCGATCATGTACTAGGTACTGTCTTCTTATTACAGGGAATAAAGAATTTGATTATAATGGAGTCTATGGAAGATGGCCTTCCTGTAATCTGGAGCTTTCTGGATACTGGATCCCATACCTGTATCTATAATCCTTACTGACCAGCATCCTCAGTACAGCTGCCTGAACGAGAGCAGCATTTGAAAATAATACTTTTCTTTTAAGTTACAGGCAATTTTTCAACTACAGTATTTTATTAGTCACTTGACTCAAGCTCAGTTTGACCTTAAAGAGTTGATGAGTTATTTGTTCTCTTAAATCACAACCCGCCATAACTTGCATATAAGTATTAGCATCGTTATAGTATAGTATCCCATTATCTTTTCTGATCTATCTGGGATTTATATGAACAATTAGTCATTTAGATATGTGCCGCAGGTATTGCCTATAAATGGAATTTATTTGCCATTATAGAACTAGAAAAAAGGCTAATTTATCAATGCAGTGCAAAGTGCACTAAATGGACTAGACATGTATAAGGCATTTTGCAGGCTAGCCTCAGCTTTCTCCTTGTTGAAATTTAGGGGCAAAATGAATCCATTAATAGCGCTGCTCCAGCAGAATTCTGCACTGAAATCCATTTCTCAAAGGAGCAAACAGATTTTTTTATATTCAATTTTGAAATCTGACATGGGGCTAGACATATTGTTAATATCCCAGCTGCCCCTGGTCATGTGACTTGTGCCTGCACTTTAGGAGAGAAATGCTTTCTGGCAGGCTGATGTTTTTCCTTCTCAATGTAACTGAATGTGTCAGTGGGACATGGGTTTTTACTATTGAGTGTTGTTAGATCTACCAGGCAGCTGTTATCTTGTGTTAGAGAGCTGTTATCTGGTTACCTTCCCATTGTTCTTTTGTTTGGCTGCTGGGGGGAAAAGGGAGGGGGTGATATCACTCCAACTTGCAGTACAGCAGTAAAGAGTGATTGAAGTTTATCAGAGCACAAGTCACATGACTTTGGGCAGCTGGGAAATTGACAATATGTCTAGCCCCATGTCAGATTTCAAAATTGAATATAAAAAAATCTGTTTGCTCTTTTAAAAAATGGATTTCAGTGCAGAATTCTGCTGGAACAGCAATATTAACTGATTTATTTTGAAAAAAGTTTTTTTCCCATGACAGTATCCCTTTAATAAATAAAATAAAGTTGTTATATTGCCCTACACATGAGCCCATTGTATAGTTTATGTGCCATATTTTAGGAAATGTAGGGGGGAAGCCGGGTACCCATTGCTTGCTATCCATTGCACTTCGCCTGGTCTGAGCTGGCTAATGCAAGTCTGGTGAACAAGGTAACGTGCGGTAGTGAGTTACGTCCGTTCGCCAGTGCAAAAATTAGTCTGGCGTTAGACTGCGAAGCAACACCAGCGTCTATCTCCTTCACTAGCGAAGTGACGCCTGCGCCTGTTAGTAAATCAGTGAAGTTCACTTCACCCTCTACGGAATCCGCCCCACAGTAGGGATCCCAGAATCCTTCTTGAAAGATTTGCCTGAATACCGAACAGAATCTGAATCCTAATTTTCATATAGGAAGGAAAAAGTGGAAAAACATTTTTTACTTCTTTGTTTTTGTGATGAAAAGTCTTGTGATTTCCCTTTCCACCAATAATTTACATATGCAAATTAGGATTTGAATTCGGTTTGGCCAGGCACAAGGATTCCTGTTGAAAAAGGTCAAATCCCGAACCAAATCTTGGATTCGGTGCATCCCTAACATATAGGGATGGTTCTAGGCAAGCAACTAAAACTGGGCATACAAATTTAGATTCACTCTTTTGGCAAAGTTACCGTACTAGAAGATCTCTTCCCAGTGTGGTCACTCACAAGTTGGGTCAAACCAGGTTGATTTCTCTTGTCTGGGCCTGGACTACATGCTGTAGTGTGTTTAAGTGTTAATAATCTCTGGAGCAATTAGTGTTTAAGCCCATCCCACAAGCAAAGTTTCTGAGCATTTATTAATACAAAAAGACAATGTAAAATGTTTTCTTTGCATCCATTACTGCTTTCTCTTCCAGAACACTCTGTTTAGTACAAATGAGATTTTTGTTTCCACAAATAATGGCGAGGTCAGGAACATTCTGTATTACCTGCAGGTGGGTGTGAGGGCACAGCAATACTCCCCGAACCACACGAGAAAAATCTCTCAGGTTAAAGACATAATGAGACTTGGATGGCGTTGGAAGAAAGTTTTCCACTGTTGCTTTGTAAATTGCTTTTAGCTTGTATCATGAGCTTTCCTGTTCTGCAAAATGAATCATATTTGTTGGATTCGCAACAAAGTGAAATGCTTCTATACAAAAAGGAAATATTTGTACATTATAAAAAAAAGGAATAATGATCACTGCCCCCAAACTCTGACTCTGAATGTATACAGTCCATGTTTAGGGCCCCTAAACTAAGTCATTGTGTAGGATCCATAGCTGCCAAATGTCATTGGAGTGGTGACATCATACCCCCCTGTTTTATTTAATTTTTTATTTAATTTTTTATTTTATTTTATCCAAGGTTACTGAATAATGACTGTGAATCGGAACATTCTGAGTGCTGAAATTACCTTCTGCATATACTGAGAGGTCATAGAATGAACACAGAATATAATTTGCAAGTAAGGTAATGCATTAGCGTCTCAGATTCTTACAATTTTTATTAATATTACTGAGATTTCTTTTCAAATGTTTGGCTTATTTTGATTCGTCTGGTTTTGATATACTTTTGCTCACAATGACTTTTTTGAAAAGAAACTTTGTATACCCTTTGATACACGGAATCAAGAGCCAGGATGGAATTTTTCCATTTTTGTTACCAAGAAACTTTTTCTTTGTAAATTGAATGGACTTCCCGAATCAGTGGTACAGGCGGATACATTAGATAGCTTTAAGAAGGGGTTGGATAGCTTTTTAGCAAGTGAGGGAATACAGGGTTATGGGAGATAGCTCATAGTACAAGTTGATCCAGGGACTGATCCGATTGCCATTTTGGAGTCTGGAAGGAATTTTTCCCCCTCTGAGGCAAATTGGAGAGGCTTCAGATGGATTTTTTTTTGCCTTCCTCTGGATCAACTGGCAGATAGGTAGTTAATAAAAAAAAAAAAGAAAAAAAAAGTTGAACTCGATGGACATGTGTCTTTTTTCAACCTTACTTACTATGTTACTATGTATGTTACTTGAGCACAATTGGGACACTTATAAAACATTTGAATGCAATTAATGGGAACAATTGTTCCAGGCCCAATACCTCCCACAATTTTCCCCTCCCACAACTCACATTATTTAACACAGATGTAAGGGCTTACCCTGGTGGTCTAGCAAGCTAGGACCCAGCGGAATACCTACAAGCTTGGTCCTATCTCCTCAAATGCCGCTCCTCTATGGCGTGTGCGGCATCTCACTTCTGGTTTTATGCGTCGGGTGCGTGATGTCATCACGCAGAGTGACGCGAAATTCAAATACTTAAATGGGCTCTGAGCACAAACTCATCGCCCGTTGTTAGGTCTAACACGTTAGTTCTTAGGTGCGATTTTTGTCCTGTTTGTTTCCTGTTTTGACCTTTGCCTTCCTGTCTATTCTGAACTCTGCCAAATCTGACCCTTGCCTGGCTGACTATTCTGATTCTACCAGTATTGACCCTTGTCTGCCTGACGATTCTTTGAGCCTGCACGACCCGGCCTGTCCGACCTTGCATGAACTCTTCCTGCACCGACCCCGGCCTGCCTGACTATGCTATTGTCTATTCTTAGAACTGTACCTTCCGTCCAAAACCTTGCTAACGACCGTGCCCCTTTGCCAGTCCAGAGCTCTTGCTTGGCTCCTCTTACTAAGACCTGTTGGCATCCAATTAGCGAAGGGCTCCTCCCGAAGTGAAAGGCGCTGCTACAGGCAGAAGCAGAGCCGAGACCAAGGAGCCTAGCACCTGTTCTGGATTTAGGCAGCCGATCGTGACAACAGAACAGTGTATAATTTTATAGGCTTGATAAAGGGTCCTGTGAGGCCCAAAACATTGCCACTCTTTTTCTGCTCATATGTTTTGAGCCAATAAAATCACCTTGCTGAAAAGCTAATCACTCAACAGTGTGCTGCAGTGTATTGGACTTTGTATACGACTTTCCTGACCTGTGGCAGGTTGGATTAATTACTGTTCAAGCACCTGATCCTAAGGGATTTTCACATGAGGTTCAAGCACTCTATCATTGTGTGCAATCAGACCCCCTGTGAGACATGTATGTGCCAGGATTGACCTGCCAGGTTGTTCTGGTGGACTCCACTCTATACAGATACCTCATCAGTAGTGTAGGAAGGTAGACCAATTAAGGAATTGGAATTGCTAGATTTGTGAATGGCATGATCAGAGCCGGATTAAGACTAAACAGGGCCCTAGGCAAGGTAGTGCTTCTGGGGCCCCCCCATCTCGAACCACCTAAAGTTACAGTTACAAAAGAAGCACTGCTATACTAGCGCACCTTTATTATGACAGTTCTTTTAAAAGTTCAGTAGTAACACTGTTGGCAATCTGACAGAAGGTATTCCTTCTGTTCATTGTCTTAAGAATACACTCTGCATTAACCTATTTCTTCAGAAAAGACATCAATTGATTGTTGTTTATCCATTCCTATTCTTTAATAGAGTGCTACTCAAATAAAATAATAAGGTTGTAATAGACAAACCTACACAGCATTTACTTCTTCATACTCAAAGTCAGACCAAGGGTTAATTTATAAATTTAATTAGCTAACAAAAAGCAGCATGTCCAGTACTGAACACAAAAAGTATGCCCATAAAATAAATATGAAATACTGCCATTATTATTGCAGAAATAGCAGCAATATGATGAAAATATAGCCACAGTTACAAAAACACTTGAGCCACAGATAATAAGAAACATTGTAAAACAGGGTAAGCTTCCCAAATATAATAACCAATAATAAATTATTAGTTAGCTTTTAATGACTTTGTGAACTTAGATTAATGAATTCTAACAAGAATTATGTCAGGAATTGGGAATCAGTTGCATTAAAGACTTGTTCCACATTTGCATAAAAATTAATCTGCAGCCAGATGAGACAACTAGACTATTAGAAATGTTGCAGCTAATTGGGAAGACTAGAGTATTAGTATTAGAAGTGTTTTGCAGCCAGATGAAGAGATGAGAATATTAGAATTGTTTTGCAGCCAGATGAGAAGACTAGGGTAAAATAATTCTTTTGTAGCTAGATGAGAAGATTAGGATATTAGAATTGTTTTGCAGTCAGATGAGACTAGGATATTAGAATTATTCTGCAGTCGGATGAGAAGAGTAGAATATTAGAATTGTTTTGCAGCTAGATGAGACACTAGGGTATTAGAATTTTTCTGCAGCCAGATAAGAAGACTAGAGTATTAGACTTCTTTTGCAGTCAGATGAGAAGACTTGAGTATAAGAATTATTTTGCAGCCAGATGAGATGATTAGAGTTTTAGAATCATTTTCATTAGCTCTATGAACTCCTCTACTATGGAAGATGACGTAGTTGCTTACCCCTCAGTCTTACTCACCATACGTCTTTTATATGCTGCTCAAGAAATGGATCATTTTTAGCATGAAGCTCTGGTACTCACTGAAATCTCCCATTCTGTGGTGATCCAAATAGCTTATCAGTTCCCCTGAATGGTAGCCTAAGGAACTTTACAACACTGACAATCCAAGCAGATTTCTTTTCATGAGCTAGTTGTTCAAAGAAGAGCATGGTTTTGCAGTCAGGTGAGAAGACTAGGGTAAAATATTTCTTTTGTAGCGAGATGAAAAGATTAGGGTATTAGAATTAGACTTTGTGCACTTAGATTAATGAACTCTAAGAATTATGTCAGGAATTGGGAATCAGTTGCATTAAAGACTTGTTCCAAATTTGCATAAAAATTAATCTGCAGCCAGATGAGACAACTAGACTATTAGAAATGTTGCAGCTAATTGGGAAGACTAGAGTATTAGTATTAGAAGTCTTTTGCAGCCAGATGAAAAGATGAGAATATTAGAATTGTTTTGCAGTCAGATGAGAAGACGAGAATATTAGAATTGTTTTGCAGTCAGATGAGAAGACGAGAATATTAGAATTGTTTTGCAGACAGATTTCTTTTCATGAACTGGTTGTTCAAAAAAGAGCATGGTCTATTCATCATTATTTATTTTCCTTAGTTCTTTAGTCATATAACTTGTAATATCAGTATATGATTGTTTTACATACAAATACATATTTTGAACTAGATTTGTAAAACAATATTCACACACATTTTAAAACAGGGTAAGTCTCCCCAATATAATAACAAATTATGATGTAGCTTTTAATGATTTAAAATAATTCTTACAGCCAGATGAGTAGACTAGGGTACATTTTTTTGCAGCCATATCAGGTGAGTAGGGTTTTAGAAATATTTTGCAGCCATATGAGACAATGAATTAGAATTTCAACATTTAGAAATAAAGAAGCTGGTGAAGGGATTTCATGACTTGTGTACCAAGCCTTGTACTGTTTGCTGAGCAGCTAACAATTACAAATTAACTTTACGTACTTTTTGCTTAGCAAAAGAATCCACAATGTCATCAAAGTCAAGTTGTCTGACTAAAGCGGATTCCACAGCTAGCAAAGAAAGGGCTGATAACCTTTCTTGGCCCATGGTAGTTCTTCTTTCATTTTTTATCCTTTTCAAACAGGAAAATGATCTTTCTCCACTGGCATTGGTTACAGACATGCATAAAAACATACGTAGCAAGGTTTCAGTATTTGGAAATGTTTTTTGCAAGTCCCTGGCAATTATATATTGCCTCATTGCCATTGGGCACACCATGGATTCCTGGGGTATCAATGCAGAAAATTGTAAAAATTCTTCTGTAAAACAGTCTTCGAGATCCTCTGGGTAGTTTTTTTGCAATTTGTCTGCAGAGCTGCGTAAATCTGATATTGGCAAGTTTGTATTAAAAATATCAAAACGGTTATTCAAGCATTCATAGCACTGATTCCTTCTTTTAAGCTCTGCAATAAGAGAATCTGTTAATACATAGAATGTTTCAGTGATAAATTTGTTTCTTGCTGACATATGTTGGTTAACATCATCAAATGGTGATTCATCAGCAAATGTTTTGCGTTTTTTAAGCCGTTTTCCTTCTCCTGCATATGTATGGTCTCTAGTTAGCTTTTTAGCTTCTAGTTCATATGTGTCAAATGAATCCCTAATTATTTGCACATATGCAATCAATGAGTTATAAAGTATGACTACTTCTGAAAGACAGATTTTGGTGTTTTGTAAAGTTTTACTAGTCGCATTTAGCCTTTCTAAGATGTTTCCCCACACCACAAGAAGAATGGCGGTTTCAAAGTGGTTGAGTTTTCCCAATAAGGACTTTGCCTCATGTTGGACTCTTACTTGGTGATCAGACGACTCTAATTCTCTGAGAGCATTTTTCACATACTGAAAACCGATTCTCAGTGCTTTAGTAGCATCAGAACGAGCAGCCCATCTTGTGCCAGACAGACCTTTTACAGAAAGATTTCCAGGAGCTTTGCAAAGCTCATTTTTAAGAATGTTCCATCGATGAGTGGATGAAGAAAAAAAAACATAGATGCACTCCAATAGATTAAAAAATGTAGCTGCTTTAAGACAGGATTCTGCAGCACATGTTCCAACCAAATTCAGTGAATGTGCAGAACAAGGCACATAATATGCCAACTGATTGATTGCACGAATTCTAGCTTGCAATCCATTGTATCTGCCAGACATATTGCTAGCGTTATCGTAGCTTTGGCCTCTGCAATCCTGAATATTAATTTTCAATACAGCCAGGAATGACAACACAGTATTTTCAAGATGTTCTCCTGTATGAGAATAGATTGGAACAAACCCCAGTAACCGTTCCACAGGCCCATCTTTGTTAACATAACGTAGTACAATTGCTAGCTGATCAACATGACTGAGATCTGGTGTGGAATCTACAATTAAAGAAAAATATTTGGCAGTGTATAGCTCTTGCACTATTACTTGAGCAACTTTATTTCCCATTAACTCGATGAACTCCTCTACTATGGTAGATGACATGTAGTTGCTTACCCCTCTGCCTGACTCGCCACCATACTTCTTTATATGCTGCTCAAGAAATGGGTCATATTTAGCAATAAGCTCTAGTATTCCCAGAAATGCCCCATTCTGTGGGGATCCAAATAGCTCATCAGTTCCCCTGAATGGTAAGCCACGTTCACCAAGGAACTTTACAACATCGACAACCCTTCTTAAAACTTCCCGCCAGTACTTCTGTTCATGAACTTCTTGTTCAATAAGAGCGCGGTCTATTCGGCATTCAGGGTTTGCCCTGTCTGTGAATATGAAAACACACTTGCGATGATCAGGTGAATTCTCATGCTCCCTTAATCTTGCAGCAGCATTTTTCCAGTCATTAAAGCCCGATGTTGCAAGGGCATGAGACAAACTACTATAAAGTTTACACGGCACACAGAATATAGTTCCTGTTGAGGGTGAGTAGATCATCCAATCACGAGTAATACATTCAGCATTATTTCTTTTCCGTATGAATAGTTCTTTAGTCAGATACCTTGTAATATCAGTATATGTTCTTTTAGATGCAGAGTAGTCCACATACTTATTTTGAATTTGATTCTTAGAAAAATATTCACGCAAATCTTCAGAAATGTTACTTCCCCACTCAGCAGGATCATTAGAGTAACTCTTAATGATATTTTTGATAGCATTTGAAGTTGTTGTAATTTCTGGTATAGCAGATATGGACTGCTGGGATTGGGAAACTGGGGCATAATCTCCAGTTTCTTCATAGTCCATGGTCAATGGGCTTTGCACCATAGTAGCTACTTCTGTATCTCTAGTGCTTTTGGTGATTATAGTACAAACAGCATGACTGGATGACTGGATGACGACTTCATCATCATCATTAGGATGTAATGCACGGCTTACTATAGTTTGATCAGTGTCAGCAACTTGACTTATGGAGCAACTTGTTCCTTGTTCATCAGGCTGAGGTGTATTAGAATCTACACGGCTTTTGCTGGATTTATGATGAGCAGAAGGAATTACTCCTTGCTCCAAATTGGAGATAGAGACAGCATATGTATTTGTAGCATTAGGATGCGCTGCAGTACTATCTATACTTGTGGTGAAACTTGTTCCTTGTTCATCACCATCAGGCTGAACAAGCTGATGCTTTGGTACTAAAAAGATTGCATATACGTCTTTTGTTTTACTGTCTCTTTTTGCTCTTTATTTTTCTTTCTCCTTTTAGCAGCCCCTGAGGCATGCCTATACAGATTCTTCGACATACCTTCTATTGTCTTTTTACAACCCTGTTTATAACTGGAAACCCTAGACAACCCTTAGAATTCTTCTGCAGCCAGATGAGATGAGTATTAGAACTATTTTGCAGCCACCAACCAGATTAGACTAGAATATTAGAACTGTTTTGCAACCAGACGAGAAGACTAGAACTGTTTTTCAGCCAGACGAGGCTAGAATATTAAAACTGTTTTGCAACCAGACGAGAAGACTAGGTTATTAGAACTGTTTTGCAGCAACCAGCCAGATTAGGCTAGAATATTAGAACTGTTTTGCAGCCAGATGAGACTAGAATATTAGAACTGTTTTGCAACCAGACAAGAAAACTAGGGTATTAGAACTGTTTTGCAGCCACCAGCCAGATTAGGCTAGAACTAGAATATTAGAACTGTTTTGTAGCCAGATGAGACTAGAATATTAGAACTGTTTTGCAACCAGACAAGGAAACTAGGGTATTAGAACTGTTTTGCAGCCACCAGCCAGATTAGGCTAGAATATTAGAACTGTTTTGCAACCAGACTATGGTATTAGAACTGTTTTGCAGCCAGATGAGACTAGAATATTAGAACTGTTTTGCAACCAGACAAGAAAACTAGGGTATTAGAACTGTTTTGCAGCCACCAGCCAGATTAGGCTAGAACTAGAATATTAGAACTGTTTTGTAGCCAGATGAGACTAGAATATTAGAACTGTTTTGCAACCAGACAAGGAAACTAGGGTATTAGAACTGTTTTGCAGCCACCAGCCAGATTAGGCTAGAATATTAGAACTGTTTTGCAACCAGACTATGGTATTAGAACTGTTTTGCAGCCAGATGAGACTAGAATATTAGAACTGTTTTGCAACCAGACAAGAAAACTAGGGTATTAGAACTGTTTTGCAGCCACCAGCCAGATTAGGCTAGAACTAGAATATTAGAACTGTTTTGTAGCCAGATGAGACTAGAATATTAGAACTGTTTTGCAACCAGACAAGAAAACTAGGGTATTAGAACTGTTTTGCAGCCACCAGCCAGATTAGGCTAGAACTAGAATATTAGAACTGTTTTGTAGCCAGATGAGACTAGAATATTAGAACTGTTTTGCAACCAGACAAGGAAACTAGGGTATTAGAACTGTTTTGCAGCCACCAGCCAGATTAGGCTAGAATATTAGAACTGTTTTGCAACCAGACTATGGTATTAGAACTGTTTTGCAGCCAGATGAGACTAGAATATTCTACCCGTTTTGCAACCAAATGAGAAGACTAGAATATTATAACTGTCTTGGAGCTAGATGAGGAGACTAGATGATTTTATACCAGAATAGAATTATTAATTTGCACTCAGCTCAGTTGTAGCTTTGGTTGGTCTTGCAACCTGCATGGCTGCCGGGTCCCCTCCCTCACTCCTTTCAGAGCCAGTCAGACAGTCCCACTTTCAGAGACCCTTCTCAAATTATTTTACACACCGATATTTTGTATTTTTGTTTTTTAAAAAAAAATTTCGTTTTTTTCTGTAGTTTTTAGTTTTTTTCTAGGTTTTTTTTCTCAGTTCTGATTGCCCCCTCACTCACTGCAGAATCAGTTGAACAGTTCCACCACTGCCCCACAGACCCTTTTGAATTATTTTTACCCCCAGATCACACTGTTACTTCCAAATGGCTGCAGCACAGCCTGCCCCTCCTCCACCCCACAAGCCAGTCACAGCCCCACTCCCACAGACTCTTTACAAATTATTTTGCCCCCCAATTTTTTTTTGTATTTTTGTTTTGTAGTTTTTTGGTGTTTTTTTGTAGTTTTTATTTTTTTTTAGTTTTTTTCTAGTTTTTTTTTCTCAGTTCTGTCTGCCCCCTCACTCACTGCAGAATCAGTTGAACAGTTCCACTGCCCCACAGACACTTTTGAAATATTTTGACCCCCAGATCACAGTCACACTGTTAGTTTCAAATTGCTGCAGCACAGCCTGCCCCCTCCTCCCCCTCACAAGCCAGTCACAGCCCCTTTACAAATTATTTTGCCCCCAAATTTTTTTTTGTATTTTTGTTTTGTAGTTTTTTTTGGTGTTTTTTTGTAGTTTTTATTTTTTTTGTTTTTTCTAGGTTTTTTTTCTCAGTTCTGTCTCTGCCCCCTCACTCACTGCAGAATCAGTTGAACAGTTCCACTTTCAATTTCCCCCCTAGCGCCAGAAGCCAGATGCCCAGCCCAAGATCACGTTCAAATGGCTAGAAATTAGAAAACAGCCTGCCAGCCTGGCCTAGTAACTGCCCCCTTCCTCTTCCCTCCCTCCCTCACAAGCCAAGCCAGCAGACAGTCGGACAGTCCCAGACCAGTAGTCTTCAAAAATATATTAGGCAAGCCGCAATTTAAAAAAAACAATTCGGGCTGCAGGCAGCCAGCAGGCACTGTTTGCTGCACAGGCAGACGGACCAGCAGATAAACAATTAGTTAGGCCGCAACCTGCAAGGATTTGTGGCAAATCAGTCACACAGTGTGTAAGAGAGCTCCTCCAGTCTAAACTTTTAGGCGCCAACTGAACGCTCACTGCGCACAACCGAGCTTTTATAATGTGCGCCATGATGTCAGCGCGCAGGCGCGCCGTGACGTCAGCGCGCAGGCGCGCCGTGACTTCAGCGCGCAGGCGCGCCGTGACGTCTGGGCGCAGGCGCGCCGTGACGGCAGCGCGCACGCCGAGATCAGCGGCGACAGACTGACAGGTGACTGACAACAGCACAACTGTGGGGGGCCCGGACCCGGAAGTTTTTAGAGGTATTTTTTTCCCGGCCCGGGCCCCCTAGAGCTAGGCGGGCCCTAGGCAGCCGCCTAGGGCGCCTAGTGGGTAATCCGGCCCTGGGCATGATACATACACGCAGACAAAACAGTTGTACATTCCGATAATTAGATTAGGAGAGCACAGATAATACTGTTCTGTGCACTGGACACCTCAATCAAAAGAAACAAACATGGAATAGCTTCAACCTCCCTGTGTGGCTGCAGAAATTACAGAAATAATAGCTAAGTAAAAAGTGTGTTCAGCATAAGCCTTATTTATTGAACTCATGTTGAACAAGGGGTTATACTGCCCCTTTAATAGTCTTTTTACAAAAATTGGTTTAGTATAGGTGTCCTTGAGCCTAAACCTAATAACTTGTATAGCTAGAAAACTCAACAAAATGCATCTATAACTCAACAATATAACTCATGAGGGGGCCCAGCTGCTCTATCCTGAGCCTTCAGTTAGGGGAGCAAAATCAACTACTTAGTTCGTAAACAGTTTGAATAGCTACAAAGACAGATTTGAAAGCTAAAGTATTCCATAGATTTTTATAACAACTTGTCTTGCCACTGAAAAAAAGATATAATTTCCTGTATTGATTTAGTGCTTTCCTTTGTGCCTTTCAGCATTCACATTCATTTTACACTAAACCATGACGATATACATCCTAAGTATCTATTCCCTTCAATTCAAACACCAAGGGAGCATGTTCCACACATTCCAATGTATAGCTCTTGAATATGAATTACGTTTGATCTAGGCCTCATTTAAGATTCGATTATTGATTATGTTCTACACAGAAAACCAACTGATTGTACTCATTACAATTTTATTTATTCTATCTCTGTTAACTCTTTTCACTCTCGTCTCACATCATCTTGTAAACCACATATATATATATATATATATATATATATATATATATATATATATATATATATATATATAAAACTGCAAATCTGCAGTAGGAACATACATGGAAATCACAAATCATGGACAATAGGGCACATTTATGACTGCAGACACAATTGTGGTCACTCAAAAATGGACCCAGTCCATGAATTTGGCACCACTACGTCAGGTGTACTTATTAAACTTGGAGCTTACAGGTTTCCTCTTCCGGCAGTGATCCCCAACCATTGGCTCATGAGCAACATGTTGCTCCCCGACCCCTTGGATGTTACTTTCAGTGACCTCAAAGCAGGTGCTTATTTTTGAATTCCTGGTTTGGAGACAAGTTTTTGTATAAAAACCAAGTGTACTGCCAAACAGAGCCTCCTGTAGACTGCCAGTCCACATAGGGGCTACCAAATGGCCAATCACAGCTCTTATTTGGCACTCCCATGGAATTTTTTATGCTTGTGTTGCTCCCCAACTCTTTTTAGATTTGATTGCGGCTCATGGGTAAAAATGGCTGAGGACCCCTTGCTCTGTGGGCTGTGTCAATAGGCGTAACAGACTTGGGATCACTCAATCAAATGCAAATAACATTAAGTTAATAACGATCACCAGAAATGATGCTGTCCCTGCAGAGGTCCCATTGTACTCTTGCCTTATGTTTGTCTTGTGGTGAGCACAATGTTCCCTTTCTTTGCAAAAAAAAAGAGACTTGTACGCAAAAAAAAATTTTGGTGCACAGGGTGCAATTGTGGCAACCACAAGCCTTCCCCCCGTCGCAATGATACTGGAATTACTGGGGGGAAAATATTGGTCCATATGTTTGGCAGGTAAAACAGACACCTTGATTACAGGAATGCATGTTTAGCCATGCTAACACAATTCTATTTTCTAAATAAAATCAACTTGATTTTGAAGAGTGCTTTTTACCAAAAAAATCAGTCTGGTTTCAGGGAACCATGGGCCACTAAAGGGGGTTGTTAACCTTTAAATTAACTTTTAGTATGATGTAGAGAGTGATATTCTGAGACAATTTGCAATTGGTTTTAATTTTTTATTATTTGTGGCTTTTGATTTATTTAGCTTTTTATTCAGCAGCTCTTCAGTTTTCAATTTGAATAATAGGCTGGAAGATGAATTGGAGAGGGCCTGAATAGAAAGATGAGTTATACAAATTAGCAATAACAATAAATTCGTAGCCTTACAGAGCATTTGTTTTTTTAGAGGGTCAGTGACTCCCATTTGAAAGCTGGAAAGAGTCAGAAGAAAGAGGCAAATAATTACAAAAAATATATACTAGATTAAAATTTTATATATATATATATATATATATATATATATATATATATATATATATATATATATATATATATATATAATAAAAAAATGAAAGCCATTTGAAAAGTTGCTTAGAATTGGCCATTCTATAACATACTAGAACCTAAGTTAAAGGTGAACCGCTCCTTTAAGGCCTAATAACGTATTCTGATGCCTAAAACATCTTTGTCTAGTTGATCCATGTTGTTGTTAAGGAGGTTATTTATTAAAGTCAGAATGCCAAAAACTAGAAAAAAAAATCGAGTTTTTTTTTACTATAAAATCTGAATTTTCAGTGGAAAAAAAAAACTTGAATTATTCGAGATTTATCATACCCCGAGAATAGAAAAAGTCTGAATCTGAAAATCCGGCATCTCAGACCTACCGAGTTTGTATATAAGTCAATGGGAGAGGTCTCTATCCTATTTGGAAGTTTCTGTGGTCTGCACTGGAATTAGCCCGAAAAACCGACTATTTCGGACATTTTGGAAAAAGTCCAAAAAAATTTGGGCTTTTCGGGAAAAAGCCAGAAAAAAATTGAGCGATACAGGAAAAAAACTGAAAAAATCGTACAATTCGGATTTACACTTAATTGTTTTTGTGTTTGTGCTACATCCGATTAATTATTATTATTAATCATAATAATAAATAAGGTCCAATCGTGGATTCTAGTTTGGTCTGAATTTTTTGATTAATATAATCACAAAAATTCTGACTTTAATAAATAAGGCCCATGTTTTATACTGTGTTTTTAATATTGAATGAGGAATCTTTTATTAGACAGGGCAAGCACGACTTTGTTTCTGTTTGTTATGAGTCATAGAAAGACCTTGGTTGTTCATTTACAACTTCAGGAGTGCTGGCTGCCACTGCAGTCATTTAATACAAGTGTAATACAATGGGTTTCCTTGAATGTGAAACATGGGGTTCAACTCTTATTTGCACCGGCATTATACTGTCTTGCTCACGCTTTTCTCCCACGAGAAGCAGTTCATAAGTTCCTTCTGGCATTATTCATATAACCTCCGTCAAACAATAGCTGCTCTCTAGTCATCCATCCCTATGATTGACAGTGTATTTGCATACGTGCACATACACAGACTTTTTCAGTTAGGTAATATGAATGGGAAAGGAACACCGAGAGAAAAAAATACTAAAAAAAGCAAAGGAAGATAGAATAAAGCCTGGAGAAATGTAGAAGCAATTGTATTCAGTTGTATCATAGAGCTATATAAGCCCCATCCTTTAATACCTTGTGGATAACAAAGACTCTTAGAAAAGCAATATCAAATCCTTTACTAAAGTGCCAGTCAGCTATAGAGCCAAAACTTTTTGTCAGTGTTTCATCATTGAATGCATTGTAACAATGTTCAAGTGACGGGTGAAGCGCCCTATTGGGAGAAAAATAGCAAATGTCAGTTTTGTGCACTTAGCTTTTTTCCAATCTTTTAGCACATAGTAATAAAGATTGGCAGCCCCACGTTTATCCTGAATAATTGCAGCCTTCTATGCTTCCCAGCCTGTTGGCTTGTTTGAGTTATCATCACTCCGTAAGAACACACGGGCTTTATGCCAATCTCCTATAATAAGTATATGAGTGATTTTATGGCTGGAGAGAGAGAGAGAGAGAGAGAGAGAGAGAGAGAGAGTATTAGTCCTGCAAAGAACAAAGCTGAAAACAAAACATTATCATGTCCTTATGTAAAGCAAGCTTTGAAGAGGTTTGCAAGAATTCCATGAAAAAATGCTAAACAAATTGATTTTTTTCAAATTTCTTTTCAAAGAATGTTTAAAGTAAATTGATTTTTCTTCTTCAACAACTCAAGTCACTATGACCCTTATTGAGTCATTTTTCGAACTTGCCCCTGGAAATTCTGTACTGAAGTTTTAAACAGTGACACGTTTAGTCTATTACTGATATGTTTCGAGGTTTAGTTAAAGGGATACTGACATGGGAAAAAAAATTTTTTTTCAAAATGAATCAGTTATTAGTGCTGCTCCAGCAGAATTCTGCACTGAAATCCATTTCTCAAAAGAGCAAACAGATTTTTTTATATTCAATTTTGAAATCTGACATGGGGCTAGACATGTTGTCGATTTCCCAGCTGCCCCAAGTCATGTGACTTGTGCTCTGATAAACTTCAATCACTCTTTACTGCCGTACTGCAAGTTGGAGTGATATCACCCCACTCCCTTTTCCCCCCCAGCAGCCAAACAAAAGAACAATGGGAAGGTAACCAGATAGCAGCTCCCTAACACAAGATAACAGCTGCCTGGTAGATCTAAGAACAACACTCAATAGTAAAAACCCATGTCTCACTGAGACACATTCAGTTACATTGAGAAGGAAAAACAGCAGCCTGCCAGAAAGCATTTCTCTGCTAAAGTAAGGCACAAGTCACATGACCAGGGGCAGCTGGGAAATTGACAAAATGTCTATCCCCATGTCAGATTTCAAAATTGAATATAAAAAAATCTGTTTGCTCCTTTGAGAAATGGATTTCAGTGCAGAATTCTGCTGGAGTAGCACTATTAACTGATTCATTTTGAAAAAAACATGTTTTCCGATGACAGGATCCCTTTAACTATTTAAACCATATGTAGTCAAAAAGATTTTAAAGGGGATATGGGCCTTCCACAAAAAGTTCTTGCACTTCCAGCTACTGAACCCAATGACAAATCCGAAATCATTCTGTAGAGATGTGTGAACCATGTCTAATGGCAGACAGTGGGTCAGTAAGGGTGAGGTTTATGAGCAACATTTTGCTGACCTAGATTTCCTTGGAACTATGGTTGAGTGACTATATGACAGCATATCCATATATCTGTAACTGTTATGAGCTAAGGGACCTCCAAGAGGGATTGAAGGGAAGAAGTCCAAAACCACTTGTTTTAAAGCAAATGCAATGTAATTTAGACTATACACAGGGCAACATGGCATTGATTGCCTCAAATATTACTCAAGTTAGGCAGCATATATCATAGCGTAGCACGTCTTCAGACTTCAGTATGCATAGAATCCCCAATTATGTGTGCTGTTGTCCATAAAACCTGAAGTTGAAAATGATTATTTAATATCAGGTGTGTTACTGTACTAGTTACGTGTATTATATATGTGATATATATCTTTGCATGAGCACGGATCTGTACTAACAATACTCTTACCTGTAATATCATTCCTCCCTCCACCAAGAGGATCCATTGCAGATACAAACAAGACGTGTATAATATCTAGCCATTTTGTGTCCTTTCTGTAATACCAGTGCCCCATGTCTATCCACTGTCCCAATAATTTTATGGGCGTTTTGCGCTTCATATACCTCCTTTGCTGGCATATTTAGGTCATCTAGAGACAAACAGAGACAAATATTAGCTTAGTACCTCCAGACGTCTCATAGGACAACCACTTGAGAAATATTGGTATGAAAAAGTAGGTTTTCAGATTGTTTGGAGTTGCAAAGCATTTCTTGTTATATTTGATGCTCTCGGTCTACAAGGCTATGGGCATAACGACCAGATTACTGCATAATAATGCCTAAAATAATCCCTGACTGTCACTGAAAAAATTATATTTATGTATATGATGAAATGATAATGTAACTGTTCTACTTAAACACACACTGCGCACATGCTTCCATTTATCCATATACAATATACAGTAGCTACTGGTTGTTGTAGTCTCACCAATGTGATATAATGTAGTAGTTTTCCATGCATGTGCAGCACACTATATCAACAGTAAGGGGGTTATTTATCAAGGTCCGAATTTATCTTAATATCGGCTGCTACAAACTCCGATCTAACCCACTTGAGTTTTTAACGCATATTTATTATTACATTTTACCGAAAATTTACTCCGATTTTCAAGATTTTTTCATGAATTTTCCCCAAAATCTCAGAATTTTTCATTGGTTTCACCCAAAAGCTCCAAAAACATCGTGAAATCGTCCAAAACCCCCGACACAACCAAAAATCAATGGGACTGTTCCCATTGACTTTTATGCAACCTCGACAGGTTTGAGATGAAGTGTTTTTATATTCGGGCTTTTTAGCCGTCAGGGTTTAATAAATTCCGAAAAATTTGTGATTTTTTTTTAAAATTCCGATTTTATAAAAAAAATCACAAATTTTTCGGATTTCGGTGGAATTTAGGGTATTCGGAGCTTAGTAAATAACCCCCTTAGTATTGTTAGATACAGAATACTAAAAGAAAGAATTATGGACTAGGTAGGTATGGTATGATAAGAAGATGGAGTGAAGGAACATGAAATATAATGTCTAGACTTCAATGGATTGATATCCTCTAATGTCAACATTGTCAAGAAACAGAACAGAATGAATGTCTTTCCATAGCAGTCAATGACTGGCGAACAGCCCATCTCATAGAATACCCATGTTCTGCTAAGCACAATGAAGGTCTTTGGACTGTTCTATCTTTTCTAGGAATGTTTGAGTACAATAGCTAATTTGTACAGGAAAACAAAAGGCTGACTATACAATATGTTGTCTATACTACTGTGTAAGGTCAAGAGAACTTAATATAAACTTATCCATATATATTTCATAGGTAAATAAAGAAAAATAAGCACTTAATATTTTTTATGAGACAAAAACATGGAAAATTAAAAAAAAGAGAGTTTTTTAATGGAAAATCTTTTAGATCACAAACCTTCCTATATCTAGGTATCTAACCCACAAAAACCTTTATAACTTTATAACTGGGGGAGCAAACTGGCTGTTTCGTCTCCGATCTAACTTTGAAAAGATGATATCTTGAGACCAATTGGCCGATGTTCTTGCTAAGAAGTTAATACTGTTGGCAACATATTTGTTTTTGGGGAGTTTTATTAAAAAGCTGTTAAGTCATTGCAGATTTCCATGTTCCAGTTGGCCCAACAAACAGCATGTTTGTTGGCACTGAATGTTCCAAATACGTCTTCAAAAACAACGTCTGCCTGGCAGTCTCCATTGTAGGAATAATGAGATCTGATATCTAGAAAAACAAAAGAAAAAAATGGAATGACTTCTTTTTGATTTCATGCAGCAATGCAGAATCTTTAGCTTGTAATAATAAAACTAATATTCTAGCTCACACAATGATTACACAGATCGTCAGTCACAGATAGCAGTGTTTGTATTCAAAAAGTATAAATAACAGAGGGATGAAACAAAATAAAAGTCTCAGATGCTTTCATGCCGTGGGCGGAATAATCAGTTCTTCTTTTGTAATGTAATCATTCCACATATTCCACTGGTCACTTGCTTGTTTGTGGAAATAGAAGTCATAGACATAGCCTACCAGTCAGAAAAGAAAATGATTGCCTGTATTTTTATCATATACAAGGGTAGCAGGCTATTATAAAAGAATGGGGAACCTGGAAAAGTGCCCAAATGAGTAAAGGTGGCCATAGACTCACCGATAAGATCATAGAAAACTAATTTTCGTACAATATTTGTTGCGTGTGGTGGGAGATAAGCCATCCAATAGTTACATAGTTACATAGTTAAATTGGGTTGAAAAAAGACAAAGTCCATCAAGTTCAACCCCTCCAAATGACTATAGAGCTTAGTATCACAATAGCCTTTGATATTATGTCTGTCCAAAAAAATCATCCAAGCTATTCTTAAAGGCATTAACTGAATCAGCCATCGCAACATCACCCGGCAGTGCATTCCACAACCTCACTGTCCTGACTGTGAAGAACCCCCTACGTTGCTTCATTGAAAGTTCTTTTCTTCTAGTCTAAAGGGGAGGCCTCTGGTACGGTGATCCACTTTATGGGTAAAAAGGTCCCCTGCTATTTGTCTATAATGTCCTCTAATGTACTTGTAATGTGTAATCATGTCCCCTCACAAGCGCCTTTTTTCCAGAGAAAACAACCCCAACCTTGACAGTCTCCCCTCATAATTTAAGTCTTGCACACCTCTAACCAGTTTAGTTGCACTTAGTCTCTGCACTCTCTCCAGCTCATTTATATCCCTCTTAAGGACTGGAGTCCAAAACTGCACTGCATACTCCAGATGAGGCCTTACCAGGGACCTATAAAGAGGCAGAATTATGTTTTCATCCCTTGAGTTAATGCCCTTTTTTATGCAAGACAGAACTTTATTTGCTTTAGTAGCCACAGAATGACACTGCCCAGAATTAGACAACGTGTTATCTACAAAGACCCCTAGATCCTTCTCATTTAGGGAAACTCCCAACACACTGCCATTTAGTGTATAACTTGCATTTATATTATTTTTGCCAAATTGCATAACCTGCATTTATCAACATTGAACCTCATTTTCCAGTTTGCTGCCCAGTTTTCCAATTTAGACAAATCACTTTGCAAAGTGGCAGCATCCTGCATGGAACCTATAGTTCTGCACAATTTAGTATCATCTGCAAAAATAGAAACAGTACTTTCAATGCCCACCTCCAGGTCATTAATAAAGAAGTTGAAAAGCAAAGGACCTAGTACAGAGCCCTGCGGTACTCCACTAACAACACTGGTCCAATTAGAAAATGTTCCATTTACCACCACTCTTTGTAGTCTATCTTTTAGCCAGTTCTCTATATCGGCAGAAGACTTGGATATCGGTCGGCTCGTCGATCAGGATGGCTGGAAAATTTTGATCTGGGGCCTTTGAAGGGACCCAAACATCAGCCATTGTTAGAGCTGAATTGTCAGATACAGGTAGAATTCTATTGTTTCTGTGTATCTGACGATTCAGCTCTACACGTGTGTATTGAAACGAACAATCTTTCCTAGAAAGATCTTTTGCAGGAAAGATTGTAATTGTAACGTCTATGGCCACCTTAACATCTTGATATACTAACTGAAGAACAGCTTGATGTTTTGTTTCTCTTGATTATTAATCATTTTATTGGCTTTTAGGAAGGCTTCTAATAGTATACTGTGAGGATACTCGCCCACAGCGTCTGGGCCAATCACGCTACCGTGTTCAACTTCCACATTCTTTACGGCACATGCACAGACATGCGAACTGGTGCACCGATGTGGGGCTGCACGCAATCGTCGGCTAGACGCAGGGACATTTTGACGCCTGCGTCAAAACAACAGTGACAGAATTATAAGTTGTGATACACCTCCACCATTCGCTGCTAATTCTTCGTATTTAAGGAGGCTGAAAGATCTTGCTCATTTCCTGGTTATTTGTTTCCTGAGACCCAGGCTGATTTATCCTGCGTTTTCCTGTTGTGACCCTTGCTTGCCTACTGACTTCTGTTGACCTCTGCCTGCCTTGACCTTTCTGCCTGATCCAGAGCACGATACTCTGCCACCTGTCTCCGACCTCTTTCTTCATTGACTAAGATTCTGTCTGACCCCTTGCTACTTTGCTCCAGTTAGTCTTACAGGCTACTCTCCACTTCATGGTCCCATGTTCATACTTCAGGTGGGTTCTGTGTTGTGTGAGGCTATTTTTGTTTGCCTTCTTCTGAGATTGCTGCTACTTCCTCGCTGGATCCCTCTGCTTAGCCTGACACATTCAGTATGGTTTTTGAGATAGGTATATAGTCTCTCCACTAAAATAAAAGCTCTTATACACTGGTAGACACCTCAGATTCAGTAGAAGCACACTTACGTGGCAATGAGTCACCCAAGACTACAGAGGTCAGCAGCCTAATAATGTGCAATATTTTCTAGTATGTATTAATATTATATTTTATATGATCATTATGACAGGCAATAGACAAAGTAATTTCTATCTGAATATAAATCAAAAGCCTAGTGTTATAATATTTGTAATAAGGTGTAGTAATCAGTGGTTCAACTAGATTTAGGCTCTCAGGCCAAAGTCTGTGCAATGTACACTTGGCCAAACATGGCTAGATCCACTTATTTGGTGGGATCCTCGAATTTGGTCAGGCAAATTATCTGATCACTAGGGGTGCTATAGTTTACTGAGTCTAAATTAGTGAGGGTATTGTTTTGGGCCCAGTATGCCCCATTAGGCTTCTGGCTTGGCCAAGAATGGTCAACATAGAAAGCAATATCTGTCACCGTATGCACCATAATATGAGCTAGAAACAATTTAAACCATTCACTCAATTCCCTAATTTCCAACGTACTGTATATGCTTTTGCCTATGTGTGAATTTGAATAACCACACCAAAAATGGGCAGGTGTTTATCTATTGATATTCCCCCATAGATGTACGTATAGGGTCACCAACCAACGGGGAATAGAATGGGTCTTATCAGTGCAATTTGAAAATTCATATGTCCAGAAGTAAAGAGTCAGTTTTCACCTTTCTCTGGAAACAAGTTAAACTTTGTCAGTTTAACACTTCTGGGTCGTGGATGACGCTCATTTAATCCCATTAAAAAGTTACATTAGAAAGTATCACATTCTTCTCCACTGTCTGTATTGATAGTTCCCCCTATGATCCAAACAACTGAAAAGTGAAAGAGTCACTGGAACCATAGTTTTATCTGCTGGCTGGACATGGGTTCATTGGCTATATATATATATTTATATATATTAGAGAGAGAAAGAAAAAAAAACGAAAGAAATAAAGCAAGAAAAAGAAAGAAAACTCATTTATAGTTTTAGGCTTTTTTTTTGTATCCAATTAGGTTGTTTTCCGTTAAGTATCAGTGCTTTTCATAGTACAGGTACCTGTTATCCAGAATGATCGGGACCTGGGGTTTTCTGGAGAAGGGGTCTTTCCATACCTTAAGGGGTTATTTACTAAGCTCTGAATGCCCATAATTCGGAGCTTTCAGAGGAAAACTCATGAAAAATTCATGAAATTCTGAGCTTTTCCCGCAAAGGTAATTTTCGGGAAAATGTAATGATAAATAAGCGTGGCAAACCCGAGCGGGTTAGATCGGAATTTGTAGCAGCCGATATTGAGATAAATTCAGACCTTGATAAATAACCCCCTAAGTCTGCTATAAATTAAATGAAGCATTCATTAGACCAATAAGATTGTTTTGCCACTGATATTGATTAGTTAAATCTTAGGTGGGATCAAGTTAAAAGTATTGTTTTATTATAACAGAGAAAATGGAAATAATTTTTAAATATGTGAAGTATTTGATTATATGTGTGTCTGGGAGAAGGCCTTCCTGTGATTCAGAGCTTTCTGCATAACAGATTTCTGGATCCTATTCCTGGATGATAAATCTCTTTGCTATGAAAGAATAGAAGTCCACTCTATGAAAGAAATTTTATCGAAGATAAATCAATTATTTTGGCAAGAAGTGATATGGACAAAAACAGCTGAATCTCATTTAATGGGGTTGTTCACCTTCCAGCACTTTTTTCAGTTGAGTTTTCAGATTGTTCCCCAGAAATAAAGACTTTTCAATTACTTTCTATTTTCTATGTGTGACAGTTTTTCTAATATTGAAGTGTAAAGTGTCCTTTTTCAGCAGCTCTGGCGAGGGGGGTCGCCGACCCTGTAAACTGTTCTAAATGGACACATTTAGTTGATACATTTCTTATCTTTGTCCCTGCTGAGCAGAATTCATTACAGGATTTCATTACAGACACAGATACAATAGTTGCTAATACTCCAGAGATACTGCTGAGAAATGTATCAACTAAATGTTGCAAAATTGTAACCGTTTAGAGTCTCCGCCGAATTACTGAGCCGCCAGACTCAAACACCTGAGACAGGAACATTCAACTTTAAACTTAGATTTTGGGAAAACAGTAAAAAATTTAAAAATTGAAAGTAATTGAAAAAAGTCTATTTCTGTGGAACAGATTGAAAACAATTGAACTGAAAAAAGTGTTTAGAAGGTGAACATCCCTATTCGTTTCAAAGTGTTTTAAAAAAAAAAAACTTTGTTTTTTCAAAGTCCATCGAATGACTCCAAATAGGTTCTAGGAGGTCCTACATAGGCTAAAACCGCAATTTTGCAGTACACGATAAATTTCGATATTCAAATTTTCACATTTTATTCAAATTTGCTCAGGTTTTTTATGCTTGTTTTTTATTACATTTTCCTGCGAAAAAAATCAGATTTTTCCTATTTTTCTGGATCTTTTCATCCAATTTTCACGATTTTCTCAATTTTTTCAGAATTTTCATCCACAAATTCAGGGCACTGCACGAAACCCAGCGCACATCAAAAAATCATTGGGACTTCTCCCATTGACTTATATGCAAGCTTAACAGATCTGAGATGCTGGATTTTCTGATTCGGACTTTTCCATCCTTGGGGTTTAATAAATTCCAAAAAATTCACAATTTTTTTAAAAGTCCGGATTTATTTAAAAAAATCACAAAATTTTTGGATTCAGAGTTTAGTAAATAAGCCCCTAAAATTATCTCAAAATTCAAATTTAAAAATATATTTTTTCAATTTAACCATTGATAAATCTGCCTGTTGCTTTATCAGTTCACAAATATTTTGGATACTTGATACTGCCATATTTGTTGATAATTATTTTTGCATAAATACCGTATGTAAATCCACTGAGTGAAGTTTGGTTTAATATTATTTCTTTACTCCATCATTCTAGCTATTTTTCTTTGGATTGTGTGATTTTGAGTATATATTGAGAATATAAATAGATACCGTACATACAGCATTGTATATTCTTATCTTTTGTTTTCTTGACGTACTCAATCGACAAAACTAATTCTATTATGTTTATGGAAAATGCAATAAAAAATTATTGAAAAAAAAAAAGTCCCTGCTGCTTCTTTTGCTAGGCTGCAGCAAGTCACAGCAAGAAATAAAAGAGAAAGGAGAGAAAATAATTGCTTGTGTTCAGTTGTAATGTACTACTCACACCCACCATAACATGCAGGTTGGCAGTCTGATCTAATAAAATAGTCGGTTACTGTGTAACACACATGAGGAAAAATTTTAAACACAGTAATTACAGTTTTAGCAATATGTTGTTATTGACATGAAAACTGAAAAATAATTAGGGATGCACCGAATCCACTATTTTGATTCGGCCGAACCCCCGAATCCTTTGCGAAAGATTCGTTTGAATACCGAACCCTAATTAGCATATGCAAATTAGGGGTGGAAAGGGGAAAACATTTTATACGTGCCTTTTGGTGAATTCCTACTAACCACTACCCAGGGCACAAGATAGGCATCAACAAAGGACTGTAACAGTATTGAGCCATGATTCTTGTACAATAAGATTATTCACCTTTAAATTTACTTTTTGTATGATGTAGAGAGTGATATTCTGAGACAATTTGCAATTGGTTTTCATTTATTTATTATTTTGAGTTATTTAGCTTTTTATTCAGCAGCTGTACAGTTTGTAATTTCAGCAGTCTGGTCGCTAGGGTCCACATTCCCCTAGCAACCATGCATTGATTTGAATAAGAGACTGGAATATGATTAGGAGATGAGTAATACAATGTTGCAATAACAAATTTGTAGTCTTACAGAGCATTGTTTTTTTTTTTAGATGGGGTCTGTGTCCGCCATTTGAAAGCTGGAAAGAGTCAGAAGAAGAAGGCAAATAATTTGAAAACTATAAAAAATAAATAATAAAGACCAACTGAATAATTGTTTAGAATTGGCCATTCTATAACATATTAAAAGTTAATTTGAAGGTGAACCACCCCTTTAATCGTAGGTTAATCGCGGGTTTTCCTGCCCTCCCCTGCATTCCCGTCCCCGTTCAGCCGCAGGGGAGGGCAGGAGTAGATGCACTCAATTATTTTGAAGGGGGCTGTACTCACACAGACGCATGTGAAATTCAACATGCTGCGTCCCACCTGCGTTTGGCGCTTACATGCATCTGTGTGAGTACAGCCCCCTTCACAATAATTGAGTGGGTCTACTCCTGCGCTCCCCTGCGGCTGAACGGGGAAGGGAACGCAGGGGAGCGCAGGAAAAAACGCCCGTGTGTAAGAGCCCTTACAGATTTATTTCAGCTCATAAACTCAATCCAAAATCTCACAGTCTTTGGCATACAATTAGTTACTTAATGACATTTTCATTACGCTGTTTTGTCGATTTACGTGATGTGTTTTTCAGGAAAGAGACATCCAGTCAGCAAGTGTTCAAGTGAGCTCTGCACTGTCTTATCACTTAAATTGTCAGGAAAAAGCCCACCGCACGTCTGGGCTTGAAATACAGAGACTAAACTTTGTAATACCATATAAGATATGTGCTTATCCTCACAAGGAAACAGACAGGCTTACCGAGCAGACAGGTGTACAGTCTCATAATGCTATATGCCTGGGGAATACGAGACGTATACACTACAAATTTGCATTCCAAGTGGATAAAATCCAAGCAGGGTTGAAGGATCCGGTCGAACATGTCAGAGATCTGAAAAGAAAGAATAATGTTGAAATGTTACTATGAATGAAGAAGGGTCTTGACAAAAGGCTGATCCTACAAGTGAGGCCTGAACTGAAGAGAGAAATGTAGATAAGCAAACAATGGAGAACTGCACAGTGCATAGGAATGTATACAGAAAATCATGCCACATTATAACCTGGTGATCTCATATGCAGCTTTAAAGGAACATTAACACTAAAAAATGCTAAACTGTTTAAAGTAATGAAAATATAATGTAGGTTTGTGATGCACTAGTACAACTGGTGTGTTTGTCTCAGAAACACTACAATAGTTTATATAAACAAGCTGCTATGTAGCCATGGGGGCAGCTATTAAAAGCTGAAAAAAAAGAAAAGGCTTTGTGATTTTCAAAACTTAGAGGAAAGGGCTGAGGGATTTTTCAAAACATATCTGTTATCTACAGTGTATGGAGTGGCTGCCCCATTGCTACACAGCAGCTTGTTTATATGAGCTATAATAGTGTTTCTGAAGCAAACACATCCGTTTTACCAGTGCAGGGCAACACTGCATTATATTTTCATTCCTTTTTTTGGTGTTATTGTTCCTTTAAGCCACATTTCTCTGTATACAAGGATAAGACAGGGGCATTTAAGACAGCTGACACTGGTTAGTGGGGAAATGCTGTATGCAGCTGACCCACCTCTTTCTTAAACACTGGAAATGCTGCTTTCTCCTTATTGGCACAAGCCACAGGTTACATTAGACCAGGGATCTCCAACCTTTTGAACTCATGAGCAACAATCAGAAGTAAAAGGAGTTGGGGAGCAACACAAGCATGAAAAAATGTTCTTGGGGTGTCAAATAAGGGCTGTGATTGGCCATTTGGTAGCCCCTATGTGGATTGTCAACCTACATTGAGGTAAGCACCTGCCTTGAGGCCACTGGGAGCAACATCCAAGGGGTTAGAGAGCAACATGTTAGAGTCCTGCAGCGGGTCGGGTACCCGCGGGTTACCCGCAAAAACCTCTGGTACCCTGTGGGTTGCGTCTAGAAGTTCCAGGTGTGGGTATAGACGCGGGTCGGCGGTTCTGCTGGTTTGCTGTTCGCGGGACGGCCGCAGGTCTTCTCAATATCGATATTTACTCCTTTTTTCTGGTCACGTCTACTTCAGATGACATCACCATTCCGGTTTACAATGACAGCATTTCCTGTTTTACTCCTTTTTTTTTTATCACATCTACTTCCGATGATGTCACTTCCAGTTTACAATGACAGCACTTCCTGATTCATGATGGGCCGAGGGTCCGGGTTGCGGATAAAGGACTTGCGGGTCGGGTAGCAGGTCCAAGTGGGTAAGAATGCGGGTTGCGGGCCCGGGTTGCAGGTTGCGGGTACAGGTTGGATATGGGTTACAAAAAATGGACCCGAGCAGGACTCTACAACTCTCACAAGCTACTGGTTGGAAATCACTGCATTAGGGTATCATTGGGTCACCAAAGTCACTAGTGTGAATATGTACCTACTACATATGTAATGAACATACCTGGATGCTAGATACCCTGCTATTAAATGGCACACTTTTAAATAGGAACTATTAATACATAACTGCAATCAAAAGGTTATTCTCATTGATTTAAAGGGGTTGTTCACCTTCCAAACACTTTTTTTCAGTCGAGTTTTTTTCAGATTGTTCACCATAATCAAAGGCTTTTTTCTTTGCTTTCCATCCTTTATTTTTTACCGTTTTCCCCAAACTGTAAGTTTAAAGTTTAATGTTACGCGTCTCTGGTGTTTGTCTGGCAGCTCAGTGATCCAGGAGAATTCTGCAATGTTACAATTTGCCACATTTACTTGATACAATTAGTTGATACATTTCTCAGCTGTGGAATATTAGCAACTATTGTATCAATTCTAACAGCTGCCTTTAAAGGGGTTGTTCACCTTCAAACAACTAGTTGTTTTCAGAAAGATCACCAGAAATAACTGTTTCCAATTACTTTCTATTTTCTATGTTTGACCATTTTTCTAATATTGAAGTGTAAAGTGTAATTTTTCACCTTCTAAAGCAGCTCTGGGAAGAGGGGTCACCGACCCTATAAACTGATCTAAATTGATACATTTGGGGGCAGATGTATCAAGGGTCGAATATCGAGGGTTAATTAACCCTCGATATTCGACTGCCGAATTAAAATCCTTCGACTTCGAAGTCTAAGGATTTTGCACAATTCGTTCAATCGAACAATCGAAGGAATAATCGTTCGATCAAACGATTCGAAGGATTTTACTCCATCGATCGAAGGATTATCCTTCGATCATAAAATTGTTAGCAAGCCTATGGGGACCTTCCCCATAGGCTAACATTGGCCTCGGTAGGTTTTAGGTGGCAAACTAGGGGGTCGAAGAAATTTTAAAAGAGACAGTACTTCGAATATTGAATAGTCGAATAGTCGAACGATTTTTAGTTTGAATCGTTCGATTTGAAGGTCGTAGTCAAAGGTCGAAGTAGCCAATTCGATGGTCGAAGTAGCCAAAAAAACCATTCGAAATTCGAACTATTTTTCCTATATTCCTTCACTCGAATTTAGTGAATCGGCCCTTTAGTGGATACATTTCTAATCTTTGCTGAGCAGAATCTCTGGGTTTCATTACAGGCAGCTGTTAGAATTGATACAATAGTTGCTGATACTCCAGAGATGCTGCTGCGAAATGTATCAACTAAATGTTACAAAATTTTAACAGTTTAAAATCTGCACCTGAATTACTGAGCTGTCAGACTCAAACACCAGAGACACGAACATTCAACTTTAAACTTAGATTTTGGAAAAACAGTAAAAAATTAAAAGTGGAGAGTAATTGAAAAAAGTCTTTATTTCTGGGGAATAATCTGAAAACAACTGAACTGCAAAAAGTGTTTGGAAGGTGAACCACCTTAACTAGTGTTTTCCTATGAGAGATTCCCTTTAGCTTTATTCTGTTATTCTGTAAAATGCAGCCGATTGAACACTTGGAAGAACAACACCAGAAGCTGTTGCGTTTAAATCCCAAATGAGTTAAATCTTCAGACAGAACTGAAATCCGACAGATGCAACAATCTGTAATATTGATCTACTGTTGATTTTTTTTCTCAATTCTAAAATGGAATCGTAAGTGAGCTGAGCTCCCGGTATTTATGAAATCATCCTGTAATAGAAACAAAAGAGCATTAATGGAAACGTCAAAGCAAATAATGAGGGAACAATCAAGCTGCCAGGGCTTTATTTGATTACAGCTGGCTGATATGGACTCCCCACCATCTCTCTGTGTTCACTTGTGAGGTTTCCAGGCAGGGTGTTCATGTAGGAGTCTTGTAAAGGTTTCCAGCCGAGCTGATGAGGCTCCATGTAGATCATACAATACCTTGTGGAATACACACACACATATTAAAGTACAACATAGGGTAATGGCACTGCATTCATTTAGCATCTAAAGTAAATAGCAATTACCTGCTCACGGTGGCTGGGGATGCCTGCTCCAATAAGATTAAACTCATTTTTGCACTCATCTGGATTATTTCTCCACTCATCAAACACAGCTAAGAAAAACATTTTAAATCCTCATTAATATTGTGTCCCTGGTAAGGACCCAACGTTTTTTTACATTAATATGCAGAACTCATAAGACAGTTTGCGTTAAAATATAGTATATATTATATAGCAGAAAATGCAGTAAATACATTAACCTTTCACTGAACTGATATAAAGCCCCTTTGTAAATATAGAAGTATTGTACAGGTATGGCATCTGTTCTCTGGAAACCCATTATCCAGAGTGCTCCGAATTACAGGAAGGCCATCTTCCATAGAAGCCATTTTAAGCAATTCATTCAGAATTTTAAAATCATAACATTTTTCTCTGTAATAATAAATCAGTACCTTGTACTTGATGCTGACTAAGATATAATTAATCCTTATTGGTGGAAAAACAATCCCATTGAGTTTATTTAATGTTTAAGAAATTATTTTAGTTAACTTAAAGTATGGAGATCCAAATTACAGAAAGGTCCCTTATGTGGAAAACTCTAGGTCCCAAGCATTCTGGATAATAGATCCCATACCCGTAGTAATAAAGCTTGGGTGCATGCCAAATAACAAATAGTAGATATCAAATGATTACAATTATTTGTCTAGTAAGTGGTCGCAAGAATCCACCTACCTTTTAATTTTATATATATATATATATATATATAAAGCTCCGCATTATGGAAAGGCCGTCTCCCATAGACTCCATTTTATCCAAATAATCCATATTTTTAAAAATTATTTCCTTTTTCTCTGTAATAATAAAATGGTACCTTGATCCAAACTAAGATATAATTAATCCTTATTGGAAGCAACACAATCCTATTGGGTTTATTTAATGTTTACATGATATTCTAGTAACATAGTAAGTTTTTTTTTTAACCTGCCTAACTGCCAGTTGATCCAGATGAAGGCAAAAAAAACACCCAATTTGCCTCAGAGGGGGAAAAACTTTCTTCCTGACTCCAAAATGGCAATCGGACTAGTGCCTGCAATTCCTCACAAACGCCTTTTTGGTTTTAAACGCCTTAAGGGTTTTAGCGCTGCTTAACAATTAATTCACATGCAACACTCGCTTAGCAGCTCCCACACTCGCTTTGAATTCACAAATTGTTTATTAAAGGGGAACGCCACAAAAACTAAACTTAAGCTTTTTGAAGAGTAAACAAAATTTCAAGAAACTTTGCTATATACATAATTTAAAAAAACATACAGACTTTTCATGATTTTTATGGTTTGGAACAGTTCCCTAAGCCTAGCCCTCTGCTCTCCTGCTGATTTGTCTGACTACTTTGCTGAGCTGGCTGGCTACTGTTACTTTGTATCAACAGCCTGCATCCTCCAAACCCCACAATTCCCTGCACTGGTGATTTCAATAAGGAAAGGAACATCCCAGTGCAATGCATTGTGGGTTATGTAGTTCCTGCATGCTGTCTGTAAACTGTGGAGAAGTTGTTACAATTTGTAACATCAGTGTTTAGTCCCTCCTTCCCTGCCAGGATTTTAAATGATGCAGAAAGAGAAGAACTGGATTTCAGCATAGGAAATGGCATTTATTCATACTTTTTGAAGAAACCGGTAACTGTGAAGGATATATATATGATGGGGTTCTGTGGTATGTGGGCCTCTTTATCAAATTTTGATTTGGAAGCCGGAGTTCCCCTATAAGCTCTAAAATCCCATTTTGTTAAATCTGCCCCTTAATGTATGAAGATCCAAATTACTGGAAGTTCCGTTATCTGGAAAACCCCAGGTCCCATGCATACTGGATTATGTCCCATACCTGTACTATGTAAGAATATGTAGTGATATTTACCAAGATGTAATGCAACATACAGTTTTTAAAAAAAAAAAAAGACCATGATTTCTACTGAACGCGATTTTATCGGAGAAAACAAAAGTAATAACAATTTAATAATTAGATGTAGAATTATACTGAAACCTTGGTGTATCTGCATGCAGATCAGCAAGTGCTCCTGAGAGGACTTTGTAAGCGCATGTTTTACCACCCATGGGGTCCCCTACAATCATGAAGCCATGGCGCACCAACATCATTTCATAAATCTACAATAATGATAAAAAATTTAAATTGAAAATTGAATTGTAATCCATCTGTACAGTTGTCTAAAAATTAGTGATGGGCGAATTTATTCGCCAGGCGCGAATTTGCGAATAAATTTGCGAAACACCCGCGAAAATTTCACCCGAAAAAATTTGCCGGCATCAAAAAAACGGGCGCCAGCGCCAAAAACGAGACGCCGGCGCCGTTTTGCACATTTTTCGCCATTTCGCGAATTTCGGCGATTCGCCCATCACTACTATAAATATCTTTCTCCTTATCTATGTTGTTAGTTTCATTTTCTGATTTATGAAAACATCCAGGTAATCAGGGCAGAGATATAATGTCAGGCCATTGTTATTGATGGGAATAGCTCAGTCTTATATCATTTATTTAGAATGAGCCAGTAAAGGCAGCAAAACACAGCGAGTATGAACTCTGCTATTGAACAGATGGTAAGTGAGTGGAAACTCTAAACGGATCATTTAAGTTGATGTTCCACAGGCTTGATTATTTATAAAAAATATTTAATAAAAAAGATATATACGTGCTGGCAAAGTAGTTGTTTTCTTCTGCGCTGCTAGAATGGTCTTAAAACTTTGAGCTTTTAGTACAAATCAAATTATATCAAATAAAGCCGCCAGTAGCAATGGCTTTTCAGTGAAAAACCATAAAACCTTTTTAATTATGGTTCAAAAAAGATTGAGCAGTTTAGAGTTTAATTTAGTCTTAGTAACAAAACTCTTACTGCCATGTAAGAATAGTCTAATGAAAAATAGTACACAAACAAATATTTTTAGTTTACTGCGGATTGTAATAAACAGCCACCGTTACATTGCAAATTATAATGACATTCTTAGAGTAATTTGGACCCTAGTAACCAGATTGCTGCAATTGTAAACTGGAGAGTTGCTGAATAAAAAGCAAAATAACTCAAACTCAAAAAACACAAATAATAAAAACATAAAAACAATTGCATGTTGTCTCTGAATATTACCCTCTACATCATACTAAAGGGGGTATTTACTAAACCTCAAGTTCTTCATTAAAACAAACAAACTCTTATCCACAAATCAAACTCATTTATCATTAATTCCTCAAGAAAAAGTCAAAGGGAAAAAATGGAGATAAAATCAGAGGTCGATTTGAATAGTACGACTTTATCGAACTCAGGGAAAGCATGACATTATTGGATTATCGAACGAAAACCAACACGGATCACAATGTCAAGAAACATCTTCAGGGACATCTGCCATTGACTTCTACATGACCTTGACAGGTTTGAGATGGAGTATTTTCAGATGTTGATTTTTAGCAGCTTTTGGGTACAATACATCTCTAAAAAAAAAAAGTTTAATTTGAGATTTAATAAATGGGCCCCTAAAAGTTAACTCAAAAGATGAACAATCGCTTTAACAGCATAATGAATAGGTCCATAGCAGTATTTTATAGCTGGGTCCTGAGAATACTGAAATGTCAAGCTCTGGAGAAGCACAGATAAGGTTTTAGGAAGCGAGGGAAGTCTCAGATAGTTGTTATATTCTAATTCAGAGCAGTTGTGTTCAGCATCAGACTGGAGTGCCCCTGCCCTGGCTGCAACCCCCTCTGGCACCCTTGTGCCCACCTTTTATTCCTTGCAGACGGGCGAAGGGTCAAGGAGGGAGGTCAGAAGCAGCGACAGCAGCTTTGTGCAGGGATCGGGTCTGGGCTGATGGGGTCTACCAGGTTTTTTTCCGGTGTCCCGCCAGCCCAGTCCAACCCTGGTTGTGTTCTTTATTGATAGTTCTTTGCCAACAGTGTATTGTTTTGCTTCACCGTCCAGGTGTGCACATACTATATGTAAGAAAGGGTATATAAATCCTGCTCTTAAAGGAGAAGGAAAGCTACGGAGGGATTTTATTGCCAATAGATTAGTTGCAATAGTGCAAGCTAGAATGCTATATTTATTCTGTAGAATGTTTTACCATACCTGAGTAAAAAGCTCTAGAAACTCTCTTTTTGTTTAGGATAGGAGCTGCAGTATTAACATGGTGTGACATCACTTCCTGCCTGAGCCTCTCCCTGCTCTGGGCTCAGATTACAGCAAAGAAGGGAGGGGGGGGGAAGAGGAGCAAACTGAGCATGCTCTTGCCCAGGGCAATGAGGTTTAAGCTGAAGGCAGGAAGTCTGATACAGAAGCCCATGAGTACACAATAGAAGGAAAGAAATGTGCTGTTTCTTTTGACAGGGGACTCAGAGCAGCACTACTTTGGGGGTTTACTGGTATATTTAGATGGACCTTTCTGATAAGGCTTACTTAGTTTTAACTTTTCCTTCTCCTTTAATGCTTAGAATCAGGCCTGAGTACTTGAGTGAAAAGCCCATATCACTCTCTGGTTGCCTTAACTCTTTTATTATTTCATTCTGGCAGGGATACTATTTGCCTTCAGCACAAAGCTGAATTCTACCCCAGCTAAATGCAACATAAGTTTTTCTACTGGGTTTCATGCTACATGCGCTTTAGCACCTGCAGTTGAAAGAGTGAGAAGCCGTTGGGAGAAAGCTAGAGCAATAAAGAACTTGATGTCACCAAATCTCTGTCTTCATACATTCAGAGAAACTGCTTGTTGGATACTCCACTATTACATAGTAGATCTATGGGGTCATGTATGACCATCTGGGAAGTGTGGAAAGTGAAATACGCAATTTTTTTATTTTGTTCTGCTATTGCAGAATTGCTGCAGGTTTCTGTGCTCAGGCCCAGATTTCTGGCAAGGCCACAAAGGCCCGGGCCTAGGGCGGCAAAATTTTAGAGGCAGCATGCCGTCCCGCCGCATCCTATTGAGCACTGGGTGCTCCAGTACTTAAAAGCGCACTCGCGTGTGCATAGGGCCGGCACTGGGACCATGCGACCGCGGGAGGGCCTGCACGCGAAGAGTCCGGTGCTGGTCTCAGGGCGCCGCTCACATAAATCCGGCCCTGTCTGTGCTCCATTTTAGATCATAGAGACCTGCAGTTTCCACCTTGAATACAACACTGTGTTCAATAGTGCTTTTAAAATGATGTATTACCTTCCTTATAGCGGAAGGAAGGAACATCATTTTGTTCATAGCAGAAGCTAGAACAATGTAGATTTTGGGTTTTCCTGCTGGGTCCACAGCTCAATAGATGTGTGTAAATTTGGCTCTTCAACAGTAGAAAGAGTAGCCACCTCCAAAATAGTAATATATATGAAAAAGACAACTGGAGAGCTTTTTGAACCTTTTGGTGTCGTTTATTGAAGCACTACTATGTTTCAGACCACATGGGTCCTTCCTCGGACTGCAAATCGAGGAAGGACCCGTGTGGTCCAAAACATGTAGTGCTTCAATAAACGACCAAAAGGCTCTCCAGTTGTCCTTTTCATATGCAGAAGCTAAAACAGACGTTCTAGCTTCTACTTTGAACAAAAAGATTTTAAGACTGAAGTACACACTCTATGACAAACACAAATAAATGACTGGACTAGTTTACACTAGTGGCAATACATGTGAATAAAGTGCAGATGATCGGTATTGTGTAGTGATAATCTAACCTGAATTATTTATCCCAATGAACCAAGGCACAGGCTGCAGGGTTTAATTTTGCAATATTGTCTTTAAGAGCCTGGATAAAAAAATTCATAATCATGTTGGGGAAGAACCACTCCAGGAAAGAGATCAGAAATTATGCCCTGGGGAAGAAAGATAAAAAGAAAATAACATGTAAAATGGTTTTTGTGTTTTTTTTTTTATTTTGGGAGAGTGGGGTGGTATGCTCCGATTTATGTTTACGAAGGGGAATCAGTACCCGTAGAACGTATCATATTATATTGTCCAGCTATTGTAGTAGAAATAAATGATAGCTAAATTCAATAAAACGCTTAATAGTTCAAAGGAAAGGCTCCTACCAACAGAGCCACATATTGTATAACACCCAGCACCCCTAGCAGAGAAGGCTGTCCAAATTTAACAAACGTTCACACACAGGTTTATCTTCTAGTTGCAGGAATCATTCTTCCTTGCCTCCCAACCAGTGGCGTAACTAGTTGTTACTGGGCCACATAGCAAATTCAATTTAGGGCCCCAAAATATTTATAAATTGGCCTATTTTACCAAGATATATTAAAATTGCTAATTAATTAGGGTCTCACTGGGCCCCCTACACTCCTGGGCCCCCCTGCAACCGCAGGGTCTGCTTCCTCTATAGTTACGCCCCTGCTCCCAACATTTCAAAAACAGAAAGAGAGACAAAAAGATCTGCCATGCGCAGAGAAAATTTTTGACCACACCCATTTTGGTCACACCCCCTAAATTCCACGTCCATTTTACAAAATTTGGCAGGTTATGGAAAGTTTAAACACATTTCTAGGAGTTGTAGGGCAAGGTTTTATGCGTTATAACAGTTTTGCTAGTGAAGGTGAATTGTTCTTTAAGTTCTCCCAAGAGACTTATCAAATTGCTTAATTGTATCTTTTCTTATTTTTTTGCTTATTGGTACAAATGTATCAAAGTGCAGGTGCTGAGTGTTCTGGGCTCTCTGCCAAGAGACTTTTATTTTAATTGCATTTCAGGAACTTTGTATCTTTTTCTGGCGGTTCAATGCAGGAGATCAAACAGAAACTCGGGACATTTCACTCCCAGTCCAGGACTGTGGGCTGAGCTTTCAAAATCGGGACTATCCCTTTAGCAACGGGACAGTTGGGAGGTATGTTCTTCAACATACAGTTGGCTGTGGTTCAAGCTACTGTTTCCCCCCTGCATATTCTCAGAGCAAAAATTCAAGGCATTTGATTCGAGAGATATATATACTGTCTCCAATAAACAAAGAGCGGGGGATCCAGGTGTACACAGATAAGGAAAGATTCTGATTAGAGGATTCTTCTGCATTCATTGGGTTGCTGACATACAGAGGAAGGTTTAATTGAGCAGTTTGTTTAAAAAATAGTTGGTGGACTATGCAAAAGAAAGCCTTCTGAAAACAGAAGGTATTTTCTTGCCTCATGCCATATAAATAGCACTGCATTGCTGATGCATAAAATTCCTTAGGCTCTTTGTTTCTTTCTTCATCATATTCGCTAGGAGCATAAAGATTTAGGAGTAGTAGTGATGGGCGAAAAAAATTAGGCAGGCGTGAATTTGTGGCGAAATTCCGCATTTTGCGGCCCGGCAAATAAATTCACTAAACTGCCACAAAAATTCGGCAACGAAAAATTTGCTGCGTCGTAAAAATTTGGTCGTGCGTCAAAATTATTGGGACACCAATTGACTTTAACACATTTTTCCAAAATAGGCGTGCGTATAACAATTGTCGAAATTCTCTTGCGTCAAAATTATTTTGATGCCCATTGACTTAAATGCGTTTTGCAATTTTTTCACTGTTTCGTGAATCTCATGGGAAATGTGCTAATTTTTCAGCGAAACAAATGAGTCACTAATGAATAGGAGATGCACTTTGAGATATCATTCCTTTCACAGATGTTAAAAGAGACATGTTTTCCCTTAAAGGGGAACTATCGTGAAAAGAAAAATTTAATATAAGCTCCCTCATACTGAGGTAAGAAGCTTTCTAAATACAATCAATTTAAAAATCTGCATTGCTTCTGAAATAATCAAGTTTATATTCACTATCCCTCTCTCAGCATCTGTTTCTCTTCATTCTCTCTTCATGCAGCAGTTGGGTGTCAGATGAATGATCCAATATATCTTATAGGGGGCTTCCTTTCCTAGCAGTAAAATAAACATGGAATACTGCCATTATTATTGCAGAAATAGCAGCAATATGATGAAAATATAGCCACAGAAGTTACAAAAACACTTGAGCCACAGATATTAAGAAACATTGTAAAACAGGGTAAGCTTCCCAAATATAATAACCAATAAAGTTAGCTTTTAATGACTTTGTGCACTTAGATTAATAAATTCTAACAAGAATTATGTCAGAATTGGGAATCAGTTGCATTAAGACTTGTTCCAGATTTGCATAAAAATTCATCTGCAGCCAGATGAGACGACTAGAATATTAGAATTCTTCTGCAGCCAGAGAGACAACTAAACTATTACAATTCTTTTGCAGCTAATTGGGAAGACTAGGGTATTAGAATTCTTTTGCAGTCAGATGAGACTATTAGAATTCTTTTGCAGCTAATTGGAAAGACTGGGGTATTAGAATTCTTTCACAGCCAGATGACAAGACTAAAGTATTAGAATTATTTTGCAGCCAGATGAGAAGACTAGAGTATTATAATTCTTTTGCAGCTTGAATATAAGACTAGAGTATTAGATTTCTTTTGCAGTCAGATGAGAAGATTACAATATTAGAGTTGTTTTGCAGCCAGATGAGAAGACTAGGGTAAAATAATTATTTTGTGGCTAGATGAGAAGATTAGGGTATTAGAATTCTTCTGCAGTCAGATGAGAAGACTAGAATATTGGAATTGTTTTGCAGCCAGATGAGACTAAGGTATTAGAACTTTTCTGCAGCCAGATAAGACAACTAGACTATTAGAATTCTTTTGCAGCCAGATGGGAA
The DNA here is from genome assembly GCF_017654675.1 of Xenopus laevis. NCBI lineage: Eukaryota > Metazoa > Chordata > Amphibia > Anura > Pipidae > Xenopus > Xenopus laevis. The sequence goes on along the minus strand of NC_054387.1, from coordinate 112,015,243 downwards.
GACTAGAGTATTAGAATTCTTTTGCAGCCAGATGAGATGATTAGAGTTTTAGAATAATTTCCATTATCTCTATGAACTCCTCTACTATGGAAGATGATGTAGTTGCTGACCCTTCTGCCTGACCCACCATACTTCTTTTATATGCTGTTCAAGAAATGGATCATTTTTAGCATTCAGCTCTGGTACCTGCTGACATGTCCCATTCTGTGGTGATCCAAATAGCTCATCAGTTCCCCTGAATGGAAACCTAAGGAACTTAAACTTAAAACTTCCTGGCCGATTTCTTTTCATGAACTGGTTGTTCAAAAAGAGCATGGTCTATTCATCATTATTTGTTTTCCTTAGTTCTTTAGTCATATACCTTGTAATATCAGTATATGATTGTTTTACATGCAAATACATATTTTAAATTGGATTTGTAGAACAATATTCACACACATTATAAAACAGGGTAAGTCTCCCCAATCTAACAACAAATTATTATGTAGCTTTTAATGACTTAAAAGAATTCTTACAGCCAGATGAGAAGACTAGGGTATTAAAGGGATACTGTCATGGGAAAAAAAAATTCTAAATGAATCGGTTAATAGTGCTGCTCCAGCAGAATTCTGCACTGAAATCCATTTCTCAAAAGAGCAAACAGATTTTATTATATTCAATTCTGAAATCTGACATGGGGCTAGACATATTGTCAATTTCCCAGCTGCCCCAAGTCATGTGACTTGTGCTCTGATAAGCTTCAATCACTCTTTACTGCTGTACTGCAAGTTGGAGTGATATCACCCCTCCCTTCCCCCCCCCAGCAGCCAAACAAAAGAACAATGGGAAGGTAAACAGAGAACAGCTCCCTAACACAAGATAACAGCTGCCTGGTAGATCTAAGAACAACACTCAATAGTAAAAACCCATGTCCCACTGAGACACATTCAGTTACATTGAGAAGGAAAAATAGCAGCCTGCCAGAAAGCATTTCTCTCCTAAAGTGCAGGCACAAGTCACATGACCAGGGGCAGCTGGGAAGTTGACAAAATATCTATCCCATGTCAGATTTCAAAATTGAATATAAATAAATCTGTTTGCTCTTTTGAGAAATGGATTTCAGTGCAGAATTCTGCTGGAGCAGCACTATTAACTGATTCATTTTGGGGAAAAAAAATTTTCCCATGTCAGTATCCCTTTAAAAATGTTTGCAGCCATATGAGGTGGGTAGGGTTTTTGAAATCTTTTGCAGCCATATGAGACAACAAATTAGAATTTCAAGAAGCTGGTGGAGGGATTTCATGACTTGTGTACAAAGCCTTGTACTGTGGGCTGCGCAGCTAACAGTTACAAATTAACTTTACGTACTTTTTGCTTTGCAAAAGAATCCACAATGTCATCAAAGTCAAGTTGCCTTTTCAAACAGGAAAATGATCTTTCTCCACTGGCATTGGTTACAGGCATGCATAAAAACATACGTAGCAAGGTTTCAGTCACTGGCAATTATATATTGTCTCATTGCCATTGGGCACACCATGGATTCCTGGGGTATCAATGCAGAAAATTGTAAAAATTCTTCTGTAAAACAGTCTTCGAGATCCTCTGGGTAGTTTTATTCCAATTTGCCTGCAGAGCTGCGTAACTGTAATATTGTCAAGTTTGTATTAAAAATGTCAAAACGGTTATTCAAGCATTCGTAGCACTGATTCCTTCTTTTAAGCTCCGCAATAAGAGAATCTGTTCATACATAGAATGTTTCAGCGATAAATTTGTTTCTTGCCGACATATGTTGGTTATCATCAGCAAATGTTTTGCGTTTTCTAAGCCGTTTTCCTTCTCCTGCATATGTATGGTCTCTAGTAAGCTCTTTAGCTTTTAGTTCATATGTGTCAAATGAATCCCTAATTATTTGCACATATGCAATCAATGAGTTATAAAGTATGACTACTTCTGAAAGACAGATTTTGGTGTTATGTAAAGTTTTACTAGTCGCATTAAGCCGTTCTAGGATCTTTCCCCACACCACAAGAAGAATGGCGGTTTCAAAAGTGGTTGTTTTCCTAATAAGGACTTTGCTTCTTCTCGGACTCTTACTTGGTGATTGGATGACTCTTATTCCCCGAGAGCATTTTTCACATATTGAAAACCAATTCTCAGAGCTTTAGTGGCATCAGAACAAGCAGCCCATCTTGTGCCAGACAGACTTTTTACAGTGGATGAAGAAAAAAAACCATAGATGCACTCCAATAGATTAAAAAATGTAGCTGCTTTAAGACACGATTCTGCAGCACATGCCCCAACCAAATTCAGTGAATGTGCAGAACAAGGCACATAAATAATATGCCAACTGATTGATTGCACAAATTCTAGCTTGCAATCCATTGTATCCGACAGACATATTGCTAGAATTAGCGTAGCTTTGGCCTTTGCAATCCTGAATATTAATTTTCAATACAGTCAGGAATGACAACACAGTATTTTCAAGGTGTTTTCCTGTATGAGAATAGATTGGAACAAACCCCAGTAACCGTTCCACAGGCCCATCTTTGTTAACATAACGTAGTACAATTGCTAGCTGGTCAACATAACTGAGATCTGGTGTGGAATCTACAATAAGAGAAAAATATTTGGCAGTGTATAGCTCTTGCACTATTGCTTGAACAACTTTATTTCCCATTAGCTCTATGGACTCCTCTACTATGGAAGATGACATGTAGTTGCTTACCCCTCTGCCTGACCCACCATACTTCTTTATATGCTGCTCAAGAAATGGGTCATATTTAGCAATAAGCTCTGGTATTCCCAGAAATGCCTCATTCTTTGGGGATCCAAATAGCTCAATAGAATGGTAAGCCATGTTCACCAAGAAACTTTACAGCATCGACAACCCTTCTTAAAACTTCCTGCCAGTACTTCTGTTCATGAACTTGTTGTTCAAGAAGAGCACGGTCTATTTGGCATTCAGAGTTTGCCCTGTCTGTGAATATAAAAACACACCTGCGATGATCAGGTGAATTATCTTGCTCCCTTAATCTTGCAGCAGCAGTTTTCCAGTCATTGAAGCCCACTGTTACAAGGGCATGAGACAAACTACTATAAAGTTTACACGGCACACAGAATAAAGTTCCTGTTGAGTGTGAGTAGATCGTCCAATCACGAGTAATACATTCAGCATTATTTCTTTTCCGTATGAATAGTTCTCGTACTCAGTAATCGTACTCAGATACCTTGTAATATCAGTATACTGTATGTTCTTTTAGATGCAGAGAAGTCCATTTTGAATTGGATTCTTAGAAAAATAGTCACGCAAGTCTTCAGAAATGTTACTACCCCACTCAGCAGGATCATGAGAGTAACTCATAGGGGCCGATTCACTAAGGGTCGAATATCGAGTGTTAATTAACCCTTGATATTCGACTAGGAATTGAAATCCTTCGACTTCGAATATCGATCAATCAAAAAAACTTAGGAAAGCCTATGGGGACCTTCCCCATAGGCTAACATTGACTTCGGTAGCTTTTAGCTGCCGAACTAGGGGGTCGAAGTGTTTTTTAAAGAGACAGTACTTCGACTATCGAATGGTCGAATAGTCGAACGATTTTTACTTCGAATCCTTCGATTCAAAGTCGTAGTCGAAGGTCGAAGTAGCCCATTCGATGTTCGAAGTAGCCCAAAAAATACTTCGAAATTCGAAGTTTTTTTAGTTCGAATCCTTCACTCGAATTTAGTGAATCGGCCCCATAATGATATTTTTGACAACATTTGAAGTTATTTCTGGTGTAGCAGCTATGGACTGCTGGGATTGGGAAACTGGGGCATAATCTCCAGTTTCTTCATAGTCCATGGTCAATGGACTTTGCACCATCGTACCTACTTCTGTATCTCTAGTGCTTTTTGTGATTATAGTGCAAACAGCATGACTGGATGACTACTTCATCATCATCATCATCATTAGTATGTAATGCAGGGCTTTCAACAATACTTTGATCAGTGTAAGCAACTTGATTTATGGAGCAACTTGTTCCTTGTTCATCAGGCTGAGGTTTATTAGAATCTACAGGGCTTTTGCTGGATTTATCATGAGCAGCAGGAATTACTCCTTGCTCCAAATTGGAGATAGAGACATCATATGTATTTGTAGCATGCAGTACTATCTACACTTGTGGTGAAACTTGTTCCTTGTTCATCACCATCAGGCTGAACAAGCTGATGCTTTGGTACTAAAAAAAGATTGCGTCTTTTGTTTTATTGTCTCTTTTTGCTCTTTATTTTTCTTTCTCCTTTTAGCAGCCCCTGAGACATGCCTATACAGATTCTTCTACATACCTTCTAATGCCTTTTTACAACCCTGTTTATAACTGGAAACTCAAGACAACCCTTAGAATTCTTCTGCAGCCAGATGAGATGAGTATTAGAACTATTTTGCAACCAGACGAGAAGACTAGGGTATTAGAACTGTTTTGCAGCCAGATGAGATTAGAATATTAGAACTGTTTTGCAACCAGACAAGAAGACTAGGGTATTAGAATTGTTTTGAAGCCACCAGCCAGATTAGACTAGGATATTAGAACTGTTTTGCATCCAGATGAGAAGACTAAATGATTTTATAGTCAGCTGAGATGACCAGAATAGAATAATTATTTTGCACTTAGCTCAGTTGTAGCCTTGGTTGGTCTTAAAACCTGCCTGGCTGCCCCCTCCCTCACTCCTTTCAAAGCCAGTCAGACAGTCCCACTTTCAGAGACCCTTCACAAATTATTTATGTTTTGTTTTTATTTTGCTCAATTCTGTCTGGCTGCCCCCCCTGACTCCCTTCAGAGCCAGTCAGACAGCCCCACTCCCAGAGACCCTTTACAAATTATTTAGCCCCAAACATTTTTTTGTATTTTTTTTTAGGTTTTTTTTGTAGTTTTTTGTAGGTGTTTTTTCAGTTCTGTCTGCCCCCCCCCTCTCTCACTCACTGCAGAACCAGTTGAACAGTTCCACTGCCCCACAGACCCTTTTGAATTATTTTTACCCCCAGATCACATGGTTACTTTCAAATGGCTGCAGCACAGCCTGCCCCGTCCTCCCCCTCACAAGCCAGTCACAGTCCCACTCCCAGAGACCCTTTACAAATTACTTTGACCCCAAATATTTTTTTCTAGTTTCTTTTTTTGTCATTTTTTTGTCTTTTTTTTTTTTTCTCGGTTCTGTCTGCCCCCCTCTCTGCAACAGTTCAGAAACACAACACTGCCCCAGCAGCCCCACAGACCCTTTTCAATTTTGCCCCCAGAGGCCAGATGCCCAGATCACTTTTAAATGGCTACAAAACAGCCTGGCCTTAGTGCCCCTTCCTGCCCCCTCACAAGCCAAGTCAGCAGACCGTCCCAGACACAGTCTTCAAAAATCTATTAAAACAATTGAAAAAAAAATTTCAGCCTGCAGCAGGCACACAGCCACACACTGTTGGCTGTTGCTGCACAGACCGACGGACCAGATACCAGGCAAAGAAAAAGAATTAGGTATGCCGCAAGGACTGGAGAGACCAAGAGAGCTCCTACAAGTTAAAGTTTTAGGCGCCAACTGCCCGTACACACCCGTACTTTTATATTGCCTTTGGCAGATCCTCCCCCATTAATGACGCTTTGCGCTCTGTGACTTAATGAAACTCCGCTTGCACTCCTCTTCAGAAACGGCGACAGGGCGAATATCCATCGTGCGGCGCTTGATTTCTCCTCCCTGGCTATCTCCTATAAGGAAGGCAGGAAGGAGAAATGGAGCGCTGCACAATGGATTGCTGATCGCCTTTTCTGAAGCGGAGGTTTCGATAAGTTATTTCTTAATAAAGACTTAGTGATTTTAAAGTTTAATATGTTTTGGCATCGTTTTTTGTAGCATACTAACGAATAAAAATCTGCTGTTACTGGCCGTTCAAGAACTTAAATTCGACTATTCGCCACCTAAAACCTGCCGAATTGCTGTTTAAGTCAGTGGGAGAAGTCCAGGGATCAATTTGCTATTGGTTGCAGCCTTCCTGACATTCGAGTTTTATTTGGAGGAAAAACTCGAATCGAGTTTTTAAAATTCAAATCGAATTCAATTCGACTTCCAGTTTTCGAGTCGATTGAATTCATCCGAGTTTAAAAAATTCAGTAAATTTTGATTGGTCGATTTCCGAATTTATGGGAGTTAAGAGGAGTTTTTAAAAACTCACGTGAATTCGAAATTCGACCTTTGATATATGTGCCTCTATGTGTGTCACTTGGTTTTCAAAGATAAATGAAGGGCCACATGTTTAATATCTCCATTGCCCAGATACCAAAGGGTTAATTGGGGTAGAATTGAGGGGAGGAAATGTACTTGGTTCTTGGACAAGGTGAAACATCTAATTACCAGCAGCAAAGGATAAAAGAATCAATAAAGTAATTAGTAACGTGGAGTGAATATACAGCAAATTTGGTATTACAGAATGTACTGTACTCACTTGAGCACAGTGAATATAATGTTTCTAAAATGTAAAATGTGAAGCATGACAGAATAATATTATATGCAGCAATTCAGAGAATATACGCGAATGCAAGATGTTCTGCAGAAAAGCTATTCGCTATATAAATCCCAGTGTTAATTTGCCTTTTGTAGCTGTCAGTCATGTTAACGGGAAAGGAGGTGTATAGGAATTAAATCAATTAAGTGTGACATATGAAAACTGGTTTTAGCATTAGACCCTGTTTAATCCTGGTGAAAAAACATTAACCTTCAAACTGGGAGAAGATTAGTGCATGAATACCACATACGTGAAGTGTCTGAGCAATAAGTCCCACTGCCACTCAGGGAAGAATGAATGAGACTAGGCAAAAAGCTTGAGTTAAAGGGCAAGTAAAGGCAAAAAAATAAAATCCCATTTTTACTTCAATGAAAAAGAAACCTATCTCCAATATACTTTAATTAAAAAATGTGTACCATTTTTATAAGAAACCTGACTGTATGCAGTGAAATTCTCCCTTCATTTACTGGTGTGGATAGGAATTGTCAGACGGTCCCTAACTGCTCTGCAGGGAAACAATCATACTTATGAACAGCAGGGGGAGCCCCGCCTTACTTCCCAGCCATGCAAAACTCAAGCAGCTCTGTTTATGACGATCCCTAAGCAGCCCAGACCTCTCTGAGCATGTGCACAGTCTTAGTCTTGCAAAGATGTTTAACAAAGTTACAATAAGGTGACCCCCTGTAGCCAACTTTGAAAGCATAAATTATTTGTTTGATTAGGCTTGTGGTGCAGTAAGTTCATGTTTATATTTAGTATACAAAATACAGCATTTCTAGCCTTATTCTATTTTAGACTTTACATGCCCTTTAAAGATAAACCACCCCTTTAAGTTATGAAGATCCAAAGTATGGAAAAATCAGTTATCCGGAAAAACCTAGGCCCTGAGGATTCTGATAGCTCTAAAATTCAACCTTTGATAAATAACCCTATAAAACGTAAAAATGGCTGATTTCAGCTTCTGTAGCATAACTTATTTATACTCACTGAGCAATAAAATTGAGCAGAAAAGCATCCCGAAGTGCTTCTTGAATCAGTAACTAAAATGTATGTTGGTCAGTCACCCAGCCAGAGGGAACCATAGCTGTGAACACTCCAATAAGCAATTTATATAAGTAGTATAAAACTGCTAATATCATGAAAAAGAACAGAACATTTTATGTAAACTACAAAACCACTCTGAACAACTTTACAATGATTTGTTTGGGTGTGTGTCATTTCCCTTTAAGGTATTCTCCAACATTCCGACATCAAGGGGCAGATTTATCAAGGGTCGAAGTGAATTCGAGGGAATTTTCGAAGTGAAAAAATGCGAAATTCAAAGTCATTTTTTGGATACTTCAACCATCGAATAGGATACTACGACTCTGAATTCGATTCAGAGTAGAATTTTTCGAATATTCGACCATTCGATAATCGAAGTACTGTCTGTTTAAAAAAAACTTTGACTTCAATACTTTACCAAATTAAACCTGCCGAAGTGCTATGTTAGCCTATGGGGACATTCTAGAGCATTTTTCTACGTTTTTGGAAGTCAAAGTAAAATCGCTCGATTGATCGCTGAAATCCTTCGAATTTGATTTGATCATTCTACTTCAACCGCAGGATACCCAAATTCGATGAAAAAAAATTCGACTTCGATATTCGAAGTCAAAGTATTTCAATTTGATGGTCGAATTTCGAAGTGTTTTTATATTCGAAATTCGACCCTTGATAAATCTGCCCCCAAAACTTTCTCTAGATAACAATTCATACCTGGATGCCTTTACTATAAAACTGCATATTTAAGGCACTTCCTCAGCCTCGTCGTTATTTTCTCTTTGTTTTTCCTTATTTTCACAAATATGCAAAGTTCTGGTTTCTATATTGAGAAACCTGCCTTCGGTTCGTCACAAAAACAAAGCAGGGTTATTATCTATATCAGTGAACTGTATGATTATGTTAATTCTTTGTGCAGCTCTGTGAGTAAAGTGATGAGCTGACAACCCATTTTAGCAGCTGGTTTTGTATAAAAAAAAATGTATTATGGAACTTTGCTGTTAGATTAATATGCAACAAGTCAGTAATATGTGTGTTTCACATCCAGTATGTCTGCTTTGGGCATTTACTAAGATGTTTGATTCCTTTCCCTTGTCTGGGTGCCACAGATACAAATAGATATCACTGGTCCATCTATGTTTTTCTAAACTGTAGCAGGAGCAGAGTATTTGCAGAATGATTGTAGCTCTGTGAGCCAGAGGAAGGCAATTAAAGGAAACAATCCTTCCCATCCTCATAAAAGGAGGAGCAGTTATAATCCCTGCGCTTCTAAACTACTTATCCAAAAGAATTATAAAATGAAAGGAATTACAAATATTCAATCTTTCATCTGAAATGCTTGGGATCAGGGTTTTTTTTCTGTCATTTGGAACACTATACGGGTATGGGACCTGTTCTCCAGAATGCTCGGGACCTGGGGTTTTCCACATAAGGGATCTTTCCGCAATTTGGATCTTCCTACCTTATGTCAACTAGAAAATCTTGTAAACATGGGAAGAGTTATTTACTAAAATCCGAATTTATCAAATTTTTTAAATAAAAAAAACCATGATCTAACTACAATACCCGATTTTACCTTATTTATTATTAGGGATGCACTGAATCCAGTATTTTGGATTCGGCCGAACCCCAGAATCCTTTGTGAAAGATTCGGGCTAATACCTAACCGAATCCGAATCCTGATTTGCCTATGCATATTAGGGATGCACTGAATCCAGGATTTGGTTCGCTATTCGGCCAGGATTCAGCCTTTTTCAGCAGGATTCGGATTCGGCTGGATCCGTCTGCCCGGCTGAACTGAATCCTAATTTGCATATGCAAATTAGGGACAGGGAGGGAAATCGCATGACTTTTTGTCACAAAACAAGGAAGTAAAAATGTTTTCCCCCTTCCCACCCCTAATTTGCATATGCATATTGTGATTTGGAATCGGTTCGTTATTTGACGAATCTTTTGTAGATGATTCGGGGGTTCGGCTGAATCCAAAATAATGGATTTAGTGCATCACTGATCCAGCATCTCACTCACAACTCCCTCCTCGACCCCCTGCAATCTGGCTTCCGCCCATCACACTCGACTGAAACTGCACTCGCCAAAGTAACCAATGATCTTCTATTGGCAAAGTCTAAAGGTCATTATTCCATTCTAATCCTTCTAGATCTCTCTGCAGCCTTTGACACAGTTGACCAGACACTCCTCCTTGACATTCTACACTCATCTGGCATTCGGGACACTGCTCTTTCATGGTTTACATCTTATCTGTCTGACCGTTCCTTTAAAGTTTCCTTCTCTAACTCTACTTCCACTACTTTCCCACTCTCTGTTGGAGTTCCTCAAGGCTCTGTTCTTGGCTCCCTGCAATTCTCACTCTATACAACTTCACTAGGAAAACTCATTCAGTCGTTTGGACTTCAGTATCACCTTTAAGCTGATGACACCAAACTCTACTTGTCTACTCCTGATCTTTCTAATTCTGTCCTTTCCCAAGTCACAGACTGTCTCTCTGCTGTCTCCTCCTGGATGTCACAGCGCCACCTGAAACTGAACCTTTCAAAAACAGAACTCATCATATTTCCTCCAAGATCTTCCCCTGTCCCTCAGATATCACTCACCGTAAACAACACCACCTTTCATTCCACCACACAGGCACGCTGCCTAGGAGTCATCTTAGACTCTCATCTGTCTTTTTCACCACACATTCAATCACTTGCAAAATCTTGCCGAATTCAACTGCGCAACATTGCTCGAATACGACCCTATCTCAGTTCAGAATCAACTAAAACACTGATTCAGTCTTTCATCATCTCCCACCTTGATTACTGCAACTTACTCCTCACAGGTATTCCAACAAGTCACCTTTCACAACTCCAATCTGTACTAAACGCTGCCGCTAGACTCATTCATCTAGCTCGCCGCTCAACATCAGCTGCTCCCATATGTCCCTTCACTGGCTCCCAATCTCTTCTAGAATCAAATTCAAATTACTTACACTCACATTCAAGGCCCTTAATAATGAAACCCCTCCCTATATTTCATCTCTAATCTCCAAATACACTCCTTCACGAAACCTACGCTCTGCTTCTGATCTTCGCCTCACTTCTCCTCTGGTCACTTCTGCCCATTCTCGTCTACAAGACTTCTCTCGGGCTTCTGCTTTTCTCTGGAACTCTCTGCCACAAGCTCTCAGACTTTCTCCTTCTTTCCAAACTTTCAAGCGCTCCTTAAAGACCCATCTGTTCAAAGAGGCTTATTCACTGTACCTTAATTAATCATTGCTGTATCAAAAATGACAAAGTGTTTATATAATCCTAATGTCTCAATTGTACCCTAACCTTTTAGTTTGTAAACTCTAATCTCTAGGTCCTTCTAACCCTATTGTATTCTGTAATCCTTGTCTGTTATCCACCATTTATTCCCTGTTTGCTATAACTGCAGTAAAGCACTGCGTATCTTGACAGCGCTATATAAATAAATGATGATGATGATCACTAATGCATAGTTAAGGGTTGGGAAGGGGAAACATCTTTTACTTCCTTGTTTGTGACAAAAAGTCACAAGATTTCCTGCCCGCCCCTAATTTGCATATGCAAATTAGTATTCAGTTCGGCCGGGCAGAGGAATTCAGGTTGAATCCAAATCCCTATTTATTATTACAAAAGCTTGATTGAATCGGTTTGGGTAAAAACTCAGAATCGTACAGGGTTTTTTTGAGTTTTTTCCGAATCTCTCGATTTTTTTCAGACTTTTTCCCGAAAAGCCAGAATTTTTGGGATTTTTGCCCTAAAAGGTTGGATTTTCGGGATAATTGCAGTGCAGACCACAGAATCTTCAAAATAGGATAGGGACCTCTGCCGTTGACTTATACACAACCTCCGCAGATCTGAGAAGGCGCATTTTCGGATTTGGACTTTTTTTCCCAGAAAAATTTTGCCCCAAAAAGCCCAACTGAAGTTTAGTAAATACCCTAAATGAATCCAATAGGCTGGTTTTGCTTCCACTAAGGGTAAATTGTATCTTAGATTGGATAAAGTACAGGTATGGGACCTGTTATCCAGAATGCTTGGGACCTGGGGTTTTCCGGATAACGGATCTTTCTGTAATTTGGGTCTTCATGCCTTAAGTCTACTAGAAATTCATGTAAACATTAAATAAACCCAATAGGCTGGTTTTTCTTCCAATAAGGATTAATTATATCTTAGTTGGGATCAAGTACAAGCTACTGTTTTATTATTACAGAGAAAAAGGAAATCATTTTTAAAAATTTGGATTATTTGGATAAAATGGAGTCTATACGTAAATTCGGAGCTTTCTGGATATCGGGTTTCCGGATAAGGGATCCTATACCTGTACAAGGTACTGTTTTATTATTACAGAAAAAAAGGAAATAATTTTTAGAGAAAATGGAGTCTATGGGAGGCAGCCTTTCCTTAATTCGAAGCTGTCTGGATAACAGGTTTGCCGATCCCATCCCTGTACTGATATAATAATATACTAGTGTTCCAACAGTAGCCTAGAGTACTTGTGCTTAAAGAATCACACACAGACATCAATATATCAGGGGCACTAAAAATAAATGTCCCAGTTTTTGAATTGAGAATGATGGGACTAATGCTGTCCCCGCCTAATAATAATAATAATCACCATTTAATGAAAGAAGAAGCTATTGCATTTTTTAGAATTACAGAAGACTTTAAGACCTTTTACACTGCTTTCATTTCACTTCTCTAAAGACAGAAAAAGATGAATGGCCCTGTGCTACTTAGACATTATTGTAGATATCAGCCATTTATTCCATCTCTCTCTGTTAGCACAATGACAGTGCACGCAGCATGATTTGTACAAATCTAAGTCTTTATAGACAGCTGGAAATGAAGCGTAATTGGCAGTATAATAACAAGGCAGCTTTGGAGTCTCAGGACGTATCCTTGGTAAAGGCAGATTTGTATACGTCTCCCATAACACTCCAGAGAGTATATTTTCTCCAGGTAATGTTTCACTGTATTGGGGGATAACTAACTGCCACATTCCCAGTCACTAGGATAGACAGTCTAACATACATTTTCAGTATTCAGGCTCCATACGCAGCTTCTGTCTTTCTCAAAGTCCATAACAGGTGAGCCTAGTGCCCCTTTATATGGATCTCCCTTAGTGATCTGAACCCTCTGCTGTAAATGACTCTCATTTATGTTATAATTGCACTAGTCTATGTTTGGAAGGGGGTTTTCTCATATAGATGGAGTTTGATGTATAGCACCACAGAACGTGCAGTCATGCACCAGTTACCGCTAAATGTTGATGTATTAGCCAAAAGTAGTTACCATGGTATTAAATGAGGGGAATGCCTATTTCTACTTTTAAATTAGCACCTGAATGTAACAGAAAATCTTTGCACATATAGTAGCTAGAAAATCTTGCACTGGGTTGTCACAATATGGTGCTTGGGCTCTACTTTTCCACATTACCTATGAAGTTTGGGCTGTTGGTTTTTACCTAAGCTACAAAAGTTACTCTGTACACCACATCATTAGTACAAACACTTAGATGCAGATTTATCAAGGTTCGAATTGAAAATTAGAAATTAAAAATTTTTATGGTCAAAACTGTAAAATTTGACTAGGGAGTTATTCTAATTCAATTCAAGTTTTTAAAAAAAATTCAAATTCGATTTTCAAGATTTATTCATACACTGGCCCTTTAAAAACGCGAATTCGACTATTCTCCACCTAAAACCTGCTGAATTGTTGCTTAAGCCAATGATAGATGTTCAGGGATCAGGGGTCAGTCTTCCTGACATTCAAGTTTTTTTTGGGGAAAAAAAATGGAATCAAGTTTATAAAATTCGAATCAGATGCGATTTCAAGTTTTCGGGTCGATCCTATTCGCCCGATTTTAAAAAATTATAATAAATTTCGATTGGTCGAATTTTGAGTTCATGAGAGTTTAAGCGAGTTTTAAAAAAAAGGGCCTGAATGGGGTAGACAGAGAATAGAAGTACATGCCAAGTGCCCCCCCTGCTGTTGCACCCTAGACACGTGCCTCGTATTTACCCCTAGTTCCAGTCCTAATAACCAGACTTTGAATATAACTTCAGCACATTCAGCTGGATCCAGGGCCACCATTAGAAATCACGGGGCCCCATACAACAAAATGTTTGGGGCCTCGTTGGCCCCGCTCACCCCAGCCTCCAAGCCCCACTCCAGATCCCACCCACACCACAGTTAAAACACCATACAGACATCAGCGCTAAAGTTATAAAAAGCTATTGATGGTCAGGGCCCACAAACAACATTGGCACCAGGGCCCTCCATAAAAGTTTTTTTAAAAAAAACATTGGTGCCAGGGCCCCCCTTACATGTTAAAAAAATATTTGGCCCCAGAGAGAATATTTTTTAAAAAAAAAACATTGGTGGCAGGGGCTTTTCGCCACTTCGGGACTTCGGCTTCTGCTGTTTTTTGTGACTTTGGGTGTTTTCACGCTTCTGGGCTTCAATTTTGGCTGTTTTCGTGACTTCGGGTCTTTTCGCCACTTCGGGACTTCGGCTTTAACTGTTTTCGTGACTTTGGGTCTTTTCGCAACTTCGGCTTTGGCTGTTTTCGTGACTTCGGGTCTGTTTGCCACTTCGAGCCTTCAGCTGTTTTCGTGGCTTTGGGTCTTTTCGTCGCTTCGGGACTTTGGCTACTCGGATTTTTGGCACTTCCACATTTCGGATGTTCAGGACTTCGGCACAGCTTCGGCGCTGTCAAGGGGGGCCCGGCTCTTTCGAAAAAATTCTGCACTACCCGGCCCACTTGTACCCACTGTGCCCCCCTGATGGTGGCCCTGGCTGGTTCTATAACTGAGACGCAGCTGCAAAAATAAACTTAAATTGGATATAGGAACCCCTTAATAATAGTGATATGGCTGCTATCTCTAGCTTTAATTCTTACCTTAGCAATAGCTGTCTGTGGCATGCGACTATACTAAGAGCAGAGTCATAAGTACAGAGGAATCAGACCCTGCAATTGCAGGAGTGTAAAGGGCCCAGAAAGGCTGAAATTAATGAGCAGCTTTCTTATGTCTAGGTACAGTAGGTCAACTTACAAATCTTTTGGAGCTCCAAATTGAGTTTGTTCGTTGTAGGGCTCATTAACATAGGCCGAAATGAATGAGCAACTTTCATATGTCTAGGTACAATAGGCCAACTTACCAACGTTTTGGGGCCCCAAATTAAATTTGCTGTTACATCTAGTTACACCACTGACTAAGGGAATTATGAATGCTTGGAAATGACAGTGTCAATGGTACTCGAGTGACTCATTGGCTCAATTACCTAAGAGACCCATTTGCCATACAGCATTAACCCTTAAACCTTCATTTTCAAGGTCAAGTCCAGGAAAAGCTGTCACAGAAACAAAGTCCAAAGCTGGAGCATGCCACATAATTGCTAGCCTATGGGTAATTATGAGCTTGAGAACAGTGTTAAAAGGGTCAGCAGTAATTATCTTGTTTTTACAGCAATTATTCCAATAGTAGCTATATTGTCAGCATATTAAACCATGCTGTCTATTTTTTAATTTCTAAAAAAGGTAAACAAGTAGCAGGCAATTACATATTTTTTTTTTTACATTTTAACCAGTTCTGATATCTCTCTGTTCATAAGTTCATAGTCTTGTGCCATATAAAAATGATCATGTCCTAATATCTGTTACTGAAAAAATTATAATTGAATCTCCAATCAAGACAAGTTCTTCAGAGCCCACACTCCAGTTAGGGAATACAATAGTCTTTTTTCCAAAAATTGTCTCCCAGTGCAGGCTGCCTAACCTAGGCTGAGTCCTGCCGACAATGGATGCCCATGACAGGTGACAGCCTCCTGTGTCCCGCCCACCCCAGATCCCACCCACACCACAGTTAAAAGACCATACAGACATCAGCGATAAAAAAAGGTAACGCCCCAAACACAAGTTACAAAAAGCTTTTGATGGTCAGGGCTCCCTTATAAGTTAAAAAAAAACTGTTATGTCAGGGCCCCCCATAAAAGTTTTTTTTAAAAATTGGTGGTCAGGGCCCCCCTACAAGTTAAAAAAAATTGTGGCCCCAAAAAATATTTTAAAAAAAACATTGATGGCAGGGGCCTAAAACCCCCCCCCCAAAAAAAAACACACATTAGTGTTCACTAGAATTGAACTAGTTATTTCAGGACTTCAATTTCACCTATTTTCAAGTGTAGGCAGGGTCGGACTGGGACTGCTGCCGAAGGCCCCCCCTCCGGCCCCCCGCCTCACTACTGTGACTCGTCGGCTCAGCAAGGGAGCCGCTCGGTGCGCATGAGCAACAGTGTTGCTCGACGCACATGCGAGCCGGAGCTGCGCAGCTCCGGGAATTGGTTTTTTTTTTAAATCAAAATATTTGGAGAGGGGTTCTGACCCGGCGGGGGCCCATGAGGGTTGGGGCCCACCGGGTATTTTGGCCGGGCCAGTCCGACACTGAGTGTAAGGACCCGTTGGTTTAATTCCCAACCACATGGAAGAAATCCCCTCCCTGTGCAGCTATAGGGTCTCCTAGGGTCTTGGGAGGGGCTGGAGCCTTGTCCCTGTGCAACGTGACTGGCAGATACCAGAGGGTGTCACAAGGTGTCCCTGCTGCACCACCTTTGCATATAGGAGATGCCATGTGCTCACACTGGATTCTTACTTTCACTGTCATGGAGAGAAGGTGGACAGAACATGCAAAGATGTAGGGGGCTAAAAGGAGTTTTATAGCCCTACAGGCTGATGCAGTGTAAGCCTGGTAAGCTCAACCATGCAGGTTTGCAGCTTCGATGGACATCTTGTGTGCTCTCGCTATGGAGTGTGCTGGGAGCTGTAGTTCTGCAGAGAAGGATATCTGAGTGCTCGCGCTGGGAGCTGTGTTGTAAGGAGTAAAGGGGGTTTATCGTGCTTGCACTATGGACAGTGCTGGGAGCAATACCCTGAAGATAAAACAAGTTAGGTGCTCAGCTAGGAGAGCCTGGAGCTTCTGAGGACTTCATCGCTGTGGATACCTGTTCCAGCTCTGGAGGAGCCTACCCATCTGTGTGAATCCCAAGTATGAGTTGTGCCTGAGGGAGGGTAGAAAAAGAAAAGGATCCAGTGAGTCTCCTGTTGTGATACAGGCTTTTTGTGCGCCTGCCACGTGGGAGCAAATACCTTGTCCAACGTGAAAGGTATTTGGGCAGGTAGTGCTACCTGGGGACACTGGTACTCTTTTGGGGAAAAGGGACGGAGACTCTTTGTCTGCCAAAGGAGTAGTGCAGGACTTTGCCTGGCAGGGAGGTGTCGGGACTGGACTTGCACAGGTTCCCTAGGTTAGTGAGTCATGCTATGTAAATGCATTATTGTACTGTGAATATTTACTTACCCTTTAAACTGCACTTTCTTTATTATAAAGTTTATATTGTTATAAAGCAAAGTGTGTGTTGAATGTTTTTCCTAATGGGGCAACCCGCAGGTGTATTCCCGGATCCCATTAGGTGTAGTACCCTTTCACCGTGCAAAGGGGACTCGGGACCTGAGTTGGTAAGATGGTACAACCTTGGCACCAGTGGGGTCACCAAGCGGGTGTTACACAAGCAAATGCCCATTTTAATCAGTGTAGATGTTGATTTTCTGAATTATAGGCTAGGTGCTAGGTGAGCCATCAGGGCAGAGAATAGAAAGGTACAGACAAACACTACTTTCAATAGCAATACATACATAAATAACTTAATAACCATAGACAATATGTAATGAACGAATATTACAAAGTTAATTAGAATTATGGTTTCTTTTATTAGGAGAAAATTATTTTTGGGGTGACATTCCTTTAAAGCACAAAATGTCCTATTTATATTGATTATATTGATAATGGGGAGTGCAGAGGACCTCTAGTCTTTGTATTCATAGCTAATGAACAGTATCCAAGGTGAAAGATGTTCTGCGTAACAGATATTCCCTTAGTGATAAAAAAAGACTGATTAAAGGACTGTGCATATACAGTATTTTTCTAATCATGGGATGTTTCCATTACAAAAATTGATTAGATTTGTGGGACAAGATAAAGGGAGGGTTTGTGTATGGCAGCAAAGCCCCAAAGTAACGTATAGGAAGGAATATGTTTTTATGTTAAAGAAAATGTATAAGAATCTGTTTCTGTTTCCACTTGGCCTTCGAATGTATATTTAATTCCCCTGTGTGTCGGAAGGGCACAAGCTTTATACGCTGGCTTTATCTAAGGACTGGTGGGTTCTTTGAGCTCTGTGAAAGCACTTTTGTAGAAAAGGAATATAATCTCTGGGCAAAATAGATCAGCTGCTCTGATCTACCTCATAAAAACAAGAAGTCTCCATAATTCATTCTAAGAAATGATGAAGAAAGCTTGCAGAATAATGAGCTGGACCCTCTTTAATTCCTGTATCAGTCATTGTCTCTAGGTTTTATGTGTACAACATTCCATTACACATAGATCCAGAATATGTTGAAACTTGTATTTAAAGTGATACTGACACTAAAAAACTACTTTTTAAAATATGAATGTACATTAAGGGGCCAATTCATTAACTTCGAGTGAAGGAATAGAAGAAAAAATACTTCGAATTTCGAAGTGTTTTTTTGGCTACTTCGTCCATCGAATGGGCTACTTCGACTTTGAATCGAAGGATTCGAACTAAATATCGTTCGACTATTCGACCATTCTATAGTCGAAGTACTGTCTCTTTAAGAAAAAACTTCGACCCCCTAGTTCGCCACCTAAAAGCTACCGAACCCAATGTTAGCCTATGGAGAAGGTCCCCATAGGCTTGGCTAAATTTTTTTGGTCGAAGGATAATCCTTCGATCGTTGGATTAAAATCCTTCGAATCGTTCGATTCGAAGGATTTAATCGTTCGATCGATTCGAAGGATTTAATCGTTCGATCGAACGATTATTCCTTCGATCGTTCGATTGAAGTATTTGCGCAAAATCCTTCGACTTCGAATATTGATTGATATTCGACCCTTGATGAATTTGCCCCTAAAAGTTACATAGTTACATAGTTAAATCGGGTTGAAAAAAGACAAAGTCCATCAAGTTCAACCCTCCAAATGAAAACCCAGCATCCATACACACACCCTTCCCTACTTTCACATAAATTATATGTAGGGACCTATAGGATTGCTATAGAGTTAATTCCCTACCTTTCTTATATCCTTCTGTACTCCTTTGTTATTGGCTATAAGCCCCTGTAACAGTTCACATAGTACACCACTAGTAATTGGCCTAAGGTGTAATGACCACTTCCTGCCACACTTCCATATAGTGCTCAAAATAAGTGGCCTCTTCCTCTTTGGCTCCTGGTGCCTTTGCAGCTAAGTGTTTCCCATTGAGCCTGGGATCACCAAGGCCCCAGTAAAGCCATTCGCCCCAATGGGACCTGTACCTTTGTTGATTAAGTCGGGGACCAGGGAAACCTGTGAACGAGGTTAGCTATCATTAGGGCAGATTTTTAATAGACTCTCTAGGAGAGTGAGATAGTCAGCTTTATCTAGCATGAGCAGTTGTGTGCTCCATCAAGGATAGTAGCAGGAAGTAGCTTCCCAAAGGCTTCTTTGTTTGCCTTTAGTGCAAGGACTCAGTGGATAGGGTGTTAGGCTTTAGACTTTGTCTCCTTAACTACTCCACTGGTGATCCCGATACCCACAAAGGTATATTGGTCTTCTGGGAATTGATGTACTCTTGACCACTATGCCTTATGGGAGTGACAGTCTTCATTGTGCTGTATCATTCTCTGCTATCCTCCCTCCTCTGTGATATGCTACATCTGCCTATTACCAACTGTGAGTAAAACTGTGGTCAATTGTCTCTGTACAATAAATCTCATCTGTTATTTCACCAAAGAACCTCCTGGCGTCCAATCACTCTATTTTCATGTACAATAGCCTGTGTATCATTTTTTTAAAATCACCATATAATCGAGTCTACAAGCCCCTGAACTCCAGGCCCAAATCACTACAAAGGACCAGATTGCTAACGTGCTAGAAGGTTAGGATTTAGCCCTAAAATTTTGCCATTTGTACCTGGCTTTCCAAAATATATATTGAAGCAAGAAGAATTATACCTACCAGGTCCAGGGAACTTATCTCATTATTAACTAACCTTGTAAGATTACAACATTTTTTTGGTGTTATTACACTGTAATCAAGCTGCATACGCAAGGGTATACTGCCTTCAGGGATTTAGTGATAGATACATGTATAGGATCCATTATCCAGAAACCCATTAGCCAGAAAACTCCAAATTATTGTAAGGCCATCTCCCATAGACTTCATTTTAATAACATAATTCAAGTTTGTAAAAATGAAACATTCTTATTGGGTTTATTTAATGTTTAAATTGTTTAAAGTATGATGATATAACTTGCAGAAAGACCCCTTCTCTGGAAAGCCCTGGGTATCCGAGCATTCTGGATAACAGGTCGTACACCTGTATAGAATTTCATGCTACTGCCGTCTATATAAAGAAAGATCAGAGAGCAGGGAAGAAAAGAGTCTCATTAAAGCATTCAAAGAGGGGCAGGGTTATTAACCAATAGCAACCAATTTTTGGAGACCAAGCTATGTACAATAACTAGGTGCTTAGTAAACTCTGCTTGGAAAATACTATCTATTTACTTAAGAAGTACAAACTCATAATGTATGTCTTGTTGCAGGGATCCTGTCAAAATAATGAATATACAGTTAAGGGCACACAGACAGAATGTGATTTATTGCATGCTTTTGTCTAGACATTTATTATCTCAGCAAGGCTAATAGTTAGCCTTCAGGGCCATGAAAACAGAATAAAAGCTAAAAAAAAAAAAGTTGCATTTTGCAATGTACTGCTGTTTGTTAGATAGCTATTGTCAATGTTCATTGCATAATTGCCTTAATCTGAATTGCATGATGGTAGCATTTTGTTGTTTCTAAAAATTCCAAAATAAAAACTAACGTTCATTTCATACTTGTACCACATTAGTCTGCTTCCAGTAGCAGATGAGTTTTTATATATATATATTTTCTGGTTTGCAAAACGCATATTTTGGGGAATATTTAAGAAAATGTGAGTTTAGAGCTTAATTAGTTTGGAAACAGGTCTACAGGTTTAAAATTAGTGGCAGGGACAGAACGTTATGTTAACAGAAGAAAGGAAAATGGAATAGGAGGGAAGGTTGGCTGCCCATAAAAGCCCTTCCCATAAAACCATTAAAGGTTGGATTTAATCTCAGTTTATAGCCCTCCATTAAAGAAACATTCCAATATCTTGATATATTTCCATTGTTTATGTTTGGAGTATATTATGAGTAAGAAAGCCCTACATGCCTGCCATTGATCAGGGAATAACCTTCTTAACATACAACACTTGTGCATGCTTTTTTTGGGCACAGGAAAAAAGGAACAAATATATTTTGTGATAATTTGCCATTTTCATTACATTTACAGATAGGAGCAACTATTTGTATTCATATTAGTAACTTCAGCTCTGTATAATGTGTCAAAGTCTCTTCAATGTCACATTTCTTTTTTTTTGTTTGTTTTGCGAATGTGGTTACTGGGAACACAACTGCCTTATAAAGATAACCCTTGGCAAATTCCGCTACACCCTTGGATAATATTCGAGTCTGAGATGCCTGTCATCTATCTCACTTGTTAAATAAGAAGCAATTCTGTGCTACAAAATGAAGAACAAACTGCACATTTACCTTCTAGAGTCCAGAAATCCCATGGAGTAAAGAGAAATTTCTCCAATTAAAGCATAGTCAGGCACCATCATAGCAACTGTTCTGAATAAAGCCTAAAATGAAAAAAAAACAAGCTTTAGATCTTAGATCTTTAGATCTTGAGCATGAAAAAAAATAGTTGTTCTCAGAGCTGTAATAGAGCAAAAGATAGCAAAACATCCTAATTATTACTCAAGTGCATTTATAAAAGGATCCCAACTGGAAAAAATATTACATTCTCTTGATGAACAAAACTATTAGGAGGTTATTTACTAAACTCAAATTAATCTGGTCGGGCTTTTTTGGGGCATAAAAAATATTTTAGTGGAAAAAACCCACAAATTTTTCAAGATTTTTTATACCCTGATGCTGCAAAAAGCCCAATCCAAAAATCCACCATCTCAGACCTGTTGAGATCATGTATAAATCAATGGCAGATGTCCCTATCCTAATTGGAAGATGGGTTTAGCCCGATAATCCGATAAATTCTGGATTTTCAGGCAATAAAACCCAAAAAAATCAAGCGATTTGGGGAAAAAGTCAGAATAAAAACTGCACGATTCAGATTTTCCCTCGATTTTATCAGGTTTTCTTCCCAATCTGATTTATTAGAGTTATTTTATTAATAAATAAGGCAAAATTGGGCATGGGAATTAGGTTGATTTTTGTATTTTAATTATGAGATAAGTTTTTACAAACGTTAAGAAATGTTGCAGACATCACAGAGCCACCCATACTGTGTACCATTGATGTAAAGGATTTGTACACTTCAATACCACATGACGAGGGTATCGAATGCACAAAAGATGAATTACCGACACACAAAGTAAATTTCATATGTGACTGCTTTTAGATGGTATTGAAGCGTAATTACTTTAGGTTTGATTCTGACTTTTACTTACAAATCCAAGGTACCAGTATGGGATCTAATATGGCTCCAGTTTATGCTAATATATTCATGCACAAATTTGAACTTATAGTAATGGTATCTTTGTACTTATACACAAAACCAACTGATTGAAATAATACACTATGAAAGCATAGTTTCCACCCAGCAGGGGCAATAAAAGGAGTCCCTAGGAGCCAGTTTGTAAGAGCCAGAAGAATCACATCATCAGACACACTATACTGTACAAGAAACAGGCCCAAGGACTTGTAGAAAAATTCAAACAGAGGGGGTACAATACAAGTGAACTAGATGGGCTTACACAGGCAATAGGGGACCTCAGAAGGGAGGACCTATTGGATTGGAAAAGGGATCAACAACATAAAAATACCAGTATTCCCTGTGTTACTACATATGGTCCACATACTACCTTCATTAAGAAGGTGATAAAAAAAACACTGTCCTATCTTAAAAAATTATAAGACTTTTGGAAAACTATTTGTAGATAAACCACTCTTTTCCTGTAGAAAGGGTAAAACTATAGGGGAGCAACTAACTAGAGCTGATGTAAAAAAAAAAAAAAAGGAAACTAGAAAAAAATTTTCAGAAATGTTGGGGACCTTCCCATGCTACAACTGCAGTCATTGTAGCCGAATTATCAAAGGGGGAGTATGTACCCATCCAATTAAAGGCTACACTATAAAACTCTGTGGCTTTACAACCTGCAACACAGAAGGGGTGGTCTATTTGTTGAAGTGTCCTTGTGGATTTGGCTATGTAGGACAAACCTCAAGGGCATTCAAAATTAGACTAAATGAACAGAAAAGTGTCATCAGGAATTACAAGCCTGAAAACAAAACAGATGACATACATGACACTAAGAAAAAGGAGAAAGTCAAAAAAGAGACACTGGTAGCCAAGCTTTTTTTTTTTTAACAAAAACATGTTGTTTCTCAAATAAGATGTCAAATACTGGAAGAAGTGGTAACACAATCCAGTAATAATCTGAAATTGGCTTTACTTAAAAGAGAGGCATTCTGGATCTGGAAACTTGAAACTGTACATCCAAAAGGCCTAAATGAGCATTTTAACCTAAATTGCTTTTTATAAATGTTTTTCTTTCACAGATAATCTGGCCAGGGTGATAAAGAACGATAGAGTTAATGATAGTAAAACCCTGCATGCTGGCTGTAAGTAATGATATACTTTTATTGAATCAAACATTTACAATGAAATGAGATACAAATTAATATATAAATATATATATATTGTGAATAAGTACACAAAGTAATTGGTTCAATGGACACAGTGTAACTGAACATAACTATACGAGTTAAACAAGATTGGATACATAGAATTGTAACAAGATGGAAATGAGTGTCAAGCCTCACTTTGGACTCACAAAGAACTTTGGAACTATGGGTAAATGGGTGTGTTTAACAATGCTTTAAAAGCCTGGGTAGCACTTGTGTTTTTTATCCTGATGAAGGGAAGGTGAAACCCCCCCCCCCCGAAACGTTGATGCACATGGTGTGACAATAAAAGGGGCAAGCCCCCCCACCTGCAGCAAATATTGGTGTTGTGCGACACTTCTTCAAAAACTTCCAATTGTATGTGACTGACAGTGCCAACCGTCTCTAGAGGGATCAGCACCACAAGGCAGGAGAATCATAGGAGAGGACGGGAGGTGCGGCAACAGGCAATTATTAGAACACGGGTAGGCCCATTTATCAAAGGTCGAATTTCTAATTAATTTAGGTTTTTTTTTGTTATATAAATTCGAATATACACAAAATTTGAATTAGATGTTATCTAAGAAAAAATTCAAATGTCTAAAACTCGAACTAATATTACCAACTTGAAAATTCAAATCGAATTTGAATCAAATTCGACTAAACACGAATCGAGTTTTTTCTCTGAAAAGGAAGGCTATTAAGATCTTCAAATGGGTCACTGGTCCTCTGGAATTGACTTCTACATGAACTCAGTAGGTTTTAGCCGGCGAATAGTCGAATGCGAATTGTTCCCAGGGTAAAGGTTTGATAAATCTCGAATTTCGAATTTGAATCGAGTTTGGATTATTCCCAATTCAAATTTGTGAGTTTTGACCAAAAATATAATTCGAAAATTCGAAATTTGAAATTAACAATAAATATTTAACCTTACAGAGCCTTTGTTTTTTAGATGGGGGTCAGTAACACCCTTTTGAAAGCTGGAAAGAGTCAGAATAAGAAGGCAAATAATTAAAGCCCATTAAGATTAAATAAGAAACACCAATTGAAAAGTTGCTTAGAATTGACCATTCTATAACATATTAAAAGTTAACTTAAAGGTGAATCACCCCTTTAAAAGCCCTCAGATGGTATCTCTGCTCTACCGTAGAGATCAGTGGTTCCCAGACTGTAGGGATGGTCCACCACAGGGGCAGGAGGGTGGAGAAGTAGTTGGGGGCTCAACTTAAATGACATTTAGGGGCAGATTTATCAAGGGTCGAATTTCGAAGTAATGGGAGTTTTTTGTACTCCCATAACTTCGAAATTCGAAGAAAAAAAGACCAACTGAAATGTATAAAAAAAAATCAAATTTTTTTTCTGCGTGTGAATAGGGTAGAATTGTATTAGAATTGTTAATCGAAGTAAGATCATATTCGATTCAAAGTATTTAAAAAAAATTAAATTTTATGTCCACCAATTGACACCAAATAGGTTCTAGGAGGTCCCCCATAGGCTAAAACAGCAATTTGGCAAGTTTTAGATGGCGAATGTTCGACATCGAAGTTTTAAAGAGACAGTACAGGATCAATTTCGATATTTGAATAGTCACATTTTTTTAAAATTCAAATCAAATTTTGGCATATTCGATAGATGAGGTACACAAAAATAGCTCTAAATTTGATTTTTTTTTTTTACTTTGAATTTTTACTTCGACCCTTGATAAATCTGCCCCTTAGTGTAAGATTTAGATTGAATGCCATTGTGCTTTCTAAGATTTACCTTAAAGCCCAGCTTGATGATCAGCTTGGTTGAGTTTGAGGTGAAACAAGATACTAGGTAAAATGGGAACTATTACTGAACCTCTGAGACACTATTGTATGCCTATGATTAAAGGGCATGTAGAGGCAAAAAAAAATCCCATTTTTACTTTAATGAAAAAGAAACCTATCTCCAATATACTTTAATTAAAAAATGTGTACCGTTTTTATAAGAAACTGACTGTATGCAGTGAAATTCTCCCTTCATTTACTGCTGTGGATAGTAATTGTCAGATGGTCCCTAACTGCTGAGCAGGGAAACAATCATACTTATGAACAGCAGGGGGAGCCCCCGCCTTACTTCCCAGCCATGCAGAACTCAAGCAGCTTTGTTTATGAATATCCCTAAGCAGCCTAGACCTCTCTGAGCATGTGCACAGTCTTAGTCTTGCAACAATGTATAAGATGGTGACCCCCTGTAGCCAACTTTAAAAGCATAAATTATTTGTTTGATTAGGCTTGTGGTGCAGTAAGTTCATGTTTATATTTAGTATACAAAATACAGCATTTCTAGCCTTATTCTATTTTAGACTTTACATGCCCTTTAAGTACATATGGCTATGAAACTTGTAAGACGGAATGCCACGAGGTCTGTATGTATTATTTAATGTCATGCTCTAAATAAACTTTTCTATTTTTATGAATATGTTTTGAGCAGCAGAATATTTTCTTTTATAATTATAATAATATACTTAAAAAATACTGTGCAGATAACTATCATTATTGTTGATCAACCCCCTTGTCTGAATGCACAGCTTTGCCTATGTGTATTGCCCTATATAACACAATTGCTTTTACTTTTAACCTGTCTTTGGGATTCCCCAAAATGCATCAGAAGATTTGGAAATACTCTTAATTTAGATAAAATCAAATTCAGCTACATTGCATTGTTGTACATCTGTGGTTTTCTCCATCATTTCACCTACACATTTCATTCAGTACATACCTTCAGATTGTCTGGAAGCTCAGCTTGACCTGCATATCCAGGATTCATGTTAATGAACACGGAACAGGTTGGATTTAATGTCAGCTCAGTGCCCTCAAAGTAAAATGTTTTCATATTTCGGATGATTGCTTGTTGGAGGCTAAGAATCTTTTGGGCCACCGCTGACAGTACCTCAACCTGCATGAAACAATGTATTTTTATCAGCAGTCATTGAAATTTGGCTCCTGCACATAAGACACCAGTAGAGAATTATATCAGGTAAATCAGCCAGACAATATTTAACGTGCAAAATTCAGATACAAACGGTTAAATGCAGCATTTTCCCCCAGAATTCCAAAGCAATTTTGGGCACACTTGTATCAATTTAATCGTTTGTACTTTGCACTGAGGGCTTCATTCATGAATGTGACTTTCAGGAACTTTCCAACCGTGCAAGTTTGTTTTGAAAGACATGGATAATGGTTTGGTTTTTATCACATGGTTCTACATTAGCTAAAGAATCACATTATTCGATTACAAGTTGCCAGTCATTCTCATTACCTCGATTCTGTTGAATTCATCAAAACAAGCCCAGGCTCCGGATTGCGCAAGCCCTTTGAAGAACTTTCCCATAGCTTTATAGTCAAGGCCAACAGAACAATTAAAGACAACACACTGGAGAAAGAGGATCGTTGCTATTGTTCTATATCAATACCATTAATAATTCTTGCATAGATGCATATTATTTGTGTTCTTATTAATAACAGAATCAGATAAAATTAAAAAAAAAGAGGGAGTATACTGTATTGTTGTAACCAGTTCAACCCGGTAATGGTTTGAATGAGAGACTGAAAGATGAATAGGAGAGGACCTGAATAGAAACACAAGTAACAAAACGTAACAATAAAAATATAGCTTTGCAGTTTTTTTGCAGCCGGGGTCAGTGACCCCTAGGGATGTCGCGGACTGTTCTGCGGCGAACTTGTTCGCGCGAACATCGGCTGTTCGCGTCCGCCGCAAGTTCGCGAACGTCGCGCGACGTTCGCCAATAGGCGTTCGCGTCAAAATCGTTCGACCATTCGACCATTCGGTCGCTAAAATCGAACGATTTTCATTCGATTCGAACGAAAATCGTTCGATCGAACGATTAAAATCCTTCGATCGTTCGAATCGAACGATTTTCGGATGTTCGAAGTTCGCGAACTGTTCGCGAACTGTTCGCATTTTTTGCCGGTGTTCGCGAACGACGTTCGCGAACACATTATCGGCGGTTCGCTACATCCCTAGTGACCCCTGTTTGAAAGCCAAAAAAAAATAGGCAGAAGAGGAAGGCATATAATTAAAAAGCTATAACAAAATAAAAAGGTCAAGGAAAAATAAAAAAGCTTCTAAGAACATACAAGTAGTCATTTAGTAAACAAAAGCAGTAATCATTCCCTTGGTTCACTATCATAACTGTAATGATTTGAATGATTTTTGTGTTACCTTAGCGAGACTTGCTTGTGTCATATTTTTATTATACACACAGGGGCACATTTACCTACGGTCGAAGTAAAATCCTTCGACTTTGAATATCGAAGTCGAAGGATTTTGCGCTATTCCTACGATTGAACGATTCAAATGATTTTAATCCATCGATCGAAGGATATTCCTTCGATCAGAAACTTGTTAGGAAGCCTATGGGGACCTTCCCATAGGCTAACATTGGCCTCGGTAGGTTTTAGGTGGTGAACTAGGGGGTCGAAGAATCTTTTAAAGAGACAGTACTTCGACTATCGAATAGTCGAATAGTCGAAGATTTTTAGTTTGAATCGTTCGATTCAAAGTCGAAGGTCAAAGTAGCCCATTTGATAGTCGAAGTAACCATATACAAAATTCAAAATTCGAACTATTTTTCCTCTATTCCTTCACTTCCTTCGAACTAAGTAAATGGGCCCCCTGATGTGTTGATATTAGATGTGTTTATGCTACTCCCAGCAGGTGCACTTAACAGGACCCAGCAGTAGCCTAGAAGGAAGGGGAGCCGTGGAAGTGTAGCCCAGTGGGTTAGAAAGGAAACCCCATGTTTAGTTAGACTCCTGACAGAAGTAAGATCTATGTCCTGTTTTGCCTTTCGTACGAATCGTGGATTAATATGATTTTCGGACCGTGTGTGGAGAGTCCCGTCATTTTTGTCCGGCGGAGATCGGTCGTTTGGTCGATCGGACAGTTTAGAAAATTTCGATGCCGAAAATTTCGATGCTGATAATATCTCTGCGTGTATTGCCGATCGTACGATTTTCAGTGGGAGACTGTCACCAACTTTGTCAGACATAACTTTCATACGATTGCTGTCAGGGGCAGAACATCGGCTGATCTGTTCTTTTCTACTTTATTTGATCTGACTGGTAAGACTTTGATCGGAATGGTTAGTGGAGGGTCGGGAGATGGGAAAGTCCGATCGTACATTGATTTGTACGATCGGATCTTTGCGTCTATGGCCAGCTTTAGGGGCAGATGTATCAAGGGTCGCATTCACATAAACTCCCATGAACGCGAAATTCGAATCAAAATTTAATTTTTTAAACTCGGATAAATAGGATCAACCTGCAAACTTGAATCGAATTCAAACTCAAATCGATTTTCCTAATGGCTGCAAACCACTCCAAAATGATCCCAGGACATCCACCATAGGCTAAAACAACAATTCAGCTGGTTTGAGGTGGCGAATAGTCGACATGACAGTACATGATAAATCTCGAAATTCAATTTTTTTTAAAAACTCAAATCAAATTTTAACTATTCCCTAGTTGAATTTCAATAAAATAAACTCAAAGATTGGAATAGCAAAATTCGAAATTCAAAATTCGAACTTACACTTCGACCCTTGATATATCTGCCCCTAAGGGTCTAATGTGAGACAAAGAAAAGTCACCAGTTAAATTCTTTAAAAGGGGGTGTAAACCCGGCTGTAATGCCGTCCCCTAGTTTTCTATAGAAGTTGATGAAAAACATAATTATAGATTCTATAATATAATTCTAGTGATCAAAAACTTTATTATAAATGCAAAAGAACTGACCAATGAGAATGATGATTCCCAGCACCATATCAGGCATCTTGCTGTTATCTTACATATACAGATAATTATGTCATTTTTTTTTCTTCATTATATGATACTGGAATCAAACATGGGGATAAAGGACAGACTTGTTCAGTGCTGGGAAACTGTGCTTAAAGCTTCCAACTCCAATTGCAGGAACAAAGAACAGGGAGTAGTGATGGGTGAATTCGCCGGCGTCAAAAATATTTTTTCGAAAAAACAGACGGCGGCGTAAAAAAAATTTCCGCCGTTTCACGAATTTCGTGCGAAATTTGCGAATTTTTTGGCGAACCAAAATGGAGCAAATTCGCCCATCACTAACAGGGAGTCAGATTGATACAGATCAGCTGGGATTCTCATTGGACGATTTTTTGCATTTTAAAACAGTCGCTGGTTGTGGAGATTTGGGATAAAAGGATTATTCAATATTGCAATTGCCTGAAAAATAAATTGGTGTGGGGCCCAGTAAGATCTAGTTGAACTAAAGGCAGCTTTGGCAATGCTGCCCTCTTATTTGCTCTTTTTTGGGATGGGGCAGGGGGCGTTCTCATTGTCTCAAGGCAGGAACACCCCTATAAACAGGACCCTTATATAGACTATTGGTGCACAGGTTTCACTGTAGTTGAAATGTATAAGACAGTATAAAGCCATTAATTATGAGCCTACTACATTACAATAAATAACCCTGCATTCTGGACTAAACATTTTAAATTATTGTTAGTTCAACATGCCTGTCCTCATTTTCCGAAAACCAATAATAATTTAGTAGTAAGAAATAATATTTTGTATAGTGTCTGTTTGATTATCCATGCACAATAAAAGTTTATTCTGCTGATAATTAGCAAGCTCCTGCTTTGGTACCTGAAGCCCAAAAAGAAGATATTATTTACTAAAGGCAACAGGGAAAGAGAGAGGCTGAATTATTATCACTTCAAAAGCAGGAGTCTTGCTATTAAGCAGGTCCCTGAGCACTCGGCTGTTTTGCCAAGCTAAAGAAAGGGATCTTAAATATTCAAACGGCATTCAGAAAAAGCTCTTGATTCTGGGAGCATTTCCACCCCCCTAATTCCATAGTATTATGTATAATGGAAACCTTCTGTTTTAATAATACAGTACAATTGATTTTATTCACAGACTTCAGACTGTTGTAGCCTCAGCATATTTATACTTTTATTGCCATATGGGCTCATAAAAATGGGGATTCGTGTTTAAGTCGCTTAAACTAGGATTTCTTTTCATTCAAGAAGTAGTTTCTGTAGCACTCCTTAGTAAGACTAAGGAGAAACAAAAGGAGAATAGCAAGGTATTTAACAAATGAGGGTCGCAGAATAGACGAGGTTTAGGAGCCACATCCTTCAAGGTCAGTTAGGATGAGAGTTGGGGTGAATATGTAATTGCTAGCCTAAACATTCTGAACCTGTGGCAAAATGACTGATAAGGATATATTTAAATTTTTGTACATATTTTTTAATTTGAAGGGAAGCCTGCTCAAAGGTTCTAGTGTTGAGGAGGTTTCTAATTAAATGGTGTACATTCAACTGAGGTGTAACGATCAGTGCTTTACAAGAAGTAGTTTACCTTCCCAAAACTGGGTTTTGGGGACCAACGAGAGCTTCCACCTCAGAGGCCTCCATACCCCTTCAGGGCCCCCCACCCCATTTGAAGATTTAGCAACTCGTCAATGACACCCTACCCCAGTGCACCCACCCCACGCATACCTTATACATGACTGCTACGACCGCCATTGAGGGAGGTCTGTGGTGCAAAATCGGTTTTTGGTAGGTAGTGTGTCTAGGTCAGGGCTGGGGCCACCTGGGGTTTTTTTCCAGAGTGTGACCAGCCCAGTCCAACACTGTCCCTGAGGTACAAGTTCTAGAGATCAAAGGGTGCCAGAGCCACAGGGCAGGCAGTAAGGACAGGACCCCATTGTGGCTTGTTGCATTTGCTTCTTGGGGATGGGTAGGTAGTCTGAGGGTTGACACTTCTGCCCTCCCCAATACAGTTTTCACTAACATAGCCAGCACTGCAATTATGGAGGAAGGAACAGCACAGGCAATTCCTAGTCCAGACTGAGCCTACCAGGCACCAGTAGACAACCCATTGGGCCCCACCTCCCAGGTCTGCTACCTGCCTAAAACTAGAATGGGATTAGATTGTGGCAGCTGCAGTGGGTCAAGGTTCGTGACTGTGATGTGATGGCACCTCCATGGCTGGAGCGGTAGAGACTTGAGGTGGTGGCCCCCAGTGAGCCCCAAAGCCCCAGTTTAATACTGGAATGCAGTGTGCAAAGAATAGAAATAAATGGACAATTTAGGTGTTTGCACACTG
Organism: Xenopus laevis; assembly: GCF_017654675.1. Taxonomy (NCBI): domain Eukaryota; kingdom Metazoa; phylum Chordata; class Amphibia; order Anura; family Pipidae; genus Xenopus; species Xenopus laevis. Next base: position 111,983,719 of record NC_054387.1, on the reverse strand, counting down.
CTTTCTGTAATGTAAATGACCCCTATATGTTCTTCAATGTGTTAAAAACGACAAGTTCCTAGGGATTTTTTCTCGCATAACACGGGCAGGATTATTGATTATTAATTGACAAGCAGCTCTGTCAAAAACCCATGTAGTAACATTCTAATTGCTTGTTAGCTGCAATTGTAGAGTATTTACCCCTTTTCATTGATCATAAACAATGAATACACTGTTCAATGTTTTGTATTGGGTCACATAAAGACAGAAATCCTCCCATTTTAGTTACTGGACATCAGTTACAAGATCTACAAATGCACCAAAATTATGAATAATGTACACGCATTCACTTCTTATATCAATTAGCCTTTGAGTTTAAATACATAAATTTCTTTTTTAATTGTCCTTAACTTAATTTCTAAAGAACAGCAACCCTGTTCTCCATTTGCCGTCCATTTCTCTTGTTCTTTGTCATATTTCTTGTTTCTAGAGGTTTGGGTCTGGTCCCTGCACATATAAAAAGTCATAAATCTGTCACAAAACTTTCCATAATCCAGTTCCAGCCTGTGTTCTCATGCTTCTAATGGAGAGGAACCTTTTTTCAGCTTAACCTCTTAAATGTTCATTTTTAGTTTTTTTTTTATTGTGGCACAGCATGCACAAAGAATCAGCTATTCCCATGGTTACCTTAATGTGATAATGACACTTAAAACTACTCAACATATTGATGTACATTAGTTACCTATAGATAATGTTGATCGTTTTTTTGCTGATAGGTCTGAACCTGACTGTTTGCCAACCTGACCCTCCTCAACCTGTCAATTAGAATTTCAAATGCTACCGGACTACTGATGCACAAATATGGTAGCCCCCTCATGAGGGATCAGATCAGGTGTTGGGAAAAAAATTGGGCAAATACTTTTATGGCAAAATTTATAAATAGCTTGAAAAGTCAATGCTATGATAGATGAAAAAAAGGTTTAATTTCTGGTGTCAGCATCTCTTTAAGGGGCAAATTTACTAAAATGCGAAGTGACTAACACCTGTCGAATTTGCACTCTGGAGAATGGACGTAACTACGCAGATTTTACTGAACGTTAAGGGGCCGATTCACTAAGGGTCGAATATCGAGGGTTAATTAACCCTCGATATTGGACTAGGAATTAAAATCCTTCGACTTTGAATATCGAAGTCGAAGGATTTAGCGCAGATAGTTCGATCAAACGATAAAATCCTTCGAATCGAACGATTCGAAGGATTTTAATCCAACGATCGAAGGAATATCCTTCGATCAAAAAAAGTTAGGCAAGCTAACATTGACTTCGGTAGCTTTTAGATGGCGAACTAGGGGGTCGAAGTTTTTTTTAAAGAGACAGTACTTTGAATTTGATTCGAATGGTCGAATAGTTGAACGATTTTTACTACGAATCCTTCGATTCAAAGTCGTAGTCGAAGGTCGAAGTAGCCCATTCGATGGTCGAAGTTTTTTACCTTCGAATCCTTCACTCGAAGTTAGTGAATCGGCCCCTATTTCTTGCGCCAGACTTGCCTTCGCCACCTCAGACCAGGCGAAGTGCAATAGAGTAGACAGGACTTCCTCAGAAAATAGTTGGAAACGCTAGTGTCTTTTCCTTTTTTAAGGTGATAGGCTGCAAAATAGCGTAAATTCTTTTTGGGGTACCCGGCTTCCCCCCTACATTTCCTAACATATGGCACATAAACTATACACTGGGCTCATGTGTAGGGCATTATTACAACTTCATTTTATTTTATTAAGGTTTCCCAGGCTTATGTAGTGTAATGTATTTGCTGCAACCATTCAACTTTAACTTCACGCCGTATGCAAATTAGGCAACACTAGAGCTACTTCGCTTCGTTTGGCGCAGTAATGCTAAGAACTTTGCCAGCATTTGGCGCCCTGGACACAACATTGGATTTTAGAGAATTAGCGTTGACCTGGTGAATCTACGCCTGGCGAAGTGTTGCACTGTGAGTGAAGCCGTCGCTGGTGAATTTTTGGAGGTTAGTGAATTTGACCCCAAGTCTTTTACGGTTTTAAAAAGAATCGAAATCTAACAGAGAACTAGATTAAAAATGGCATACCATATGTTTGGGCTTCTACGCCTGCCCCAGATGAACACAACCCTTCAGCAGCGAAGGTGTGTGCCTCCAGGGCTGGATTTGTGGCAAGACAACAAAGGCCCGGGCCTAGGGTGGCAACATTTTAGTGGCCGCATGCCACCCAGCCGCATCCTAAGAAACATTGGGGACTCACCTTTTTGAGGAAATTAGTGAGTGCACACAGACTATTGCACATGCGGCTATCAGATTGGGGAGAACTAATCCCCCTTTCTATACAGAAAATAAGACCCTGTACTTACTAGGCTTAGTCATGCAACCACTATTTGCTTGGCTATTTATGTTAGAATTGTAGGTGTTCCCAGCATGTCCAGTCATTTGTGCAGGTTACAGTTTCTCCATTGCTCCAAACCAATCTGGATGTGGCTGAAATTCTTCAGCCCTAGGGATGCATTCTGCATTGTATATCATTTGGTAGATCTTTTCACTATATTATTTGGTATGTTAAGTCTGCAGCCATCCTATTATCAAACTGTTATTCACAGTATCCCTCTAAAAGCTGTATGCTACTGTACTTGTGGGATGTTGGCATATAGGCTGAACATGCCTAATTATTGTAATTTATTTTCTTCTTGAGATAAAAGCCTTCTTAAATTTCTGGCATTAAGCAGTCCTGGCAAACCCACTTCTCTCAGATAGAATGACATACTGTACAAACAATAGCAGAGTCAATTGGTGAAAAGCATTAAAAGAAGATTTTACTTAAAGACATCTTTCATTATAGGATGCCAAAGCCACTTATTTGTATTCTATTCTGATGGTTTTAATTCAGTCTTTCTTTATAGTCCAATAAACGTGATTTCACATTCATTGGGGATAAAACTCCTTGAAAAACAATTTGCAGGTATAAGCATGGAATGGGCAACCAATAGTCCGATGGAGGTTGTAAAACTGCACTTCTCAGTACATCCAAGATCACTGCTTAAAGATCTCCATTACAAAAGTATGCAGGGTGATGGTGCTAATTGTCACAAGGATATATCTATATATTTAAATTTTAATAACAGAAACAGTTGACATTATAAGACTTTAACGGGGTACTATATACTCATGCGCTCTATGACATACAAATATGGCTTGTATTGAATGCGTTTGTCTACTCTTTTTAATAAAAGAATATATTGTGCTTGTCTCTACTGCCATGCTCCCATTCCCCTGTAATGATTAGAGTTAAAAAGAGATAAAGGGTTCCGTATAACAAGCTGCTCTATTGGTATGTGTGTGTCAGACTCGTATATAAAGATGAGTTCATTATTCCAAGGGCACAGGAGATTGAATGCCTAGCATTATAAGAATGTTTGTTTACGGAGTGCAGTGCTTACCTCTACATATCCACCTATCCCATCACGAATGACTTCATGTCTCATACTGGATAACATATTTTCTTCCACCTGCAGCAGCAACTTTTCAACTATGCCCTAAAATCAGATGAACACGTTCAGTTACAACATTGCATAAAGTGTACCCTCCTGAACTGTAGGTCGCTCCACACAAAGCTGTTTTGCAAAAGCAAACAGAATGCAAGCATGATTATAATATTAGGAAGACGTTTGAGCGAGGGTATAAATACAAGGGCCTTAAAGGAATTGTTCGGTGTAAATATAAAATTAGGTAAATAGATAGACTTTGCAAAATAAAAAATGTTTCTAATATAGTTAGTTAGCCAAAAATGTAATGTATAAAGGCTGGAGTGACTGGGTGTCTAACATAATAGCCAGAACACTAGTTCCTGCTTTTCAACTCTCTTGGTTTCCACTGATTGGTTACCAGGCAATAACCAATCAATGATCTGAGGGGGGGCCACATGCAACCTCGACAGGTCTGAGATGTTGGATTTTCAGATTCAGAATTTTACATCCTCTGGGTTTAATAAATTCCGAAAAATTTGTGATTTTTTTTAAAAGTCAGATTTTATAAAAAAAAAAAAAATCATGAATTTTTCGTGATTTTTGCATTCGGAGTTTAGTAAATAACCCCCTAAATAGTATCATATGCCTCCTGATGCTTCATTTCATTTAGTTTTGGCAAACCAAAACCATACAATAATCTTAATAAATTATATAAAGCGACATAGCACAGTAGGGTTGATCCTCACTGCTGAATCTTTGGAGAGATACAGGGAGAACATTTTCAAGGAAAGAAAAAGGCAAATTTACACGTTCTTTTCCATGCTGTATTTTTTTTTGGAAAAAAAATGCACTAGCCTGGGGAAAAAAAACCAACTGATTGCTGCATCACAATTTTACTTACATCATAAACATCTTCAGCTTGGGTGTGTGTTGAGTGACTGTTTTTGGGTTTTTTTTTATTTGTTTTTTACTCCACTATGCATGAGTGTAATTCAGCACTAGGAAAACCTGGAAATGGTAAATGAAATGGAGTAGTGGCACTACACAATAGTTTTGCCAGGCCAGTGCATTGTTTTTCCAAAAAGAGCACCAGCTCAGAAAGAAAAACTTTCTGATTGGATTCACTGAGGGGGATGCCTAACATATTGACACCCTTAATGAATACAGCTTTCCTTGTTATGTAAGACAGGTTAATGTCACCTTTAATTAAGAACATAACCAAGTGCCATTTTCTGTGGATGCCTTAACAAGCACATTTATAAAATTAAGCATTTTATTGTTAAAAAGAATATGCAGAATTGGGCAAGGTACCCTTCCAAAACCACTAAAATACTGTAAGGAATCTGTCCCTGAAACATCTGAGTCCTCAAAAAATCATTTACTACAGGGAAAATGTGCTTGTGCCTTCACAGGAGCAGTCAGCACAGCAGCCAGGAATAAAATGTCAGGAACCAATTACTTTTGCCTTCCCAGGTAAATTCTCTGTGATAAAGGAACGATTTTGTTCTCTGAACTGATCATTCCGGTGATTTGCAGATCTTCTGTGAATTCCAGTTTGGCAATCCCTTCAAAGCATTTATTTAAGTGAGGCTGCACTCTCAGCGGGTCTTTGGTTTCCGATAAGATTTCCAGCAGCTCATCGTTGGAGAGGAAGAAAAATTGTTTAAAAATGACGGAACGTTAATGAGCATCACTTCAATTATTATCAACACCTTCTCTGTATTTCTGAAGAAGCTTGGCTGGGGAAATGAAATGGTGCTACGGAATTCTTGTAACATCTCTTTCTGCACTTTCAACCCTAGAGTTGATAAAAATCCTTACCCCCTACCCTACATAGACCCCCACCCTCCTCCCCCCAGCCTAAGTGTTATCCCGGGCAAATGCCCCTAATGTTTTACTTACCCCTCGGTGCAGATTCAGGCATCGGAGTTCACGGGTGTCATCTTCAGCCGATTTGGTAACCTTCGGAATAAGACTGGTGTGGTGGCGCATGGGCAGTTGGAGTAATTTTCTGTATTGCGACAACTGCACATGTGCCAAAATTCACGAAAATTTCCAAAGCGCTAGTCTCATTCTGAAGATTACCAAATCGGCTGAACTCCGATGCCTGAATCTACACCGAGGGGTAAGTAAAGACTTTGGGGCATTTGTCCAAGGTAACAAGGCTGGGGGAAGGAGGGTAGGGGTCTATGTAGGGTAGGGGGTAGTGTTTTTTTAACTTTAGGGTTGAATTCTATTTTAAGTGCAGAAAGAGGTGTTACAAGAATTCCGTAGCACCAATTCATTGCCCCAGCCAAGCTTCTTCAGAAATACAGAGAAGGTGTTGATAATAATTTAAGTGATGCTCATTAATGCTCTGTCATTTCTCCCTTTTAGAAGATTTTTCTTCCTCTCCAACGACGAATTCTCCTTTAATTGGGAGTTTTAAGTTTAGTTCATGCCTCAAGTGCTTAAAATTGTCTGTAAATTTGTTAGAACGTTTTTTATTTAATGAGCTTTATATACTTTATAAACTAACTTCCACGGGAAAACTCCGTTATTTAAAATGAGATATTCTAATTACAAAAGGTTTTATTTTGCATTCATTACTTTAACTTGATCGCTGCATATATATGCATATACATGAGAATGATAGTGAAATAATCAGCATAACAGATTTCACCAAAACAGCACCACCAGATGCGTGACGATTGGGAGTCAAGCACCCCCCCATAGAAGAGCTTTTAGGAGCTCTGCTTATCCAACTATACTCTTACGGCCAACGCTAACAACATACCCCCCCACCACTGAGCACCACTAGTTATTATTAATAGAGGGACTTGCTCTATTGAGGTCTATCCAGAATATGCAATTGAGGTAAACACTATGGAAGCTCACACACATCTGTACAAATGTAAACTGTATGGATTCAAGTAAGTTCTTCTGTCAATACAGTGAATGATGCCCTCTGACTTTGTGCTCTATATGTAACTGTGGAAGAATTGAACTTAAAGTGATACTGACACTAAAGATTTTATTTCAAAATATTAATCTACATGAAAAGTTACCTATAGGTCATGTTGATCATTTTTCGCTGGTAGGTCTGTAAGTAATTGTTATTTGAAGTTCCTAAACCTGACTGTTTTGCCAACCTGACTGTCTTTTCTCAACTTGTCAGTTAGAGCTTCTAATGCCAACAGACTCCTTCTGCACAAATATGGCAGCCCCCTCATAGGGAAAAAGGGGGTAAGAAAGGAAATGTATAAGCATCAAGGAGATACTTTTATGACAAAATTATAAATAGCATTCAAAGATAATGTTATGATAGATATTAAAAAAGTTTATTTTCTGGTGTCAGAAAGGAGAATTCAAGAGAATTCAAGGAGAATTTTATTACGGGTTGAATTATCCTTTAAGGGCAATCTAAAGCCAAAAAAAACAAATATGGCTAGAAATGCTATAATTTATATTCTGAACTTACTATACAGAGCAGCAGAGAGTTGCCATGTAAAGTGAATGTGAATAAATAATTAATTAGCCTTGTATTGTGACTTTTAGATTCTCAACTGTTAGCAGCCCAAAGCATGTGTGAGGACTTACACAGTGGGGACGCCCGCCACACCTCGCCGATCCTTCTCACACGCCGGCGCTGGACTCTTAGGGCGTGCACGCACGCCTCGGCGGTTCTTAATGGTGCAGGCATGCTGGGGCGATGATGCCAGCGCGCAATTGGCGCAAAATTTAAATGTATAAATAGCCTATTTTGATTACTGGACCTTGCCAGTTATAGGAGTTTGTTCCTGGTGCTATTTGAGCTTTGTGCTTTCTGTTTGAACCTGTTTGATTCCTGTTGTGACCCCTGCCTGGCTATTTGATGATCCTGACTTCTAAATCCTGACCCTTGCCTGATTACCAACTTTGATTCTGCTTAACCCCTCTGATTGACTTCCTGGTTTGACCCTTGCCTGTCTGACTACGTTTATTCTCTGCCTGCCCCCCGACCCGGCCTGATCTGACTACTCTATTGCCTAACGCCTTGTACTACGACCTTCTGCCCAAAGACTTTGCTTTACAGTCGTGCCCCTCTGCCTGTCTAGAGAAAGTTGAAGAGCAGGACAAATCCACAGCAGTTGTCTTAGACTGCAAATTATTTATTTGGGAAGGTGAAGAACACTAGATGTTTCGGGCTTGGCCCTTTATCAAGTGTGGAGGAAAATACAAGGGAAGGACATTTAAACATTCTATGACCTTTCAGCTAACATGGTGCATTGTGGGTAAGCCATTCAGTGATAGCAATTAACCAATTTACTGTGATTGGGTTATCCAGGTGTCACACAATCATCATCATACCAAAGCGTCCAACATATAAAAGGCCAATTAAAGTCCATTTGTCTGTGAAGTATCCATGTACCATATTAAATTCACAACACGTGTATTTAGTTCACATAGTGAGTCCATCTCTTCATCTCCACTTGACACCAGGCCATTACTCCATTAGTCTAGCCTGTGCGTACAGCAAACTGCAACTTAAGCCTATCCAGGCACTAGCTTTTTGAAACTGCTATTAATGTAGAAAACTCACAAAATTGTTGCTTTTCATGTTGTTGGTTCATTGTTGCTTTTTTAAGTTATTAAACGTATTATTAAACAGTTATTACTGTTTCAATTCATTATTACTAATAACACGGTTACAGAATTGCATTATCAATATAACATGATATTGGCCAGCATATAATTCTAGTCTCCTGTAGCGAAAAACTCACCATTACTTGGTACAGCAGGCGACCCGTAAAGGACTAGTTGGTTGTCAAATGTATTTAGACCTTTCTGAATATCTTCTAGCAGGGCATTCAATTCCTGAAGTCTTCCTAACATGTTTTCCTATTTCATTGCAGTGAGCACTCATCCTTTACCTAAAGAAAGAAAATGTTTGATAGTCAATTGAGGTTTTATAACGTCTTATTGATATTTTGTAAAAGAGTGAGGCGCTTTTTAGATGACACAAGTGTGGGCATAAAGAGATATAAATACTGTCTATGTATGGCTCAGCTTTTCTGTTACTGGAAAAAGAGGGACCTCTAAAGCAGTTGTTCACCTTTAATTCAGTTTTAGTATGATGCAGGGAGTGATATTCTGAGACAATTGGTTTTCATTTTTTATTATCTGTAGTTTTTAGTATTTTATTAAGCAGCTCTCCAGTTTGCTAGGGTTCAAATTACCTTAGCAACCATGCAATGATTTGAATAAGAGATGCAATATGAATAGGAGAATGTCTGAATATAAAGATGATTAATAAAAAGTAGCACCAAAAATACATTTGAAGCCTAACAGGGTATTTGTTTTTAGATGGGGTCAGTGACCCCATGAAAGTCAAAAGAGGAGTCAAAAGAAGAAGGCAAACAATTAAAAATATATATATATATATATAAAAAAAAGAAATAATGAAGGCTAATTGAAAAGGTGCTTAGAATGGGCCATTCTGTAACATACTAAAAGTCACCTTTCAAATGAACCACCCCTATAAATAGCTCTGCATGTAGTTCTTATATTTATGCTATTAATAGAAACCACACAAACAATGTTTCAGCACACTAATGGGCATTTTGATTTTATGAAGCTAGCGAGTACTCCAAACAAGCAGGGGTCATGCACCATGCCTAATTAGGAGCATGTATTCTTTGTACTTGCATACGACACTTCAGACCCTGATCGACACTTTCAGCACATTCATAAGGACGAGGCACTTGAGGGTGATGATAATAAGCATTGACACCACAAATGAAGAATGCAATTTTGATGAGCACCTCTTTAAGGGTTAGAAGCAGGAGTTTCAGCATGAAATGGATGAGTGGGCACGGTTCTATCTGCCATATGTCCAAACTGCGTTGATGCATAGTTTAAAGTAGAACATACATTTCAGATTTTTGTGTTTATTTCCATGAACGTTTTTCAGGCCCCACTTGTTCATGACAAGGTTATGGTCAAGGCTAAAATTCAAATAGCCATTCTAACTATTTACTGTACCCCTAAATCTCACCATTGCTGGCCTTAAACATCAAGGAATGGGAAAATGACAGGTGGGAAGTGGGTGCCTATTTGTCAGGTCTTGGGGTGCTTGCTGATGAATGAACCAGTTCCATTCTCTTTGGGGTAAATTTATCAAAGAGTGAAGTTCCGCCACTAGAGTGAAATTCCGCAGCTCTCAATTCATTTCTGTGGGATTTTGAAAGGCGTATTTATCAATGGGTGAAGCGAAAGTTCACCCTTTGATAAATACGCCTATAAAAATCCCATAGAAATGAATCGAGAGTGGCGGAATTTCACTCTAGTGGCAGAACTTCACTATTAACTTCACTCTTTGATAAATATACCCCTTTGTGTTCCCAATGGCCCTTTAGGCTGGTTAGATGTATAGATGTCTGCCATTCTGCACGTGTGCAATGCAGTAAAAGTAAAAAAAAAATACTATAAAGTGTGTGGTGCCAGCCAGCTGCAAAGGCCATAGGAAAGCATCCAAAGATGGAGGAGTACACCAGTGCATTTTTCAGCAAAAAGAAGTACCAGCCAGACAAACAAGGTCACAGATTTTAATCACTAGGGTGTGCCTCACAAATAGGTACCCCCTAATGATTTTTATTTTCCTTGTCCTCCATTCCTGCACTGGACTCTGCAGTCTGGATCCCCTGTTACTGAAAGCGGAACTCCTTATACAGGTATAGGACCCGTTATCCGGAAACCCGTTACCCAGAAAGCTCAGAATTACGGAAAAGCCGTCTCACATAGGGGCAAATTTACTAAAGAGCAAAGTGACTAACGTGGGCAAAAATTCGCCAGCATGACGTCATTTCGGTACTTCGCCGATTTACTAACAGCTGCTGGCGTAACTTTCGCTAGCGAAGGAAATAAACTCTAGCGGTACTTCACTCCCTAACGCCTGCCGAATTTGCGCTCTGGCGAATTGACGTAACTACGCAAATTCACTAAGATGCGGATTTTACTGAACGTTACCTCTTGCGCCAGACTTGCCTTCGCCATCTCAGACCAGGCGAAGTGCAATAGAGTAGATAAGAGTTCCTAAAAAAATAGTCCCAAAAACGCTGGCGTCTTTTCCTTTTTCAGGGTGATGGGCTGAAAAAGAGTGTAATTTTTTTGGGGGGTAACCGGCTTCCCCCCCATATATTTCCTAACATATGGCACATAAACTATACAGTGGGCTCATGTGTAGGGCAATATAACAACTTTATTTTATTTTATTAAGGTTCCCTGGACTTGTGTAATGTAATGTATTTGCTGCAACATATACGTCCATTCGACTTTAACTTCCCGCAAATTATGCGACGCTAGCGCAACTTTGCTTCACTTTGCACAGCAACGCTAGTGCAATTTCGCCAGCGTTCGGTGCCCTGGACGCAACTTCAGATTTTAGTGAATTAGCATTGTCCTGGCGAATCTACACCTGGTGAAGTGTTATACTGTGAGCGTAGTCGTCGCTGGCGAATTTTCGGAGGGTAGTGATTATTTTATTCAAATAATCCAGATTTTTAAAAAATTATTTCCTTTTTCTCTGTAATAATAAAACTGTACCTTCTACTTGATCCCAACTAAGATAGAATTAATAATTAGTGAAAGCAAAACTAGCCTATTGGGTTTATTTAATGTTTACATGATTTTCTAGCAGATTTATGGTATAAAGATCCAAATAACAGAAAGATCCATAATATGGAAATCCCCAGGTCCCAAGCATTCTAGATGACAGGTCCGATACCTGTAGTAATATTATCCTATTCTTTATAGACAGGCTTTGCATTACATGTAGTCCAGGAACATTTGGTATCCCTTTGTTGAGCAATCATTTTACAAAAAGTCTGTATCACTTCTAGAACTGTGAAATTGCATCCTAAAGCAAAACAAACACAATTTTGGTTCACAAGTGATGACAAAACAAAAACAGTAGATACAAAAGGTAGGTAAATTAACAAGATCCCTCTTCAAATATAAAAGTTTTACATGTGCTGGACAGAAATAGGCATTTTAATTAACATTAAAAAGGACTGTAACCAACCAGCCACATTTTCATGTTCTAAAACTTGCAGCATTTTCCTGTAAAGTATCAAGGGTTAAAGCATGATACAAGCTCTAGTCCAGCAACTATAGAGATAGATTCTTAACAACGGACAATAACAATTTTTCCAAAGGGTTGTTTCCCATCCACTATCGCTTAATTTTTTTGGCTTTGCTTATCCTTTAAGTTTACCTTGGAATGCCCTGTCACACGTTTTGTTTGCTAAATTAGTTAGATGATATCTTACTTATTACTTTGTTTATATACTGCCAAGCTGATTAGCATACAGAATCACTGGCTTATTGCAGCTCAACTGAATTAGCATGCTTTTAGCCGACACTTATTAACAGTAATACACTCATTAAATGGACATCAACATATTTATTTACTGCTGGAACTGCTTCTGCGTTCTTGGCTGTTATTAATTGAACATATTTAATATACTATTTTTTTAACATTTTATATTTTTTAATACTATATTTTTAAAGGGCAAGTAACATGTACTGTAAGAGGGAGATTTATTTTGCTCAGTTCTCTGGCAAAGTAGAAGCAGCCAATGTAGTTTATTGGAAGTAATGTAGAAAAAAAATGAGTTTACATGTCGCATACAAGCTAATGCTAGAGGGCTACATAGTGCTGCTTAGCACACACACCTTTATCAAGGTCAATCCTTGATAAAAGCCCCAATGTGGACTGAAAATTAATATAGGTATGGGATCTGTTATCCAGAATGCCCAGGACCTGGGGGTTTCTGGATAAGGGATATTTCCGTAATCTGGATCTTCATACTTTAAGGGGAAGATTTATCGTGGGCCGACTAGTAAATTAGAATTTTCAAATAGTTTTTTTTGGTCAAAACTCACAAATTCAAATTGTGAATAATCCAAACTCGATTCGAATTCGAAATTTATCAATCCTTTACCCTTGGAATAATTCAAATTCGACTATTCGTGACCTAAAACCTCCTGAGTTCATGTATAAGTCAATGGGAGAGGTCCAGAGACCCATTTGAAGATAGCCTTCCTGACGTTCTAGTTTTTTTTCTGAGAAAAAACTTGATTCGAGTTTTTGAGTTGGCAATATTTGTTTGAGTTTTAGACGTTTACATTTTTTCTTAAAGGGATCCTGTCATCAGAAAACATGTTTTTTTCAAAACGCATCAGTTAATAGTGCTACTCCAGCAGAATTCTGCACTGAAATCCATTTCTCAAAAGAGCAAACAGATTTTTTTATATTACATTTTGAAATCCGACATGGGGCTAGACATTTTGTCAATTTCCCAGCTGCCCCTGGTCATGTGACTTGTGCCTGCACTTTAGGAGAGAAATGCTTTCTGGCAGGCTGCTGTTTTTCCTTCTCTCATGGGTTTTTACTATTGAGTGTTGATCTTAGATCTACCAGGCAGCTGTTATCTTGTGTTAGGGAGCTGCTATCTGGTTACCTTCCCATTGTTCTTTTGTTTGGCTGCTGGGGGGGGGGAAGGGAGGGGGTTGATATCACTCCAACTTGCAGTACAGCAGTAAAGAGTGATTGAAGTTTATCAAAGCACAAGTCACATGACTTGGGGCAGCTGGGAAACTGACAATATGTCTAGCCCCATGTCAGATTTCAAAATTGAATATAAAAAAATCTGTTTGCTCTTTTGAGAAATGGATTCCCATGACAGTATCCCTTCAAATAACCTCCCAATCGAATTTCGAGTATATTCGAATTTATTAGAGTAAATAAAAAAATTCACATGAATTCGAAATTCGACCCTTGATAAATGGGCCTCTAAGTCTACTAAAAAATCATGTTATTATTAAATAGACCCAAATAGGCTGGTTTTGCTTCCAATAAGGATTAATTATATCTTAGTTTGAATCAAGTACAAGCTACTGTTTTATTATTACAGAGGAAAAAGGAAATCATTTAAAAAAAAATTTGATTAATTGTATAAAATTGCGTCTATGGGAAACGGCTTTTCCGTAATCTGAGCTTTCTGAATAATGGGTTTCCAGATAACAGATCCCATACATGTTTATAGCATTTCTAGCCTACTTCCTTTTTAAGATTTAGTTCTCCTTTGAACACCCTACATTTTATACAAACTGACCGAAGAATATGGCACTGATTTATGCTGATATGCTGATCGGCTTTGTGTTATTAAATAAAGCACAGTGGGGGTCATTTATAAAGTTGGCGCAGTGCATATTTTTTTTGCAAATGGTTGTATTGCCCATGTTTTTTCCTGAACGCTAATATATTGCACTGCTCTGTCTTTCCGTTTCTTGCAAATTCGAATAGTGAATACATTTGCACAAATGAGACCAGAGTTTGCGCACCCAATGTGCGAGTTTGTTGTGCGTGAAAATAGCGTTGACAGCAACTTAAATTCCCACTTTGCAAAACTGTTTTGCGAATATTTTATCTGCCACCAAAGTTGTGGCGTAATTCAGTCGCAGAGTATTTGCATAAATATTGCAATTTGAGATTTTTTGACATATTTAAAAAGCTCTTATAGACATTCGCATTGGGAAAAGAATTTCTTAATTCTGTTTGTACCACACTTATTCAGCTTTATAAATATAACCATGCACAGGGCAAATATCTTCACTTTGTGATTCAATGTGCCCTGAGCAAATGACCCCCAGCGTGAGCTACATGATTGGCTCCCACATTCTGCACTCCCTCTGCCCTATCAGGTAAAGAACTAATAATTAAAAAGGATGAACTAAAAAGAGTGAGGTCAAACTATTTCCCTCTCCCTCCGCTATTACTTTCCATAGTTAGCGATGGGCGAATTTGCGCCATTTCGCTTTGCCGGAAAATACGTGAATTTTGTGCGAAATTCGCTAAACGGCTCCGTTTTTTTTTGGCGGGAATTTTTTCGGGCAAATTTTCGCGGGCGTTTCGCAAATTTATTCGCTGGCGGCGAATCGCGCAAATTCGCCGCGAATTCGCGCCTGCCGAATAAATTCACCCATCACTATCCATAGTCCCATTGGGAGGTAGTAAATGAGAAAAGCGTTTATTTTATGCGCACATTGTATAATTAATAATAAGAGCAAATGGTCATTGCAAAAAACTCAAATTTTAAGGTTCAAAAAAAATAATTAAGTTGGGCAAATTGCCACTTTTAAAAGGGACTGGTATAAAAATAATATAGCACAGCAGCTATATAATGATATCATGTCTGGCATCCATAAGCCATTTTCAAAAGGGCGCCCAGTTATTTGCTCTCCATACTAAACTTGCTCTGGAGAATTGGAGTTGGATACTAATTAATTTATTGTCGGACAATGTGGCTGCAGGAGAATAGGATATTATCTTTCAGTAGTCGGTACTAAACTGATTAGTGTGCAAGCACTTCTGTTCCTTTATTAGAGAGCCAATATTTGTTTATATTATGCAAGATTGCAATTAGTGGGAAGATAATTTGCAGGTAATTAAAACTGGTTTCTTTATCATCAGTAGATTTTAGGATTAGAATAATGAAATATTTTTAGAGTACAGATGCCGGCTTCTCAGCTCCAAGGTATTCTTTTGTGCACAGCAACTTTCAGGATCGCCAGCGACGGCTTCGCTCACAGCGCAAAACTTCACCAGGTGTAGATTCGCCACGACAACGGTAATTCACTAAAATCCGAAGTTTGGTCCAGGGCGCCGAATGCTGGCGGAGTTGCACTAGCGTTGCCTAATTTGAATACCGCGGGAAGTTAAGGTTAAATGGACGTATATGTTGCAGCACGGCCATTAGTAAATCGGCGAAGCCCCAAAATGGCGTCACACTGGAAAATTTTTGCCAACGTTAGTCACTTCACCCTTTAGTAAATTGGCCCAAGTGTTTGAAAGACTAAGGGATAATAGGAGTTTTAGTATACTCTACCTGGGAGTTGTCAGTCTGACACTTGTAGGCATGCCTCCCTACAAGGGTCCAAATGAGTGGGTGGGGATCCTGTTATAAAGACCATTTAAGATGAGATTTGGTTGCAAATAGTATTGTCTGCTCTTGATACCCCTAGAACTTGAGCACTAAGGAGGGCAAGCTCTAGAACAGGGGTCCCCAACCTTTTTCAACCGTGAGCAACATTCAGATGTAAAAAGGGAAGTATAAACACATGTGCATCACCTGTCCTTGATCTGCAACCATACTCTTTTCTCCCAAATCCAACCCACCTGCTGGTAACTCATGAGTTTCACAGGTTTTGGGTCAACCCAAGAATCACTGCATGCAAAGACAAACCAATTGTCATGACTCCTAGTGGCCATAATAAGAGTAAATAAATATTATGCTCTTCAGTTCATCCAGGTATGAGACATCTGGAATCCTTGGAACCTGATGTTTTCTAAAGAAAGGGTCACATGCCTTTTTTACCTGCAACATTGCCCAAGTATAGGTTTCACTTTGTGTATTCCTGGGTGTGATTATAGCTTGTCTTATTGATTCTTGTGTACCGACTTCTGCCTGTTAAAAGGTATTGACCCTTCTCTGCCTGGATTGAACTATTGCCTGGAATTTGACCATTCTCTTGCCTAACCCTCCTGTTACCTCGAAACCTGGTCTAACGAACTGCCTCCTCCTAGGTCTGCACTCCTAACTGTGCCTTCGGGCCCTTACAGTCACAGGGCAAAAAAAATAACAATAAGGTGGTATAAAGGTGATAAATTTTCATACCTCACAACTGTCCTGCATTACACGATTCCTGATTTTCGGTGCCTGTCCCGCTGTCCCGGATACTAGTGAAGATGTCCTACGGTGCCGGCTTTAGTGCCTGCTCTTGTTGTTCGGATCTTCCCGGCAGCAGCTTCTTCTGGGTTTTCGGCAGTTTCCGGAGCAACTTGTCGCTCTTCAGGTCTTTCCGGCTTCTTCCGCCACGGTCTCTTCTGTTGCGGCGTGCGGGTAGGTGATGCTTTGGCGCGTCTCAGCTCAGACCCAAGAAATCTTCTTGCGCTAGAAGTGGTCTCTGTCCGGAATTGTCTGTCTCTGTGAAGCC
This sequence comes from Xenopus laevis, assembly GCF_017654675.1. Classification (NCBI taxonomy): domain Eukaryota; kingdom Metazoa; phylum Chordata; class Amphibia; order Anura; family Pipidae; genus Xenopus; species Xenopus laevis. The sequence goes on along the minus strand of NC_054387.1, from coordinate 111,967,235 downwards.
AGACATTGTTTCTGCTGCAGGTTCTGCTGCAGTGTTGTTAGGAAGAGCTCAGCCCTGAGAAGAGTGTTGCTGTCGGCTGCTTTTTTTTTTTTGCATTAACTTGAAGAAGATCAGCTTTGGCGTGAGTCAAACTTTGAGCAAAACAGGGGGCTAGATTTGTATTTGGTTTGTTGTCAGTTAATGTAATTCTGTAAGGTAAAAAAAAAAAAAAAGGGAAATTAAAGTTTTTTTTTATCTTTCAAAATTACAGTGACTGTTTGCTGACCTTGTTCAGGCCAATGAAGGGGTGTGTTTTTGTAAAATAGGCATGCCTCCTGGGGTGTAGCCATTGAGTGGGGGTGGCCAAAAACATTTCATCCCTCTTTCTTGTTCTCAAATGTTGGGAGGTACGCCTTTATTGGCTGACTAAGATAATCATAGCACGCTTTCAGAACATATTAGTTCCTTTTTCAAGCTGAAGATCTGGAAATCATACTGACAGTAAAATTGCCTGGATTAATATCATCTCTGCTAAACAGCACAAATACACGCTTGTCTCTCCCACATGCACGTTAAGTAGTGCCACGTACCTACAGATTTAGCATGTCTCAGTTCCCCTGTCTACAGAACCCATCATACATGATTATATATATATCATTAAATACCTTTAGGTCCTACACGAGCCAGTGAGAAGCTAGATTATAACCGCCGCATTAATAGAATGTGCAGTGCCAGCTTTGCTTGCTTTTACATAACTTTCGGCTTAGAGCTGTATCGTTTAGAAGTCATAATAATAAAACCTTGATTGTCCCAGTGTCTTGGGTTTGCAGGAATCGGCACAATTTATCTGGTGACTGGTGTTTCTTTGGTATGACACCATGGGACACATTTATTATGATTTCTGGTTTAGGTTTAAGTAGAAGAATGCGAAAAGTGCTAGTGGGTTCTTTATCTTGCTTGCTTGGTTTTTTTTTTAGTCCATGCTGGATGAGTCTAAGGAGCACCTAGTCTTTTTTTCAATTTACCTCTCAGCCTTCAGGTTCAAGCCTTTTTGTTTACAAGGCCCCAGAATATTGTCAGCCCCCACCTTTTCTTATCACAACATTAAAGATAAAACATGGGAATGAAATAGGCATTTGCCTCAAATCTCACCATAATTAGCTGCCGGCTGCTTCCCATACACTCATTTGGGCCCATGAAGAGACCCAATGATATAAGCTAAATGTCAATAGATGAATGCATAATTGACTAGTATCTATAGTATATCTAGTGTATATCCTTGGACAATTTATACAGTATCTAGTTGATATGCTATACAATTATGGGATCCGTTATCAGGAAACCCATTATCCAGACAGCTCCAAATTACGCAAAGGCCGTCTTCCATAGACTCCATTATAATCAAATAAACAAGATTTTTTAACATCTATTTTCTTTGTAAAAAATAAAATAGTGCCTTGTACTTGATCCCAACTAAGATGTAATCTTTTCTTTTTGGAAACAAAACAGCCTATCCATGATTTTCTAGCAGACTTAATGTATGAAGATCCAAATTACGGAAAGATCTGTTATCCAGAAAAACTTGGTTCCAGAGCATTCTGGATAACAGGTCCAACATTCTTTGGAATATAAAGTGTTGATTTTTAACTGAGAGGGATAATGTGTCCTTTGGGATGAGGACACTTTATGATCAGGGTAAGCTCTGTGCAGCTTTTGCTTGCTGCATCTTCCAACATCTCTAAATGATGGTTCATTAAATCCCCCGTCTCGAAGAAACACAGGTCCTTCTGTTTACAATAACAGAGTTATATATGAATAAAAATAATGAAAAGACCATTTGCAGTGTCCCTGCATCCCCTGCATACAGTCCATTGCTGTGGAGTGCCTGTTACGTGCCTTTGAACATTCATTTCCCCAGATAGATCCGTTTGTATGCAGTGCGTATCTGCTTTGCAAAGAGCTGTGCTGGGAATTGAACTTAGCAGCCCCCTGTACTTAAAAAACAGAATGGGTTTTGTGCCAGCTCTGTTCAAGCCAATTGTGCATTAAGCACTATTCTTACTTGTTTGTTAATAGAGGGTTTTATTTTAAACATCGTAATTTGCAATGGAATCACGGGAAGAAATGAATGAAGATGCAGAGCGGTTTCCTGCCAGAAGCTACTGAATTATTCAGTCTTTTGTATCAGACCCGCAATTTATTTCTCTGCTGTGGAATGTAATTAGATACTGTAAATTGGTTACATTTAAGAAAGCGATGGAAATATTTTGGCTCCAGCACAACTGCACATTGAACGAGCATTTGTAGCAGTCTCCCTATTGGTTTCAGCAGAGCTTGCCTTTCAAAGAATTGTTTTTAATGATTGAGAATATGAAGAACAAAAAAACATTGAATTGTGTATTTTGTTTGTTTATTTGTGCCCATTACCTCTCTTTTCTAAGCTGAAGGGTCACACGGGCTCAAAGCTGGTTGGGCAGTGTGGCCAATTTCTAACCCAATGCTAGAAGTTTTATTTGTGTACATCCCTGGCTAAATATCAGGTCTGCAGTGAGCAATAATTTCATTTGATGTGTTAGAAAAGTGAACTTTTTCTTTTTGCTGTTGCCCCATAAATAACATTTTGGGTTTGGGCGCCCCTAGGCTGCTTGATTAGAGGGCCCCCTCACTTTTACGTTAACTTTTAGTATGTTATAGAATGGCCAGTTGGTCTTCATTATTTATTTTTTATAGTTTATTTAATTATTTGCCTTTTTGTTCTGATTCTTTTCAGCTGTAAAAAGGGGGGTCACCGACCCCATCTAATAAACAAATGCTGTGTAAGACCACAAATGTATTGTCACTTTTTATTAGTCATCTTTCTATTCAGTTCCTCTCCTGTTCATATTCCAGACTCTTAATCAAATCAATTGGTTGCTAGGCCAATGTGGCCCCTAGCAACCAGATTGCTGAAATTGCAAACTGAAGCGCTGCTGAGTAAAAAGCGAAATTACCCAACAACCGCAAATAATGAAAATGTGAAAACCAATTGCAAATTGTCTACATCATACTAAAAGTTAACATAAAGGTACACAACCTCTTTAAGGCTGAGAAGCCACATGAGTCTTGTTTTTGCAATACTGTCTCAGTGGCCCTACTAACTTCCCTGTATATTTACATTTATTCATCCTGCAGTAACCGCTGTGTCTATTTGTTTTCCTTACATTTTGCTATTTTATGATATATGAATAGCCAAGCTACCTAGCAACATTTTTGTTTCTGCTGAGCTCAGTGGGCTTGAGTCCCTTCTCAGATCTATTAATTATGCCTCTAGTATGTTACCAGTGTAACCAGACATAGGTAAGTGCTTCCCACAATAGATATATCACACTCCAGTCGTCCAGTCACCGTCAGTTGTTCCTTCACTGTCTTCCAGCACTTTCTTATTCCCAGAACAAAGATAAAGAGCCAAATCTATTAGCAGGCCTGCATCAGACAACAGACAGTGCTGGTTCACTTAAGGCAGTCTTCGTGCAGAAGCCTGTTAACAAGCTCTCGTTGCTCAATTATTAAAAAGACATGACTTGCTAAAACTAGGGAGGAGTTGGAGACACCATCTGAGAGAGAGCGGGGGTATTGAATGGTATTGTTTGCCGTTTCAGAAAGAGTGAAAGTGGTTATTTTTAGAGAATGCGCTTAATAAAGCTCAGATGCACTTGGTAATGGGCTAGAATAATAATTTATTTACTGCATCTCCTCTTGTAGTAGCTGCAGAGCCAGAACTAGGGGTAGGCATGTGTCTTGGGTGCAGCATATGCAGAGGTGTGATTGACGGAACTCAGGTAGGACTAGGGAAAGCTGGGGGTGCATGCAGACTGGGGGAATAAGAGCCCATCTCTGAATAGCTGCACTCCTTAAAGTAGGCATATAGGATACATTAATCCCCCTAATCTTGTAGGCTGTAAATGAACACTATATGGAGTTGGTTTCACTTTGGGTTAAAAATGATCATTATCTTTAAAAATATTCCCTTTATTAGAGCTCACTATAGATCTGCTAGAGTCACTGTCAGTGTGTCCAATGAGAGGTGGGTATGTCCTAATGGTCCCTGCCAGAAACATAATAGAAGGGGTTGTAGCCAATCACAGCCCTCTAATCACATAAGCAAAGACAGGCTTCAGTTCCCTGTCAGGTCAGCCTAGCTGGTTGGTTCCTATCCTACAGTGCTGAGTGCTGCCAGGTCCCCTACACAGCCTGGGAAAGGAGGCAGCAGGAAGTGAAAGACAGAACTAGTAGAGTTTTTGCAGAAATGTTCACGCAATCAACCCAACACTACTCACATTCACATCCCTTCTATAGTTAAAGATGCACTGGCACATTTTTTTTTTTTCACTCATTAAATCCCTTTAAAGGCATAAGCAAGGCCAACTTTTTGGCAGAACACTTATTATGAGCTCAGCACGAAAGGCATTAAGAACCCGACTTTGACCTGCAATATTCAGACTTTTAATTATTGTACTGTACTGTGACTGATGTCATCAAGAGCTGCATCTCTTTTAGTCCTGTGACATACAGGTTCTTTAGTGCCCTCTAATCTCCACTTCTGCAGGTTATAAATTGCCTGAAAATGCCTATTCATCCACATTCATTTGCATGTTAACACCACTGAGCTTGCCCTCTAATGTCACATAATAGCTCGCACCCTTTTGTCCGGATTTTAATACCAGAAAACGTGGCAAACCTATTCAGTATTAAAATACACAAGTCCTTTGCATTTATTAACACAGCAGAGTTTGGTCCAGTCCTTTATAATCGTGGTACTTGCAGAAACTTTGGCCCCAGATCTGTAGGACCTGTTTTGGCAAAGAAAATGTTGCAGGTCCCTCGGCTTCACTGTTAATCCTGCCCTAGTCTTAATATAAAACAACTAAATTATTCAATAAACATTGTATTGTGCCATTGTTGTAATGCCATGTTTCTGATTTACGTAGGATTAGATCCGCAGAACAGTCAATTGAGTAAAGTGGTGGGTGCGTTCTTCACATGCCCTCCGCTCAGATGATTATTGGCAGCGAGTCTTTTTGTGACATAAACATGAATTTCTTCCTATTCCTAGCTACTTGTTTATATCTATAACCTTTTGCTGCACCAGCAACTGGTTATTTTATTAAGATAAGCTGAACCTATTATTCTCCATCTGTTAAGAAAGTATATGTCAATATCCTATCCATTGGCGAAGCTAGGTTTATAACAAATTATACCTTTCTATTCAGTGGCAGGCTATGTAATTATTTTAGCTGTGAATATATTGTTCCATGCTAAAACAATTTGGGGCAAAACAGTTGCTCTAAAATTACAGGGATTTGAACGTCGGCACAGTAGCAGCCCACCCACGTGCCACGCATTGCAGAGAAAAGCCACAAGGAGCTTAGACTTACGTTTTTCTGTATCGGATGAAAACAAAGCTGACGTTGGACATTTTGATTTCATCTTCTCCAAAGCTTTCTCAATAATTAAAATTCAGTCTTTCGTAGAATTCAACTAGGGAAAGGAAGCCTTTCGTTCTCTGCAAACTTGTGACCAGGTGTTGAGTTTTAAATAGCTACAATAAATCCCTGGAGATCAGAATTGTATGTTTCCTGTTTGTATTAGGACCATATTTCCTTATTTGTGTGTTCTAGGCCATCTTATTTTGTAGACAGGTATATTAGCTTTACATGCACAACACACAATAAACCATAAACAGGAGATCTTTAACTAGTGACTGTTATAGCACAACACACAAGATTTGCAGGCAACGAGCTTCATTAATTCTGCCTCTAGGGTACTAGCAATTGGTTTGCTTAATGAGATATTAATATGCTGCTTAAAGATGTGTCTTAGGCAGCAGTTGTTGATAATTTAGTTTAAAGAAAAAAAAGCTCTTCCCAGGGGCACAAAGCATTTTTCAGTGGAAGTATTACAGCAAACAGTGCAGATTTGGGGCTTGATATACTTGATGAGTCAAATTGAGAGACTTGCCTTAGGTGCTACTTTGCCAGGGGACAGCAAAAAGCTGGAAGCACCCATGCTTTAGATACTATAGCTTACACACAGTCACAATATACATCATATAATATATATTTTTTTTTTTGTTTGTTTTTTTAATTATCCCTTGTTGCTTGCATGGTAGAAAACAATCTATGGAAGTTATGGTTAACATTATAGGGTTATTTACTCAAATTTATCTCATATTTTTATTAAAAAAAAATCCGACCAAAACTCCCGCCCATGACTTTATCTTATTTATAAAATAATCAGCTCGAAAAAGTTGGATCGGGAAAAGCCTCGAAAAATCCGAAATCGCACAATTTTCCCGGACTCACTCCCGAATCGCTTGAAGTTATCACCTGAGCACCCACAATTTTTGTGATCAAAGTATTTTAACAAAATTTAACTTCGAGGATCGAAATCGAGGGTTAATTAACCCTCGATATTCGACCCTTAGTAAATGTGCCCCAAAATGTCTCAGTGTCTTAAATATATTGATAATTGGGTTGAGTGCAGTGGACCTCTTGTATTTGTCTATATATATATACGTATATATATTCACAAAATAAATAATTCTGATCCAAAGACGTATTTACACTTAAGAGGTAACACACACAATCTATATTTTCCTTTACAGATATCTTTCATCGCACTCCCTAGTTCTTCAAAGTAGGCTGCCCAAATTTAATTACAGATGCATGTAGATTCTTCAGTGAGAATTCGGCTTCCCAGAGCTACATACATCACTATGCTATGATCTAATATAGGAAGACTGCAGTTTTATTTTGCTGATATTACACAGTTATCAAACATCAGAAAGAAAAATATAATGCTATTTTTGGTTTTTGGTGCTAGAAAAAAAAGGATTTTATGCTATCAAACTGATCTCCAGAACAAGGAAGAAGTAGCAAGAGGTACACAGAGCTCAATAAATTCTCATCCTTATGAAGCATTTTATCTGTAAACCCTTTAAACTATATAAAAGTTTCTAAAGCAAAAATACTATAGGGGTAATTTACAATGACAAGTGCACAAAATTGCATCTTTACAGTTCATTCAAGAAGAACTTTTGTCTAGGGTCTTGCTATGTTCTACACCTAAGGCCAGATTAATGTGGATTGGGGGTGGATGGCTCTGACAAAGGTACATGGTGCAGACAGGCCTGTATCTTGGTCTGGTGCTGTCCTAAGTACTGGACATCTTTGCACCCATCGGCGCATGTGCTTTGACATTGGTGAAGGGGACGTCTACCCACTACCTCCCCAACCTCTGCCTTTGGATTTTGTGGGAAAGTATCCAGTGGCAGGGGAACACGTTTATTTACTCAGAAGTTTTATTTACCATATAGGCATCCAAAGGCTGACCCTTAAATCTGTTAGGCACAGGCCCTCAAGTGCCTATATCAGGGGTGTCCAAACTACGGCCCGCGGGCCAAATGCGGCCCGATATCCATTTTTAATTGGCCCCCCGTTCCTGTCATGTACCTTATTCAGCACTACTGTGTCGGTGCATGTGCACGCTCCTTTCAGACGTCTGACGGCAGCGGGAGAAGAGGTAAGAAATGATAATGTGGGACTACTGTGGGGGGGCACCATTCAAAGCACTTGCCTAGGGTGCCAAAATACCTTGGCCTGGCCCTGCCCGCAGCAGCTCTCTTGCTGAGTTCACAGCAGTCATATTCTCCCGAGCGATCTTCTTCCTGGATTCAGCGGCGTTTTCTGGCCCATGCGCAGTAGAGGCATTTGCCGGTACGGAGCTACTGCGCATGTGCCCCGAAAGTCACAAAGTTTCCGATTTCTTTTTTCGGAAACTTCATGACTTTTGGGCGCATGCTGTGAACTCAGTACTTCACCTTGAGTTAGTGGCCCGGCTGTTTGTGTATTTTAACGCATATGGCCCTTGGTGAAAAAAGTTTGGACACCCCTGGCCTATATTGTAAATACGGCCCTGGGTGCAGAATGCAAAAAAACATGGCAGCTTGTGTATGTAGAATGACTGCTGACACTTTCCACATGTGCAGTACAAATAATGGCACTGTGCAAAGCTTTGCACTGAGCATGCACTCACCCAGGGTGGCACATGGGATGTCTGGAACACCAGAATGATATGGCAGAGCAGACTGTATAAGTACCCCAGGGCTGTAAACTTTTTAAGGAAGGAAGTGCCTTTCTGAGGTAGGAAGTAAGGAACAAAAATCACTGAGGGTGCCTAATAACTGGCACCCCCCATAGTTATACCACTTTCTCCTTTAATTTTTAGGGGCAGATTTATTGAAGGTCGAGTTGTTTTTTCCATTAAAAGTTTTCAAGGGTATTTCCAGTACAAAACACTTTAAAAAAAAACTTTAATTTTTCAAGATTTATTATACCCCGAAGCTGGAAATAGCTCGCATGTGAAAATACTCCATCTGAAACCTTTCGAGGTCATGTAGAAGTCGATGGCAGAGACCCCTTCATGATGTTTGAGTTTTTTTCAGTGGGTTTCGCTCGAATCGATCGATCAATTCAAGCGATTTCAGTTTGTCACCCGATTACACTTATTCCAGTGTTTTACATTCGTGTTTTCTCTTAAATTAGAAACCAGTTGCGTTCAATTGAGGTCTAAAAAAGCTCACAAAGCTCTAAAAGTCGACCTTTGATTAATAACCCCCTAAGTATGGGGTAGACAATAATTAATGTAAATATTAATAATATCTGATTGCTAGAATATGCAGTTATTTTACTTACACTCAGCACTTCAGTATAGAAGCTGAACTCCAATGCATAGATTTGTATTTACGTGTCTTACTACTTAACCATATGTTTAGAATATACATGACTGCTTCTCTAGTCCCTGGAGTCTGGCCCAGACACGTTATAACTGTAGATTTATTCCTCCCACACTTTGCACGGAAAACATCTGTTTTCTTTGTACGTTGATTTTTTTATGATGATATGTATATAGTAGATAGCAAATGTGTACCTTATTTGAGTACTGTGTAGAAAATAGAATAATGATGGGAAAATGTAATGGTGGAATCACTCTATAAAAATTCTGGTGGGTCCTTCTTATCATTAACTAAAGCTGGGCTTTCTGGGATTCAGGGCTATGGTACATGGGGCAAGTCAAAAGTTTTGCTGCCAAAAGATTTCTGCTTAAAAAATTCACTGGAAAATTTCCAAGTGCTAATAGCCTGACCTGTGGGTGCATCAGCAGGGTCAGAACATTTACCATGACTGGAATGGACTATAAGGCAAACATTTTACATTTAAGTCATGTGCCATAGCGTTTGGCATAACCTTAGGTTGGGCAACTTCAATAAGATTACACACCCATGTGAGTAGTCACCCAGTATCTGATATATTGCCTCCTATGGATCCACAAACACCCTGATGATCTTATGGAAAAGGCATTCTGAGAGCATCTTAGAAATAATGTTACACCAAGCAATAAGTTGCACAGAATGCAACCAACACCATAAAGCTTTTTGGGAACTGCCCCCAAACCTGCAGGTGCTGTGGAGTTACATCAGCTGGCCTGAGATTTCTCTTTTTATACAAAAGTACAAAAACAAACTTATTGCCTCAATGTGGGTATATTCAGTGTCAGACTAGGGGGTCCAGGGCCCACCAAGCCTGTAGACTCAGGGAACAAAGAGCCCTCGGGCCCCCCCAGCAATGGGGGTCAGGGAGGGAGGTAAGGAGAGCAGCAGTACCGGGAGCAGGTCTGGGCCAGCGGGGCCTCTACAGAGCCTGGGCCCACCGTGTTTTCTCTCGGTGTCCCCCTCGCCCAGTCCGACCCTGGGTATATTCACCCTACAATCTTCTAAGTACATCTAATCCAAGAGCATAGCTATTGGCTCAACTAGTCCCAGTGATGTCTTACCATAGAGAGAGAGAGAATGAGAGAGAGGAGAGATGGCACACTGAGAAAGCGGTGGTTGTTTGAGGCTAGAAATGATTCAAGTATACAAGAATTGCAGTACTCCAGTTCCGCTTTAAAACCGCATTTATTTCACATGTAGCATAGCAACGTTTTGGACACAGATGGTCCTTTTTCAAGATGACTTTGTTGCCTGCACCCTGTGAAGATAAGACTTTAAATGTACAAGTGTGCTGGATAACTGCTATGATTGCTAGAAATGATTCCCCAAACTCTCCTGGGTCACCACATCTGATAGACTCATCAGTACAAGAGTATTTCACCCAACAGTGCTATATCAAGCACCATCATAATAAAGGCTCATTACTGATATCACTTGTCAATAATAATCTGCAACCAAACATCTGAAGGGCGAACATAGAGCTGTTTAGTTTCTCTGTGCTAGAAAGAAACATGTTTAACATACATCATACATTGTGCAACAACAAATGTGCACAGAACAGTCAGGACACTGCTGTGCTCTCTGCACTTTTGGGCCCCACCAGTAGGCACTGGATCTGCTGCATGTATTATTATGCCCCTGAAACGGAAGGACCTCTTTTATTAAATGGGATTGTGGGCCTGGAGAACTCTGTATTTTTGGGTTGATTTAAAACTCCATCACTTATCTTTTTAGACTTACAGCTATTTTCCATAAAATGTTGAAGCTGATGTGATTTCTAGTACAACATTTGGGTACAGGTATGGAACCCATTATCCAGAATGCTTGGGACCTGGGGCTTTCCCAGTAATGGATCTTTCCGTAATTTGTATCTTCATACCTTAAGTCTGCTATAAAATCATTTAAACATTAAATAAACCCGATGGTCTGGTATTGCTTCTAATAAGGATTAATTATATCTTAGTCAAGTACAGTGTACTGTTTTATTATTACAGACAAAAAAGAAAATTTAGATTAGAGCTTTATGGATAACGAGTTTCCAGATAAGGGATCCGATACCCATATTACATTAATGAACAAAGTTAGGAAGGTTTACATGCCCATTAAACAAATCATTCACCTTCTGCATGTAGTGTACATTTTTCAAACCTCAATTTCCTTCAAGTGTTCCTGTACATAAAATGACTCCCTGTGCTCAGCTAAAAGTCGAATCTGCCCATGAAACACCTTCTTGGAGTATTCACTTGTTATCAGTCTGCAATTTGAGCAATGTAATCTCTTTAAAGCTGTGTCTCATTTGGGCAAATCTGAACACAGGAGGCAGTTTAACTAGTGATGGTCGAATTTATTCGCCAGAAGCCAATTTGCGGCGCATTTATGCTATCAAATGTGCGTCGGCGTCCAAAAACGGATGCCAGCGTCAAATTTTTCGCCGTATTGCGAATTTCACTGGAAATTCACGAATTTTCCAGCGAAACGCCCCAAATTCGCCCATCACTAAGTTTAACCCATGCCAACCAATCAAAATGTTGCTTTTATTATTTCACCTGCAGCTGGTTGACAAATGTTAATGACTGATTAGTTATTATGGGTTATTGATAACTGATCCCAACATAGGGTTACCACATCTCAGTAAGGGACTCTTACCTTTCAATTTATTTTGACAGTCCAAGTTCCAACATATTAAGAAGATATGTATATGGAGCTGGTGTAATGTCATATCCCACAACATCTAGGGAAAAATAAATGCCAATGAGTCATTATGTTGCCTTTGCAAAGGTCTCTTTATTAAAGGGATACTGTCATGGGAAAAAACATTTTTTTCAAAATGAATCAGTTAATAGTGCTGCTCCAGCAGAATTCTGCACTGAAATACAGATTTTTTTATATTCATATATATATATTCATTTATATTTTTTTATATTCAATTTTGAAATCTGACATGGGGCTAGACATATTGTCAATTTCCCAGGTGCCCCAAGTCATGTGACTTGTGCTCTGATAAACTTCAATCACTCTTTACTGCTGTACTGCAAGTTGGAGTGATATCACCCCTTCCCTTTCCCCCCCCCCCAGCAGCCAAACAACAGAACAATGGGGAGGTAACCAGATAACAGCTCCCTAACACAAGATAAAAGCTACCTGGTAGATCTAAGAACAACACTCAATAGTAAAAACCCATGTCTCACTGAGACACATTCAGTTACATTGAGAAGGAAAAACAGCAGCCTGCCAGAAAGCATTTCTCTCCTAAAGTGCAGGCACACGTCACATGACCAGGGGCAGCTGGGAAATTGACAAAATGTCTAGCCCCATGTCAGATTTCAAAATTGAATATAAAAAAAATCTGTTTGCTATTTAGAGAAATGGATTTCAGTGCAGAATTCTGCTGGAGCAGCACTACTAACGGATTCATTTTGAAAAAAAATTTTTTCCCATGACAATATCCCTTTAATAATGAAAGCCTACAACAAAGCTGTACATAGAAAATGCTATATACAGAAAAAAAACGACTACCCTTTCATTTCATTTCATTTTAATTCACTTATTAACACACATTTTAATTCATTTTTAAATTAATGTCAAAGACTGCTGACAACCACCTATGGATGTATAGCACGGGTAATAATACAGGGCTACCTTGCTAAATCATAATCTTGAATTTTCCAACGCTGATGCTACTCTAATTAATGTGATTGAACACTCTAATTAATATTCAATATACTGAACAGTATTTCTATATGCTGAGTGGGAATATCAAGACTAGGCTTTAGCAAAGTTTTTTTTCATGTAGAAAAGCTTCACATCTGATCGAAGGTGCTTAACCCCTTGTTATAACTAAGTCTGATCAAAATGATATTGATGCCTCTACCTGCATCAGATTATCATGCTGATGTTGACATGTGTCTGCATGTGTTCTGCCCCATTACTATAATATCAATTATACATACCCTTCTCAGGATTTAGGTGGTCAGACCATGCTTGCAATTATATAACCCTGATCTAGTCTGCCTGTTAACCCTGCTAGTTAGGTAACATAGTAAACAAGTGCAAAGTTCCAGTTCTAATAACTCATAACAGCCAAAGAACAAGACAGTTTTAATGGGTTTAAAGCAAGCATCTGATTGGTTGATATGGGTTTCTAGATAAGGAGCACATTTTGCATACATTACACCCTATTACTGTTATGATTAGTAACTTTTTGCTTTATCATGTGCTATAAAATAAATCAATCTAAGATAACGCTGCTTTTGAGCAGAATGTAGAACGCCATTTAATTGGGGACAATTTCCTTTTGATCTGAGGACTATCAATGTATTCCCTTTCCTGTTTAATATGGTATCTATTATGTAATGTTACAGAAATACATAATGGTCCAATTTGTGACAGGAGCTAGGTTTGTGTGAAATGAATGTGGATTGGGGGTATCTGTGTTCTAGTTTTAACCAATTTGGTTTTATTGGAGCCTAATTTTTTATGTCGTGGCAGCAAGGGGACTAATTATCTTACACCCCCCGGATCGGCCCTGCTAACTATGTAATATTTGGCCAAATTACTTCTGATAGCAGCACTGGTCCTTTTAATAGAATCTAGCTATTAAAAATTTGCCTCCTCTTCAGTAAACTAAACTGCCAGCCCTTTAGTCACCCATTACTATTCTGGAAACAATGGAAAACAGTTTACTTACCATTCATTCCATAAATTTACAATGGAAATTGTATGCCGTTATCCACAGTTGCTCAATGGGGACCTTATTAAAGGGATACTGTCATGGGAAAAAAAAATTTTTTCAAAATGAATCAGTTAATAGTGCTGCTCCAGCAGAATTCTGCATTGAAATCCATTTCTCAAAAGAGCAAACAGATTTTTCTATATTCAATTTTGAAATCTGACATGGGGCTAGACATTTTGTCCATTTCCCAGCTGCCCCATGTCATGTGACTTGTGCCTGCACTTCAGGAGAGAAATGCTTTCTGGCAGGCTGTTGTTTTTCCTTCTCAATGTAACTGAATGTGTCCCAGTGGGACATGGGTTTTTACTATTGAGTGTTGTTCTTAGATCTACCAGGCAGCTGTTATCTTGTGTTAGTGAGCTGTTATCTGGTTACCTTCCCATTGTTCTTTTGTTTGGCTGCTGGGGGGGGGAAAGGGAGGGGGTGATATCAGTCCAACTTGCAGTACAGCAGTAAAGAGTGATTGAAGTTTATCATAGCACAAGTTACAGAGTAATATAAAACGGATTCCCATGGCCAAATTCCAGCCCACTTAGCAATCACTGTTTCTGGCTACTCAGAATGGCTAATTCTATACTACAAACTGGGGTCAAGTCCCTTACGTGTTTATTTAGCGTCATAGCGTTTCGAGTTCATTCCCCCTTCGTCAGGTGACCTGACGAAGGGGGAATGCCCACGAAATGTTGTGACGTTAAATAAACACGTAAGGGGCTTGTCCCCGGTTTGAAATTGCCACGAGTGCTGGTACCTGTTTTTCTGTTCCTGTCAGTTTGGGGAAAGTGCCGACTTCCCAGGGTCCGTGCACCGGATTTATATATATCTGAAGGGCTCGGGTGTGCACGTGTTCACTTGCTATAATTCTATACTACCCCTACTGGTAGTTTTTTAAAATTTCAGTGAGAATTCCCAAGACCATAGCTTTCCCCAATCTACCTAGCCATAGCTGCCTGGGGCTCTTCAGCCTGGACTATTCCATTTGGTTCCTCCCTACTGGTAGTTTGCTGGAAACTCTATGGAGGATTCCAGAACTATAGCCCTTTCTAGACATCTAGACATAACTGTCCCTGCCTATTCAGCCTGGTTTATTCCCTTTGGCTCTTCCCAGAGTGGTAGCTTATTGAAAAAAGTAAAAAAGAATATTCAGGGGTCCAATAGCTTAACACATTTCACATTTCTAACATCACAGATTCTTATTATTCAACCTGACTTTCCATTATGTATTTTACTGTTGTCAGATCCTTCAATATTATTCCCAGATAATCAAAATGTATTATGCATAACTGAATAGTAAAACCAGTGACTTCACATTATTCTATAGGGCATTTTTACCAACCTCAAATTCAACGAGAGCCAAATTTAAGTTTCTGTCTAGTTCATTCAGTTTTTCAACATTGGGCTTCATTTTGTCCAGGGTCATACTCAGGGATGGGCGAATTTGACCCGTTTCAATTCGCCAAAAATTCGCCGCCGGCAAAATGTCGCAGACGCCCATTAAAGTCTATGGGAGTCAAAAAAAATTTGTTGCGCGGTGAAATTATTTTGTTGCGTGTCTTTTTTTTTTTGACGCACGTCTCCATACAAGTCTATGGGAGCCCATCCCTAGTCATACTCTCACACTTTTTAAAGGCTTCTATTTCTAGCCTTGGAGCTTTTTTTTCAAATTCATAACGTCTACAATGAAGAGAATATCCTCATATTTAATTCAGATTTATTACACAATAGCTAGACACCTTGTGTTGCGAAGCAAACATAGCCTTGTGTTCCATGTTTTATTAGCATCTAAAGATGTTTTATTGAAAGCTCAGCCAGGATTATTAGCAGAATAAACAAACCGCACATAGATACAATACAACTGTCTCACACTAGGGTCTTATGACTTATCCAATCTTAGCAAAGTCTCCACTTTTGTATTAATGAATAATGCCTCAAGTACCTTAGTATTATCCGTCAAGAGTTGGCCCTTGAGTGTGAGAGGGCAGATCTGAAATGTGCACTGATTGTAGAGTAGCTTCATAAAGAATATTACAAGCAATATTGTTAAACAGCCTTCCTTTTCTATCTTTAGTTTTCATTTCCAGGTAACATATAGCCAATTAACATAACTGACAGCTGTAATAGAATTCTGATGGAGCCAAAACTAATCAAGCCAATTTGGCTTTAACTATCATCTGTATGCTGATGATACCCACATATATTTATCCACCCCTTCATTAACAGCTGAAACAGAGGCTCAAATCTCTAACTGCCTCCTAGCTAACTCAAATTGGATGAACCAGCGCCACCTCAACCTAACAAACACGGAACTAATCATCTTTCCACCTAAGCCTGGGGCTACTCCCCTATTAACCATCTCTATTGATGGCATGCTCATTAATCCTGTCATCTCAGCTCGCTGTCTGGGGGTAATCTTTGACTCCTCTCTCTCCTTCTCTGATCATATTAACACCACTGTCAAAACCTGTCACTTTTTCTTACGCAATATTGCCAAAATCCGTCCCTTCCTTTCATCTGATACGTCCAAGACGCTCATGCATGCTCTCATCATATCCCGACTAGATTATTGTAACCTTCTAGTAACTGGCCTCCCTAACTCCCATCTCTCCCCCTACAGTCTGTATTAAACACTGCTGCCAAAATTATCCTCCTCTCCTCATCCAAAAGGGTACAGGCCCCTCCGCTACTGAAGTCCTTATCATGTCTTCCTATAAAACAAAGAATAACTTATAAACTCCTCCTCATAACCCCAAAGCCCTTCGTTCCTCTGCACCTAACTACATCTCGTCTCTTGTTTCTCTATATGTTCCTGGCCAAATCCTCCGCTCCTCTCGGAGCAACCGCTTGGTTGTACCCCCCACTACTACTGCTGTTTTCCTTATTACACCTTTCTCTCTTGCTGCTCCTTGTATTTGGAATAAGTCCAGAGGCACTCGCACACCCTGGCCTTCACCAAAAACAATCCCCTGGTGCACAGGCAAAATGGAGGAAACGGCAACCTCACCATCTAGTAGCAGCAAAAATTCACAGACACACAGGTAATGCAAGCAGGTTATACCATGTTGCAATAAATCTTAAGCAAGGTATAACCTGCTTGCATTACCTGTGTGCCGGTGAATTTTTCCTTATATTTGGAATGTCATTCCTGAAACTCTCCAGAGAGAATCCTCCTTCAATGTTTTTAAAACGAAACTCAAAGACTACCTCTGGGAGCACCTGGATAACACCTGAACTGGGAACTGGCACTTATTTGACAGTGTAACAAACTGTAATCTACAGCACTTTAATACCACTCCGAATTGTGTCTGTATGTTACCCTCCCATTTAGACTGTAAGCCCTACGGGGTAGGGTCCTCCAGCCTTTTGTCTCCCTGACACTGAGCACTTAATGTGTATTGTAATTATATTTTATATTTATGTGAATTGTATTTTTAATAATGCACGTATTGTTACTTTTTATTTCAATGACCCCTTGTTTGTTACTTCTAATTAATTGTTTTGCTGTACAGTGCTTTGCCTTTAAGGAGCACTATACAAATAAATATATACCTACATACAAGCCAATGAAAGATTAATCCTACAGGAGCTAAATGCAGTCTAAATGCATGTTGCATGAATGCAATTGTAATTCAAAATAATTGTAATCAGAGCATTCAAAGGATTCACAAAGAATTCACAGAGGAACATGAAGTATGATCTCTAACAGAATACCAGTTTCCATCCAGTATACCAGTTTCCATCCACACTCCAAAACAACTCCAATACCGGAAAGTTAATTATAAGCCAATACATATACATTGGCATTCTATACCCCAATATCTACAACTATATTCGGATTGAGTAGTAACATTGGTGCCTCATGTTTTATCACAATATCATATTCTTCAGGCTGTAAATTTTTATTTTAAAAAAAAAATCATTCCTACTGATTATTTTTCTTTGTCAGAGAAGAATGTCCATTTATCACCATATACTGTAATAAAGAACCGTATATTTTGTTAATTGGCTTAGAAACAACCTTTACTAACTACTTTGATTACATTTTCTTACAATTATTTATTTATATTTATATTATAGCAGACGTTAAAACTTTAAAAGTCACCTTTTAGTCAATTAATATAACAATTATTAATTGGTCTTCATTTATATACACAGGTATCTGTTATCCGGAAACCCGTTATCCAGAAAGTTCCGAATTACGGAAAGGCCATCTCCCATGGACTGTATTTTATCCAAATATTCCAAATCTTTAAAAATGATTTCCTTTTTTTCTGTAATAATAAAACAGTAGCTTGTACATGATCCAAAGAAGATATAATGAAACCTTATTGGAAGCAAAAACAGCCTATTGGGTTTATTTAATAGCTATAAACTCTGTGGGCACAGACCTCGTTCCAGCTAAATATATATCATACTCCTTGTAAAGCACTGAGTACATTTGTGGAATGAATACAGTACAATACAAAATATGTCTCTGTTCTCTTTTGAGCCAGAATATCAGTATTATCCCCACCTTTTATTTAGATCATCTTCTGCCTGGTCTTTCTTAGCCATTAACCGATTGTTGTTGACTTCAAACACTGTTTCAATCTGTTCTGGCCAATAAAAAACCTGCGTTGTTTCGTTTCAGGTCATCATCTGCAAAAGGTTGAATCAAGTAATAATGTTGTCAGCTCATTGTATTAGTCATTATCTACTGTTTTATAGGTTATGGTTAATATCTGTGCTTGGAACATCACTTACACTGGAGGGTAGCATAGTCCAGCAGGAAAGCTAATCTACTGGCAGCTTCTGAGATCTCATCTTTCAGGTTATAATTGTAACATCCCTTGACTTTCTGAGAAAGTCTATTAAAGCTACCAGTTCTTCTGTGGCAGAGGGCACTTCGTTCACATTTTCTGCAATAAGGCTGTATTTGAAACAGATGCTAAGACAAAAGTGTCAGAGAAATGTGTTAAAAAATTAAAACTAAAGAACATTTATTTAAATTAAATATGTTTCAGTCAATCTGTCAGCAGCAGTTAGTGAACTACCACAATATGTATCATATTCCGGTTCAGGGACAAGCAGGCAAGTTTTAGCAGCACAAAAAAGGGGGGGTTGTGGGTGCACTCCTAAGGCCATATAAAAACATATTTAAGTACAATAAACCCCTGTCTAAATAATTCAATGAATATGCAAGTGCATGTATTTAAAAAAGAAAAACAGGGTTTTTTGTCCTTTTTTATCTCCTTCTACATCTATACCCACACCTGTACTTATACTCACACACATACACAAGTGTGCACTTATATATACAACTTTACTTTGCCTTTATTATAGTCTCTTCACAATCAATTTTTTTTTTAAAAAATGGGCGTTGGTCTGGGCAGTCTCCCCTTCAAAAGCCGCATATGCATGTGGCGGGGGAGGATCTAGTCCACAGATTGAAACCAAGGTTTTATATTTTGATCACGGGTAAACAAGTTAGGGACCGCCGTATGGGGTTTACCTTGACGTGGTATGGTGGCTTACCAATTTTATGATCATAACTTTGTAACAAAAAACCCTGTTTTTCTTTTTTTAGACAGGGGATTATTGTATTTAAATATGTTTTTATATGGCCTTAGGAGTGCACCCACAACGCACCTTTTTTGTACCTAAGTTTTAGCAGCAACCATGCAGTTACCACTGATCACCAGAACCGGCAGTAGATACTCACCCAAGGCTTTGACTAGATCTCCTGGATCGTATCACAGAGATGGACTAATTAGTAACTGATTCATAAGAACTAATCCCATTCAGCACGCAAGAACCTCATCTGCACAGGGTCGGACTGGGGGGCCCAGGGCCCACCGGGACTGCTGGTCCAGGGCCCCCGGCCCCCCTACTGCGCCGCTCGATGCCACCATGTGCGAGCGGCGCTTCTCGGTGCGCAAGCAGCGATGCGATGCGCATCGCTGGAAACGTTTTCAAAATTTTTATACTATTAGAGGGGGCCCACGAGGGTCGGGGCCCACCGGGTTTTTTCCCGGTGTCCCGCCGGGCCAGTCCGACACTACATCTGCATGCAATGGAATAGAGGCAACTGTGCCAGCATTTCAAAATGGCATTACATCTCTTCGATTAAAATCTTTCCAACAAAATATTTTAATGGAAGGGATGTTTTTTCTATGCACTCCAGCACCTACCCCTATCCAAAATGAATAACCAAAACAGGCACAAATTGTGCTCCTCTTTTAAATCCCATGGAAAAGGCATGAATAATTATCATGTGGACATAGAACACAAGTAAAGGGTCTCTTGTTCCCATAGTGCTACGTACAGCAACTTGTGCTACAGACAAATTAAACAGGTACAAAGACTTGAGTGCTCTAGGTGGATATAATATTGCTTCTCAATGGTGTTTATATATACCCCCCGTTTTTCCACATCCAACTGCACCAACCTTTTTAACCCTGTGAGCCACATTCAAATGTAAACAAAGTTGGAGAGCAACACAAGCATGCCAAAATGGAATGCCAAATATGAGCTGTAATTGGTTATCGGTAGTGCCTATGTGGACTTGCAGCCTACCAGAGGCTCTATTTGGCAGTACAAATGTTTTTTCTGCAACTTAAACTTGCCTTTAAAAACTCAAAAATAAGCACCTGCTTTGAGGTCACTGGGAGATACATCCAAGGGTGGGAGAGCAACGTCTTGCTCACAAGCCACTGGTTGGGGATTGCTAGCTTAATACATGTAATATGCTATATTTTGCTTCGGTTTATTATAAGACATTCATGGAAAACCAGTAAGATAATGACCCTCAATTAGTTTTAGAAGGAATGATAGGGCACATACTGATTAGATCCCAGCTACAGATATCAATGGCACCATGTAGCTGAGCAGCACAGGTCACACTTGCAATTTAATTCAATCAAGAGTCACCAATAGATTGTATATAATTACATTATAATAAAACGTGTAAAACTGTCACATGAAAGATAATCGTGAAAGAAAATGAATAAACGTTTGTCTGCATTGTATGCATTAGCAGCACACACAGGACAAATTGTAATGTAATTGAAATGTGCTGCATAATAATGGTTTGGTCAAACCAAGAAAACTAAACAGCAGCAGCACTTAAAGGGCATGTAAAGTCTAAAATAGAATAAGGCTAGAAATGCTGTATTTTGTATACTAAATCTAAACATGAACTTACTGCACCACAAGCCTAATCAAACAAATCATTTATGCTTTCAAAGTTGGCTACAGGGGGTCACCATCTTGTGACTTTGTTAAACATCTTTGCGAGACTAAGACTGTGCACATGCTCAGTGTGGTCTGGGCTGCTTAGGGATCATCATAAACAAAGCTGCTTGAGTTCTGCATGGCTGGGAAGTAAGGCGGGGGCTCCCCCTGCTGTTCATAAGTATGATTGTTTCCCTGCAGAGCAGTTAGGGACCATCTGACAATTCCTATCCACAGCAGTAAATGAAGGGAGAATTTCATTGCATACAGTCAGGCTTCTTATAAAAACGGTACACATTTTTTAATTAAAGTATATTGTCGATAGGTTTCTTTTTCATTAAAGAACGTAAAAAGGGGATTTTATTTTTTTTCCTTTACATGCCCTTAAAGATGCATTTGCAATGGGAAGTGTGTTAAACAAAACATTGACTGGAATGCATTATTGGCGCAGAATGGATGAATATACTAAGAATTTGCAAAATAATAAAAATTGCCTTCCATGGACACTGAATTGGACTGCAGTCTGCTTGCGTAGAAGGATTAATACATACCCACTACCGTTGTCCTATTGTGTTGATTGTGTGATTTGTTACCTAAGCTAACAGGTGGAGTCCAGAGGTTGTGCCTAACATGAAAGCAGCGCCCCCTCCGCAAAAAACTTTGGTGGGGTGCCAGTTCTACTACACAACCTGATCTCACCTTGCCCCGGGTTACACCACTAGTGAGCAACACAGGTTAGGACAAGCCTCCCAAAGCAAGGAGTCCCATCTGCTTAACAGCACAGTACATAACAAGTAGTGTATGGAACTGGGTCCAAGATACGGAATTTTCAGAAGTGGAGGAGTATCCTTCCTCATTTTGCCCAACCCTAACCCACAATGGTTGGGCAAATTCCAAACCGAACCCACCCAATCTGTGATCAACTCACAGGTCACCACCAGTGTCAGGTCAACCCACACATCACTAATAATAAGTTGCTAGAATATTGGGCTGTAGTCCCCTGATCTTTTCCCAAAGGTCATTGCAATAAATCCATAGCGTTATTATCACCAATGTATCTTCCCCATCACAAAGGAAAACTTCACGATGAACAAAAGATAACAGCCACAAACTGATACAAATATGTGGACAAGATATTCTGTTCAACTTAACACGACTCCTTAGCTGTAGTTAAATCTGACTTAAATTACAACTACTCAGGGTAAGAATAGAATTACCATTGCCACTTACAACATATAGTAGCACTCCATGTTCCCAATTTTAAATCTGAAAAATCCCACCCCTTTGCATTTTTAAAGAAAAAATTTTACCTGATTTTGCCTGTAATGTATATGGTTTAGAGAAGACGAGCAATAGCTCTGGAAAGATGAATAATTTAATTCAGTTTAAGTAAGTGCCTAGTACATAATGTAGGGCATCTATGCTTTCTCCCAGTTATGAAATTGAAGGTCAGAATATATGGACAATGGCACGTCCAACGTATAACAGATGTTTTGACAACTTTTTTAAATACATGTCAAAAGCCAAATAATTAATTACCCCATGGCAAGTCCAATAGAGTAAAATGGCTATTGCTTGAAAACACAGAAAACTTTTTAGCCAATTGTCACCCAAAAAGTTCTAGTTTTTATTCTAGCCACTTTATTCCAGCCACCCGCTCATGCCCCATTACAACAGATAAACTGCACATTCGACAAAAAACTTTCTAATTACCCCAGTGTAGATTTCCATTAGCTTACAGATCATGCTTTTGAAGTTTCATTTACCTTTTGTTTTAGAACTGGTTTTCATTCACTACAAACTGAATAAGCTGATCCTTTAATTTTTGGGTTCTAGCACAAAGATCTTCATTCAGTCTCAGGGCACCCAGGCAGAACTGAGCAAATGGAACTGTAATATGCATGGAGGCAATTTCTCCCTGTAGCTGCGAAATGCTATTGATTTTCTGTGTTAAAGAAATTAATGTCAGTTTAAGGTGGTAATGACATTTTGTCTCTGAAAAATGTTAGATATGTTAATACAGAATGAACCTAAACGTGAGCAAGAACATTGAGTTGCCAGAATACAGAAATGGGAGATTTTCTCTGAAAAGCAGAGAAGATATTTTATATATTTAGAGGCACCTTTATCAAGGTTCGAATTTCAAGTTTTTTTAAACTCCCAAAAATTCGGAATTTGACCAATCAAAGTTTATTATTAAAATCCAATTTTTTCAACTCGGTGGAATTAAAAAAACACGAAAACTTGAATCAAATTTGATTCGAATTATAAAAACTCGAATCGTATTTTTCAGAGAATGTCAGGAAGGCTGTAAACATCACCAAATTGATCCCTGGACCTCTCCCATTGACTTATACAGTAATTCTGCAGGTTTTAGGTGGTGGATAGTCAAATTAAAGTTCTTGAAGGGCCAGAGTATAATAAAACTTGAAATTCTAATTCAAAATAAAACTCGAATCGAGTTTGTATAATTCACAATTCGCATTTGAGAGTTTTGACCAAAAAAAAATTTGAAAATTCAAATTAGAATTTTCACTTCGACCCTTAATAAATCTGCTCGTTAGTGTTTAGGGCTACATATTTTGTAGTTTTACTGAACTCAGAACTGTTTGAAGGAGTGGTTTGCTTTTAAGTTAACTTTAGTATGTTATAGAATGGCTAATTATAAGCAACTTCTCAATTAGCCTTAATTTTTTTAATTTTTTATACAGTAGTTCTATAATTATTTGCGTTTGTCTTCTGACTCTATCCAGCTTTCAAATGGGGGTCACTAACCCCATCTAAAAAAAATAAATTCTCTTTTAGGGTGGTGACACACGCTAAGATTCCAGGGAGATTAGTCGCCCAGTGACTAATTGCCTCTTCTTCAGGTGACTAATCTCCCCTAAAATGCCTTCCCACAGGCTAGAATGTAAAGCTATGGTGGGATGGCTCTCAGAGCGCTTCGTTTTCCAAAGTCGTCCAAAGTTTCCTTTGTGAGGCGACTTCGAAAAACGAATCGCTCCGAGTGCCATCCTGCTGGCAATTTACACTCTAGCCGGCGGGAAGGCATTTAGGGGAGATTAGTCGCCCGACGAAGAGGTGATTTGTCGCTGGTCGACTAATCTCCATCGAATCTTAGCATGCGTCACCACCCTAAGTCTCCAAATTTATTGTTACTTTTTATTACTTGTCTTTATATTTAGGCAATCCTATTCCTATTCCAGTCTCTTATTTTAATCAATACTAGGGTCTAAATTACTCTAGAAACCAGAAATTGCAAATTGAGTGCTGCTGAATAAAAGGCTAAATAACTCAAAAACGACACATAATAAAAAATGAAAACCAATTGCAAATTCTCTCAGAATATCACTTTCTACATCTTACTTAGGGGCAAATTTACTTAAGGTCGAATATCGAGGGTTAATTAACCCTCGATATTCGACTGTCGAAGTTAAATCCTTCGACTTCGAATATCGAAGTCAAAGGATTTAGCGCTATCCGTTCGATTCGAAGGATTTTAATCCATCGATTGAACGATTTTTGTTCGACCAAAAAAAGCTAGCAAAGCCTATGGGGACCTTCCCCATAGGCTAACATTGACTTTGGTAGCTTTTAGGTGGCGAACTAGGGAGTTGAAGTTTTTTCTTAAAGAGACAGTACTTCGACTATCGAATGGTCGAATAGTCGAACGATTTTTAGTTTGAATCTTTCGATTCGAAGTCGTAGTCGAAGTAGCCAATTCGATGGTCGAAGTAGCCAAAAAAACCATTCAAAATTCTAAGGTTTTTTTTTCCTCTATTCCTTCAGTAAATGGGCCCCCAAAAGTTAGGTTAAAGGTGAATAACCCCTTTAAGACAGAGGCATACCAGATCATTAGGCTGTGGCTGCAGTTGCAGAACATTTCTTAACCTAAAAATATTCAGTCAAAATGGCCCATACAGCTGCACATTTTGTCCACTATCCATGAGAAACATTTGTAAAGAATAACAGGGATAATTGACTACATGGGTATACAGTACTATGGGGCCAACCCTATCCTTAACCCATGACAGGCAGTAAGGACAGGACCCTGTTGCAGCGTTGTCCTCTGCAGCTCCATAACTTGCATGTCTGAATGATGGGGACAGGTGGGGAGAGTGTATCAGTTGGAGGTAGACACAGGTCTCCATTACTCAAAATAGATACCTTCAGCATTGCCACAACACCAGAAAGCAATGGTCAAAGTGCAAAAAAATGCACTCTGCCCGCTGCCACCTGTTTAGTCAATAACCCCTAACATCTCTTTGCATTTTCTTCACAGTTATTATTGGGCCATAGCATGAGAGCATGGTTCAACCAGATCCAATATTACACTGAGAAATGCATGAAATGAGGTTGGTATGTGGCCAGATTGTAGTCCAGCTACATTTTTTCAAGGGGATGACAACGCCCTATGAAGAAAGCATCAGCTGGCCACTTCCATGCTCTATTTAACCGCTGAGGAAACGTTATCAAAGCTGATCTATTAACCCAGTCACACAAGTGTCAGCATTGATGAATCTGTCTATAGGAAATGTCCCAGTGACATCAGTTTCCCTTACCAGCCAATAGGTAAGAGAACAGAAAATCAATAATTCAAATCCCATTAAAGGCTAATAAGTGACAGGGAATGGTGCTGCTGCTGCCGTAGGCAAATATACTGTATCAGATGAAACAATACCCTCTGATTTTCTTTGAAATAGCGATTATTAGAATTACCTGGCTGCCCTTTTTTTCTATTGCATGAATGAAAGGAAAAAAGAGTGCCCTGTGTTGCCCACATATTTACAACATTTAAATGCTAAAGACCCAGGTTCAATTTCCAAAGATCTTAATTACTAGGGATTCACTGAATCCACTATTTTGGATTCGGCCAAACCCCTGAATCCTTCGCAAAAGATTCGGCCGAATACCGAACCAAATCCTAATTTGCATATGCAAGTTAGAGGTGGGACGGGGAAAACATTTTTATCTTCCTTGTTTTGTGACAAAAAGTCATGTGATTATCTTTCCTACCCCTAATTTCCATATGCAAATTCGGATTCGGTTCGGCCGGGCCAGAAGGATTCGGCCGGATCCAAATCCTGCTGAAAAAGGCCGAATCCTGGCTGAATCCCGAACTGAATCCTGGAAAGACTAAGACTAAGGACAAGAGAGTGTCACTTTAATGCATATATACAGTATATAACTAAATTATATATGCAGTAGCACTCTCTCGATTCAGCCATTACCTTTGTAAATGCATGGAGAATGTGTTCCTCTTTCAGAATTGCTTTGATATCCTGTTAGGCTTTCTGGTTTAGAAGGTCGCTATATTTCTTATAAGCATTTAAATACCTGGTATAAGAGGAAAGCATCCAGATTTTAAGACTCTCTTATTTAATTCACAGTGAAAACCCCCATGAACCTTTAGCATAAACCTTTGACACCTTAAACAAAATGAGCATTATACCGTACAGGTATGGGATCCGTTATCTGGAAACCCGTTATCCAGAAACTCCGAATTATGGGAAGGCCATCTCCCACAGACTCCATTTTAATCAAATAATTAACATAACAAGCCTATTGGGTTTATTTAATGTTTACATTATTTTTTAGTAAACTGAAGGCATGGCGATTCCTTGTACTGAAAACCCCATGCCCTGAGCATTCTAGATAACGGGTCCTTTGCTTGCAGGGCCGCCATCAGAAATCACAGGGCCCCATACGACAAAATTTCCTGGGCCCCCTGGGCTACGCCCACCGCAAGCCCCACCTACAGGTCCGCCCTCCCCACCACACAGTAAAAAAAAAAAATATTGGTGTCTATGGTTCCCACATGTTAAAAGAAAATAAAAAGATATTGGTGGTCAGGGCCCCCCATAAAAAAACATTTGTGGCCAGGGCCCCCCCCCCCATAAAAAATATTGGTGGGTAGGACTCCACATGAGAAAAAAAAATTGGTGGCCAAAATTGGTGGCCAGGCCCCCCCCCCACATTATAAGAAAATTGGTGGCCAGGGCCCCTTAAACGTCCATGCCTTCCCGAAGTCAGCAGCTCTCAGAAAGATGGGGGGTCCATCTAATCAAGTAAGTGTGGCGTGGCTGGGCCCCCCTTACCCTCGGGGCCCCCTACAACTCTCCCCCCTGTCCCCCCCTGATGTCTGCCCTGTTTGCTTGTATAGGATTCTGTGGCCCAACGATGTTCATGTTAAAGACCTCCATGGTTTTATTGGTGCAGTCTGAAACCAATGATTCATCTTGCGTGACTGAGCTGAGCGCGAGGTTTTCCATTTGAAGATCAGGGAAGAGATCAACCTTGACCTGCAAAGATCAAAGCTTATTCGGTAAATTACAACTGTCCTCCCAAGAGCTATAGATTCACATCCAGCAACCTCAAGATGTTTTTCCTACTCTCGACTATGCAAACATAAAGTGAACACTTGTAAATGAAGATATTGGAAAAACACTAGAAGGGAACATATCATTTCATGCCTGCATAATCTAGCAAGTTCCAATAAAAAGCAACTCACAGTGGAGAAGAGAGAAGGATATAATTTTTATCCTTATGCAGTGCAATTCAGTCTAGTTATAGCAACACATAACATTTGTTGGTTGGTTTCCAGCTGGGCTGAGATCTCTGTGCAAAGTGACAGGTTCTACCATTTCCATCTCAACAATTGTATTCTGCACAGACCTTGCTTTATGAATGGGATCATTTCCCAAACTGCTGCTGCCACAATGTAAGATATATTTGTCTAGAATGTAGGATGTCTAGTGAGGGCATATTCCAACAACACCAACCACAGTATTAGAGATCTCAGGGTCACTAATGGGAACTTTAAATCAGAGAGGGACAGACAAGGTGAATATAAAGTCTGACACCTGGCTTTAGGGTTATAGCTCCATGTGCAATAATGATCTCTAACCTCCAGGCTAAAAATATCCCATGGGTCCCCCTCCCAAGAAAACCATATTTTAGCATGCTATAGACAATTCAAAGCATCAAATGGCCACTTCACATATCCCTAGTGAATACTCATAGTGCACAAGTGCTTGCATCAAGGATGAGGTATTTGATGTTGGATCTCATGCTGGAGATTCTGGTTCGACCTTGGATAAGTTACTTAATCTCCCACAGGAGAAAAGCTCGATATTAATTATTCCCTTTCCCATATAACAGTGATCCCCAACCAGTAGCTCGTGAGCAACATGTTGCTCTCCAACCCCTTGGATGTTGCTCCCAGTGGCCTCAAAGCAGGGGCTTATTTTTGAATTCTAGGCTTGGAGGCAAGATTTGGTTGCATAAAAACCAAGTGCACTGCCAAACAGAGTCTCAGTGTAGGTTGACAATCCACATAGGGGCTACTAAATGGCCAATCACATCCCTTATTTGGCACCCCAGTAACATTTTTCATGCTAGTGTTGCTCCTCAACTCATTTTACTTCTGAATGTTGCTCAAGGGTTCTAAAGGTTGGGGATCCCTGCCATATAATAATACATACATATGTATATACGTATATATACCACATGAGAGTGATCCGCACTCACAGGTCTTAAAGATAATAAACAATACTTTATTCAAAAAACTAGTCTCCAGTTTTTTGAATAAAGTATTGTTTATTATATTTAAGACCTGTGAGTGCAGATCCTTCTCCTATGGTATGGATTACAGCTTTTCCATTTTGTACCCAGGCATGAGAACTATTTGTTGAGAGTGCCGGCACCTCTATGGACTATATATATATAAATATATATGTGTGTATATATAAAATTATAATAAATGTAGAATTTATGGGAATTAATAAATGAGGTTTATTTAAGGGTCATTTCATTGACATTTCAGTCCCTTAGGAGAATCCTACCTTGTCCAGGGGGACCAAAGCTTCAAAATATACCTTTTTTTTTTTTAAAAAAAAATGTCACCATTTATTAAGTCCTATGGGTGAGCCCTCCATTTATTATTTATAATATGTTGCATTAATATTGTATAGAAGCATATATATATATAGAGTTAGAATTGACCTTTGTAAAAGTGAAGCTCATCAGCCTATGACAGGTAGAACTTACAACATTCCCAGTGTATACAGTGAGTGGTGCCTAGAGATTCTTACCCAAAACACATCACCGCTATGTCGCTAAAAAAAATGGCTGGGAAATTGTACATTTGGGTTCATTTGGTGATGGAGTGTATGTGTATCTGAGGAAGTGAGAGAAGCAGAAGCTCTTCCTAATTTTCTCTCTGAGCTGCTCATTTGGGATGTCAGCCTACCAAATGTAACAATCCATTTATTCAACCTTTTGACCAGCAGGTTGATTGGTTGGTTAACCATAAGGTTGGCCTTGGTACGGCTTCCTTAAAAGGGGTTGTTCAGCTCTGAGTTAACTTTTAGTATGATGTAGATCAGGGGTCCCCAACCTTCTTTACCCATGAGCCACATTCAAATGGAGAGCAACATAAGAATGCAAATATGGGCCGTAATTAGCTCTTAGTAGCCCTTATGTGGACTGACAGCATATAGGAGGCTCTGTTTGCCAGTTCATCTGTTTTTTATGCAACTAAAGCTTGCCTCTAAGCCAACAATTCAAAAATAAGGACCTGCTATGAGGCGACTGGGAGCAACATCCAAGAGCAGGGGTGTAACTATAGAGGAAGCAGACCCTGCGGCTGCTGGGGGCCCAGGAGGTATAGGGGCCCCATGAGGCCCTAATTCATATACAATTTCAATAAGTATTGGTAAAACAGGTCAACCTCTAGACATTTTGGGGGGCCTGAAAAATTTTTTGCTGTGGGGCCCAGTAATATCTAGTTATACCACTGTCCAAGAGTCAACATGTTGCTCATGAGCCATTGGTTGAGGATCACTGATGTAGAGAGGGATATTCTAAGACAATGTGCAATTGGTTTTCATATTTTATTATTTGTGGTGATTTTTAAGTTATTTAGCTTTTTATTCAGCAGCTCACCAGTTTGAAATGTCACCTATCAGGCTGCTAGTGTCCAAATTCCCCTAGCAACCATGCACTGATTTGAATAAGAGACTGGAATATGAATAGGGGAGGCCCTGAATATAAAGATGAATAAGTAGCAATAAATACAAGAGGGTTATTTATGAACGGTTGAGTCGTGTTTTCCAGAGAAATTCGAGTTTTTTTCTAGATTTATTATGGTTGAACCTGCTTAAAGCCCAAATCCAAAAACACTCCAGCTAAAACCTGTCGAAGTCATGTAGAAGTCAATGGCAGAGGTCGCTTTAACCATTTGAAGATGTTTTCTGTGTTGTTACAGTGGTTTGCGCTCAAAAACTCGATACATTTGAGTTTGAGTTTGAGTTTTTTCCCCCATTGAATTCAATCAAGTTTTTTTACGTTTGGGCTTTTTCATTAACAAGCAAACATTCAAGTTGTGAGTTTATTCAAGGTATAAAAACCTCACAAACCTCACAAACTCGACCTTGTGTAGCCTTATAGAGCATTTGTAGATTTGGTCAGTGATCCCCATTTGAAAGGTGGAAACAGGCAGAAGAAGAAGGGAAATAATTCCATAAAAAAAATGAACTGACCAACCAGGGGCGTAACTATAGAGGAAGCAGACCCTGCGACTGCAGGGGGGCCCAGGAGGTATAGGGGCCCCATGAGGCCCTAATTCATATACAATTTCAATAAATATTGGTAAAACAGGTCAACCTCTAGACATTTGGGCCTGAAAAATAATTTGCTGTGGGGCCCAGTAATATCTAGTTACGCCACTGTGACCAACTGAAAAGTTGTTTAGAATTAGCCATTTTATAACATACTAAAAGTTAACTTAAAGGTGAACTACCCCTTAAATTCTATTTCCAGGTTGTGTTGTGAGGTTGTGGCACTACTGACATATTGACAAATGAAAGATGTGTGCCATAACACACACAATAGATAACACACACAATAGATAACACACACAATAGATAACACACACAATAGTGCTACTCCATAACCTACAGGGTAATACGCCAATTGGTCTAATCAGCATTCTCACAAACATTAGGCCGATTAAACTAAGTACAAACAGACCATGCCTTTGTGTGTCATTTGATAGGGCACACGTTACTGCTCCTTTCTATAAAGTGATTCGCAGATATAAAGCCACTTGGCACCCGTGAACTCACATAAACTGCTCCATAAAATTACTTTTACCGACCAGTGAGCAATTTAACAGCTCTGAATCATACTGTGACGTCCAACAGCTATAGCATGGCATGCTTCCAAAAGGTACCAATATAACAATTATATTTACCTGTAAATGCTGCTCAAACTGTCAGCAGTTCTGAATGAATATGCCAAGTTCAAACAGAGATAGTCTGACCTCTATACACTCTGCTACATATTTTTTATTTAGTTTTCCCATAAAGGGAAACTAGATAAAACATGACGTAGACAATCTGCAATTTCCGGTTTTGAAATAATTTCCAATTTAATTCAGCTGCAAGATTGATCGTTTTAAAAATTGAAATGGAAAATAAATCGTGGAGGGCATGACATAAGAGTAACAATAAAAGTGAAGCCATGCAGCCAGTTTGTTCTTGGTTGCTGGGAGCAGTGACTGGGCATCAGATAGCATTTCAGTAGCAGGATAGGGAGGCTTATAAATCATGGACCATACAAAATAAATAATGAGGATCAATTAAAAAGTTACTTAGAATAGGTCCATTTATAACTTACTAAAAGTAAATATAAATGAACTTCCCCTTAAATGAAAATTGAGGAAAGAAATGTGGGTGTGAATACTTTCATGAAATATTTATGGAAACAATATGTGTACCTTCTAACACTCATAACACATTACGTGCCATTTTTAACCATGCATTAACTCTTACATATGCCCAGTTCTGCCTAGATAACTTCCAGTCCTACCCTACACTCAATTAAAGGCTATAGTTAATATAAACTAGGTGCTGTGTAGGCAGCTATTCAAGCTGGAAAAAAGGTTACATAGAAGATAACAGATAAGTTTGGTAAAACACCATTCTATTCTACTAGAGTTGCCACCTTTTCCTGCTGGGAACTCCGGGGCGGGGGGGGCCAATGACATCATGGGGGTAGGATGGTTATGTTGTGGGTGGAGTGGTGACATCATGCTGGTGGGTCAGTGGGCGGAACTATGACGTGGTGTTTGGCGATTGACTGTTCGCCACATCAATCTTAGGGAATCCTGAACGATTTTCCAAACTAGGAAAGTAGCTAGAAACGTTGTACATTATGTTTTGGGCTTCTGTACCAGCCCAATACAACCACAGTCCTTTAGCAGTAAAGATCTGTGTCTCCAAAGATGCCCCAGTAGCTCCCCATCTTCTTTTCTGCTAATTCCCTGCATAGGATCTGGGCTGCTGTCACTTACCGAGCTTAGGGACCCACACTATACAGTACACATAGAATAGAAATGTCACAATATAAGGTTGATTAGTAATTAATACAGATAATTACTACATGGCAACACAGAAACCAGAACAACTAGTATCAGAATTTAATAATCAGTCCTGTAGCATCAGCTTATATGACAGGCCAACCTAATTTTCTGCTGGATAATTAGTGATGACCCCTAAGCTTAGCTTCTCAACAGCTGCTCAGAGCCCACTGAGCATGTGAGTGTCACAGACACTTTCCAAGATGGTGACCCCCTGTGACAAGTTTGAAGTCCTGGATCATTGCTGCTATTGACAAGCTGAAACTTTAGGCTGGTGCAATAAGTTCAGTATATAAAATATTTTAGCCATATTCATTTTTAGGGGTTTGTTCTCCTTTAAGGGTAGCTGCATGGTAAGCAAGATATGCAGCAAAATGCAAAACAAATGAAGTGTGTATTCATTGTAGAGGCAAGCAATGTATTTATTAGTGCCTAGATTCTGCTTACATTTAATGAATATGCTCCCCCGCGTACCTTATACTGGGTTTCCAAATTATAAACCTTTTGAATTTTGTATCTTCCTTTCTCTCCAATCAAGGCATATTTAGTCCGAAATGATAAGGTCACCGTAAATTACTGTGGGGGCTTGTTACATAACAGAGATGATGAGGAGAGGATTCTATCAGCACAAATTAGAATTTCAGTGAGTGCTGGAGGTTGAAACGCACAAAGAAATGAAAAGAAACATAGGTAGTGAAATAAACGATTCATTTCCCAGTGGTACATCCATGGCCATTGTGCTCACAGAGTCTTTCTCTGCATAAAGCAAGCTTCTCCGCTTGTTTGTTCTTAGTTTAAATGGGCACTGTGAGTATCGTGGTTATTCTGCCTCTAATTACCTGGTGCAGAGTGAAAAAGGAAAGCAAGTCTTGAAAAGAATTGATGACCATCCCACGCAGCTGTAGTGACATTAGAGAGGCAACGCAGGCAAAAAAACTCTTGTACTTGGAGTGTGGAATCGTCGTCATATTGGGGAACTAAATGGATCCATTTATCCTTTTGAGACGTGAAGAGTGAGACACGGTGAAGAGTGAAGTCCAGCAATGTGCATGATATACCTACTTGTTTCGTAAAGTGGTTCCTGCTTCCAGGCAATGCCTTTGGAATAAATCTTCAAATTCAGCTGGAAGCAGGCTGAGCAAACAGCCATAAAGCATATCCTTAAAGGAATTGTTCAGTGTAAAAATAAAAACTGGGTAAATAGATAGGTTGTGCAAAATAAAAAATGTTTCTAATATAGTTAGTTAGGCAAAAATGTAATGTATAAAGGCTGGATGTTTATTAGAATAGCCAGAACACTACTTCCTGCTTTGCAGCTCTCTAGGTTTCCACCAATTGGTTTCCAAGCAGTAACCAGTCAGTGACTTAAGGGGAGCCACTTTTGAATCTAACCTGCATGTTGAGGATCAATTGCAAACTCACTGAACAGTTATGTCCCATGTCGCCCCCCTTAAAGTCACTGACTAAGCAGGAAGTAGTGTCCTGTTCTATTATGTTAGACATCCAGTCACTCCAGCCTTTATAAATTACATCTTTGGCTAAATAACTGTAACGATTTCTTGGGCTATCCTGCCAATGAGGAGTTAAGGGTGTCCAGCTAGTGGAGTGAGCATGGGTTACATGTGAACTACAACTCACAGGCTAATTAGTGCAAAAGTAGATGGATTTGACGCCAGGAGGTTCTTGGATAGTAAAATAGGTGAACAGGTTTATTATACCGGAGGCAAAATTAGGTTTACTCACAAGCACTTGCAGGATACAGCAGATGGAATCACAGTGGACAGAGTAATGATCACAGTCAGGCAGATGTAAGTCTTAAAGGTATCAGCAGACAGGTGTACATCAATTCCCATTTAACCGACGTTGCCGGTGAGGGGATCGGGATCGATCAGGTAGGGTACAGGCAGTCCTTTGCTAACCTTGATGCCTATCAACTGAGTTCCCTGCTCTAAAGGCAAACAGGCATTGTGGGAAGCTACTCCCTTCTACAAATCCTTGTTGGAGCGACAACTGCTCTTACTGCTAAACCTCTCTGTCTCACTCTTCTAGAGAGTCTATTACAGGAGCTTACTAGCTATCTGTTCCTCATTAACGGGGTAACCTGGTCCCCGACTTAAGCACCAAAGGTGTCAGATCCCTTTGGGATAAATGGCTTACTGGGCCTATGGTGATCCCAGGCTCAACGGAGATCACCTAGCAGCTTAGCACCAGGAGCCAAAGAGGAAGAGGCCACTCCCTGCACAACACTATATAGCAGTGTGGCAGGAAGTGGTATTACACTCTTTGGCCTATAGTTGAGGTTGTTACACTTGCAAGGGCTTTGCCCAATAACAAAGGATAAGAGAACTACATAAGGAAGGTAGGGGGATTAACTCTATAGGGATAGGATATCCTATAGGTCCCTACATAACTATATTAGA
This sequence comes from Xenopus laevis, assembly GCF_017654675.1. NCBI lineage: Eukaryota > Metazoa > Chordata > Amphibia > Anura > Pipidae > Xenopus > Xenopus laevis. The sequence goes on along the minus strand of NC_054387.1, from coordinate 111,932,667 downwards.
AACATTTTTTATTTTGAACGTTATTATTATTTACCCAGTTTTTATTCTTACACTGAACTGTTCCTTTAACATGAATGAAACACAAGTCATCAAATTTGCAGATGGAACATGTTTACAGGTTTAAATTGTTATCGCTGTTAGCATAAGAAAAAACACTTGGCAGGTAAAGTAGCATTATCTGACATGGCCATTTAACACAACATGACTGCTACATTTACATTAAAATTGTGCTTATTTCCACAGCAGGGCATGATGTCATGATTTTCTTTCAAATGTATAATGAGATTACATGATGTGCCATATACATTGCAGCCAAGAAAAGACAACAATTCTTAGAGGATTGCAACAATCCTGTTCTAACAATGTTATATGCAAGAAAACTGTGGGAAACTGCTTTTAGATCCCCATAAATAAACTTGGTTTAGCTAGTGAGTGTTTGAGAGTTCTGGGCAGTGGCATAACTAGAAGCTACTGGGCCCCACAGCAGATTCATTTTAGGGCCCCCAACATATCCAGAGATTGCCCTGTTTTTTTATTTATTTTTTCAACTGTGTTTTTTATTTAAGTTCACAGAATCAAAAACAAATAAACCGGTACATAACCAGTTTCAGAAAAATACAGTGAAGTCACGCATTATGTATATGGTTATGCATCGACAATATTCAATATTAAACAGAAAAGAACAACTTAAAAAAGAAGAAAGACAATGTAAATTACATGGTACTGAGCGGTGCACCTCGTCTGAGGGTAATAGGCTAGTTTTGCCCTGTTTTACCGATACATGTTGAAATTGCTCATAATTTTTATTATGCCTCCTGGGCCCCCCATGCAAAAATACCGGCCAGGTGGCAACCCTATCTGCACCCTGGATTGATGCATTTTTAGAAGAAGTGATAAAAGTAAATGACTACAATCATTGGGGATGACAATATGGCACCTCCTGTGATTCTACCTTTTCTTGTCCTTTAAATCATGATGAGTCCAGTCTTTGTATAGGTCACATAATGAATCATTTTCATCACTAATATGCATTTAAATGCATTATTGCAGTTGGAAGAGCTAGCAAAGGTACATAACACTTGGGGCATACTAATAGGGAAAGGCTCAGGTTACATAGCAGGTATGCTCTGTAGAATATAATGGTGTTCTACTGGGAACAGATATTCTACTGGGAATATCTGTTATCTGATATTAAAACCTGTGCCATTTTGCCCTACTTAAGTTGCCTCCATTGCTACCCAGCAGCTTGTTTGTATTCACAATAGCAGTGTTTCTGAAGTAGTGCAGGGAAACAGTACATTAGCCTTTTTCCCTTTAAAGGAAAACTATATCCCAAAAATGAATACTTCAAATATCAAAAAATAATATATATATATATATATATATATTTATATATATATATATATATATATATATATATATATATATATATATATATATATATATATATATATATATATATATCAAATTAAGTGGCATATCAAAGAATCTTATCAAACTAGAATATATACTTAAGTAAATATTGTCCATTTACATCTCTTGCCTTGAACCACCATTTCGTGATGGTCTGTGTGCTGCCTCAGTGATCAAATGTAAAAATCAAAGGTTATTTGGACCAGTGCCTAAAGCAAGCGGAGAAAGTGAAAAAACAGGAAAAAAGAAAAAAAAAGTAGTAATATGGTATAGAATTTTTCGTTCTTTTTGAAGCACCCTGTGTCCAAAAAGAACAGGCTCTAGTGTGGGTTTCCCTTTAAATAAGACCTTTTTTAGTATTCCAACGCTTTGTGTAATTAGGTCTGGTGTTTTGGCCAAAGTGCAAAGTGCTCAGATCACTGAGGCAACTTCGGGCGACTATAGAAAACGCATCGCGGCGTGTGCATTAGCGCAGGCGACTTTGCATTGCAGCCTATGGGGAAAAACGCAGAGGCAGTTCGGGGAGATAGTCGCTCAAAAGACGAGGTGATTAGTCGCCAGGCGACAAAATCTCCCTGAATCTCCTCGTGTGGCCTTACCCTTAATGTAACTGAATCAATCTTAGTGGGACTTGGCTTTTACTATTTAGTGCTGTTCTAATATCTACCAGAGAGCTGTTATCTTGTGTTAGGGAGCTGCTATCTGTTTACCTTCCCATTGTTCTGTTAGGCTGCTGGGGGGGGTCGATATCTTGCAGTACAGCAGTAAAGAGTGATTGAAGTTTATCAGAGCACAAGTCACGTAACTGTAGGCAGCTGGGAAATTGACAAAAATTTTACAAAATGTCTAGCCCATGTCAGATTTCAAAATTGAATATAGAAAAATATGTTTGCTCTTTTGAGAAATGTATTTCAGTGCAGAATTCTGTTGGAGCAGCACTAACTGATGTGTTTTGGAAAAAACATATTTTCCCATGACAGTATACCTTTAAGTCTTGCTTATTAGAACACCACAGGATAGCAAATTAAATGAGACTAGAGTAATTACATGCAATCATACATTTATTCTCTATTTCCTTCTTGCTGAAGCACAACATACATTTCCTAGCTGTCACCGCTATAATTTAAAACTAGAGCTAAACATCAAAATGCATGTTATAATTTTTTTTCTGTGTTTATTTGACAAGGCAATAAAGCAAATCAATCTGAGGGTTGCACCTAATGTAAGTTGTCTGCAGGTAGGTAACATATAGCACATTTAGGAGCAGATTTATTGAGTTGTGTTTTCCCGAAAAATTTTAGTTTTTCAAGGGTAGTTTTCAGTCAAAAACTTGAATTTTCAGTCAAACAAGAAAAAAAATTTTGTTTTTTGTTTTTTAAAAAATAAACCTATGTTGTCAGGATTATGAGTTTTGGAAGGTGATACCAGCACATTTAGAGGCCCATATATCAAAGGTCGAGTTTTAAATTCAATTTGAATATACTCACAATTGGACTGAGAGGTTATTTAAGAAAAAATTTGAAGGCTAATATTTGATCAAATGGTTCTGACCCAAAAAATCGAATCGTATTCGATTCGTATGAATCCAATTTTTCTCCCAGAAAAAAACTCGAATGTCAGGAAGGCAATTAACATCTCGAAATGGCTCAACAGACCTCTGCCATTGACTTGTACATGAACTCGCATGTTTTAGGTGGCAAATATTCGAATTAGGACTGTTTCCATGGTCGAGGGGCGATAAATATCACATTCAAATGTACATTAGAATAAGAGGGATTAAAATTCCAATGTGTGAATTTTTAAACTCAAAAATTAGAATTCGAATTGACTATTCGACCCTTGATAAATCTGGCCCTTTATAGATAGCCCAGACTATAGGGCTCATTTATGAACATAGCTTTTAACTTACACAAGTGCAGTTGCTTATAGCAACTAATCAGTTCTAATTGTTTAATGGTTGCTATAGGCAAAAAAATAAAATCCCATTTTCACTTTCTTTTGTGAAAAAGGAACCTATGTCCAATATACTTTAATTAAAAAATGTGTACCGTTTTTATTAGAAACCTGACTGTATGCAGTGAACTTCTCCCTTCATTTACTGCTGTGGATAGGAATTGTCAGATGGTCCCTAACTGCTGAGCAGGGAAACAATCATACTTATGAACAGCAGGGGGAGCCCCCACCTTACTTCCCAGCCATGCAGAACTCAAGCAGCTTTGTTTATGACGATCCCTAAGCAGCCCAGACCACACTGAGCATGTGCACAGTCTTAGTCTTGCAAAGATGTTTAACAAAGTTACAAGATGGTGACCCCCTGTAGCCAACTTTGAAAGCATAAATTATTTGTTTGATTAGGCTTGTGGTGCAGTAAGTTCATGTTTATATTTAGTATACAAAATACAGCATTTCTAGCCTGATTCTATTTTAGACTTTAATAAATCATTTTTGAATAAATGTGTAGCCTTACGATTAGAAGAATGAGGCAAATAATTAAAGAACAATAAAAAGTAATAATGAAGACCAATTGAAAAGTTACTTCGAATTGGCCATTCTATAACATACTGAAAGTTAACTTGAAAGTGAACCACCCCTTTAAGGAGGTGGGCAATTCCCAAACTTGGACAGGCACTCACAGGAGCCCACAAAGACAGTCATAGTAGGTCTGTGATTAAGTGCTGGATGGAGGAAAATGTGTAAGTCTATTGATATCTTACATTGTATAATAAATATACTATATTTCTGTTATGCTTGTCTCTGAGGGATTTTTTAAGTGCCTGCCCAAGTCGGAAACAAACCCAGTTTGACCTGAAGCCCTATCCTAATGCCCTTCATTTGGGGACAGTCACCATGCTGGCAACATACAGTATGCTCAGTTAGAAATTGTCTCGTTTTTATTGCCACCCTAAATTTTATATTTAGCTGTAGAAAATGATGAAGGTTTCTAAATAAACTTTAAAAAACTATGAACAAGATTTATTTTGTGAGAGACACAAGTAATAAAGACATCCGTTTGCCTTTAAAGGGGGTTCAGACTGGGGGGGCCATAGCTGCCACATTAAGGACCAACACACCCCCCTCCAGCCCCCCTGCCCCATCTACAACACTCTTCCTCCCCCCCTGAATGTACCTTATTTTATCTTGTTCGGGCTGCTATCAGGGCTGGGAATGAGTTAAAGGCCATGTAAAGTCTAAAATAGAATAAGGCTAGAAATGCTGTATTTTGTATACTAAATATAAACATGAACTTACTGCCCCACAAGCCTAATCAAACAAATGATTTATGCTTTCAAAGTTGGCCACAGGGGGTTGCCATCTTGTAACTTTGTTAAACATCTTCGCAAGACTAAGACTCTGCACATGCTCAGTGTGATCTGGGCTGCTTAGGGATCGTCATAAATTACCAAAACAGGGAAACAAAGAAAGCTGCTTAAGTTCTGCAAGGCTCCCCCTGCTGTTCATAAGTATGATTGTTTCCCTGCTCAGCAGTTAGGGACTGTCAATTGACAATTCCTATCCACAGCAGTAAATGAAGGGAGAATTTCACTGCATACAGTCAGGTTTCTTATAAAAACAGTATACATTTTTTAATTAAAGTATATTGGTTTCTTTTTAATTAAAGAAAATAAAAATAAAAAATTAAAGTAGGTTTCTTTTTAATTAAAGAAAATAAAAATGGGATTTTATTTTTTTCCCTTTACATGCCCTTTAACTATGTTCAGTTTGTCGCTACACTTCTAACTTGACTCCAGAAAAGATGTTTTATTGATTTGTATTTTAAGAATGATAAATAGACTCTAGAGTATTTAGCACATATGTTGGTTTTCATTTGTGTCTTGAAGACTCAGTATGCAAACAAACAGCAGCACTAATAATTACATATCCTATACACTAACTGAGTTATCAATCAGGATTTTACACATCCTTCTTAATTTGTCAGGGGAATTGCTCATTCCGTGATTGAAAATTCTTAATACACTGTGGCCTAGGAAGATGGAGAGAAGAAGGAATTACTGTAGCTCATGATTGGTGAGTGGTGAGAGAAGAAATTAACACTGTTTATACTTGAAACATAATTGTTTAATTCAAAGGGAAATGCATACTATTTCCAAACAGTGTTTTTTAAATTTATATTCACCGAAGAAGACAAAAAAAATAATAAAAGTGCAAAGCAAACTGGCATTATACATTTGACCCAAATAAGAGTATGACATGTTCAAGCTGAGGAATTTTGAATACTTTAACTGCCTGCAATACAGATTTTACTTAAACACGTTCTGGCAGATATTGTTAAAAGGGACGGTGAATCCCATTACGGCAGGTATGAATGTAACGCAAAAGAATAATGAGAATAGTTATTTTTCAGGTAGGATTCTTATATTTCACCCTGTTAGAGGGAAATAGATAAAATAAACATTTATTTTTCAGGTAATATGGCGTATTAATGAATGAACATATTGTTTGATTGGTCAAAAGAGATACCCAATACTTTATTCCACTCACTTCCTCAAGAAAAATGCAAATACTGATGTGCCCTATGCCACTAGAAAATTAATTGCAAAAACATAAATTCTTACCAATACTTTTCTAAGGCTTGTATAATAATCATATTCAATCTCTTCCTTTATTTTCAGAATTAATATTTCAAGGCTTGTGTTGTTGAAAAGGTAGTTAGGAACACTTGTTAATATTCTGTCCATCTGTTCCATCTTCTGCAGTGCTAGCAACTCATTGTGAATCCCATGGTGTATGCAGAAGAAATACCTCTAAAACATTTCCAAAGTTATTTAGTGTGTAATGATGTTCGCACCTTCTGTATGTGATGTTTATAGAAGCTGGAATCTTTCACGCCTGCTGCACCTTTATACTTTGTTCTCCTGGAGAAGTCTGAATTTCAAGAGAGAAAAACAATGACCAGAAGTTTTCTAAAACTTCATTTAAGGTTGGCCTTAAGGGTTTTTCCAATTTGTGCATCAAAACTGTTAGTGTGTTCATTGAACATAAAAGAGAAATATTCCTAATTTCCTATTGCTGTATTGTAGCATATGTTTGTTCTGCCCAACATTTACTATGAACTAAGTTGATTTGTCTTGAAAGCCTGATTGAATTACAATGGTTATATACATAATACAAAGATGGCCGTGGATCCCTTGGAAGTTCTGGGGCCATAAAAATGTTTTGCATAATGCATATTTGCATTATTATTATGCATTTTGCTCTGCTGAAATGATTTACCAAGGAGAAGCAGGCCAGCATCACTTTCCTGGTTCAGGAAAAGCCTTGCATTTTTCACTACTAATAGAGTTTAGTAGGATACTGCTAGATGGCCTTGACAGCCTTCAGCTTATAAATAAGCTCCTGAATATCTGGACAGTACCACATACTCCAATTAAAGTAAAATGTAGTCTTTATTGGCCTTAATCCTCTTGTCTGTTTTTAATGCGGAGCCAATAAAGGCTACATTTTACTTTAATTGGCGTATCTGCTGCTGTCCAAATATTGGGGAGTGCTTTTGAGGTCTTGGGTTTTGAAAACGACGCAGCCTCTCCAAATATGAATGGTGAGCTGAAAGCAGCAAATCTTTGCATTGCCTTTTGTCTTATAAATTAGCCCTGCAGATGTGTGCATGAGACAAACAGAAGCAAATGATCAGATACCCCATAGGCCACCTTAACTTAAATATTTCTTTTTTTCATCTCTTACCTCAAGATCTTTTTCAGATGGCTTTGCTTCTTTTTTGTTTATTTCCTTCTCATGCTTCAACATTAGTAAAACTTGTTCCTCTGGTGATATAGGTCTGCTTTCTGGATAGACTACGGTACTTTGTTGAGAAGCTGGATCATCCACATTAAGTTGGTCTACAACATTCTGTGTATGCAGAGTTGGCCTACAAATATAGATAGAGCTGCTTTCAAATGTGTAAGATTTTGTAATTTCAACCTTGCCTTATCTTTTTCATGAGCTTTACTATCAGAATTAAGATGGAAAAGAAACTGACTATGTGATATTAGCCTAATGGAATCCACCGAACACAGAATGTAGTTTTTGACCCAAAACCCTACATTCGACCATTTTCAGGCCAACAGCAGCCTAAAGTCAATGGGAGGCTTCATACAGGTGTTTTTCTGCTGGGAGAATTAAGCTATGGAGAATGTGCCTTGCATGGCACTAGCCTAAGTAGTTTTGAAAGTAAGGCAAGTACTTTTTTGCAGGTAATACTACTATAAGATGATGTTATCAGACATAGGAAAATATCCAGTAGCATACAATCAACTGCGAGGCTAAATAAAACATCCTTGCAACTTGGAGTTGCAAACGAGAATCAGTGTAGATAAATAAATGTCTTTGTACATTGCACAAATTGCTTGCAATAAGCAATAGGATGATATGGTCATGAAAAAGGTCATAATAAATATTTCAGTATTTCAATAATTTCAGATATGGAAAATCCTCTTGGTAACAAGAGGACACTTAAGTCCGTGGAATCCCCTAACAAAAGTGAAGTGATTTATTTTGAAATTTTAACACAGGCTAGATGGGTTTGGGAAAAAGCCTACCGTGTATGCATTCATCATTTTTAACAGATGTTGGCTTTATTGATGCAGACATTATTTTTTTTATAAGGTCATCCAGAAAATTTACAGCTATGGATCAAGCCAGTACATCGGAGATCCTTCATATAGTTTTATGTTTTCTGCCCTGTTCAAGAGTCGCTCAGATTTTTTTTGTGTCGAAACATAAATTAAAGTGAGCCAGCCACAAAACACAAGAAAGCCAGTCACAAAATGCTAACACAAACAGAGTATCAGAAAGTAAAGTATGAATGTACAATATAGTTTATGCCATAGACAGAGCAAAGTGTGGATGTTTGCAGTTATACATGAAGGGCCTGCTCTTCTAGTGTTTCAATACTAAGGCATTTTCTACTGTAATAAATGTAATACCACTTGATTTCTCCATAAACAGCTCCTTGGGTGGGACAAGTGAAAGCCCGCCTGTCATAAATGTATCCAAATACAGTTAATCGGTGTATTCCAAGTGCACAATAAGCTGTACTGCCATACGTCTCTGTGTTTTTAAAGATAAAATATATCTGTGGATAAAAACCACTGAACTGAGTATATTTTTCCATGACTTAAAGGCAAACCTTTAAGGGAAAACCCTGAAGGTATGGAGCTGTGTCTTTCTTCTCTACGCCACTATTAATAGTGATACTTTTCATGTACATAAGACAAGCCATTTCTTTTTTGTAAAATATAATTCTAGTGCAGATGACTGTGACAAATGCACATATCTATGTCAATCTCAGTCAATGAGAAAAAGTCAAAATGGTAGATATGTCTCTGTAGATGAAATGGATCTTCAGAGAATTTTATTGAATGACAAGCTTCATTACCTCTCAGAGATATATTTGCTTATCTGAGATCGTTTTGGTTTCCTTTGGACAGATGAAGAGTCCTTTGAAGTTGAATGCATCAGTTAAGGGAAGCAAGTGACAGATTGTTGCTACAATGATTTATACGCTTGAACAAGCAGAAGAAATATCTGTCAATTCAGCTGCTTAAGCAAGAAGAAGGGAATGTACTTAAAGCACAGAATATGTTCTTAGCAGAGCAGGATGAGGAACATATTCTTTCATTTTTAAAGAGTGTATATTGCAAAGTTGCTTAGAATTCTTTTTTCTTTCATTATCAGTGAAGGGCGAATAAATTTGCCAGGCACGAATTTGCAGCGAATTCCCGCGTTTCGCCGCCGGTGAATAAATTTGCGAATCTCTCACAAAAATTTGCCTACTGCAATTTCTGATTTTCATTATTTTTCCGTGAAAAGGTTCGAATTGCTCGATTTTGCGTGAAAACGTCCGAATTTCACGAATGTTTAGTGAAAACATAAGAATTTCACAATTTTTTTGTGAAAACGGCCGAATTTCACGAATTTTTAGCGGTTTCACGAATTTTGCGGGAAATTTGCATATTTTTCGGTGAAACGAAACATTAGGCCAAAATTATTTTTTGGTTTTACATTTCCTTTAAATGGATAAAATTTCTATCATATTATACAACAGACCAAATTTTACCTGCATAAGCTAAATGGTTCCAACACCTCAGCAGCTTTATACAGGTATGGGACCTGTTATACAGAATGCTTGGGTCCTGGGTTTTCCATATAATGGATCTTTCTGTAATTCAGATCTTCATACCTTATGTCTACTAGAAAATCATTTAAACATTAAATTAGCCCAATACGCTTGATTTGCCTCCAATAAGGATTAATTATATCTTAATTTAGCTCAAGAACAAGGTACTGTTTTATTATTACTGAGAAAAAGGAAATCATTTTTAAAAATGGATTATTTAAAAAGTGGATTATTTGGACAAAGTCGTGTCTATGGGAGAAGGCCTTTCCATAATTCAGAGCTTTCTGTATAAGGGGTTTCCAGGTAACGTTTCCCATACCTGTGTTATGATGATGTTTATAAAAGCACTCTGTACAACAGCCAATGTTGGCTTATAGAATCGGAACTTGTTGAGATGCCCTAATGACATGCTTTTTATATCATATATTTGGGAAAGATGTCCAATCAAGCATGACATATCATTAAAGTATTTTTGAGGATTTGCCCACCCTCATTTGCCGACTTGGCTAAAGCCAGTGTTACATTTTCTGATGGTTAATGGAATGAAGCAAGAAAATTATTGGAATGAAGTTATAAAACAAGAACATTATTTTAGGTCTTTCTGCTTTCTCCTTTGTCAATCTCCTGTCTCTGACTTTGATGCTAATAAAGGCCAAAGCAGATCTCCTGCAGTAGTTTGTAAGGGGCTCATTGCATATGACATACAATATGCTTAACATAGCTCAGCTTGTGATTGGTAATTTGTTTAGCCTAATAACTCAGCAATTATAAATAAGTCACATTACATTCAATGCAGCAACCACTAGGTTATTTCATCAACCACTAGCTTTTCTGCATCATACTAGGAGGTTATCCACCAAGATGGTAAGTTTATCATCACAGCAGTCTTTTAAATTGCTTTATGAAATTAAAAAAAAACCTTTCTCACAAGGCAGCTGAGCTGTTATACATTTTAATGGACTGACAGCAGTAATTAGCTTTTCCTGGGATGATGTGAGCTTTGCTATTTTCTACCAGTGGCACCATGGGGCGATGATTAAGGGCTCTTACTCACTGGCGTTCTGACCTGCGCTCCCCTGCGTTCCTTTTTTTGGCGTTCAGCCGCAGGGGAGCGCAGGAATAGACGCATGTCATTATTTCAAATGGGGCTGTACTCACTCAGGCGCGTGTAGGCGCCGAACGCAGGTTGAGACGCAACATGCTGCATTTTTCCTGCGTTCGGCGCCTACACGCGCCTGAGTGAGTACAGCCCCATTTGAAATAATGACATGCGTCTATTCCTGCGCTCCCCTGCGGCTGAACGCCAAAAAACGGAATGCAGGGGAGCGCAGGTCAGAACGCCAGTGAGTAAGAGCCCTTACAGGTGGTCAGTAATTTTTAGTGTTAAAATCAAGCTGATTGCAGTATTAAGAAATGCTGTCCACCCAGTATTTACACATGATGTATTAAATTCAGTGGCACCATTTATCTCCATTATACTGAAAGAGGAACAAATTAAAGTTATTATTTTATTTATTAACATGTATTTTTAGAGCGCCAACATATTGCAGAGCTGAAAGTTGAATTTTACCTTGCTTCTGGACTTCTCTGTATACATTAAGATCTGTTAAGCAATGCCATCTTGGGATATCAGATACTTCAGATATACTGGATTTCATTCTATGTGTGCTGCCTACTTCTGCTTTAATTTTTCGGTTATGACACTCCTTTACCTGTTATGAACATGACATTTCTTTTTCCATGGCATAACAATATCTGGCCAAAAATATTTCTTCTGTTATTTCTTCTTGTCATTTCTGAGTTTCTGGCACATCCCTCACTTGGCTTTTAAATTAATTTTTGACACTATTGTAATTGGTCGAAAATGTCTATTCCACTGCTATTTACTATGTTTAAACATATAACCAGACTTTTAATAATCATAAGTTCACCTGGAATTGTAAATAAAACTTGAACATTTTTTTATCCGCATTAGATAATTATACAGCCTTTCCACTGTAACGCTAGCTCCACAAATGAATATGTTACAGCGAGTATTTCAAGAACATCACCGTACTTTGCATTTACTGTTTGTTACAGAGAAAACGAAATAAACAAACCTCGGGAGATGACATTTTGTATGCAGAATTACAGGAGGCGTGGGTGTCTATGGAATACAATTTCACTTGGGGCAGACTTTCGGCTTTTGTCCAATTATTTCACTTGCAGACGATCAGCAAGAAATGTATTTGAAGAGGAAAACTCCTATAAAAAATGTATATAGTTCTTGCCAGACAATATCGTTTAAATTAACAGCGGATGTCACATTAGGGAACTAAATAACTCTTTCCAGCCTGACCTCTAATGCACTGCAGACTCTTTTCCGACTCAGGCTCCTTGAAGGAACAATGTTGGGTGCATTAATAGGAGTACACAAAGTATGGATTCATGAACACAGACTCTAAACATTAAAGTGCTGCTGCACCTTTGAAAGGTTAATACATTTTTGGCTTATTAAGTGATGATGGGCCATACTCCCTTGAGTTAAATGACATAATAAAGTAAATAATACACTAATAATTAACACTGAACACTAATAAACAGTTAACACTGAAGTAGAATCTACAGCAGAGCTGGGACAAGAGTTATGGGTGGCCAAGTTCTGTCCCTGCCCCCTACCACCACCTTCTGCCTACAATCGTGCCTGCTCAGTTTCTGCCACCAATCCACTCGCTGGCAGCCTCCACCTTGGTTGCCACTGCCTGTCTACTGCCGAAACCCACATTTCCATTTCCTAAATACAGAGGGCTCAACACAGATGGGGCAGATGGGACTGCATAATTTATTTTCCCCTGAATCATGTACCTCAAGCTGAGCCCAATGAACCTGCCTGCCCCTAGTTCTGGCCCTTTACAAGAAGAAGCAATTCTTCCAAAGAAAATGATGCACTATTGTGCATAAGAGTTTCACAGCCAAAAGACGTAATTTACAAGACCCGAGACAGACGTGCAAGGGCACTAAAGGATGCAAGAGCAGGCCCCTCATGCATAGAGAACTTCTGCCCCAGGTCTGGTGGTGCTCAATACCTCATGCTAGACGCCAGAGCACATTGTCAGCAGGTCCTGGCCAGACTAGTCCTTCATAGTAAGGTCCGCTCGCGCACCCTGACCTTCAGGAAGTAGACGCCTGGTGCCCGTGTTGGAGGGATCGGCACCCTCCAAAACAAACAGGTTCCAAATATACACTGGCACTCATGGCTGGTTCAAGCAGGGATAGACCGCTGCGTGTTATTTGCAAATGTGCAACGTTTCGGGGTTATACCACTTTGTCAAGCATACTAGTCCTTCGGCATGCCATAGGAAAGGAATTAAGTACAAGGATCTCCTGCAGCCTCCATTGCCGCTCCATAACTTGTGTCTGAATTGGGGACAAGTTAGGGAACGAGTAGAGGGTGCAAGATGGGGACACCTACACATCTCCTGCCTCCCATCCCTCATAAATACAGGACTGCTGCACATCGGCAGCACTGTATTCATGCGGGTGGCACAGGCCTGTTTGACAAAGACGCTTGACAAAGGGGTTTTACTCCCCGAAACGTTGCATCGCACTCCGCATTGAAATACATTTTTGAAGATTTCTCACAGTTCTGTGTGCCGTTGGAATTCCTTTACAGGCCTGTTTACGACATAATGCAGCACAGCTGCAATCTTTCAAGGTAGGAAGGCAATGTACAATTTGTAAGAAATGGTATATTGCACCTTTTTGCTCTTCACACACTGCCATTCAATTTGCAATCCCTTAATATGTTTTAGAGGTCATGTGTCTACAAAGGCAACTGTAAGCATATCAGCCACTTCATTGTGTGAACCCAGTATGCTATTTGAGGGAGTTAAGACTAATTGCTCATGAATATGATATGAAGGTAGCCCTATTCTGCTTCTGCATGAAATCTAATACCTGTACTCATTTTCTTCCTTGTGGCACTACAGGAGTCCTGTGTCTCCTCTACAGGTACAGTATGATTTGGAGTGCCTCCATTCGGGACAGACTGGGCCGTGATACCCCTCTCTGGAAACTTTTCTGATTCCCAATCATACACACAGAGTAACGGTTGTTGGATTTATTTTGCAGGACACTACCTTTAAATAACCGTGACACATACAGCCTGCCAGCCAGGAGCAACTTTACATAATATAAAAGATGGTTTTACCCCCTGCAGGAATATGTATTTCTTACAATGTATTGGAGGCAAACATGTAAGTTACCAAAAAGTTAAAAGCCAAATAGAATGTGTGTTGTGAAAATATTCTAGTAAAAGATCTTAGAAGGATACAAGATGCATGTCTTTCCTGATGTCATCCTTTCTGCACTAGGCCTGGGAGAGGGTATATTTTTCATCAGTTCAGCAAGCTTTAGGTGACAGGCTGTGGGTGAGTAGTTGTTTCCTATGGAGTTGCTTGGACTGCAGTGAAAATGATGCTCTTTGAATGGAGCAGCTAGAGTCCACAATCTACTTTGCATCAATGGAGGGTAATTACCGTGTTTGAAGACAAGCTGAAAAACTGATTTTTAGAAAATTAAGTCAATTTAAATGATTTCATTATTTTATACCTCTACTACCATTGTCTTGTCTCAGAAAGATTCTATTAATGTCATGTTGTCCATTACAAGATTCAATAAATCTCAAGAAAATTGGGTAAATTGGTAAATAAATAAACAGGGAAATACACACCCATGTATAAAATTACCCATCTCTTATTTAGCTGAAATCATTTAAAGAGACACAATACCTTTGTTTAGCTGAAAGGTGTTTAGTTTTTTTAGGTATAGGTATGGGTGCTATTATTCAGAATGCTCTAGGCCTGAGGATTTCCAGATGCAGGATCTTTCCTTACTTTGGATTACCATTTAAACATTAAATTAACCCAATAAGATTTTTTTGCCACAAATATGGATTCATGCAGCTTAGTTGGGATCAAGTACAAGGTTCTGTTTTATTATTACAGAGAAAAAAAAAATCATTTATAAAAAGAGAATTATTTACTTAAAATGGACTCTATAGGAGAAGACCTTCCTGCATTTTGAAGCTTTATGGATAATGGTCCGGTTTAAAAAACAGAAATTCAGCTCTTAAAGTTACAGGAGGCGTCTTTTTCTGGCCCCTTGTAACTGGCCATTCACTGCCGCCAGTGCCTCATGGCAAAAATGGCCCTGTACATATAGAAACAATAGAATTTTACCTGCATCTGACAATTCAGCACTAACAATGGCCGATGTTTGAGTGCCTTCAAAGGCACCCAATCTGTACGTCTATGGCCACCTTAACATCTGGATAACAATTAGGCAGATATCTATTGGGTATAGTAAAAATCTTTTTAGGATTAGGTCCAAATAAATGCCTCAATATCCATAGGCCAACACTTTGATCCAGATCAGCCTAATTTGGGCCTAGCGAGTGGTTGGCCAAATTGGGCAGAGATTCATTAATTCAGTGCATTTGCCAAATTAGCAGATTTCAAAGTGTATGGGCAGCAATCTGTACTGACGATTCTGTTAATAAAAGATGTAATTTACAAGCCCCGAGACAGAAATCTGTTTTCATTGGAAGAATTCCTTCCATGTAACAAGGTGAACACGAAATAAAGCCTTCTGGTTGTCTAAACAATACTGAACTAAATACATGTACATATATATTTATAATGCCTCTGTCTCAGGAGACCTACATCAATATGAGAACACAATCGGAGCTGACGCACAACTGATTAACAGATTTCACATTTTGATAACATCCCTTTAAAAGCAGCAGCAGTTAATATGGGGAGTTATTCGCAGTTATTCACAGAAAGTGTGTCATTGTCACAAAAGAATTCCATCAACCCATCAGATCCTCCTAACACAATATGTATCAGAAGAATTACAATGTGTGAATTGCAGAATAGAAAGGGGATATGATTTCATAAACCAGTTTTAAATTGACATGTGAAGGTATGTACCCATAGCAGTTTATACCCAACACCATTATACTAAACTATATATCTGTTTTATATAATCCCTCCATTTAGGGCAGGGTTTCTTGTCCCTTTTGCCAGGGCACCAAGATCAGGTCTGGTAGTTACCTTCACAACCCGCAAATTAGTTTAGAATTAAATATGCACCTTGGTTTCATTACAAATATTGATTGTAGGAAGGAATTTCACTGTGGAAAAGAGACTAGACACCCACTGTAAAAAGCATCCCAATTTTTTGGGACCCAAACCACAGGCTAAAATCCTGATTTAAGGTTATCTCACTCAAATTACCAGTCTCTTATTCACATTATTCTAACTGAATTTGCTTTGCATTCTTAAAGATCAAATGAAAACATGTCTGTTTTCACTTCTTGCCTAATCTAATGCAGTCGGGCCAGTCGGACTGGCCCGGTGGGACACCGGGATACACCCAGTGGGCCCGACCCTCATGGCCCCCACCGGGCCAGACCCCCTCTCCCCATATTTTAAATCCCCCCAAAAAAATGTTGGCGCTGTTCGTGCATGTGCGCCGGGTGGCGCAGTTTGTGCATGCGGCATTCGCGCCTTGATACATGTGTGCGCTGAGCAGCGCCTCAGTAGGGGGCAGGCGGGGAGGCCAGAGGGGGGCCCTGGACAGCGGTCTCGGTGGGCCAGAGCCCCCGAGTCTAATGTATGCCTATGGCATATACGGTAGTAGTATGTGTAGTTCCTAATACAGGTATGTGTTCTGTTATCCAGATCTTTCTGTAGTTTGGCTCTTCATACCTTAAAGAGATACTGACACCATCAATTCAACTTTTTTTTTACATCTATCATAATATTGCCTTTGAACGCTACTTATAACTTTGCCATAAAGTATTTGCACAATGCTTATGTCTGATGCCCCATGTTCCTGTATGAGGGGGCTGCCATATTTGTGCAGCAGGAGTCGTTAGCATTAGAAATTCTAACTGACAGGCTGAGATGGGACAGTCAGGTTGGCAAAACAGTCAGCATTAGAAACTTCAACTAACAACAAGTTACAAAAACAAACCGCTCAGCAAAAAACGACCAATATGACCTATAGGTAACTTTTAATGTACATTAATATTTTAAAAAGTAGTTTTTCAGTGTCAGTATTACTTTAAGTCTACTAAAACATTATTTAAACATTATCAAAGAAACTCTAAAATTCTACCTTTGATAAATAACCCCATTATTGGTATATTTAACAAAAAGTGAAGTTAGAGATCGCCACAGTCCACTAGAGTGAAATTCCGCCACTCTCCATTAATTTCTATGGGATTTTGAAAGGCGTATTTATCAAAGAATGTACTTTCACTTTCACCCATTGATAAATACTCTTGAATGGAGAGTGGCGGAATTTCACTCTAGTGGACTGTGGCGATCTCTAACTTCACTTTTTGATAACTATACCAATAATGTATTTATTATATTTAAAAATGTAGTTCTACCCTAAGGATCTACAGTGAAATGACCCAAGAAATTAAACCATAGCTAATGGTTTGCTGGGTGATGTTGATTAGCTAAAGACCCATAGTTTCCCTGCATCGGTATATTTGAAGTCATGTTATTTTATAAACACATCCCCTTTCTACCAGTGCACATACATATCAAAGGCATATAAATCCATGCTATTACCTGAAGGCTGAGAACATCGATATCAGTCCCATGTTTATGATTATGAAAGTACTTAAAGCCGAGAAACAACAAAAAAAAAGGCTTTGAACGCATCAAAGGATGACTCGGAGCTGCCTTCAATTTCCCCCCTTTGATTAACCTAGTGAAGTTGTCTTTCTTCTTTATGCAGCTGAAAGTACTTCTCACTAAGCACCAGAGTAAAAAACCTCTGTTCTGGTGTCATCATACAAATGCTGGTAATATGGATTTTCTCTATGCCTACATTATATAAAACACAATTATCCTTTACCTCATTTTTAATTAGGACACAGTGACATACTTTACCCATAGATGCATACAGTTATGGCTTCTTTGAAGGTTCTCTCGTACGTGGAGCGAAATAAAAAAGAGCTGAAATTACCTTCCTTTAGGGAGTTACTCCTCAAATCTCCATATTCCTTTTCCAGTGATATGCTAAGAAGTGTGTGGGAAGTTAAGGCAGTGATGCATTACAGATATTAAATGTGTCTGTTACAAAAAGCTCTGTCTGGAGACTAAGGGCACAGATATGAAAGTCATATCATTCAGTATCAAAGAACACTTTTTTATGAGAATCTGCTTTCCTCTATACTAGGCAACGACATGAAGGCAAACACTTTACTCTGAGTGAATATAAGGAGCCCATGGAACCATCAAAGATATAAACTAAACTACAAGCTGACTCAAAGAGCAGAGATGGGTAGAAAGGTGACTGTTATTTTTGAACTACAACCCACCAGCAACTTTAATTTGGTTTTATACTGAAAGAAATCTGACACAACAAAGGTTTAGTTCTTTTCTTCAAAATCCAGGTTGAAAGATATGTATTGGAATGTTTCCAAGGTAAAAGTAAAGTGCACTCTGGAGAACCACATTCGATTCAGTGTATTTTATTTAGCCACAACATGTTTCGGACAGACATGTCCTTCATCAGGTGCTAGTGACTAGCACCTGATGAAGGACATGTCTGTCCGAAACATGTTGTGATTAAATAAAATACACTGAATTGAATTTGGTTCTCCAGAGTGCACTTTACTTTTACCTTGGATATATTGGGCCTTGGACGGTGCCACTGTTGTGCAGAACCTTGATACACTTGGAGTGAGGGACCACCCGACAATCAATAGAATTACCTGTATTGGAATGTTTGTTGTGCCCTATGATTAGATTAAAGGTGCAGGTCAGCCCCCCCCCCTTGGTTGGTTCCTGTTCATGGCTCAAATTATTTTTGGGGCTAATGAGTGTAGATTTACCAGAATATCCAGAAATGAGATGCAGATTTATTAAAAGTCGAGTTTTAGAGGGTATTTTTTGAGTTTTTGCAAAAAAAACATGATGTTCGATTTTTTTTGGGTGGGTTTCGCTCAAAAACTCGATCGATTCATTTTTTTTTTTACCGAAAACGTGTTCAATTCGAGTATTCAAGTTTTTCCCCCCCAGCTACACTGATTCAAGTTTTTTGCATTTGAGTTTTTTCTTAAATTAGAAACCATTCGAGTTGTGAGTTCATTCGAGGTCTAAAAAAGCTCACAACGCTCTAAAATTCAACCTTTGATATATAAGTGTTTCTAAAGTGTTACTAAAGATGGCTATACACTATAAGGTCCATTAGTTTGGCCACTTTGCCACCTAAAGTGGGTGATATCGGGCTTAATCCCATTGTTGGGCCAAACGATTCGATTACAACAGTGGGAATAGGAGCCATCAGAGCAAGGAGCCAATGCGGTCCTCAATCCAATGGGGAAACTCAAACAGATTCTGAGAGAGATTGTGAAGATCAACTTCCCTATTTCAGAAACGGTACAGAATTTTTTTGTTTTCATTTCTATTTATTTATTTTATTTAGATTATATTTAGAAAGTTTCTTATCTCAGTGTGATTAAACGTAAATTACATTTTCATTTTCACAATAGTTCCCCTGTAAGGTGGACATACACAGGCCAAGAAAAGCTGCCGACAGACAAAGTGGTGCCTGGATACTTTTGGAAATATTGATTTTCCAGTAGACTTAGGGACAGATTTATCAAAGGTCAAAGTGAAAATACAAATTAAAAAAAAATAGAATTTCGAGATAATTTTTCGACTTGGGAACAGTCCAAGTTCGATAAGAATTTGAAAAAAATGTCTCTCTTTAAAAATTAGACTTCGACCATTCGCCATCTAAAACCTGCCGAATTGCTGTTTTAGCCTATTTGGAGTTAATTGGTGGAGTTGGAAAAATCAAAGGTTTTTTTTGGGAAAACCTTTGAATCGTTAGATTCGAATGCGCTATTACTTCGATTCGTATGATTCGAAAAACTGACCTATTCGGCCAAAAAAAACTTTGATTTAATTTCGGTTGGTCTTTTTGAATTCGAATTTTTAAATTCGAAATTCGACCCTTGGTAAATCTGCCCCTTAAGGAATGTAGATCCAAATTATGGAAGGACCGGTTATATGAAAACCCCCAAGTCCAGAGCATTCTGGATAACAGTTCCCATATACAGTATATAAATATATACATTACTTTTTATTCAGTGAGGAAAAGGAGAAAAGGAAAATAAAAAACATACAAAAGATGTATATCTACCATAAAAAGTCAATATATATCAAAAGTCCCAACAAGTATAAATTACCTTTAACCTGTTTTATTTTTCTTCCCTATTAAATCAGCAACCCTTAACATAACTTCAGCATTTAACTAGCAACTGCTGTTACATGCAATGCTACAGTTGCAAACCCTTAAAAACTATTAAACCATAGGTTCTCCCAAACCTGTGAGGTTCAAGATGAAGGCCAGTATGAAGGTCAAAATTAATGCTTATTATCTGTCCTTTCTAGAATACAATCTGTCATGCAAAGCAGATCTTATTCTAGAAAGCAATAACTTATTCTAGAAAGCGGATAACGGATCTTTCCGGATAACGGATCTTTCTGGATCTTTTCCATAATCTAGAATATTTGGATAAAACGGTGTCTATGGGAGATGGCCTTTCTGTAATTCTGAGCTTTCTTGTTAATGGGTTTCCAGATAATGGATTCCATACCTGTACAGCATTGCTCTTAAAATATCCATTTTCATGGAATGCTCTATAGGCTACATCTCACCAACTGGGGCTTCTTCCCAGGATTTCTTCTGCTTTGCTTACAAGTTAGGAGAGGTAGAGATTTGCCTAACCTGAAAAGCTTTGATTTGGATATCAATCCAGGTAATATAACGAATGTTCTACTCCTGCGGACAATGTCCTTATAGCACACCTGACACATGGAATGCAGAAAGATTGATTGTCAAAACCAGATTACACTATTCTGATGATGTCTATGTAGAACACCTCTTACAAACACTGGCAGAACAGTTGGGTGTTGTTTAAAAACTGGAAGCGGTCAACACTGGCTTCCATCACTGGCTTCCCTCCACCACACAGACCAGAAAAAATTCTGACCCTCTGTACCACAGGAGTTGGACAACACTGTCATATGATAGTGTGTTACATTAAGGGGGTTATTTATTAAAGTCCAAATGCCAAAAACTCAAAAAATGTGATTTTATTTTAGTGAAAAAAAATAACTTGAATTTTTTGGGATTTATTATACCCCGAGGATGGAAAAAGTCAGAATCTGAAAATCGGGCATCTCAGACCTGCCAAGGTTGTATATAAGCCAATGGAAAAAGTCCCAAAGATCTGCACTGGGATTTGTGCAAAAATGAGAAGATTTCATGGTTTTCGGGCAAAAATCTGAAAAAAATCAGATTTTTGGCGGATAATCCAAGGAACTCATACATTTAGACGATTTTCACAATTTTTTTTTAGTTTTTTTCCCGAACTGGAATTTTTGGGGAAAATGTATTGATAAATAACGGGAAGTAACCCGTGCGGATTTTGTCGGAGTATATTTCAGAAAATAATGAGATAAATTAGTTTTTTTTGATAAATAAGGCCCTAATAGCGGTGGAGAACTGTGTGCACCAGAAAATGCATCTCTGAGCTCCATTCATAACAAGCCCCAGTGTGTCTATCTCCTGTCTATCTCCTGTCTATCTCCTGCCCTGACAGGCTAATGCTTTACTTTTCTTTCACTTGTTACTGATCTCTAACTTTACCTTGAATTACCTCCCTTCAGAATTGCTTCTCAAGAGCAGAGCCTTAAAAAACGATAATCTCTTGACAGCAGAACTGTTAGGGCCCATCACAGCCAGAACGCCTGCAGTGCATTAATAATGAAAGCACATTTCAGCTTCTTTTCTCCATGGTTTTGCAGGAAGGATGGTAGCTTTCCATTTTGGTTCTCCGTGTAAAAAAAAAACATCAGTTAAATAATAATGAATTATTAATTGTGGCATATTTTCTATCACTTAGGAAAGCTGGAGTTGAATTTTGTACCTGTTCTACTCTCAAATCTAAGGTGGCCTGTCAGTGGCTGCTGAATTACAGCTCCCAGAATCCTTCCAGATCAGCTCAGACAGCTATAACCGTTTGAAAGGGGGTGTTAAAGGAAAACTATACTACTGAACAATGCAGGCATCTGTAAAAATACCTTATATATGCATAAAAATGCTTCTTCTCAATAAACAATTTTCATAATAATGTATTTTTTTAGTAATATGTGCCACTGAGTAATCCTAAATAGAAAATAAGGGCTGCTCCCTGGGTCCTACAATTCACGGTGCACACAAACAAACCAAGGGCAGACATACATGTTAGGTCACATGAGCTAATTAATGGACGAAGTTCTGTGTTTTACTCCCACACTTCTTTCTATTACAGTTAGAGCTGCAGTATTTCAGCGGATCTCTGAGGCAGCACAGAGAATATCATGAAATGATGGCTCCTGGTAAATGATGTTAAAGGGCAATATTTTCAGATATCAACATTCTAATTTCTTTACTAGTCCACTTAATATGATATAAACTATTTGTTGGTTAAGTATTCATTCTTGGAGTATAGCTATCCTTTAACTAAATAAATAAAAGTTTGCCTAACAATATAAATTGTTTTCACAATACATTAAAGGGGTAGTTCACCTTAAAGTAACATTTGAGTACGATAAGCAACTTTTCAATTGATTTTCATTATTTATGTTTTTTCATTTTTTTAAATGATTTGCTCTCTTCTTCTGACTCTTTCCAGCTTTCAAATGTGGGTCACTGACCCCATCTACAAAAACAAGTCTCTTATTCAAAGCAATGCATGGTTGCTAGGGTAATTTGGACCAATTTGGAGCAAACTGAAGACCTGCTCAATAGAAAGCTAAATAAATAAAAAGCCACTAATAGGAAAAAAAATAAAAAACAACTAAAAATTGTCTTAGAATACTAAAAGGTAACTTGAAGGTGAACAAACCCTTTAATAACAAATGTTTAGTAATGTTAAAATCTATTTGTAAATATAACTGCTATTTAGTGATGGGCGAATAAAAATTATTTGCCTAGCGTGAATTCGCAGCGAATTTCCATGTTTCACCGCAGACTAATAAATTAGTGAAACTCCCGCGTAAATTTGCCGGCATCAAAAATTTTTGGACGCGCGTCCGAAAAGTCGCTCGCATCAAAATCGCTGCGCGTTAACACTATTCGGACACCCATTGACTTTAACGCCTGTGTCGAAATTGACGTGAGCGACTTTTCGGACGCTCATCCAAAATTGACGCGGGCGTCAATTTTTGTGTATCATGAATATTTCGCCATTTTGTGAATTTCGCTGGAAATTCTCGAATTCTTCGGCGAATCGAAACGGGAGAAATTCGCTACTGCTATTGAATGCAGCATCTCACTTTTCTTTTCCTTACCCAGGTGTTCTGAGTTTGCATCCCCTTTAAAAACTTCTTCAGCCTACATTATGGGACATTTTATAAAAGGGCGTCTCTAAATACAGCGATGAGCTCATTGGAGGATTATAATGCATTGCATTGTATTAAAGACTACAACTGAGCTTTATAAATATACCATGCACTTTATACCAAAGGTTACTTGAGCATAAACTATGTTACACAGCTTTTAATCCTGCCCCTAGATCTGCTTTCCATTATAAGAAATCCCCATTTTAGAAGTAGCCTTTTTCGCCTATTCTTCCTTATTAAAATGAATTTATTCAGAAAAAAGGATTAAGTAGGATTTGACTTATCACTTTTATTTCTGGAGCAAGACTATGCCTAAAGACATAAATGATATTTCTTTATCTTTCTAGGCCACTAAACGCGCGGGGACAAATCCAGCATTGTCTTTCTTTCTCTCAGACACAATGGGAGAATGGAAGCCATAGTATTACTCTTGAGATATAATTCTAAGCATCAACAATCCACAGGCCTTTTGCACTGCCATCAGCACTTGCTGGGGGAATTCTGTCACAATAGAAGCTGAAGCTGATGGGCAATGTGAGGCATTAATCAGCAAATAGAAAATAAAGGGCTTAAAAAACACACAATCAATATTATATCTAATATGTGTATCAGAGCCATTATGGGTGTTACACGGAAGTTGTGCTTCAATTACAAAAATTCCAAGATGGTGCACTAAATGACTATATTGTTCGACAATCAATGATTGCTATACAATAAAGTCATATATTGTGCAATTATATAATTGAGGGGGTTATTTATCGAAGGTCGAATGTTTATACCTGTAATGAACTCACAACATGAATGGTATCATATTTAAGAAAAACTGGAATGAAAAAAAACTCGATTCTGCAAGTTCGCGTTGCGAAACCCAAAAACTCCAATGAATTGAGTTTTCAGGGGGAATAAACACGGTGCGCTTGAATTTTTTACATTTTTGGGCAAAACCTTCCGAAAAAAAACTACAAATTGTTCTAAGGACCTCTGCTATTGACTTCTACATGACCTTGACAGGTTTTAGATGGAGTATTTTCGGATTTGTGCTATTTACTGGGTTAGGTATATATACATCTTGAAAAATTGTTGTTGTTTTTTTAAGAAACTTGAAAAATTCAAGTTTTTTTTAACCCAACTTGAAAACTCGTACCTTAAATGGGTAGTTCACCTTTCAGTTAATTTTTAGCATGTTGTAGAATGGCCAATTCTAAACAACTTTTTAATTAGTCTTCATTGTTTATTTTTAATAGTTTTTAAATGATTTGCCTGACCCCATCTAAAACAAATGCTCTGTAAAGCTACAAATGTATTGTTATTGCTAATTTTTATTTCTCGTCTTTCTTTTCAGGTCCTCTCCTATTCATATTCCAGTCTCTTCTTCAAATTAATGCATGGTTTCTAGGGTAATTTGGACCCTAGCAACCAGATTACTGAAATATCAAACTGGAGAGCTGCTGAATAAATAGTTAAATAACTCAAAAAACACACATAATAAAAAATGAAAACCAATTGCAAATTGTCTCAGAATATCATTCTCTACATCATACTAAAAGTTAATTTAAAGGTGAACAACCCCTTCAATAAATAACCCCTAAAATTATGTATTTGTATGAAGTATGTTACTATTTTACAGCACATAGAAACATAAAACCCCAGAGGGCACCCCTAGTGAATCTAATCACATATACTAAATTCATAAGGTGGTGCATACTCTAACAAAACCCTAAATAATTAGTAAAACAAGTTTCCTAACTGGGATTACTGTCTAACCTATGGAGTCATCCCCAGTTAGAGCAGCCAGGTTACCTCAAAGAAAGTAACTCCCTTCCCAGATAAATCCATTTTAACTAGACTAGAAGAACACAGAAGGTACAATATAGAAAATGATTCATCAAAAATAAAGGGGGACGATTGATTTAAAATAAACTGCCCATAGCCTGATTATTTACCCAGAAGAGTCCTCAGTGTCAGTCCCAAAATTCAAAATCACTGCTGTGTTATTAAAAGCGTCAAATGGTAAAAAAAAACAAAGACATTCAGTTCTACAGCACACAAGGAATGGGATTAAAAGCAATTTATATCACTTTTGATAAAACAAATATCCAACAAAGAAGGAAGGAGGAGGAAACATATTTTTTGCCAGACATCTGGCCACTTGAATTTCTCAATGGTATGCTCTTGTGGTGCCCTTGAGAGCCCTTAAGCTTTTAATGAAGCTGCCATTAAAATATACAAATAATTAGAATGCCTTTCTGGCCTATCTGAGTGCTAGTGCTATTAACTGGCAGCATTAGCAGTGTTATTCTACAGACTAAACATTATCGGTAGCTGTTAAAAGCAGTTATTAAAGGGACAGTACACCTCTGTATAATAAAGATCCATTGCAAATTAAACACAAAATCTAAATAATTTTTTTTTTTGCTAAAACATCTATACCTGTTTTAAATGTATTTTAAAATCTGAGCTGTCAATCATATATTTCCTACCTACATTTGTTCCAGAGCAGTTGACTGCGCAGGAAATGTGACAATTATTTAAGTCCCCAGTGCTCCAGAAAACATGGAGTAAATACAGGATCCTAATCCTGATGTTTTTCCCACAGTGCAGGGTGACAGAATTTCTCCCTGCAAATCTGTGCAACATTTTCATGCAGAATTATGTGGCAATTAGTAAAGGACACATTATGCAAAGAATTGCTTTCTCTCTTATTAGACCCTGTCGGCCTACATGCAGGGAAACTTGCAAATAGTGATTAGGTGATTAGCGTGGAGCATTTTGAGTCAAGTCAGTCAAGTTGCTAGAAATGCATTTATTTTCAGTTTGCTTATGTCTCTATCGTTCAAGTGATTCTTTAATTACCTTGCCATCTCTCACGTGGTGAGATGAGTAAAGTATTATGGCAATCAAATTCATTCTCATTAAACTGACAAAAAATTTATCTAAAGGTCATCTTTAAATCTGTTTATAGTGTTATGTTGACAATGGTTTTCTCAAACAACTTGAAACAGATCTTAATGTAATTTAGTGTTTTCTGTATTATTTAGCTTTGTTATTATTAATATGTATTTTTAGAGCAGGAGCAGTTGCTGAGGTGTATAAGCCTGGAGGCAGTGTTCATTATGGACTGGAGAGGTGACATTCTCTGGCGGGGAAGGTCAATTAATAGTTACAGTTATAGAGTTACAGCAATCTAGATGTGATATGATGAGAGAGTGAATAAGAATTTTGGCAGCATCTTCGGTGATAAATAATAGAGTTTCGGATATTTTCCGTAGGTGAAAGTGACATGATTTAAAAAGTGACTGGATATGAGGATTGAAGGACAGGGCAGAAACTAGGATAACCCCTAGGTACCTGCCCTGGGGAGGCGGGGTGTTAGTGGAATTGTTAATTAAATAGATACTTCTGGGATGTTACGGGTGTTAGTTATGGGAAAGAAATCAATTTCCGTTTAATTTAAGATAGCGTTGTGGCATTCAAGTGGAGATAGCGGACAGGCAGGAGGAGATCTGAGTTAAGCTGGCCATAGACGCAAAGATCCAATCATACGAATCATCGAATGATCGGACTTCCCCATCTCCCGACTTGCCATTAACCATTCCGATCAAATAAAGTAGAAAAGAACAGATCAGTTATGTTCTGCCCCTGACAGCAATCTTATGAAAGTTATGTCCGACCAAAGCTAGTGACAGTCTCCCTCTGAAAATCATATGATTGGCAATACACGCAGAGATATTATCGCCAGCCAACAGAAATATTTCAACATGTCCGATCGACCAAACGACCGATCTCCGCCGGACTAAAAATGTCGGAACTCTCCACACACGGTCTGAAAATCGTATCGAATCCTCGATTCGTACGATCAGATCTTTGCATCCATGGCCAGCTTTAAGAGCTCTGGGTTGACATCAGAAGAGAGGAGAAGATGGTACTCCATTGTAAGAGACACCGAAGGATTCGGGAGGTAAAAAAAAAACCAGGACAGGACTGTGTCATGAAGGCCAAGCAAATGGAGGGATTGGAGGAGGAGAGCTAATCCACAGTGTCAAATACAGCTGAGAGATCAAGAAGTATTAGTAGTAAAAAGAAGTGATTGTTGGTTTTTGCTGTTAGTTGGTCGGGTTAGGGTTAAAGTCACCAATATGATAGATGGGGTGTCAGATGAAAGAAAATAAGGAAGCCAAGCAGCAAAGTTATCAAAAAATTGTGAGGTTAGTTCAGGAGGTCAATATATCACAGCAATGCGAAGTGATACAGCAGAAAAGAGCCTAATGCAGTGAGCCTCAAATGAGGAAAATGACAGAGAAGAACAGAAGAAAATGACAGTGGAAGAACTTTAAAAGTACAGCGGGGAGAGAGAAAAAATCCTACCCCACCCTGCTTTGTTTCCAGGTGTGGGAGTATGAGTAAGGTGTAGGCCCCCGTAGGACAGGGCAGCAGGTGAAGCAGTGTCAGTAGAAGAAAGCCAGGTTTCAGTAAGTGCAAGTAGGTTGATGGAATTGCTGATGAAATGGTCATGTATAGCAGTGGGTTTGTTGCAATTGGATTACAAATTCCAGAGAGCACGGGAAATATTAACTGGGTTCTTGAGTATAGGGATACGAGTCCTTTGATTTCAGAATTTACACCGAAGGGAAGGAGATATAACTGGGATAGAGTAAGGGCCCAGCTGCCAGCAATAGAAAGGAGAGATAAGCTAAGTGAGAGCAGGATTTGTAAGTTCGAAGTTTGTATGAAGAAAAGAAGTTACCCCGAACAGCAAAACAGAGTACTTTCTATGCTTCATGTGTGGAGAGCAAAGGAGAGAAAAGTAGAAGGGCTGACGTTTCTATACCTTTGTGATTTGTTGGAGGTGGTGAAAAAAATGTTTTAGGAAGCATGAAAGTGCAAAGAGGAGAAATACAGGATAAAACATTTTTGAAGTATGAAGTAACAAACAAGTTTGCTTTTTTGTTATCCTAACTGGTTCAATGTTAGAGATGTCGCGAACTGTTCGCCGGCGAACTTGTTCGCGCGAACATCGGGTGTTCGCGCTCGCCGGAAGTTCGCGAACGTCGCGCGACGTTCGCCATTTTGGGTTCGCCATTGTTGGCGCTTTTTTTTGCCCTCTCACCCCAGACCAGCAGGTACATGGCAGCCAATCAGGAAGCTCTCCCCTGGACCACTCCCCTTCCCTATAAAAACCGAAGCCCTGCAGCGTTTTTTCACTCTGCCTGTGTGTGCTGAAGAGATAGTGTAGGGAGAGAGCTGCTGCCTGTTAGTGATTTCAGGGACAGTTGAAAGTTTGCTGGCTAGTAATCGTTTTGATACTGCTCTGTTATTGGAGGGACAGAAGTCTGCAGGGGTTTGAGGGACATTTAAGCTTAGGTAGCTTTGCTGGCTAGTAATCTACCTTCTACTGCAGTGCTCTGTATGTAGCTGCAGTGGGCAGCTGTCCTGCTTCTGATCTCATCTGCTGACTGCTGCAATAACAGTAGTCCTTGTAAGGACTGCTTTTATTTATTTTTTGTTGTTTTACTACTACTACTACTACTACTACTATAAGAGCCCAGTGCTATTAGTCTAGCAGTGTTGGGGAGTGGGACTGGTGTGCTAATCTGCTGCTCCTAGTAGTTCAGCAGCACCAACTTTAATTTTTTTTTTTAATATTCATTTTTTTTTTATTTTACTTTTTTTTATTTTACTACCGCTGTAGTAGTGTATAAGTTGACCTTTTAGGCATTATTTGCCCTGTAGGCATTATTTGCACACTGTTTTCTTCAACCCGCCATCGAGCTGTGTGACCTTGTTCACATTCTGTCTAAATATCCATAATATTACCGTCTCCAGAAAAAACACCGGAGTCACTTTTTTCAAGCAGCCATAATATATTTTACGTAATCCGTATCCACCGCTGTAGTAGTGTATACGTTGGCCTTGTAGGCATTATTTGCACACTGTTTTCTTCAACCCGCCATCGAGCTGTGTGACCTTGTTCCCATTCTGTCTAAATATCCATAATATTACCGTCTCCAGAAAAAACACCGGAGTCACTTTTTTCAAGCAGCATTCATATATTTTACGTAATCCGTATCCACCGCTGTAGTAGTGTATACGTTGGCCTTGTAGGCATTATTTGCACACTGTTTTCTTCAACCCGCCATCGAGCTGTGTGACCTTGTTCCCATTCTGTCTAAATATCCATAATATTACCGTCTCCAGAAAAAACACCGGAGTGACTTTTTTCAAGCAGCCATAATATATTTTACGTAATCCGTATCCACCGCTGTAGTAGTGTATACATTGACCTTGTAGGCATTGTTTGCCCAGTTTTTTGGCCGCAGCCACTGAAGCACAGAGGCCAGAAAAAATATGCCATATAAATGCTGAAAATAGTCATTTTTGCCATACGTTGACTCAACGTATATGGCAAAAAATGACTATTTTCAGCATTTATATGGCATATTTTTTATGGCAACTGTGCTTCAGTGGCTGCGTCCAAAAAAACTGGGCAAACAATGCCTACAAGGTCAACGTATGGCAGTTGTTTAAAGAGAACAGTAGATTACTAGCCAGCAAAGCTACCTAAGCTAAAATGTCCCTCAAATCCCTGCAGACTTCTGTCCCTCCAATACAGAGCAGTATCAAGCAGATTACTAGCCAGCAAACTTACTATCATCTGTCCCTGAAATCACTAACAGCTCTCCCCCTACACTATCTCTTCCAAGCACACACAGGCAGATTTTTCAGATACATTTTTGCCCTTGATCCCCCTCTGGCATGCCACTGTCCAGGTCGTTGCACCCTTTAAACAACTTTAAAATCATTTTTCTGGCCAGAAATGTCTTTTCTAGATGTTAAAGTTCGCCTTCCCATTGAAGTCTATGGGGTTCGCGAACCGTTCGCGAACCGCTCGCGTTTTTGCGCAAGTTCGCGAATATGTTCGCGAACTTTTTTTCCGACGTTCGCTACATCCCTATTCAATGTTGATTGAAGAGAATCCAGTTCCTTGAGCCTTGTCAATGCCTTGTCAAACTGCCATTTCCTAGCACTTGTGAAATATTAGCACCAGCACTAGTGCACTAGCGTTCAGCTGTTCTCCAGCATCTGGTTTATAGGGTCTAATTAGCCCTAGCAATAACATAGTGGTTTCAATGAGTGCCTGTGAGATTAATAGGAGTGAGTCAGGGTTGGTGATACCAGATAGCATTTTAAAGGAATTCTGCTATGACTTTTACGGTGTAGTTTTTATTTCTGAATTACACCGTTTACATTACAAATAATTTACTCTACCATATAACATTTTATTCCTGAACCAGCAAGTGTATTTTTAGTTTAGTAATATTGGTATGTAGGCAGCCATCTCAGGTCATTGTGAGCTAGTGTCTGATCCTGTGCCTTCAGAAAGAGCCAGCGCGTCACAATAGAACTGCTTTCAGATAAGTTATTGTTTCTCTAACTCAGTGTAACTGATATGGGACTTGGATTTTTAATACTAAGTACTATTCTCATATCTACCAGGAAGCTGTTATCTTGTGTCAGGGAGCTATTATCTGGTTACCTTCCCATTGTTCTGCTGATGCCGATGATATCACTCCAACTTGCAATGTAGCAGCAAAGAGTGACTGAAGTTTATCAGAGCACCAGTCACATGACCGAGGGCACCTGGAAAACAACATGTCTAGCCCCATGTCAGATTTCAAAATTAAATTTAAAAAAATCTGTTTATTCTTTTGAAAAATGGATTTTAGTGCAGAAGTCTTCCATTAACTGATATGTTAAAAAAAACATGTTCTCCCATGGCAGAATCCCTTTAAACTACAAGCTGGAAAGAAGCAGAAGAGGAAGGCAAATGTAATCGTACTAAAAGATGAAAGACAGAAAACTGATCAGTTCTGGTGATAATGTTTATATTTCTCTTTTTTACCCATCTGATACCATACCATTAGTTCACAGAAAACAGCCAATGCAATTTTTCAGAAACAGATAATGTATGTCTTTGTGACAGAAAACGAACATCAAATATTACAGAATGTCGCCTTCAAATGATCTGACATGTTCAAAAAATAATGGTTTTGTTCCCTCATCATTTCTGACACAGATTCTCCAAAAAAAAATTTTTTTACAGTAAATACTATATTTCTCAAGCTAGATAATTACCATGCTTAAGAGATAATATTTAGAAAGAATAAGACGATCAGTTACCATGGCTACTGTATTACTATGTGATGCTTTAATAATTGGTGTTCACTGTGCAATGTGGTTTAATAAAAAAAACTATGTCAATGAACTATATTTCTGCTTTTTCAAAGTCTGAAAACACACAAAATTGACTTAACACTAGAAAACTTTGTTATAAAACTTAGTTCTGTAGGTTTAATCTAATTTTCTCAATGTTTTGTTCTACATATCATTCTTCTGTTGCTCATTAGTGTATTGGAGCAAAACGGCAAATAAATAAATCCTCAAGCTATCAGAAGACAGCTTCCCTACAGTCAAAACTCCTATTCCTACAATGACTGACATGCTTTTCATCAGCTGGCTTATACTGTGTTTCAAGAGTCAGAACCAGCAGTGCACAAAATAGAAAGAAATAGATAAAAAAGTTAATCACTAGTTGCATCCACAGTGAGGAAAGAGAAAATCTGTGGAAAACAGTGCATATTGTTTAGAGGGGACAAAAAAATTCCCCTTCAAGAGTCAACAGTAATTAAAAGAAAAAAACATTCTCAAGGTTAAATTCTCTTTTCTTCTACTAGCCCGAATACAGACTTCAATACTTTAGTTGGCTCCCATCCAAGAAGGTAAAGAAATTCTACTTTAACATATCTCCACTATTTTATACTGCCAAAAGTCAGACCTCACAAATAAAGTGAGAGGTCTATTTCCAATATTTCAATAAACAAAACAAATGGCTATGTTTTACCACAGAGAGCATTACTCTCTTTACTTTGTTTGACTAACTCCCACTGAGCTGGGTTTCTGAGTCTGAATTCATTAGATCCTACCTGCCTTTTAAAATGGTAGAAGATATAAAGAAGGGGAATTGGAACGTATGTATGATCTAATGGAAGCAGACTCAGAAAATAAACTCAGTGGGAGTCACTTTAGAGAATTATAAATTGATACTTTTAGCTCTTATCTTCCTTTGAAGTAAGTATATCTAATTTCTGGTGGGCTTCAAGAGACTGGAGTTGGCTTTCAGCTATTAAATCTATGGCATGCACCTGTGGTCTCACCTCCTACTGAGAGACACAGACGTTCAATTTATACTCTTAATACTCTATATTTCATAGAGCTCTATTAATTATGAAGCTTTTAGTGCCCCTCCTCTTGATGATTCCACTCTAGGCTCAACTCCTGTCTGCATAACCATCTGGTAATTCCTCAGTCCAACGAAGACATCAATTTGTCAAGCCCAGACATCCAATAATTCATAAGCAGACAGCACACTATAACTGCAGATGTGACCACATCTTTGTTTAAAACCGATAAATAGCTTAGGGTCATCCATGCCATACTAAAACATCCCCACCATCACTAAGTAACTTAGTAGCACCAAACTTGCAATGGGCAAAGTATCTTCAGGCCTACAACCAGGCCTTCTCCTGAGATCCTCCTCAAATGCTTTACCAAAACATCCTCACCATCACTAAGTAACTTAGTAGTACCAAACTTGTCCATGTGCAAAGTATTTCAGGCCTACAACCAGGCCTTGTCCAGAGATCCTCCCCAAATGAAACATTATTGGCCTAAGGTTTACCACTTGAGCACCAGAGATATTAAGCTCAGTTGTCCAACCATGTATTGCCTAGCTGACGATATTAATGGGTGACTGTCACTACTGTCAGACTTAACTTTCATACGATTGCTGTCTGTGAATTAATGGCCAGAACATTGTCTGATTTGTTCTTTTTACTACTACTTAATCTGAATAGTAAGTGGTAGGTTGGGAGATTGCACTGCATGATCTTTCGTCGGACATAATGATATATCTGCTCTGGCAATTTAGTGCAAGTAACAAATGATAAAAAAGCAAAAATAAATCAATAAATAAGACAAATTGCAAATCTGCATATGTTAATTCCATGTACAATATACTACAGATATACAGATAAACATGCCCCTTAAGGGCAGGGACACATGGTCAGATTCGGGGAGATTAGTCGGCCCGAATCTCCCCAAACTGCCTTCCCGTTGGCTAGAATGAAATTGCTGGCGGGATGGGACTCGGAGCACTTCGTTTTCTGAAGTTGCCCCACGAGGAAACTTTGGGCGACTCTGGAAAACAAAGCGATCCAAGTGCCATCCCGCCTGCGATTTTCATTCTAGCCGGTGGAAAGGCAGTTCGGGGAGATAAGTCGCCACGAAGAAGAGGAGATTTGTCACC
The DNA here is from genome assembly GCF_017654675.1 of Xenopus laevis. Classification (NCBI taxonomy): domain Eukaryota; kingdom Metazoa; phylum Chordata; class Amphibia; order Anura; family Pipidae; genus Xenopus; species Xenopus laevis. The sequence continues at coordinate 111,899,294 of NC_054387.1, read as the reverse complement.
GGGGCAACTAATTTCCCCGAATCTGCCCGTGTGTCTCTGCCCTAACTTGTAGTTGCTATAGCGCTGGCTATTTTCTCGTTCGTCTGACATTTCAATTTTGGCAAGGCTCGCTGCAGCAGGCTCCTTTATGCATATACTCGTTAACATAGCTAGGGGCTCGTTTAAAAAAAGCAATTTATATTTTAATTTTAATGCCTTTTCTGTGTGCGCCAAATTAACTACATTGATTATATACCCTTGTAGTGCTGCCATAGGAACTTTAAGAATATACAGTAATTGACTGGATTTTAAAATGTAATAAATGCAATATAATCATTGCTATTTTCAAGAGATCCTGCCAGTAAATGTTCAATCATAATGCAATATTCAGTATATCTGTAACAACATTTACGTCAAAAGTATTCCTCTCTACAATTATATGCCTGAACTTGTCTCAGTGTACTTCTCTGTTAAAGGAAAAGTAAAGCTGCATTTTTTTTCAGAGCTAAAAAGATTCAACCCAGCTAGGAAAAAAATATGCAATTTGTAAAGCCCTGACTTTGATATGCAAAGGGGTTTCCGCCAGTATGTGAAGGGAGTAAGGATGTAATTGGGGGGTGGGACTGGACAGGGCCTGGCAGGTTGAGTGGAGCTGGCTGTTGTGGACTAAAGATGTAATGTAATAAATCTTTTGTAGACCACTGGACTGCTAATACAAAGAAACCCCTTAAACTTTGAACATTTGCTGACAGAGGGAATAGGCCTTCAAAATATTACTGTTCAAGTTGAGAAAAGGGTTGCTACCTGAGCAGTATTTTTTCAGGAAAGGTTGCAACCCTAGTAGAGAATTAGGTTATATATGAACATGGGTGTCCAAAATCAAAACAATTCAAGTATAGCCACAAATGCAGATGATGTGCTATAGGAAATCAAATAATGAATGCGGCCTGGCAAAAGAAAAAAAACTCTTTGTCATCTAACATCTCCATCTCCTCTTAGAACATGTATATAACGAAAACACGCTGCAGCTCTTCTTCACTTTTGAACAAGATTTACTTTATCAACAAGACGATCAACATGACAATTAGGGATGTCGCGGACTGTTCGCCCGCGAACTAATTCGCGCGAACATCGACTATTCGCGTTCGGCGAATGTTCGCGAACGTCGCGCGACGTTCGCCAATTTGGGTTCGCCTTAGCTGGCGCTTATTTTTGCCCTCTCACCCCAGACCAGCAGATACATGGCAGCCAATCAGGAAGCTCTCCCTCCTGGACCACCCCCACACCCCCTGGACCACTCCCCTTCCATATATAAACTGAAGCCCTGCAGCGTTTTTTCATTCTGCCTGTGTGTGCTTGGAAGAGCTAGTGTAGGGAGAGAGCTGTTAGTGATTTGAGGGACAGTTGATAGTAACTTTGCTGGCTAGTAATCTACTTGATACTGCTCTGTATTGTAGGGACAGAACTCTGCAGGGATTTGAGGGACATTTTAGGTTAGGTAGCTTTGCTGGCTAGTAATCTACCTTCTACTGCAGTGCTCTGTATGTAGCTGCTGTGGGCAGCTGTCTGTCCTGCTGCTGATCTCTCATCTGCATCTGTTCTTCAAACAACTGCCACCTAGCTGTCTAAATATCAATAATAATACCGTCTCCAGAAACACCACCCGAGTGACGTTTTTCAAGCAGCAATAATATATTCCGTATCCAACGGCTGTAGTGTATACGTTGCCCTTGCAGGCATTATTTGCCCAGTCTTTAACCAAGTGCCACCTAGCTGTGTGAGCTTTTTCACATTCCGTGTCCAGAAACATCACCTGAGTGACGTAGTGTGATTTCTGCCCTTTACAGCACAAAACGCAGCGCTGTGTCAACAATGGATTTTTCAGATACATTTTTGCCCTTGATCCCCCTCTGGCATGCCACTGTCCAGGTCGTTGCACCCTTTAAACAACTTTAAAATCATTTTTCTGGCCAGAAATGTCTTTTCTAGCTTTTAAAATTCGCCTTCCCATTGAAGTCTATGGGGTTCGCGACGTTCGCGAACTATTCGCATGTTTTGTCGCAAGTTCGCGAATATGTTCGCGAACATTTTTTCCGCCGTTCGCTACATCCCTAATGACAATATCTATAATAGCCTTAAAGGGGCTTTAAATTATTAAATTATTTTTTAGTATGTTATAGAATGGCCAATTCTTCATTGTTTATTTTCTATCATTTTTGCATTATTTGCCTTCTACTTCTGACTCTTTCCAACTTTCAAATAGGGGGCTGCTGACCCAATCTAAAAAACAAATGCTCTGTAAGTGTAAGACTACAAATGTACTATTGTTGCTACTTTTTTTTACTCATCTTTCTATTCAGGTCCTCTCCTATTCATAATCCAGTCTCTTATTCAAATCAATGTATGGTTGCTAGGGTAATATGTACGCTAGCAACCAGCTTGCTGAAATTGCAAACTGCAGAAGTACTGAATAGAAAGCTAAATAACTCAAAAACCACAAATAATTAAAAAGGAATCCAACTGCAAACTGTCAGAGTTAACTCAAAGGTAAACTACCCCTTTTATAATAATTATAATCATTACGGTTGATTATTAATACATGCCATGCATACACTGTGAATAAGTACCAGTTTCAGTAAGAAATATTACCAGTAGTACTTAGGGACTACTCAGAAACTCCTTTGTCTGCTTTAAGGTGGAAGTTAGAAAATAATTCCTGTGCTGCTTAGCAGACATGAAGGGGTTATTTACTAAAATCAAATTTTATCTCATTATTTTGTTTGAAAAAAGCCATAACCAAACTCCCATGTCTGATTTGACCTTATTTATTAATAAAAAAAACCCCGTAAATTACTCAAATCAGTAATCGAGTGAAAACCCGAATCGTAGGGTTTTTTCCTGACTTTTTCCTCAAATCATACAATTTTTGGGGGTTTTTGTCAGAAAAACCGAGTTTATTGTATTATTGGGCTAAACACAGCACAAACCACGATAACTTCCAATTGGGATAGGGGCATCTCCCATTGACTAGTAAAGGGTTTTGTGTTTTATTGTTTGCACAAAAGTGTACTCACTGCAGAGAAGTAAAGTTTTCCCGCTCTGCAGCAAGGCATCGTTGGATTGGATTAAGAACTATAAGAGTTAAAGAAGAAGCCCTAGCCGTGATTTACAGCTAAAATCTTTATCCAGTCTGTGACAAAGTGGCATTGCTGGCAGATTAGCATAGAAACTAATGTCAGATTAGCATGGGCCCTTCTTAACTGATATTTGATTAATGATCGCTGTATCTGGTACTTACTGATACTTTCTACTGTTGCCAAAATAGTACCATTAAGTAGGAATCTGGGTGTGCTGAGCATAGTCTGTGCAAATTAGAGGTATGGTCAAGAGGAGCATATTATACTCCATTGGTTGAGCCCACAACTGAGCATGGACAATGTGATAATCATCCAGGCTCCTTAGTGGAAGGCACTGCTAAAAAGCATAGGGCCCCGTGATTGCATATGGTGGCCATTCACATATACACAAAAGTAAAAACAAAAGCAAGACATGAATTTTGATGTGATTATATCAAAGAACATAAATGTAAATGTAATTTGCTACAGATTTCTTTAGATTTTCAGATGTTCAGAGGGACAACATTTCTAGACATTTGTAGGTGGGGTGGCTGCGCACATCATTGTAGCATGTAGCATGGCTCTGCACCTACAGAAACTGAGATCAACAATAAAAGGGCCCAAAAAAGTGATGAAGACCCAGGCCCGGATTTCAGGCTTGGGCACCCCTAGGCTCATGGGTCTTAGAGCCCGGCACCCATGCAAGCACAACCCTAGCCTTGCGTGCGAGCATCAGAGCACTGGAGATTATGTGTACAGGAGTATACATCCCCAGTTCTCCTTAGGATATGGCTGGAAAGCATGCCCGGGCCTTTGTGACCTCACCACAAATCAGGTGAAGACCAGCTTTCAATTCATGTGGACCCATCTGTTCGATAAGTGCTGTCCAACTGTTTCCAAATAGGGAGATAAGTATTCACTGTGGTATATCTTATTATAAATAATAACAAATAGCTACTACAAAAGGAACATAAAGAGAGTAATTGAATTTATATAAGATAGAATTCCAAGGCAGATATAATTCTGCCAATGGTCTCTCAATGGAGGTCAGGAACATTCATTAGTCCCACAAGGTTCTGAGGTGACGTTCCCCTTTATTGAATTGCTTTGTCGTTGAACAAGGGGTTAGTGCAGTCAATGGGAACCCAGCTGCTGCCTGGCATTATTGCTTATGCCCATAAGGTCACTTGTATACAGTGTCTTTCTGAGTCTGAAAAAAGGCATTTGAATACTTTTTAATGGATGTTAAAAAATCCTTTATTCTGTATATTCTGTGTTTGGCTATACAATATTGTTGTTTTATTGTCATCTTTTGTCAGATGCCATGTAAAAGAAAATATCGTTCTAAACAGCTTTCCAATATGTATTTATTACATATTTTTAGTGCACATTTTTAGTGACTCATGGATATTTACAAACGTTATTGCAATTGGAAGCTGTATTGCTTTATCCCTTTGTGGTTTCAGGAGTCAGAACCACCAGGGAATATAGTTTCATCTGAAACTACGTTTACAAATAATTTTAAAACAGTTTTTAATTAACATTCCCCCCTCCCCCCATAGTTTGTGAATGTGATAGGAAGTTAGAATGTAAAATCCACTGGGGCAAGGGCTTCTGGGAACGATGTAAAGAACTGCAGAATAGGTTAGGATTTAACAATCATGCACATTCACATTGGCATGGGGGAATGAGGGGAGAGTTTTTTGATGGGAGGGGAGCGTCTGATGGGCGGGGAGAACGTCTGATGGGAGGGGAGAGAGGAGAGTGCAGCATAGGGCTGTGAACAGGTACTAGAGGTAGGCAGAAGATGGTTTTAGAGTAAAGTGCCTGGCACCCCTGTTGTTGTGCCCTAGGCAGGTGCTTCTTCTGCCTACCCCTAGTTCCGGCCCTGCCGCTGCAGAAGAAGGTCTTTATGGGGCAGCCGGGGGAGCAGGTCTGAGTCTGGATAACAGGTCCCATGTCTATAACCGAAAGGGGAGTGAGTGACTGGGACTCCTGGGGCCACAAAGTAAAACTCTGTGCTGTACATCCTTGCAAACAATTTAAGTAGGTGAAATACAATATAGATAGAAAGATGAGCTGAAATGTTGAATAAACCATTTTTTTATTATTAAAACCTGTGAGATTGCTGGACTTTGTCCATAACTTTGTTATAACTTTGTTTTTCTTAGCACCCAGACAGCTGCATCTGTTTTGTGTGTATACTTAGTGAATATTTGAACAGCACCACCGACTCTTCAAGTAGTTAAAAAGCCTTTATTTGTGCTTTAGTGGGCATCACCGCAACATTTCAGGCCATGCGGCCTTTTATCAAGCTTGATAAAAGGCCGCATGGCCTGAAACGTTGCGGTGATGCTGTTCAATCTTTCACTACACAGTTTGCCAATGGGAAGTGGCCACTGTAGAACGTGCACCATCTCCAAAGGTTATTGAGAATCGATGTGTTGCCTACTCTTTTCCTACAGATTTGTGTGTATACCTATTCAGACTATTATATACAGGGGCGATTCCAGGGGCATAACTATAGAGGAAGCAGACCCTGCAGCTGCAGGGGGCCCATAAGGTAGAGGGGCGATTCCAGGGGTATAATTATAAAGGAAGCAGACCCTGCGGCTGCAGGGGGCCCATAAGGTATAGGGGTGATTCCAAGGGCATAACTATAAAGAAAGCAGACCCTGCGCCTGAAGGGGGCCCATAAGGTATAGGGGGCGATTCCAGGGGCATAATTATAGAGGAAGCAGACCCTGCACCTGCAGGGGGCCCATAAGGTATAGGGGGCAATTCCAGGGGCATAACTATAGAGGAAGCAAACCCTGTGGCTGCAGGGGGACCATAAGGTATAGGGGTGATTCCAGGGGCATAACTATAAAGGAAGCAGACCCTGCGGCTGCATGGGGGGTCCATAAGGTATAGGGGGCCCCATGAAGCCTTAATTAATGAGCAATTTCACATATATTGGTAAAACAGGACAACCTCTGAATACTGTATGTTGAAGGGCCCTAAGACTAATATGCTGTGGGGCCCCCTAACATCTAGTTACACCACTGGGTGATTCTATGCCTGTTGGCACCTGAGGCAGGACCAGTGATGCCACCCCTTTGCTCCCCAGCACTTACCTTTTTTGTGCAGAAGCAGGTCCAGGGGAGGCACATTGTGCTTTCTGCACTAGAAGAGCCCAATTTCTGGTTTAATGACAGAAAATGTGGCTCTTTACCAGGAGCAGCTTTTTGCCGCCCCTGGTAACTCTGGAGTTTCCCAACTCGTCTCATGGCAGCAGCGCCCCTGACTATATACTTATATACATATATATTTAGACACAAATGGTGCAGGAAGCATAAGCAGTTCAATAACAAAATCATACAGGTTATACTAACAGCAAAACAGAGAAGCACAAACATTTCAGATTGCTGGTATTGATGCAGAGGAGTAGAAAAGAAAATTTACCTTCAAGAGTCTTAGGGGCCGATTCACTAAGGGTCGCATATCGAGGGTTAATTAACCCTCGATATTCGACTAGGAACTAAAATCCTTCGACTTCGAATATCGAAGTCGAAGGATTTAGCGCAGATAGTTCGATCGAACGATCGAAGGATAATTCCTTCGATCGAACAATTAAATGCTTCGAATCGAACGATTGGAAGGATTTAAATCCAACGATCGAAGGAATATCCTTCGATCAAAAAAAGTTAGCCAAGCCTATGGGGACCTTCCTCATAGGCTAACTAGGTAGCTTTTAGATGGCGAACTAGGGGGTCGAAGTTTTTTTTTAAGAGACAGTACTTTGACTATCGAATGGTCGAATAGTCGTACGATTTTTAGTTTGAATCCTTCGATTCGAAGTCGTAGTCGTAGTAGAAGGTCGAAGTAGCCCATTCGATGGTGGAAGTAGCCCAAAAAAAACTTCGAAATTCTACATTTTTTAACTTCGAATCCTTCACTCGAAGTTAGTGAATCGGCCCCTTAGTGTCTAGGAAGGTTCCACTGCGGATAGGGTTGTCACCTGGTCGGTATTTTACCGGTCTGGCTGGTAAAAATGATGCTTGATGCCAATGTTATTAATAGGAAAAAAAATGGCAAGAATATAGGAAGGCCGGTATAATTTTTCAGAAAATGTGGCAACCCTAATTGCAGATAGCAGTGTACGCTTTATGATTTAATTTCTCTCTTTAAATAAGCAATATTTTTTCTATTATTTATACAAAAAGTGCCCATATCTGATCTTGGGGACAGACTGAGAGGTTGGTGATATTGGGGACAGACTGAGAGGTGTCTGTTTGTGTTTGACACCTGCAATTATCCCTGTCAGTCTCACTGCTCCTCTGTATTGATCCAATCTCTCTCTCTCTGTACATATACACTTTAAATTGTTAAACAATAAGCTGTGTCTGCAGGGAAATTAAATGCAGCCCCTAACAGGAGCTAAAGTGCAGCTGCTCCCCTGGGTCCCACTATGCTAGAGAACACAAACTTTTCTAAACTCTTCACGAGGTACTTTGGTTGGCATGGTAACTGTGTGCTCATTGCTAAATGACAGGAAGGGGGTGCCTTGCTTGTGACAGCGGCCATGCTGTGAATGGAAAGGGGCAGTTTTATCCCAGAGACCCTACTATTAAAAATATAGTTGCCCCTAGCTTCAGAACTAGAGGTGTAGTTGAAGGAATAAAGGGCACCAAATGCTGTGGAAAGTGGAAAGCCTGTAAATATGTGCGAGTAGGATTAGTCATAGTGATTACATAAAGTAATGAAGCAGTTAAAGTAAATAGTTGTGTGACCTGTAACACAAGGAATGTCAGTTATATGGCAAGTTGCAATTGCGGCTACCAATGACTGTCCGCCCAGTCTGACCCTGGCCAACTGTGAACAGTGACCAGGAACCCCTGTTTTATAACAGGCCTGCTCCCCTGGCTGCCCCATAAGGACTACCACCGCCTAGGGTTGCCACCTGGCTAGTATTTTACCGGCCTGGCCGGTATAAATGATGGCTGATCCCAATGTTATTAATAGGGAAAAAAGTTAAATACATAGGAAGGCCGGTATTTTTTTTCCAGAAAAGGTGGCAACCCTACTACCGCCACGGCGTGCATGTGCGCAGCACATCTTTTACGCATGAATGCCGTGTTTGGCGCATGGGTTTTAAAGTAGGGAGGGGGATCTAGGGTCTGCCAGGAAGGCCCTTGTTTTTCATCCCCAGTGGGCCCCTAATGCTCCAGTCCGACCATTGCCACCACAAAAATACTGTTATCTTACTGTATATCTCTGATTAATGCCTCTGTTATTAATGGGATGGAAAAAATCCAGTAGCACACTGGTAATGTTGCAAAAATCTTCAGTGATTTATTAGCCCATATACAAACACACAGAAAGGCAACGTTTCGGGCCGTACTGCACCCTTTATCAAGCCTAATGTGATTACTTTCTTTGGAAACATATATAGTGTCACAAGGGTGTGGTTACATCAATTTCCTCCTTTCAGTAATTCCATTGGTTAATCAAATTTACTCATCAATTAACTCTTAATGTGTTAACAATCACAGAAAAAAGTGAGTCCGTATTCAGCCTGTTAATAGACAGTATTAAAAAGTGTTTATAATAGTGAATACTGATCTCATATTACCTGAGACGCTGTCACGGTTTATATTGCACTGGGTACCCAGTCCAATCATGAGACTCATATCTTTGTGCACATTACGCAAGCAGCACTCAGTATTCATTGAAGATCAGTTAATAACCTTAAAGAAAAAAGGAGATATAAAAAGAGAGAGATAAATAAAGAGATAAAACATTTTGTAAATAGCATACACTGTATAATAGTAATCAACCATTAAAAACATTGTGTATATAAATCCCACTTACTTAAAAATGAACATTGCTGGGGTGTAGTCTCTATTTAATCCCCATGGCCATATCGTGTCTAAAGTATGTATCCAGTACATTTCGCGATGCTTTAGTTGTAATAACCTATCTCCACCCCTTCTTGGAATTCCCACTGTGTCAATGACTTGAAATTTTAGTTGACTTACAGTATGTCTTGCCTGATGGAAGTGTTGGGGGACCGGTAATGTTGTTATTTCCCTACGGATCGTAGATTTATGTTTTGAAATGCGATCTTTAATTTTTTGGGTGGTCTCTCCCACATAAATTAAGCCACATGGCCATTTCAATAAGTATATTACATATGTTGAATCACATGTGAACATTTTTTTTACTGGGTATTTCTTACCAGTATGCGGATGGCAAAAGTGATTCCCTTTTATCACTGAATTACATTGTGTACAACCCAGACATGGGAAAGTACCGTATTTGGGACTCTGTAAAAAACGTTGCTTATCTTCTTTTTGAGGTCCTATATCCGCTTTCACTAGTTTATCACGTATATTATTTCCCCTTTTGTATGCAATAAGTGGTGGCTCACTAAATTGTGGTATATGCGTCAGACAATTCTGTAATAAATGCCAATGTTTTTGGACAATATTAGACACGTGCCTACTTGCTGTCGTATATTTACTAACGAAGACCATCCGTTGTCCCTCTTTTTTAGTATTGGTGTCCCGTTTTAACGGGAGGGGACCTGTGTATTTATCTTTGACTTTATTCAAACCTTCCTCTAGTATTCCATTCGGATAACCCCTCTGTGAAAAACGTTCTGTCATTTGTGCGAGTCGTGTCCTACAGACCTCTGTATCACTAACAATACGTTTGACCCTTGTATACTGTGTAGAGGGCAAAGATTTCTTTAAGGCCACTGGGTGAAAACTTTGATAGTGGAGTAGATTATTTTTATCAGTTTCTTTTCTATACAAATCTGATTCAAGTTTTACACCTTTTCGAGTTAGTCTTACATCAAGAAAATTCAATGTCTCCGCGCTCGATGTGCCTGTGAATTTCAAATTCGCTTCCATATGATTAATGTAATCATGAAATAATTGTAAACTCATTTGATCTCCATCCCATAACATAAATATATCGTCAATATAGCGTAGATATACTAAACAATGAACCTGAAACAATGGGTGTGAATAGATACATTTTTCTTCCATGAATGCCATATATAGATTGGCATATGTGGGTGCCACATTGCTACCCATGGCAGTGCCACGCTGCTGTATATAGTAATCATCCCCAAACAGGAAGTAGTTCTGATGTAGAACTATTTCTAATAGATCAAGTAAAAATTGTTTTTCAGGTTCAGTGTGAGGTGAAATATCCAAAAAGTGGCTAATGGCCTTCATACCTGATTCATGTGAAATTGAGGTGTAAAGACTTGTTACATCAAAACTGCACAATAAAATCTTGTGTCCAAGAAGTGTCAGTCCCTTTATGATGTCTAACAGATGGTTTGTGTCTTTCACATATGATTTCATTGTTTGCACTATGGGCTGTAAGACTTTATCTAAGTAGACAGCTAATGGACTAAGAACTGATTCAGTACCTGCCACTATGGGTCTCCCGGGGGGTTTTTCAATGCTCTTGTGTATTTTTGGCAAGGTGTAAAAGACAGGGGTGATGGGATCTTGTTTGATCAGAAATTCCCTTTGATCTTCATCTATAATGCCATCTTCGCATGCTTTATACACTTTATCCATAATACACTGTTGGATGGAAGTAAGTGGGTTATTGCTTAGTTTTTTGTACACTTCTGTATCTGATAACTGGTTTTGTATTTCTGCTACATAATCTTTTGTGTTCTGTACTATTAGGGCTCCCACTTTGTCTGCTGGCTTAATTGTCAGATTTTTATCCATTCTCAGATCCTTCATACAGGATCTTTCTTGAAAACTAAGATTAGCCTTGTGTCCCATCCAGGGGTTACGCCATATCCGTCTTTTTAGTTTATCAATATCCTTAGTTACTAATTTGATATAAGCCTCAACTACATTATCAGTGGCAGGTGGTACATATCTGCTAGAATTATGTTGCCCCAGATTTTGTAAAGATAATTGTGAATGGCCAAGACCCCTATTACTAAACCCCGTGGGTGAACTGGGTGGCATTTTAGAAAAATGACTTTTCAACCTTAGATTGCGAAAAAAAAATTGCAGTTCAATGTAGAATGTAAAAGTCTCGCAACAATAAGTGGGGACAGATTCCCCAAATTCTGATACAAGTATGGGACCTGTTATCCAGAATGCTCGTGACTTTTTTTTTTTTCAGATAACAGATCTTTCTGTAATTTGGATCTTCATACCTTAAGTCTATTAGAAAATCATGTAAACATCAAATAAACCCAATAGGATTGTTTTCCTCTAATAAGGATTAATTATATGTTAGTTGGGATGAAGTAAAAGGTACTGTTTTATTATTACAGAGAAAAGGGTATATATCCATAAAATGGAGTCTATGAGAGATGGCCTTTCTGAAATTTGGATCTTTCTGGATAACAGATCCCATGCCTGTACTATAGCTATAAGAAGCTAGTAGTATGTGCTTTCACCCTAAAACAGAAGTATGGCTGTACCCTGATCTCTTCATTGATTATGACAGAATTCGCAAGCTTGTATATGGGAAATTGTTTTCATATTTTCTTCAAAGCATGAACTATGCAGATGATCTATTTTCAGTCTTTTTCTCTAAGTTCTTCTTGGTAATTGGAAACAGCTTTCAAGAGCAATTTAAGCAAAATATATTTGTCAAGGAAAAGTATTTTCATCATTTAATAAACACGCACAGGCAGTAACTGTAAGTTATTTTATATATCTGGGAGAAATGACAGCCCCCCACATACACACAAATATCTTCATTAGAGCAATTTATATAACACGGATGTCAAATACACAAGTTGTTATGAACTACAAGCTGCAGCCTTTGGTCTCCATACCAGCCACTTTTCAACTTTTTTTCTATGGGAACACAAATTAAGCCAGGGAAATAGCTTTGTGACCTAGAAATCTGTTTTAATGACTACTGTAGGAGGAAATTTTACCATATTCAGAAGGATCAATGTTGACCCACCCTAATTAACATGAAGACCTATTGTTGGTTCCTGACCCAAAGGTTAAGAATCCTTGCTCCATTCGCTTCCCTTTTGAATATTATTCACCCACCCGCAGGGGGTTATTTAATCTCCGCACAAACTGTATTTTTTTTATTTTTTAAACAATATTTAATTTAATATTAAATTAAATATGTTGCTTACAGCATTTTCTTTTCTTAAAGGATATGCTCACATTTAAAATATTAGTGAAGATGACATTTCAGGAATGAAGAGTTTTATTTGTGTATATTATATGGTTTTTCCGATCCATCTGCTGAAATTTGGAAAAGCTCCTCTCCTTCTAAATCCACTTGAAACCCAGTTGCTAATAGCAACTGTCTACTGTTTTCTTGGAAGCAGTGCAATTTTGTGAAAAACAATTATCCTGAGAACCTGTGATGTCACCTACAGTGCTGACATCAGCATGCAACACTGTATGTACAGGTGACTGCTGCTTTCTCCACTGGAAGTGGTTGACCTACTACTGTGTCCTTTTATTCAGTAGATGCCTGCCCAAGGGCTCCATTCATGTTTGTAAACAATCTTGAATTCTAGATCTAGGAAGTGAGGTATAATAGCGTATAAGGCTACTGCCTAGGAAAAATGGATATTAGGTGATAAATTAATTCTACCTGCTGCTATGTATTTTTTCACTGCTCTCTCAGGGGGAAATGCAACAGTCAAAAGACCTTTCCTCACTTGTAAGCATTTCCATTTTGAAAGCATTGTAAATGCAAGGGCTAAGGCTACGGCAAACCCAATCATTTGGGATTCTAAAGTGACTATTCCCAAATGTCGTCAGGGAATAGCATTGCTTTAAAGGAAATGTAAGCCTTAAAGGAATGAATGTGAAATTGCTTGCCGTGATCTTAATTATTTTTTTTTTAGTTTTGAACTAGTAAAGGGATTCTGTTATTAGTTTTATGGTTTTATTTCTAAACTACACTGTTTATATTACAAATAATTCTCTCTACTATATAAAATGTAATTCCTAAACTATTAGCTGTAATATTGGTGTCAAGTCTGATCCAGCGCTTTCAGAAAGAGCCAGCGTGTAGATTGCAAAAGTGCTTAGAAAAACTTTTTTTTACATGTATTTGTTTTTAAGGTTTGCCTTTTTTTAAACATAGCATTTTCTGTCTTTTGAATGGAAAGTGTTGAGGGGTAGAGCATTTTGACCTCTGCAGTGTGCCATAACACTTAAGGTGGCAACAAGCAGTCCTTACTGTAAGCAGGTTAAAAGTATCCAGAGCCATTTCTGGGACTGCTGTTGTCAGAGGCTTATTCTTTGTCATTGAAGTGGGTCAAGGGTGGGGGGCACATTGTTAGTGCAGAGAGCACTATTGCTCCATTCAGAGTCGGTCTGGAGCACTGGGGGCCCACCGGGGCTGCAACCCAAAGGGCCCTCCTGGTAGTCACTGGGGGCCCTCTTACCTGACTTTTAAACTATGCTCCGATACACAAAAAGCATATTGCTAATCAGGGGAGAATGTCTGGGCCATGATGGCCGGGACCCACCGGGTTTTTTCCCTGTGTACCTCTGGCCCAGTCCGACCCTGGCTCCATTAGAGCTACATCTCTAACTCAAAAAACAGAAATTTGTCTCTTAAAGTTGCCAGAGGAAGCTTTTTTCCACCCCTTTTGAAGCTCACTGCCGCCATAAGGGAAAGTTCTCACCTTGCCTCATGGCAGGAGAAGCCATGATCATTGATCTAACTATAGAGGAAACAGACCCCTATGGTCATGGGGGGCCTAGGGAGGGGGGCCCGGACCACTGGGTCTGCTTCCTCTATAGCAGCTCTTTGGCCTGAAAACTTACGGGCCCCTGCAGCAAGTAGATGTGCGGCCGCAATCAACATGCTCACGTCAAATCACCCGCAATCAGCTCCCTTGCGTCAACGCAACAAAACCAGTGAGCTCACATCAGTGAGTCCATGTGCCTGGGGCCGGGAAAGTTTTTACACAGGAAGTTGGCCCAGTGCCAGTTTGGTACGCTGCTAGCCCTGATAGTATCCAGAATAAGTGTGTACTATTTCACATCTCAAAAAGTAGAAGGAATGTTAAAGTTACCTTTTGTACCGCTTTACTAAAAGTTTTCACCATCTAGGTTTTCTACTTTTCCAAGTATGTACAGCAGCACCCATTATTTTACATTATAGTCAATTCCCATTATCACAATTCCAAGTTATCATTTATGATAGTGTTTTCAGAAATGCTATATGCCCCCTTAAATATTACAGTAAAATATAAGAATCATATCATTTTACTTTTACTGCCAATGGCTCCAAATAGTTTTGTGGCAAGATCGTGGATCAACCTACCAGCTGGAGGGGTCACACGAACAAGAAAAGCTGTCTAGAACGAAATAAAAGTTATATCTTCACCTGACTGCAAGGATGTTCCATATATCTGTCACTGTGTCTGTAAGAAAAGTTCTTCCAGCTTTCAGCCCTCCAACTTCAGACTGTGTCCTCTAATTCTTGTCATTATCTTCTGCTGACCTCTCACTCTATAAAATGAGCTGCCTTGGTCTTTTCCTAAAGGTCAAATGATATTCAGTAACAAATGATCTCTTGGGAGTTTTCTGCCGAAAAACACAGCTACATCAGTGCACTTTAATTAGAGGGAAGAAGACACCAGTTACATCGATCTTCCAGGCTAACAGCAGGAAAACATTATAGGGAGTACATTATGTTCCCTGCTCATGATCTAGTTCAGTAATGTGGCTGCTGCTGTAAAACTCCAAACATTAGTGTCCAATAATGCTGTCACGGGGGAAAAACAACCTTAAAGTGTTAAAATGCAATGTTATTTGCCCCTGTATAGTAAGAAGGAAGGAACAAAATTTGTTGGAAGAATGTTCTAACCCGCTGTTTTGCTTGGTCGGTGTCAGGGCCCAAAAGCTCAGGTAAGAATTTACAGATCAAGGAGGAAGCAGCAGGCACTAAACACAGTTCGAGGTATCCAAGGGGGAAAGAAGAATAACAAAGTCAAGTCCACACAAAGGGTCAGCGCCGGCAGCAAGGGTTCAATAAACGATATAACAGGCCATGGTCAAGATCAGAATCAGCAGAATTAGCAATATAGCGCACCCAGGAACATCAGGCAATGTCCGTAGGCCTTTGGCGTTCTTTTAAAGGCTGATTTTTAAAGGAGCGTGATGACATCACGCTTTGACATTGCACATTGACGCTGCACGTTTTGATGCCGCATGCATTTTGCCCCACCTGCGTCAGAACGTCACAGTGTACCATGTGGCTCCCCTGGGCGCCGCCATCTTACCGGTGACAGCAAAGGAGTAAGGAGCGATCCTTACAGTCAGGGCTTCAGGTTGCTTTACTAAATCGCTGTAGCAACTACATGGAGGATCTATCCTTTCACTGAGGTCTAGTTTTACCCCAGGGCTCCCTAAGATAATTTAATAAATATATCCACTCTTGCACAGTGGTAAAAAAAAAATCTCTTTATAGGTATATCTATGCATTTATTTTTTGCTTATTGGCTATATTGGGATGCTGTGGAGGTCTGTTTATATGACCAGCAATGATATTTATATGACAAGTTGTGTAGGCCTGCTCTGCAATATTACCCAGGGCTCCCTCTGTAATGTGGCATCTTTCACCACAGGCTCCCAGCACCATCACCATTCTCATTGGATAATTCTAAGTGACCAAGTTCCAAGAGATTAATCCCTATTTCCCTACATGAGCTTTAGAGACAATATGGGTCATGTCTGACTACTAGGTGAGTTGTGCCAAAAATCCCATTCATTAACGGTACTAGTGTCAAAGGTTGCTCTTTGCGCTACTATATAGTTGTGCACTGCGACATAGAATCTTAGTTAAATTAGGTTAAAAAAAGACACATGTCCATCAAGTTCAACCTTTTAAGTCTATATATAACCTGCCTAACTGCTAGTTGATCCAGAGGAAGGCAAAAAACCCTTCTGAAGCCTCTCCAATTTGCCTCAGAGGGGGGGGAGGGAAATCCTTCCTGGAAACGGACTGGTCCCTGGATCAACTTGTACTATGAGTTATCTTTCATAACCCTCCAACCTCTTCTTAAAGCTTTCTAATGTATCAGCCATCAGCTGGCCCACTGTATATATAGCACGAAATCATTTATCACTTTCTAATTCAGATTGCAGTGAGAGTAGGCCCTGTAGGTCAAAGTACACCACCAGCAAGTTCTAGATGTGAATAGTAAGGCAAAGCAGACAAGCATCATGGTGATGTATTATGGTTACTATGGGCCTCATTTTGTAGTGTGGTTAAACTGTATCAAAAAGTCACAATAACTATGTTTGATTAATGTCTAGTCTGCGGACCTCCAGCTATAGAACTACATCTCCCAGTATTCTTAGTTGTGGTAATGGTGGGAGATTATGTTTGAGAGTATAGGGTTTCAGCATTAGCCTGAGAATGCTCATCTCATACACAGTATGCAATATCTTGGACAGGGTAGACGGGCTGTTAGAAGCACCAGACTGAAATGTAGCCCTGTCTCCGTCTCAAACTGTTCCTTGCCTAATAAAAGAATATTAATTCCTTAGATTTTTCCAGTATACATTTATTAAACATTTCCAGTGTCTTTTAAATCAGTTTGCCCCCGCCCCTGGTCTCTTAATGCTTATGCAGAACCAGTTGTGCAGAGAATATAAAAAGCCAAGCAGATACTGCTTTCAGTAGCAATAATAGCCACTGCCATTTTAATCAATATGTATTCTTTGGTGCAGTTACCCTTTAAAGGCATATTGCCACTATAGTGAAATTGTGCCTTCCTCATAGCCAGGCATCCTGGAAATATTTTATATTAAACAGCCCTATTCCCGTTGCAATACCAGCCCAGCTCACTTTGTATAACATTATTAATTCAGTAATAACGTCAAGTGACAAGGGCCTAGAATCTTGGTGGTGAATGGGGGTAAGTTGCATTCTAGCAATAAAACTGTAATTATTAGGGGAAAGATGGTACCCTCAGCCAGGCCCAGATTTGGGGAGAGGCCACCTAATATCTGCAGGTGCCCCTAACATCTTCTATATAACTTATAGTAAAGAAATTATTCAGCTACAAGTGGCTATGGCAGAACTGTACACTTTTTCATTATAGCAATTCTTACAGTTGGTAGGTTAAACAGTTAATTAATGAATTCATGATATAAATAATAATAATTATTTATTAAAACTGCCATTTGATGTCAATGGTTATATGGTTTAATCATCATCATCATCATCATTTATTTATATAGCGCCGACAATATACAATTATTTCCATTTTATTGTCTTTGTTATTTTCATAATTGTCCTGATTGGATAAAGATTAACTTCCAGAAAATGCGGGGGGGGGGGGGGCACAGTAGCAGGGCCTAGGGGAGCAAGAAGGGTTAATCCAGCCCTGGGCACCCACAGGATACAGTATTAGCTTCTGGGGTGGTTCTAGGGTTGCCACCTTTTCTGGAAAAATATACTGGCCTTCCTATATATTTATCTTTTTTCCCTAATGATAACATTGGGATTAGCCATCATTTTTACCGGCCACATCGGTAAAATACTGGCCAGGTGGCAACCCTAGGTGGTTCTGCTACAGTTTCAGCACAGAAGTGCCTGTATTCCCTTGTGTGGATATTATAAATACAGAGCCCTGGGCAGTTTACAGGCTGAAGTGTAAAAGAAACGGATCCGCACACACACCGATTAATGCAGTCGGGGAATATCCCCTTTTATTCAGCCACCAAACATCAATGTTTCGGGGGGAACACCCACCCTTCATCAGGATACAATTATTTGTGCAGTCACCCATTTAAACCCAACTTCCCACGCCTTCTTTTCCCATCATGCAGTTTGCCACAAAAATTAACCCTTATGTGGGATACAGGAAATTCAACCTATATGTAACATACAATAAAGCAATCAATTTGGTAAGACAGGTTACAAAATGATTTTTTCTATCTTAAAGTGCCCAAGTGCAATAATTATTATATATAAAATATGGTATCAAAAACATTTTTTTAAACAAATTTTTTAAAAAAACCACATACATTAAACACCATATTGCAAAAATCCATGTGTTGTATTATAATACCTTACTGCCCTTGGGATTTTCTAATAACCCTTAATATTATATGTGATCATTCAGCAGTTCATATCTGTAAAAAATAAATAAAAACATGCAAGAAGGTTAAAAACAGTTTTTCTCTCATAAGAAACACATATAACTAAAATTCTCGTTAAGGCCCTTTGGTGTGAGTGTTTTTAGCTGCCAAATCCAAAAGGCCTCCCGTCTCAGCAGTGACCTCTTATCTATAACACCTTTCTGCCTGTGTATAACCTCCCAATATTTGCCATCTGAGTTGTGAAATGTTATGTTTTGCTTCGAAAAAATGTTTCGCCAGTAGGGTTTCCTTTTTAAATTTCTCTTTTTCTTTCTCTTTTTTTTGGCCTATAGTAGCCCCTTCACCCTTCTATTCAGGTTTATAATTCCTTATTCTACTCTTATGTTCATTCATCCGGGTTTTAAACGCTCTGGAAGTCTGTCCCATATAACATAGGCCGCACGGGCACTTTAACAAATAAACCACCCCTTCTGTATTACATGTTGCGTATTGTTTTAATTTAATATCGTGGCCCATAGTGGGGTGTTGGCATATTTCCCCTTTAATGACCCCATTACAATGCCCGCACTGAAAGCATGGATAAGTGCCTTTCCTGTTAGATATTGGTTTCTTTATAATTTTTCTAAAATCAGTTTTGGTAAGTCCATTAGCTATACTCTTTCCTTTTTTGTAGCTAAACAGGGGTTTATCATCAAAGAGTTTACCAAAGGTTTTATCTCTCTGTAAGATCGGCCAATGCTGTAATATAGTTTTTCTAATAAAAGCAGAGTGTGGGCCAAAAGTAGTTATACAAACCGAATTTTGTTTTTTGTTATTCATCTCTTTTTTCTTAGTTTCCAAAAGTTCTTTCCTGTCAGTTTACAGGCTGCACATTGTTGGTGGTATGAACCTTGTTACAGCTTGTAGAATAAGTCAGTTCATTTACCAATATATTCATAAGTAGCAGCATACTTGTGACAGCTTGTAATTGTTTTCTCATGGCAATAAGATAAACTGCGCAAATCATGACTCACCAGTCTGGCCTAGGGCCACAAGCAGAGCGTCAGCAGAAAAGCAGAACCCGGAACTGGATGTATCTCATCATTCTTCTTCATTACGAAGAAGGAGTTTGTAAGTAAAGTAGGAGTTATTAAGAGCACAGTACATATTGTTTGCCCCTCATGAGTCTTAAAGCTGGGTAAGATATGTCACACTATTTGCAAGTTGTAGACTGTTCACAGAGACAAACCGGGCCAGAAGGACACCTGCAAAAAACTTGGTGGGTCCCACCGACCCAGACCCGCTCCCCACCCGAAGCTTTGTGTTCTGCACCCTGTGTTCTGCACCCTGACCTCCAGCCCTGCCCGAGAATAGGAAGATGGGGGGTCCAGGGGGTGGAGGTCTCTGAAGCAGCAGCCCCAGGTGGGCCTGGACTAGGGTTGCCACCTTTTCAGGAAAAAAATACCGGCCTTCCTATTTTTTATGGGTTTTTTTTTATGGTTTTTCCCTATAAATAACATTGGCATCAAGCAACATTTTTACCAGCCAGGCCGGTAACATACTGGCCAGCTGGCAACCCTACCCTGGACCCACCAGTCTGATACTGGAGACAAAACTGTGTTCATGTTCTTAATTTATGCACACGCCACTTACTGATACTAGTTAATATGCATGCTCGTGGTCTTGGTGCAGGAGAGCTGCATTATGATTTTATTTCCTTTAAACGGCTTGTTCACCTAACTGTTAGTATGATATAGGGAGTGATATTCCGAGACAATTTGCAATTGGTTTTAATTTTTTGTTATTTGTGGGTTTTGAGCTATTTAGCTTTTTATTCAGCAGCTCTCCAGTTTGCAATTTTAGCAATCTGGTTACTAGGGTCCAGTTTACCCTAGCAACCACTGATTTGAATAAGAGATGGAACAGGATAAAAAGATGAGTAATAAAACAAAGCAATAACAATACATTTGTAGCCTTACAAAGCATTTCAATGGGGTCAGTGACCCCAAATGAGAGCTGGAAAGAGTCAGAAGAGGAAGGCAAACAAGCCAAATGCCATAGAAAAATAAATCACGAAGCCCAATTGAAAAGTTGCTTCAAATTTGACATTCTATAAACTACTAAGAGTTAATTTAAACGGCACCTTTTTGTGATCATTACATTTATTGTAACATTTATTGTCCACTGTCTTAATTTAGTTTAAAAACAATTTTACCAATAGGGAGAATATTAGAATCCACACAACGTAAAGACTTTGTGCTTAACCTGATTCTATACAATAGAAGCAGAGGAACTTATTGTGAACATGCAGCCAAGTAGGAAGCAGAACTGAGACGGATATCAATGAGCAGGAACTTGCTCTCTCCCGCCCCAGACTGTTCTTTGGCAGAGCAGTATTGTAACAAGGAAGGGCCTTGTGTGCATGCGCAATAAAGAGCTGGAGGAGCAGCTGTATGTCTGCTGATCTATACGAGGCAGGGAAGTGCCTGGTAAATGCATCTCCCTACTCGTTTCCCATAGGATGAGTGTGTTTGGGATCTAAATAGGCAGCAGGTAAGACACTAAGAAGGAGGTTACTCTGGGCCTCATTTTTTCCTGTGTTTAAACTGTATCAAAAAGCTATGTTCAGATGAATGTCTAGTCTAAGAGCCTCCAGTTGTAGGACTACATCTCCCAGCATCCTTAACCAGTAGTGGAAGTGTAGGGAGATGAGTATGGGGCTCTTTATTTTCTGTGTTTGTAAACATAGGGAAGAGGGTGGGCAGTGCAGCAATGACCCCATACTCACGCAAGGAGAAATGGAGGTTATTGTTTATTAAAGGGACAATATAATTTGCAGGGGTCAGGGCCGGATTTATATAATGGGTGCCCCTAGGCCCACTGTCGTTTGTCGCCCCTGTCCCCTCCCCTTTATTGGTGCAAATTTTCATCATCTGGACTAGAGCAATGGGGATTGGCGCACGGGAAATTTAAAAAATGATTGTATCTCCAGCACATCCCCAGTGTTTTTCAACCAATGTGGGTGTGGTTGGGCAGCGTGACGCCCCCCTAAAATCCTGCTGCCCGGGCCTAGGTGGCCTTTCCACAAATCTGGGCCTGGCAGGGGTTTTACATGGATTGTCCTTACATAAGGCAGGCACATCCGAAGCCGTATTGTGTGTACATTATTTTACTTCCTTCTGTGTGTGGGAGCTGTCATGTTGCTTGCTTCAGAGGAGACAGAAAAAGCACAATCGGATATTAACCACTAGATGGCAATGTTCTATGTGTAAGCATGGAAAATACCTCTGTAGTGGTGGTCAGTAGGACAGCTCCTGGTCATATCGACAGAGTTAGTCCCACGATAGCTGGAATGTAAATATTGGGCCAGGTGATGAGTGGGTTGACCTGTAACCTGCTTGTTCAGGCCAAGAAGGTGAGACCCATGTGCAGGTGTCAAGTCACTACTTTTTGTTGATGTAACAGTACTGACCCCTCCCTAGTGTTGACTCAGCCCACAGATATATGAAACACCAGAAAATATTCCTGTTGGGTCATAAAGTAGAAGAGATCAGCGAACTGAGCTGGGGTGCAGTTTAGGGTTTAAACTTTTTTGGCCAACTAATTAATAGTTGCCACTTGCCAGTCCCTGTTGTTATGTAAAAATGCACATAATTCAAATCTTATATATATATAATCTAGTTGGGATTATTTAGCTATGTTTTTGGTGTGCTGAACTACTCTGTATTTTATATATATATATATACAGGGGTGCTTCGCCAATGAGGCGAGTTGAGGCTGTCGCCTCAGGCGGCAGCACCCCACTAGGTGCCAGGGGTGGCATAAATGCTGCTCCTGGTACTTTAAAAGCGAATTTCCGGGGGAGGGGGGGCAGCAGCAACTGCTGCTGCCTCAGGCTGCGGAGGGGCCAGGATCGCCCCTGTATATATATATATATATATATATATATATATATATATATATATATATATATCTAGTCAAGTATCTGGCCGCAGAACTGAGGGATTCGGTGCATCCATGAAGCAGAGTGAGGGTAGCATTCTCTAAATAAGTGCGTTTTAAGAGATCATTTGTAGGCAGAAAGGTTGGCAGAAAGTCAGACAGACAATGGGAGAGAGTTCCAGAGGAGGGTGCAGCCCTTGCAAAGTCTTGAATGCGAGCATGTGAGGAGGTAATGAGAGGAGAGTTGAGTAGCAGGTCAGTAGAGGAGAGTAGTAAGCGGTTGGGTGAGTAAATAGAGATGAGTTCAGAGATGTAGGGTGGGACAGAGTTATGAAGTTCTTTGAATGTCAGGGTAATTAATTTGAATTTTATTCTGAAAGGTAGGGAAGTGACATGATTTAATAAGTGACTGGATATGAGGAGTGAAGGACAGGTTAGAATCTAGGAAAAATCTGTGGTCTTTTTTATTTCTTGAGCTAAACTGGGCACAGAGAGAAACGTAACATACTAATCCATCTAATTACAGGGCAGGTATTGTGTGTCTAAGGAATGTAGCCAACCTTTAATTAAGTTAGTTCCCCAGGAGAGATTTGGTCAGCTAAGTTTGGGCCTATACTAGAGGTGGGAGGGGGAGCAGGTTGTGTTTACTAGCCAGAGGCGTCAGGTTTCCCCATGGCTATAAAAAGGGAAGCAAATATTTGCTCACTCTCTGTTGGTTCCGCCACTGGCTGGAGGAGGTGTGTTGTGCTCCATAGGGTTTTAAAACGAAGGCAGATTCTAGTAGGAGAAGTAAGTACAAGGAAAGTTTGTAATAGTTCATTCTTGGAGTGAAAAGCAGGATCAGGGTAGTTAGTAGAGCAGCCAAAGGCTCCAACAAGATTGCTAATTAGGGTTAATACCCTGTGGTGTCAACTCTGCCAATATAGGGACTGAAGCAGCCCAGTTCAGGAATAGATAGGTTCCTGCCCTAATACACCACTGTGAGATTCTCCTAGCACTGGCTGTACTGTAAACACCACATCTGTAATTGTGTCAGTAATAACTGATCGAGAAAGAACTGGAAGCATCCCCTGATTGCTATCAAAGTCAGCACCCACCATTCTCTAAAGTGCATGCATTTGTCCAATAAAGAGTTCATCTGTGTGTTTTAAAGAACCACTGGCACCCAAGATATTTGAGAGATCAAGCACTGTGTGTGAAATCAGTGTAGTTAACCCTTCCTCCAACACTCCCTACCTAAGTGAGAAGAGTCCTATGAAACTTGTGCCTGCCAGGCGTTGCCACTGCTATTTTTTTTATGAGAAGATAATGAGAATGAAACACAGTCATAATACCGTAGAATAAATAGATTGTGCCTTGCTGGACTGGATCTGTCTAATAGGCTTATTTACAACACCTCTTTCCCTCCAAATGTATCTGGCTTGTTCTGACCTACTCTGAACCTGTCTATCATTTAGTCATTTTGGAAAGTGCAGCATTTCACACTGTGTGTGCTCATTGATAGACAATTTATTTTGGAGAATGTAAGCAGCTGATTTTAAATTCCAATGGTTCTAAGCAAAATTGCTTTTAGAACCGATGTAGCCATCGGGAGAATATTCTAATGGAAGCACTTATTATAGGGGAAACACCAGCAGGGCCACCGTGTGTGCGCACTTCCAGTCATTCAGCTGGGCTGCTAGTATAGAAGTTAATATAAATGCCGGGCATAGGAAATTTTCCCACTGCACCTGGTCAAGTAATGTAGCAGTGCCATGAAAAATAAGCCTTGTTATTTATTGTAAGAGACAAGCTTCAGTGTAGCAAAATGAATGAGCAGGACATTTAGACACAATAGATTTAAAGGTCCAAACAAAAATGGCTTTAGACTGTAGCATACACAGTAAAATGCCTTATTAGAAACAAAACCAGATATCAGAGTCATGTATTCCGCAGCTAGAAATTGTGGTTCCAGGATATAACCTTTTGCCTCGAGAGTGATAAATCAGTGCCGGTTTAACTGCAGGTAAAACAACTTAGGTGCAGAGCCATCCTTCTTACTTCAGCACAAGCTATAGCTATGCCATGAAATGGCTGATTGCTGTATAAGGTTTGGGGGGTGCTCAATGTGAGAAAAATGGGTAATCATGGGTCCAAAAATCACTTTAACAGACAAGCAAAGCCATAAAAGATAGTCTTAATAGAAGTGACAGCACCTTATGCTTTCTAATACCTTGTAGGCTGTATGGACTAGAGATGCACCTAATCCAGGATTCGGTTCGGGATTCGGCCAGGATTTGACCTTTTTCAGCAGGATTCGGATTCGGCCGAATCTTTCTGCCCGGCCGAACCGTATCTGAATTGTAATTAGCATATGCAAATTAGGGGTGGGGAGGGAAATTGCATGACTTTTTGTTCCAAAACAAGGAAGTAAAACAATTTCCCCTTCCCACCCCTAATTTGCATATGCAAATTACGACTCAGATTAGGTTCGGTATTCGGCCGAATCTTTCACAAAGGATTCGGGGGTTCAAAATAGTGGATTCGGTGCATCCCTAGTATGGACAGATAGTATCTATGACAAAATATGTATTTTCTTAAAGGATAAGTAAACCTTTAAAATAAGTAAATGTAAAATTTATGAGGGTTATTCTAACTTTTGCAATGTACATTCATTCATTTTTTTTTTTATTCCAAGATAATAAGGGATACATGTACTGTTAACATATATGGATTTTGTTACACCAGTGCCACCTGCTGGTCATTTCCCAACCATTCTGACCAACAAGTAATCAAGGAAGTTGTCGGGAGAAAGGGGGCTGGTCTGATTAGGAAAGATTTCTAATTTTTCTCAGGACCAGTATAGTATAAATAAAACACCCCGCTCAACCTTGTAGACAATCATGAATAATATAAGGTACTGTTTTCACTCTGTGATAAAAAATGTTCGATAACTTTAAAAATGACCCCTTTATTGGAGGTCCCTATAGATTTGCTACAGACCCTGTCCATGTTTCAAATGAGGGGTGGGCCTGTCCATACCAGAAGCACAGCAGGAGGGGGAAAGCCAATCACACTCCTGCTGCCACACAAGCAAAGGCTTCAGTTCCCTATCAGGTTCAGCTAACTATTGATTGGTTCCTATTCTACAGTGCATTTTGCGGAGTGCTGCCAGCTCCCCTCGACATCCAGAGAAATTAGCCAGCAGGAAGTGGAACAGATGTGCAGGACTAGTATGGTTTGGGGGAAAAGTTTAAATA
This sequence comes from Xenopus laevis, assembly GCF_017654675.1. Taxonomy (NCBI): domain Eukaryota; kingdom Metazoa; phylum Chordata; class Amphibia; order Anura; family Pipidae; genus Xenopus; species Xenopus laevis. The sequence goes on along the minus strand of NC_054387.1, from coordinate 111,873,956 downwards.
AACACGCCTTCTATATTTAAAGGAATAGAATGCCCTGGCATGTTCTAATTACTGTAGCAGTACATTAAAGAAGAGAGCCCTGGGAGTTCAGGATAGGGTTGGTAGTGTATGTACATGTGAGCAGGGTTAGACTGGACCCGTGGGCCCCAGTCCTCGTGGGTCCAGCTGACCCAGACCCACACCCTCCCTAGACCCCGTGCTACCTGAGCCTGAAGGTTTTGCCTTGCATTTTTTTTCCCTTTCTTAACTGCCTGCTCACACCCTTGTTTAGTACATAATGTGGTATGATTTCCTGATTTCCTAGTGGTAGTTCTGTCCTAGAACCCAGGTGACATGGTCCGCTTTATTGGTTAGTTGGAAGAACATCTTTGGGCTTAAAGGGAGTTAACTTAGTATGATGTAGAGAGCGTAATATTCTAAGACAATCTGCAGTTGGTCCCTTTTTGTTCAGCAACTCTCCGGTTTGTAATTTCAAACTCAAATCTGGTCAAGTCTGGTTGCTAGGGTTCACATTATCTTAGCAAACAGGGAATGGTTTGAATGAGAGACTGGTATATGAATAGGAAAGGACCTGAATACGAAAAATACATAATAGAAAGTAAGTAAAACAAGTTGTAGCCTCAATGCACCAATAGCTTTTTGGGTGATGGGGTCAGTGACCCCTATTTGAAAGTTGGAAAGAGTCAGAAGAAGAAGGCAAATAATTAAAGATCTATAAAAAAAATAAAATAATGTAGACCAGATGAAAAGTTGGTGCTTGCATATTTCTTTGTCACAAGGTAGTGAGTCTGTTGATGTAGATGCAGAATATTTAAAAGCACATAGTCTTCTGTACTGAGAACTGATAGAACTTTTCCAGAATAGTTTTTTGCCTAATTAGAATTCAACAAGAGTAGTTTTAGCGTATAGGGACATATTAAATAATGTTTTGGTAAAGACCAATTTGGGTTTTACTGTGCTTTGATTTTATTTTCTCTTTTTAGTTTCCGCCCCGCTGAACTTCATCAGATCAGTTAAATAACAATGGCAAGCGCAGAAAACCTGTATCAAGAAAAAATGCAAGAATTACAAAAGCAGATGAATAAAGTAATGCAGACAATCAATAACCACTCCAAGGTTAGAAATTCAATCTACATTATCAGCATGGAATGTGTTTACAGATCATTATTCATGTGAAGTTATCCCTTGGGCATGATCACTCTTCAGTACTTTTCTGTTCTCCTACCAAGTTAAAAATGGAATTTTAATATTCTTGTTGCTACAGACCTGTATCTGTACTAGAGATATCTGGAGCATAATTTGTTAAAGGCAACCATTTGGAACGTGACAAGAAATGTTATTGGCAAGAGAATATGTACAGCAGTCATTTGTAAAGGTAGTGAGGATGAGGACATTGACGAAATCAACATTAGAAATTGTTTTTTTTAAGGGAACATTGTTACTTCCTAAAAATCATTAAAACCTAGCCTGTCTGCCATACCCATACATGTCAACTCCCCAGGAGTATACGTCACTCCCCCTGTTCTTCCAGTATCTCCACCCGAAGTCAATATGCGTGTGCTCAGTAGCGTTCAGCCACGCCGTAGGAGTAACGTGTTCATGCGCAGTAAACATTCAGCGATTACCTTACTTGCAGTGACGTCACTAGAATGCAGAAAAATCTCCCCCAAAAATACCTAGACATGAAGTTGGCTTCTCTGCATGCCAAGGGTTATGGTGCTGTTACCAACGCAAAATACCCAGTTTGGAGCAGCCGTTTTAATTATTTAAAGCTACTACTGTTATTGAACAGTATTAAAACTCCCAGCATCTCTCAATAATCTTAAACTATCAGGGGATCCTGGGAGCTGTAGGTATGGTAAACTATGGGCCCCCTACCAAACAATGATACCTAGTAGAGATGAGGGAACCTACCTGTTTTCCTTGAATTAAGAGAGTTTGGTTGAGTATAGGTTTGCCCCAACAATGTACTGTATTATGTCACATCCTCTTAAAGAGTCCAAAGCACTGCGGCGCACTGACAAGGTGAATATGTTTATATTCGTGAAATGTATTGGCTCCAATTCAAGTAGACCAAGGGCATGGGGGGCATGGCTTACTAGTTGAAAGAGTACTCCTAGAGAGTACGCATGTGTCAGACAATATACATCCCCCTCCAGTATAGGAGAAGGAAGGGTCTATTATTATTATGATATTTTATTTATATTGCATTAACTTATTCTGCAGGGCTTTACAGAGATGATTGATCATTTATATCAGTCCCTGCCCTAATGCAGCTTTACTATAACAATCACACACACACTATGGTTAATTTTATCAGGAACTAGTATTCAGTACCCATGTAGACACAGGACAGATTTAATAATTGGGCAAAAGTGGGCATTTGCACAAGGATGACTATCACACCTTATGTGGTCTATGTTTTGACAGAAGCATACATAGTTACATAGTTAAATTGGGTTGAAAAAATACAAAGTCCATCAAGTTCAACCCAATGAAAAAAATGAAAACCCAGCATCCATACACACACCCCTCCCTACTTTTAATTAAATTCTATATACCCATACCTATACTAACTATAGAGCTTAGTATCACAATAGCCTTTGATATTATGTCTGTCCAAAAAATCATCCAAGCCATTCTTATAGTCATTAACTGAATCAGCCATCACAACATCACCCGGCAGTGCATTCCACAACCTCACTGTCCTGACTGTGAAGAACCCCCTACGTTGCTTCAAATGAAAGTTCTTTTCTTCTAGTCTAAAGGGGTGGCCTCTGGTACGGTGATCCACTTTATGGGTAAAAAGGTCCCCTGCTATTTGTCTATAATGTCCTCTAATATACTTGTAAAGCATGCCCCAGAGATGACAGGTCTCCCATTTTAACTAGAAGAGCTCTACAGGATGACCATTTTAAATTATTTGTTTGTTTTTTCTTGTGGTGTCCCCATTTTGTCCCGTTTATCCACTCCCATTGCTGCTGGTCCAGGGCGCACACTTGACATTGCCTGCTTCAGTATAGACCATTATTTCATTGCCTACATTATTATATTACATTTCACCTTTACATTTCACCTGCAGTGTCTCTAATGGGATCCCACCAATAAGATTTTTGCGCTGGTACCTTAAAACAGCCCTGTGCAGACATAGGATGAATGTAGAAGTTATACACAATATCTCACAGCTGCTGAACTACTCTTGATACCATTTCCCATTACCATACCTGCTATACCAACAAAAATTACTGGATAAAACATTTAGGTCCTATTTAAATTGTTGGCACCGAGATCAATTCTTGGGGAAGATCATTCAATCATAGTAAATATGGCTTTTTTATTCCACATGTCCCAGAAAACCTTGTTGTATTCGTTCATTTTTTTTACCTTATTACCACCCAGCTCTTCTTTTCAACTCTGATCCCTGCTGCTAACCCCTTTTCTTGAGCCCTGATACTTTCTGACTTTATCTGACCCTTAAATTTGCTGCTTCTACTGCTTTGACCGCTACTTGGGTTCAAGCCCGCCCCCCAAGTTTAAAGTAATATATAAAGTCAGTTGTGCCAGTTATTATGTTTTAGAATGTCAACATCAAATAAACATTTGCCCTAAAATCAGTCTAAGGGGCAGATGTATGAAGGGTCGAATATCGAGGGTTAATTAACCCTCGATATTCGACTAGGAACTAAAATCCTTCGACTTCGAATATCGAAGTCGAAGGATTTAGCGCAAATCCTATGATCGAACGATCGAAGGATTATTCCTTCGATCGAAGGATTAAATCCTTCGAATCAAACGATTCGAAGGATTTTAATCCAACGATCGAAGGATTATCCTTCGATCAAAAAAACTTAGGCAAGCCTATGGGGACATTCCCCATAGGCTAACATTGACTTCGGTAGCTTTTAGTAGGGGGTCGAAATATTTTTTAAAGAGACAGTACTTCGATTATCGAACGGTCGAATAGTCGAACGATTTTTAGTTCGAATCGTTCGAGTCGTAGTCGAAGGTCGAAGTAGCCAATTCGATGGTCGAAGTAGCCCAAAAAACACTTCGAAATTCGAAGTTTTTTCAATTCGAATCCTTCACTCGAGCTTCATGAATCGGCCCCTAAGAGTTTGCAAACCTATGATTTATACTGTTCACTGCCTACTCTTGTCATATTGATCGCTACTGTTTCTTTCTGTAACTTTGCCCCTGTACCTGTCACTTCCCTTTCTACATTATTGTTCAGCCTCATTCATATTAACCCTGGTTTGTCATTCTTACACCTTCCTTATCCCAACTGCTGCTTTCACCCAACATTTTTTACCTGTGAGCCCTAAAAAAAGCTTGGAGAGCAACAAAATCATGCAAAAAGTTCCTAGATGTGCAAATTATGGGCTGTGTTTGGCTGTTTGGTAGCCCATATGTGGACTGACAGCCTACAGGATCCTCTGTTTGGTGGTACACAGGGTTTTATGCAGTAAAAGCTTGTCTTCAAGCCTGGAAAAAAACATGTGGTTTGAGGCCACTGGGTGCAACATCCAAGGGGTCCGAGAGCAACTGAGCCACTGGTTAGGGATCACTGATCCTTTGTTGACTCTAACATTGGTCCAGGCTTCCATTCTCTTTCACTTTCTTTCTGTTACTTGTATTTTGGTGGCACATCCCTTCCTGCTATATCCCTTTTTAATTATAATTATTGCTGCCAAACCTGTACACCCATTTACCCTGGAGCCCTTTACTCTCCTTTACTAAACAATATTGATTGTAGTTGTCCCCAGAATGCTGGGGCCAGACAAACTCTCTATGATTATTTTAGGTCTGGTGTTCTTATAATGCAGTCGAATGATTTTGTAATAAGTGTCATAGCAAATCCAATGTGTACTTGTGCGACCAGAATTGATTCCTGTGTTCCCTGTAAGAATGAGCCGGGAACATTCAAAGGAGAAAGACTGTATTGCTCAGCTGGAGATCCACTTTTCTTTCTAAAATAATAAATCGAAATGTGTTTTCTTTGGCTGTTTTATTGATATAGGCTTTTGTGAAGTGGACCAGAAGGTGAAGGTAAAAAGAAAAAAACCTTTCTCTTCAAAAGCTGCAAAGCTGTAATTGAAAATGATATACTAAAAGAAAACTGGCTTTTGTTTAAAGGAATAGTAAAGCTCATATAGTTTTTTTATGTATTTTTGAAAAGTCAAATAGCAAGGATACCATTTAAAAGATGCAGAGAATTCTAAACTGCTCAATATACCAGTAGATATAATGTTATAATGTTATTTATGATTTCTCTCAGTACATGTATGAAGGCTTTTTTGTAAAGACTCACCATGTTGGTCTAGTGGGCCAGCAGGGACCCCCGCTGCTGTGATCTGCTCTCCTCAGGTGCCGGTTCTCCTATGGTGCGTGCATTGTGCACTTCCAGGTTTTCCGTGCCGTGCGCGTGACATCATCACGTCTTTCAGCCCGAAATTCAAATATTTAAAGGGGCTTCAAGCCCAAACTCATTGCCCATTGTTAGGTCTAACTTGTTTAGTTCCTGGGTTTGATTTTGCCTGCATATTCTCTGGTTTTGATCCCTGCCTGTCTGACTGCTGAATTCTGCCAATCCCGGCCTTTGCCTGGCTGACCATTCTTTGAACTCAGTCTGTACTGACCCAACCTGTCTGACTATTCTTGAACTCCGCCTGTACCAACACCGGCCTGCCTGACCAAGCTTTATTGTCTAATCCTCAAGAAGCTGTCATTGCCTTCCGTCCTATCCTTGGTAATGAATGTGCCCCTTTGCTCATTCAGAACGCTTGCTTTGCTCCTCTCAAGTTAAGACCTGGTGGCATCTGAGTAGCTGAGGGCTTCTCCCAAGGCCAAAGGCAGCTGCTACAGTCGGAAGATTGAGCTGTGACCGGGAGCTTAGCACTTGTTCTGAATTTAGGGAGCCGTACGTGAAATTTATAAATTCCTATCTCTTTTTACAACTTAATAAACTGCATGACTGTTGCTATATACATATTAGAGGGTTAAAAAAGAAACTTATAGGAGAAATTAAGGTTAAAAGTCTAGGGGTTGCTTATATGTTGTGCCTTACCTCCATGTTTGATCCATTTCATTATCCCCTGCACCAACCTGGACACATATCAATTGTACTGCGCAGAGCATATAGCTGTGTATACTACCCCAGTCTGGTGTGATATTTATATAGTACCCCAGGCTTGTGTTATATTTATATAGTACCCCAGGCTTGTGTGATATTTATATAGTACCCCAGGCTAGTGTGATAGTTATATAGTACCCCAAGCTGGTGTTATATTTATATAGTACCCCAGGCTTGTGTGATATTTATATAGTACCCCAGGCTTGTGTGATATTTATATCGTACCCCAGGTTGGTGCGATATTCATATAGTACCCCAGGTTGGTGTGATATTTATATATTACCACAGGCTGGTGTGATATTTATATAGTACCCACCCCAGGCTTGTGTAATATTTATATAGTACCCCAGGCTTGTGTGATATTTATATCGAACCCCAGGTTGGTGCGATATTCATATAGTACCCCAGGTTGGTGTGATATGTATACAGTACTCCAGACTGGTGTGATATTTATGAAAGATTCACAACAGTCCATGCCACAAAGTTTGCAATCTACCTCACTGAAGGGTACAGGAGCTCAACCATACAACCCGACTGTCCTGTTTTTCTCAGGACAGTCCCAATTTTGACATCTCAAACTGCACTCCCGGGTTTGTTACTGAAATGTCCTGACTTTCTCTTTGATATCCTGCACTGAACAGCCAGAAAAAGATACAAAGTCTTTAACTTAATTGGCTTTTGTCAGAGAGCCCAGAATAAATACTTAGATACTTTTGTATCTCTCTTGGGAGAACTTAGACTCACAGCTTAAAGGGCAATTCACCTTCATTAGCAAAACTGTAATAACACATAAAAACCACAGAAATGTTTTCAAACTTTCATAACCTACCAAATTTTGTCAAATGGACATGGTAATTGGGGTGTGTGGCCACAAATATGGGCGTGGTCAAAAAATCCAAATCTTTTTATCCCTTTTTTCTCTTTCCAAAATGTTGGGAGGTATGGCTCAACTAATGGACCATGGGCCCCAGTGCCAAATTTACACTGAGCCCCACTTTTGTACAAGGTTCCCATTTCTGATTGTCGAATCTGTCCTGATTCGATTTGCAGCAAAATTTTCAGAATGGCGAAAATCAAGTCACTGGTTGTTTTTTCTCGCTGACTTTTTCCAAGTCTAGGAGTTTTTTGCTGCAAAACCTGACAAAACATTTTACCCATTACTAGTTCCAAACTCCCATGGCAGTGATTTAAAGGGGTTGTTTACATTTGAATTAACTTTTAATATGATGTAGAGAGTGATTTTCTGAGACAATTCTGAATAATTTTTTATTATGTGTGGTTTTTTAATTGTTTCAGATTTTTTAACCAGCAGGTCTCCAGTTTGTAATTTCAGCAGTCTGGTTGCCAGGGTCCAAATTATCCTAGCAACCATGCACTCATTTGAATAAGAATATGAATAGCAGAGGACGTGAATAAAAAGTTGAATAATAAAATGTAGCAATATCATTACATTTGTAGCCGTACAGAGCATTTGTTTTTTAGATGGGGTTAGTGACCCCCATTTGAAAGCTGGAAAGAGTCAGACTGGTAACAAGTTTGACATGAGTACTTAAACGCCCCATTACTAGTACTGCTTGGCTAATTTTATTCTCTATTACATTGTCATCTCTCTTTGTTTTTTATAGGTGGAAGCCTTTCTTAATTCTCCTTTCGGTCAATACTTGGATCAACATCCGTTTGTTACCCTCTCGCTTCTAGTATTTATCTCCCTATCTGCGGTACCAGTTGGAATATTCCTGACTCTTATTGCCGGAACAGCAATAGCGGTCTGTCTTGCAGTCTTGATAATAGAAGGTAATGTGAATTCTATTCCTTTTAATAAGCAGATCAGTTTGACTAATTGGCAAGTTGCTCAAATGCATAATCTGATATACAGCCATTTCTTGTATGGAAATTCATCATACCATATATAAAGGTAGAAGAGTTCATGATCTTCTGTGTGCTGTTTGCTTTTGTACACATTAGGCATTAAAGTATAGCCAAAAACTCTGTTTTATGTAGCATTTAAAAAAATACAGGTATTGGATCCATTAACTGGAAACCCATTATCCAGAGAGCTCCGAATTAAGGTAAGGCCATCTCCAATAGGTTACAGTTTAATTAAATAATTCTTTCTTTTTTTCATGGTTATGTTACTCTCCAACTTTTTTTTTGATCCTTACCGGAGGCAAAACAATCCTATTGGGTGTATTTTAGTAGACTTAAAGGAGAATTCAACCCGTAATAAAAATAAATTCTCCCACCCCTACCCTGGGTAGACCATCCTCCCCCCCAGCCTACCTGCCCCCCCCCAGGCAAATGCCCCTAATTTATTACTCACCCCTCCGTGTAGATTCTGACCTCGGAGTTCAGGCAGCCATCTTCTTTCTTCTGTCTTTTTCGGCGCAGTTGGAGTAAATTTTCGGTACCCGAACCACTGCACATGCGCGGAAAGTCACAAAAATTCCAAAATCTGAATTTTTCGGTAATTTTCATGACTTTCGGTGCATGCACGAAATCGGAATTTTTTATAATTTTCGCTAATGTGCCGAAAGTCACGAAAATGCCTTCAATACACGAAGATTACCAGAGAAGAAAAAGATAGCAGCCGTGAACTCCTAGGCCACAATCTGCACGGAAGGGTGAGTAAAAAATTAGGGACATTTTCCCGTAGGCTGGGGGAGAGGAAGGAGGGGGGATCTAACCAGGGTGGGGGGGGTTATTATGGGTTGAATTCTCCAGTATTTACAGATAGATCGCTTATCTGGAAAGCCCCAGGTCCCGAGCATTCTGGATAACAGGTCCAATACCTGTGTAGGGATGTGTAAAATAGCCACCCCTAGTATTATGTGCAGGCAGTCCCTCAATGTCTAAATGGGTCCTAAAATACAGTTGGGAGGGGTACTGTTTGCTCTTTCTGCTCTAAGCTAGGCCCCTTGGTGCTTCTCACAGTGACCGGCAGATGGCAATGTGCTGGGATATAAAAGGTTCTGAAGCCATGCGTTCGGGGTCCATTTTGTGCTGGCTCTGACCTGAACAGGCAGGTAGAGCCCTGTGGAACCTAGACAGGTCAGGTCTAGTAAGAATAGGCTACTCACCATTATTGGTCACTCTAGGAGTGACAGATAGACAGGTTATTTAGCTTAGCAGCTCAAGGCTCCGACGAGGAGAGTCAGAGGGATTAAGATCCCGGGTACTAATAGCCCAGAAGTAGGGACTAAGTGTATAGGAACAGGGTAGATACATTCCCCTCAGGTTCCACTTAGGGTAAAGGCTGAAAGCTGGGTGTACCTTTATTGCTGCTGAGCTTGTCCTCTTGCCTGTGGGGACTAATACTGACCATATGGTGCTGTGAGTATTGCCTATTCAATGTGATGCAAATCCTGTCATGCTCTATTGTATACTCCACTGAGGATTGTGTATGTTCAATAAACCAGTTCATGTTTAAGTTATAAGAACCACTGGCGCCCAATTATTATACCCTGACTCCAGTTACAGTTGCTCTACACCCTGCCTCCACACCGTTGCGAGGGCTCACTCCCTGAAATTACAGGTCTCATCCGGAGCACATTTAGTGGGAGTGGAGCTCAATAGTGGTGTAACACACACACAATTTACTATAGCGCTACACCTGTATAACCTATAATTAAAAATTCTCAATAGTAAAAGCAATATCTGTCTGGCTGTTTACAGTCTCTGCATTTCTGGTTCCGGAAACAATATATGGAAGCTACTGGTTGACTTTTGGTAAATTGTTTCAAGAGTCTGAAACAGCAGTGTACAGAATGATCCTAACTAGACTAGGTTCACATTGCAAGCTCAAAAATAGGCATGTCGCCCAGCTGAAAGCATGTCCACTTCATGGTTAAAGAGCAATGATGTGCCACTTCAGTACAAGACTACTGTGACTTGGATTTCAAAGGCAAAACATTTCCTTATAAAAAGCCCTTGTGTTTGTTACATTAGGATATGCATTCTTGGCCAGTTCCATATTTATAGCATTACATTACTACATTAGACATGAGATTAGCTCATAGGTCTCATGCATTTTTTTGTTTGATCACCCCTAAGAATAACGGGAAGCAAGAATTACTTAACATATATTAATTTTCAATAAATAATTCATCTTGTTTTTTTCAATGGCCCTTTCCCAGTGAATGCAGCAGATAATGACACAACTAAGCAGGGAGCATTTTTTTGCAGCTTGGCTTATTTGTTTCTTAAAGGAAAACTAAACCTCCCCTGAGATATAACAGCCGAGGGACCCAACTGCACTACTCTGCTTCTTGCGCTCAGGATTCCCAATAGGAGAGATAATATAGGTAATAAACTGTGGGGAGGGAGAGGTAAAGGGGGCAGATCAAGGGCAATTGAGGGGGCTGTAATATTTTGGAGGGGTTTAGTTCTTCTTTAAGGCTTCCCTTTGCATAAAGTGCAGTAATGGTGAACTATGTGCCACTGACCAGTGACATGATTTTCAGTCTGCCGGTGATTGGCATCTCATGCATTCTCTCACGCTGTTGCCTGCTGAGGAATGGCTAATCTGACTTATTCATATCTACTGGGCCCTGGCAGAAATGACAAGTCATTTATTTTTAACAACTTTGCATTTGACAGTGTTTTAGGACCAATTACACTTGTCTATATCCATCAGAGAAATATACAGGGCTGAACCTGTGTATATATATATATATATATATAATGTCTTTGTCTTAAATATATTGATAATGGGTTGAGTGCAGAGGAATCTTGTATTTGTCTATATGTATTTTGTGGTCACACCCTCATTGCACCCCCGCCTAATGTTTTTAAAAACTAGTGGTGAGCACAACTTTCCCTTGTTTGTTATAGTTCTACAAGAGCAGTGACCAGCTCCATGTTGTAGCTCCCACCCCCTCCAACTATAGTCAGGTGATCCCACTGGTGTCTAATAAAAGGGCAGCCAAGTTTGGGAGTTTTACTTTGAAAGCAGCTAGTAAGTTGCAGGTAAAACGTATTCGTCCCTTTTATAAAATGTATAATGAAGCAATAGAATTCTTAATGAATCAAATGAAAATTGAGCATAGGACTGGCCAGATATGGGATGACTTTGACGTAGTTGGCCAGCTTAAATATATTGCAATATATGGACAAACAATCCCTGTTTTGTTTAAAGGGTAAGGCATTTTTCAGTAGCAGTATGCACAAAATGTCTTTGTCTTAAATATATTGATAATGGGTTGAGTGCAGAGGAATCTTGTATTTGTCTATATATATATATATATATATATATATATATATATATATATATATATATATATATATATATATATTTATATATTCATAATATATTTGGTTTTTACTATATATATTTGCAGCCTGGAAGATAATAGTCTGCATCCTTTCTCCTTGCTTACAATAACCACTGGGGAGAAAATATTTGGATAGTTGATCATGATAGTGTCTTGACCGTTATCACTCCATAGAACAGAACAGAACAGAATTGGCCTGGTTAAAGCAGTCAAACACATTCCTATTATTTGACTCTGGAATATTCTCTGTTAATTGCGTCCATTTGTTAAAAATGTCCTGATTGCCAGAAACCTGTTCCTTACAGTAAAGTTTTACTAAATGGAGGAAATATCAAACTGCCTGAAATCGTTCAGGATTCCCCAATTGATATAAACCAGCCCCTAATTAATGTAGAAATGAGCCCATTGTGAGTTAACTGCTTGAGGGGGTGAAAAAGACTTAGGAAAGCAGCACATTAAATTGTATATAGAGCTTTTTTGTTTGGCCCCTGGAAATGCAATGATGAAAAAGGACACATATGCCACATTTACTATAAGTGAGTTGAAATCTAGCTCCTGAAATTTCTCATGCTCCAGGTTTGAACAAATTTGAGCAAGATTAATGGGTTTCATTGAAATTCCGTACAGTGTGTTCATAGAACTGTCTTGGGACAATGAAAGACGTAAGTCTGCGTTCAGCAGGAATATGGGCACAATTGCTTTCACTTAACTCGACAGCACACAGTATCGGATCTTCATTTTGCTTACTTCTAGTCACTACATTAAACCCTCTGTTTCACTTTTCATTTAATCAGCGCAGCCATTCTGCATCCCTTTAATTACCAGCATCTGGATAAAGTTACCCATGTCAGAATATTTTATTCTTTGCATTTCATCTGGGTTATCTAAGGTGTTTATTTTGTATTGAGCTCATGATGCATTTTATTTCCCTTGTTATGATTTCCGTGAGGGCCTTTTTATTGACTGCTCAGCAAATTATATCCATAAACGGAACAATTATTTGGAGACACAATACAGCCCAGTGGTGTAACTTGGGACCTTTGGGCACTGGTACAAATTTTTCAGCTGGACCCTCAGTACCTGGCTAATTCATACCCCTGATATTTAAACCAGTGACCTCCAAAGTCTTCATCTTAGGCCCTTGTCTTTAGAAAACGTATAATTGCAAAATATTCTTTTTGCATTTGGGGCACCCTTAAGGACCTTGGGCTCTGGTATAGTTGGTTTCCTGCACCCCTGCAATTCCTCCCCTGATACAGTCTCAATCAGGATCGGACTGGGCCCAATTGCGGGTCCTGCTGGCCCAGATTCGCCCCCCCCCGCCTGCCTGAAACTCCTTGACCTCTCTCCACCCTGATCTACAGGGTCTGTTTATGTTTGGGCCCAAGATTCGGCAGCCCCCGTTGCTCTGGACCCCACCAGCCTGACACTGGCTCCAATGTGTTTTTTTAGCATTATTTTAGGGTACAGGTATGGGACCTGCTATACATAATGCTTGGGACCAGAGGTTTTCTGGATAACGTAATTTGGATCTTCATACCTTAATGGTGGCCATACACAGGCCGATAAAAGCTGCCGACAGAGCGTGTCGGCAGCTTATTGGCCCGTGTATGGGGCCCCCCGACGGGCTTCACCGATCGAGATCTGGCCGAAAGTCGGCCAGATCTCGATCGGATGGGACAGAAAATCCCGTCGGATCGAGGCCGCATCTATTCGTTGATGCGGTCCCGTGATCCTATCGCCCGTTAAGGCATCGTTAGGATCCGAATGTTGGGCCCTAGGGCCCACGATCGGATCAGCCCGATATTGCCCACCTCATGGCGACATTGCCAAACGAGCGGATCTCTCAGTGTATGGCCACCTTAAGTCTGCTAGAAAATGATGTAAACAATAAATAAACCCAATAGGCTAGGTTTGCTTCCAATAAGGTTTATTTGTATCATAGTTTGGATCAAGTAAAAGGTACTGTTTTATTATTACAGAGAAAAAGGAAATAACTTATTTTTGATTTATTTAGATTTAATTTAGATTATTTTGCTGAAATGGAATCTATGGGAGAAGGCCTTTCTGTAATTCAGAGCTTTCTGGATAAATGGTTTCCAGGTGTCCAGGATAACAGGTCCCATACATGTACTAGTTTTTTTGTAACCTTGTAGCTTTTAATGGTCATAATTACTTTTCCGAAATACAGTAGAACCCCCATTTTACTTTTTTCAGGAGACCAGAAAAAAAAATGTGTACCGTAAATGGTGTAAAATACAGAAAAAAATGATGTTAAAAATATGGTGTTAAATGCGGGGAAACTCAAAACCAGGGGGATGAAAAATTGAGGTTTCACTGTATGAAATAAATAAGGTACTGCAAATATTTGGTGTCTCATTTAACAAAGTCTGTGGTATATATAACAATAATGATTGCAATTTGGTGCAGAATTACAATGACTATATTTTATTAAAAATATATATATTGTAGGTTAAGAATTGTACTAATGTTTACACTTTGACCGATAAAAGGAAAAGTAGAATCGCTTGAGGTAACATATTGTTAAGCAACCACCAGCAAATCTAGTCACGTACCTCCTAACCTGGGACTATTCTGCCAATAATGGAACAGCCTGGGGTACTTTACTTTTGAGCACCACTGTCTTTTTTTTTAGGAAGAGGGGCTCTGGCATGGGATAGTAGGTAAGCAAATGCAATCACTTTAAAGTGCCTAACAACTTGACACCCCCTAGTAATTCTCCCTTCCCCTATAAGTTTACTCCATCTCTAGTAACCTGTGACAATCAATCAATAGATAACATTTACTAATCTACTGTTTGAAAACAAAAATCTGATTGGCTGCTCTAAATTAAAGTTGGCATTTGTTGTTACATTACCCCTTATGTGTGTAGAGCCAGTTAAAATGCCTATTCCCCACCATTGATGGCTTGCCTTGGACTGCTGGGTGTCATAATACATAGATCTAAATATTATGTACATTATGCTGCCATTTAAAAAAATATTAAAGGCCATGTAAAGCAAAAAAATAAAATCCCATTTTTACTTTCTTTAATGAAAAAGAAACCTATCTCCAATATACTTTAATTAAAAAATGTGTACCGTTTTTATAAGAAACCTGACTGTATGCAGTGAAATTCTCCCTTCATTTACTGCTGTGGATAGAAATTGTCAGACAGTCCCCACAATCATACTTATGAACAGTAGGGGGAGCCCCCGCCTTACTTCCCAGCCATGCAGAACTCAAGCAGCTTTGTTTATGACGATCCCTAAGCAGTCCAGACCACACTGAGCATGTGCACAGTCTTAGTCTTGCAAAGATGTTTAACAAAGTTACAAGATGGTGCCCTCCTGTATCCAACTTTGAAAGCATAAATTATTTGTTTGATTAGGCTTGTGTTACAGTAAGTTTATATTTAGTATACAAAATACAGCATTTCTAGCCTTATTCTATTTTAGACTTTACATGCCCTTTAAGGAAGAAAAATACACACAAAAAGGCATTTTATTTCTTAAACATCCTTTTTTCCATTATTTTTTTCTCTCCTGTGAAATCAAGACAAGTGTTTGGTGCACTTCCCACTTAGTTTATACAGCATGATAAAGTGGGTGTACAGTATTTTGTCATTAAGTGACAAACAACTGCATCAAACACTTGTCAGTTCCATTAAAGGATTTTATTGCTGTTTTACTCCGTTCTGAAAATATTTGTTTTTGATGCTGAAATACAGTGTGAGCTTATGGCCACAGCAAGACATTGTTTATGTAGGTCCTACAGGCTGACATGTTGTTTGGGTTGGTACAGAATGAACATTAACTCCCTGATTAATTTCTTCACCTTCGCACTAAACACATCGAAACTTCTTAGTAAACAGGGTTGTGCTAGCAGAGGCACGTTTCATTGCCGGGTAAATTGCAGAGTTTAGTTTTGCCGATCAGTAAAATGACCTCCTGGTCTTTCTGTATAAGCACATGTCAAGATGGTGAGTTCACAATGGTTCAGGATTTTAAACTAAGTTCTGCAGTGACCATTCTTCTCTTAAATTCCTATTTTACTTAGGTGAAGAATTTCTGGTTAAAGACCATTTGATCTACAGTAAAATGTTTGGTGTTCAGTACGATTGCTGCTTCATATTTCTCCATTGACTGTAAGTGATTCCAATCTCTTTTTATGTTTGTTGGCAGGTATTGTGATATCAGTCGGTGGAATAGCATTGCTCTGTATCCTCTGCGGCCTCGCTGTCATGTCACTTGGAGTGGCAGCAGTTCTGTGTGTGTCCTATGTTGCCGGTTCAAGTGTTTTGAACTACATACATGCATACAGGTAAACCCCTATTTCTTTTACATTCATTTAGTCTCTGGTTACAGGTCTTAAAATACTTTTTACTAAGGGTAATGGTCAACACTAGTGATGTGTGGGTTGAGGAAAAACTCAACCTGTGCCTGACCCTAACCAGCTGCTCCTCCACCCTCACCCGACCCTAACCAACTGCTCCTCCACCCTCACCCGACCATAACCGGATGCTTGTCAACCCTCACCCACCCTAACCAACTGCTCCCCCACCCAAACCTGACCCTAACCAGCTGCTCCTCCATCCGTACCTGACTCTAACCCGGCACGCCTCTCACTTTAAAGACCCGCGCCTGCCCCGCTATGACATCACGGAAGGTGACGGGACCAAGCAGACAATAAAAGGCATGCACTGGAGACAGAAGCCAGCACAAGAAAGTCACAGTGTGCGGAAGTCAGCCTGAAACCGCCCAACCCGCAGGTCCCATGAGTGCTGGGCTGGACTACACATCACTAGTCGACTGGTAATGGCTGACTGGGAGATTTGTTGCCCACGATAAAATGCACAACTGCAGGCGACAAATCTCTTGACAATGTTTTAAATTGCTGGTGTTAAAACTTATGCGCCACTTCTTTCTTCTGAAGTCATCCGAAGTTGCCTGGCAAAGAACTTTCGGAAGAATTCACATGTAGTTTTTACCAGCAATTTCAATTATTTTCAATGGCAAAGCATTTTCAGGAGGTTTGTCGCCTGCAGTCATGCATTTTTATTGCAACAATTCTTCCCATCGTCCATTATCCTAAACGAAAATACGTTTCCACTCCAGTAAGTTTTATTTGTCATAAATAACTTCAAGCTCCTATTGGAGGACGAGCCTTTGTTCAAAGCCCCCTTAACTTCTTACAAGGTTACAGGTACAGGTATGGGATCTGTTATCTGAAAACCTGTTATCCAGAAAGCCCCAAATTTCGCGAAGTCTATCTCCCGTAGACTCCACTCTAATCAAATAATTAAAACTTTTAAAAATGATTTCCTTTTTCTCTGTAATAATAAAATAGTACCTTGTACTTGATCCCAACTAAGATATAATTAATCCTTATTGGAAGCAAAACCAGCCTATTGGGTTTATTTAATGTTTACATGATTTTTAGCAGACTTAAGGTATTGTGATCCAAATTACAGAAATATTTCTTATCTGGAAAACACCCATGCCCAAAGCATTCTGGATAACAGGTGCCATACCTGTATAGGGAAATACTGCTATATATAAGAAAACATAGTGTTCAGTGTCAAATCTTCTCATTTTACTTCTAGCTAGACTGTCAGGTTATCTAGAAATCACATTGATGTTAACCCTAAATTTTACCAATTAGAGATTTTTTTGGAGAGTAATTATATCTTAGTTGGGATCAAGTACTGTTTTATTATTACAGAGAAAAAGGAAATACAGTTTTGAAAGTTTGGATTAATTGGATAAAAATGGGAGACAGCCTTAGCATAATTTAGGATTCTGGATAACAGGTTTCCGGATAATGGATCCCATACCTGCACCATACCTGCTTTATATCTCGTTTAAAACTTGTTGCAAGTCAAGATCATGTGTTTTGTATGAATAGGGGCACTTAAAACGAATCAATTCCATTGAGCAATAAACCAAAGGGGACAACACCAAAAATATATATAATTGGGCTGTTCTAGCAGGTACAGTATGTGCAGAGCATAAAAAACCTTGAAAGTATAGATCATCAATACTAATTTGTGCTTTATTACATGCAGGATTCCTAGTATTACAGTTTGATTTATTGACTTTTTAAAACAATTATGTTAAAAAATTCATCCACTCTGGGCTACAGTACGCGGAGATTTGATATTGCCCTAAATTTGCACTGGAAAAGGAACTGATTATAATTGCAGGAATCACCATGGGTTGCTTTAAAATGACTGTAATAAAAAGCACACTATTAACGCACAGATTACAGCTGTTTTCCAAAACAATTATGGCTGCACATTCAGGCAAGAATCCCATGCATGAGATTGCTCAAGGTTATGCCAGTACTGTGATTGCTAGCTCACGAGTCTGTCCATGGGATCACTTAGGGGGCCGATTCACTAAGCTCGAGTGAAGGATTCGAATGAAAAATACTTCGAATTTCGAAGTATTTTTTGGGTACTTCGAACATCGAATGGGCTACTTCGACCTTCGACTACGACCTTCGACTTCGATTCGAACGATTCGAAGTAAAAATCATTCGAGTATTCGACCATTCGATAGTCGAAGTACTTTCCCTTTAAAAAAAACTTCGACCCCCTACTTCGGCAGATAAAACCTACCGAAGTCAATGTTAGCCTATGGGGAAGGTCCCCATAGGCTTGCTAAACTTTTTTTGATCGAAGGATTTTCCTTCGATCGTTGGATTAAAATCCTTCGAATCGTTCGATTCGAAGAATTTAATCGTTCGATCAAACGAAAAATCCTTCGATCGATCGATCGCAGGATTAGCGCTAAATCCTTCGACTTCGATATTCGAAGTCGAAGGATTTCAATTCGAGGGTCGAATTTCGAAGTATTTTTAACTTCGAAATTCGACCCTTAGTGAATCGGCCCCTTAGTATATTTACACTATCTTGTCGGTATAGCAGATGCCTATGCCCATGATGAAAAATTATTTGAGATAAAAATGGAATATCTCTCAGTTACCTATGACTGTGGTAAAATAAGTCTGTTCTGATATGAAAAACAAAACACTGATTAGTGAGTACAGATTTACTGAGCACTTTTGAGCATAAACCAGGCACAAAGTACTATGGCTTTGCCCACATTCTAACTACACCCCCCTGAGTGTTTAACTAGGTGGCACAAAATGTAGCCTTGTCCTTAAAGCACTTGTGTCTGCTGGGCTGTTGTTATAAACTGTGACTGGTGTACGGGAGTCCTGTACTTAAGACTTGCCATAGACAGACTTATGTTTTGGGCTCCCCAGTGCCTCCGATCTTGTCATTAAGGTGATGTCCACATGCCACCATCCTGGATGAAGATTACAAAATAAAAGCATTACACAAATTCAAAACTTGTATCAATCAAATTTTTAGGGATGCACTGAATCCTTCATGAAGAATTCAGCCAAATCCAAACTATAAAATGTAATTTGCAGCTGCAAATTATGATTAAGAGGGACCAAAAAGAACTGTGCGTGGCTAAAAAAAAACGTCCTTTGTGTCGCCGAATGATCGTAGATTCAGTAGATTTGACCTCTAACCACCGCTTCCGTCCAATGTAGCATAATATTCAACAAGAAAGGGTTGTGGTTAAACATGGGTCAGACGCAGAACTTTGCTGCAAAATCAAAGTGCTTTATTGTGTCACAACATGTTTCGAGCCGAGCTCTTTCTCAAGTGTTAACAGGTAACATTCATGATGCTAGTAATAAAAGGTAAACTTCACCCCTAATTAGTGGTATGGTTATGTCGCCACCCCCACACCCTTGTTGTTAGTGTATAATTAACCAAAAATAAGCAGAAAAGTTTATGGCCACTGCCCATGGGGTACATTTGGGGGCCTAGCCAAAGTTAAAAAGTCCACAAGATATTTAGTCCAGAAAAGGTCCATATAGTAGGTCCCAAAAATATGGTATAGCAATGTCCAACAGCATCTTGTAAATATCGTTTTCAGATACTAATGCTGCCTTAGAAATTACAGTAAACTTGAAAACTTTGAATTTTCTAGGAAGGGTAAGATTAAAATATTGGCAACAATTATTATATTTGTAAGGATGTGAAAAATATGATAATGTTATATGCCTAAGATATAATGTCTGTTGTGAAGCAACTTTGGAGCTCTGGGAAGGCCTTTGAGCAGTGCCGGGGTCAATTCACATATGTACTACAAGATGCTGTTGGACATTGCTATACCATATTTTTGGGACCTACTATATGGACCTTTTCTGGACTAAATATCTTGTGGACTTTTAAACTTTGGCTAGGCCCCCAAATGTACCCCATGGGCATAAACTTTCCTGCTTATTTTTGGTTAATTATAAACTAACAACAAGGGTGTGGGGGTGGCGACGTAACCATACCACTAATTCAGGGTGGAGTTTACCTTTTATTACTAGCATCATGAATGTTACCTGTTAACACTTGAGAAAGAGCTTGGCTCGAAACATGTCGTGACACAATAAAGCACTTTGATTTTGCAACAAAGTTCTGCGTCTGACCCATGTTTAACCACAACCTTTTCTTGTTGAATAAAAAACGTCCTTGTTTGTGTGATAAATATTAACGCGATTTTAAGGATTGGGATTTGGCTGGGCCAGGCCCTTCGATTCAGCCCAATCCGAAACCTGCTTAAAAGAGAAGGAAACCCTTTCGCCGCAAAACCCCTCCCCCGTAGGCCTCCCTCCCTCCTCCCCCCGAGCCTACCTCCCCCCCCCGAGCAAATGCCCCGAAGTTGCTATTTACCCCTCTGCGCAGGTCCTTTCCCGTGGAGTTCGCAGGCGCCATCTTCTCCCGTGCGGTCTTCTTCCTGGATTCCCCAGCATTTGGCGGCGCATGCGCAGTAGGAGCATTTGCCGGTTGGAATCTACTGCGTATGTGGTGAAAGTCACGAAGTTGCCGAAAAAAGAAATCAGAAAACCTTGTGACTTTCAGCGTATGCACAGTAGAGCTGAATCGGTAAATGCTCCTACTGCGCATGTGCCACCAAACGCCGGGGAATCCAGGAAGAAGACCGCACGGGAGAAGATGGCGCCTGCAAACTCCACGGGAGAGGACCTGCATCGAGGCGTAAGCAGCAACTTAGGGGCATTTGCCCGGTGGGAGGTAGGCCAGGGGGGAGGAGGGAGGGGGGCCTACGGGAGGGAGGGGGAGGGGTTTTGCACTGAAAGGGTTTCCTTCTCCATTAAAGAGGAACTATTGCGAAAATGAAAATTTTATATAAGTTTCAGCATACTGAAATAAGAAACTTTCTTAATATAATCAGTTAAATATTCTGCATCATTTATGAAATAATCTAGTTTATTTTAACTATCCCTCAGCATCTGTTTCTCTTCATTCTCTCTTCATGCAGGAGTTGGGTGTCAGTCACTGACAGTTAGATCCAATATCTTTTAGGGGGGCTTCCTTTCCTAAAAGATGTATTAGAGTTCAGTCAAATAACTGATTCCAGTACAAACAAAATCTAACAAAATAACTGCCTTTTGCACAAATTCTGCATGTAGAGAGACATGATGTTTGGTGAGCTCTAATACATTTTCTAGGTAAAAGGAGCCCCCCTATAAGATATATTGGATCTAACTGTCAATGAATATCTGACATCCAACTCTTACAGGAAGAGAGAATGAAGAGAAACAGATGCTGAGAGAGGGAGAGTGAAGATAACCTTGATTATTTCAGATACAGTACAGAATATTTAATTGAATATATTCAGAAAACGTCATATTTCAGTATGCTGAAGCTTATATTAAATTTTCATTTTCGCGATAGGTCCCCTTTAAAAACCCCAAAACCTGGCTGAATCCCAAACCTGGATTTGGTGCGTCCCTACAAATTTTGTTTAAGATTAACACCTCATTTAAGGCAGTGGCCGACATAAATAAATAATCGCGGGTGATAAATCTCCCGGTCACTGATTTAATATTGGTTCTCCTTTAGAGTAATTAAAAAAATATAAATATACACCTTTACTCCGCAGAAAGAAACACAGATGATAGAAATCTATAGTTTTTACAGATCAAAAAGATGACAGATGAAAAGACGAACGTTATCCGAATATACCAAAAATACCACTGTGGTTTACTATGGTGCAGACTAGTACTCATAGAATCAAGATATAAATAAAGACCTCCTATGTTCTCCCATGGCCCTATGGTATTTAATCAAGGTGTACTCACCAGACCACAAGACTATGCAATGCGTCTGGAAACATTTGAAAAGAGAAATGTAAAACACGCAACCCTCTCTTGGATGCTCTAAAAAGATTGCAGGAAAAGTATGGATATACCAATAAGAAATACCAGCCTTTCCCTTCTTCCTTCTGGAAATTAAGAAAATAATGGATCTGCCATTACTGTGTACAGACGTCACTGTTCCTTGCACAAGATTAAGGCGTCTTTATACATCAGCTGTACTGATATGACAGATGCCTGAAGCCATAGCCATGTACAGAGAGAATTATTATACAGAATGCACCATGTATTACATACAAAGTGGAGACAGAAATCATGGGACAGTCTCTAATATCTCTTTGGAATGTTTGCCATCTACATTTTCTGTGTTCTTTTGCAATTTCATTTCTGACTGCCAGACGTAGAATGATTACATAACACGGGGGAAATATTTGCCAGTTCAGTTAGTATTGTAATAGAATTTGCTGCAAGAATTACTTGTGAAGCAGAGAGGTATATGGAAAAATAATAAGATTCCTAGCTTGTCTATATATAGCTGCACTTAGTTAAACATAGCATCTGACTTACATTTAGATCAGAATCGGGCATTGGCTGCCTACAACTACCAGAGTTGTCATTATCTGGTTAAATCAAAACTGTCAATTTGGAGACCCACGGGCCATATACTCGCTTTCAAGATTCTTTAAGGAACCCACGGCAGCTATAGAGTGCTTTGGATATTATTATAATGCAATTCAGCCCCTAAAGATGATGTGTCTCGAATAATCAATCCACAATTCTACTTAGAAGTTGGACATCAAAGGTTTTTATCAGTGTTGTCCAACGTCCTCCATATTGCTGGCCCATAATGTAACAGTCACCATGTTTGACAACCAAATTAAATAAAAATAGTGATGTCAAATTATGTCTTTGGATCCCACAGACAGACTTAGGGCCATGAAAATGCCTTGAAGGGCTTTATGTGTCCTGTAAGGCTTCAATTCAATATCGGACTGGAATACCATGGGCCCACCAGGAAACCTTAGACCAGGGATCCCCATCCTTTTGAACCCGTGAGCAACATTCAGAAGTAAAATGAGTTGGGGGGCAACACTAGCATGAAAAATGTCCTTGGGGTGCTAAATAAGTGCTGTGATTGGCCATTTGGTAGCCCCTATGTGGATTGTCAACCTACATTGAGATTCTGTTTGGCAGTGCACCTGGTTTTTATGAGACCAAAACTTGCCTCCAATCCAGGAATTCAAAAATAAACACCTGCTTTTAGGCCACTGGGAGCAACATCTAAGGGGCTGGAGAGCAACATGTTGCTCACGAGCTACTGGTTGGGGATCACTGCCTTAGACCATAGTTCCACTATTTTTCTCTATATTCTCCTAGTTTACATCTTTTCTTCCATCCATTTAGCCTCTTTGTTCCCATACAAAATTAAGGAATGACCATGGAAAAGGACAAAAGTTTAGAAGCAAGAGAGTCTACTCAGACCTGGGCCCACCTGGACTTTTTCTGGTATTTTGGTGGACAGTAGTAATGATACTATTAATAACATAATCACAGAATAAGCCTTAGTAGACCAATCATAGTATGACCATTGCTAGAAAGTAAAGTGCTAATTCACACTGGTATTCTACTAGTCGCACTGACTGCATGTGCTACTTTATTCATCTGAATTGACTTTCCACCAGCAGCAGAAATTAGAGCTCAGCGGTGTCCATGATAAATCTTGCCATGATATTATTTAGTGCAGGCAAATCATAACTTTTAAAAATAATAAAAGACATAAAGCAAATGTAAAAAACAGCATTTTGAAATTTAAATCTTTTCCATGTACAGTTTATTGCATTGCAAATTTGAACTCAGCAACGTGCATCTTCAATGTGGCAAAAAAATAGCAGCTTTTTTAGTAAGACATTTAATAGTGTGCACTAGTGCAAATTTATAGGAGCACTGGCCCAGGGTTTCAGGTAAGTCAATACAATCACTTGGCACCCCCAAGTGGAAGAAGACTTTCATTCTCCTTTAAGCCCAATAGTCTGGTTTTGCTTCCAATAAGGATTAATTATATCGTATTTGTGATCAAGTACAAGCTACTGTTTTTTTATTACAGAGAAAGGAAATCATTATTAAAATCATGAATTATTTGATTAAAATGGAGTCTGCGGCAGATAGCCTTTCGGTAATTCGGAGCTTTTAGGATAACGGGTTTCCAAGTAACGCATAACTTTGACTTCAGAGAGCAGATGGGATGGATAGATGCGCTTTAAAATACACTGTTAAAATACATAACTGCTGCATTTCTCAGATAGAAAGGTGGCATGTCCGTTGCTTTATAATGCATATGGATTGTGTTAGGCGTGTAGAATGAATATGAAGTGAATATGCTTGAGTGTACATTAGTGACCCTCAACAGCCTGGCAGCCTACATTCATTTGAGTGTTTCTTTGGAAAATAAGCTATGGCTGGATTATGAACAACCGCCTTCTCTTGTTTCTCGTGAGCACTCATTCCTGATTCAAAAACAAAGAGGATGGAGATTATGGTTTCTCTTTTCTGTGTGATGCTACGGAAGTATTATCTCCACTCTTTCCTCATTCCCTTTGTCTTCACACTGGCTGTTTACCGACTCCTAAACACCCACCTGGATTTCAAGGGGAGCTGTATGTTCTCTGCTGTATTGGTATCATGAGGCTACTGTGCTGTTAGTATGGTATTAACTAATGCAAAGTACACACAGCGTGATGCTTTATAACTCACGGGGGGCTTATGTATCGCTAGAAAATATAGAAATGTACTGAGGGGGAAAAAATTGCCTTTCCAAACTATAGTGAGCTAAATCCTCTTTGTCCTAGTTACTTCTACACCATGGGAGACCTTTCTAAGAGATTCTGAGAACATTAGCCTTTATGGACTAATATTCTTATCTTGCAATCACAGACTTTAAATGTAGCAGAGATCTGCTATAAACTGCCGTCTTTTTACTGATACACAGCTTAGAAGAGAAATGTGCTTATATTCTGCATTCTGCCTTTGACACATAAGTAATTAGTTTTTTTGGAAATGAAGACAGCTGTTATCATATATAACAAATAAAAGTATCACATTTGATAACATGCCCATTTTTTTAATATCTAGCATAACATTGTCTTTGAATGCTTTTTATAATTTTGCCATAAAAGTATCTGCCTGATGCTTTTACATTACCTTTCTTACCCCTTTTTTCCCTACGAGGGGGCTGCCATATTTGTGCAGCAGGAGTCTGTTAACATTATAAACTCTAACTGACAGGTTAAGAAGGGACAGTCAGGTTGACAAAATCAGGGCCGCCATAAGAAATCACGGGGCCCCATACAACAGAATTTTTGGGGGCCCCCAAGCCCCACACCAGATCCTGCATCACAGTTAAAAGACAACAAAATAGTGCATTCGGTGCATCCCTAATTTGTGCACAATAGATGATCTCTCAAAGATTTTTGTAAATGCTGAGGGTGAAGACTAATCACGAGGGCCGGCCCTGACATCCGGGGGTCGGGTAGGTTTGTACCGACTTCCACACACATTTTTTTGGTAGTGGGCGGCTTCGTGTTGAGCTCTCCTTCTCTCCCCTCCCACAACATTACTCTGCAGACTTTTGGCCAAGTGGAGACTAATAAGGTAGGCCCAGTTAATTCCAGTTCTCCCACTGGGTAAAAAAATTAATCATCCATGCTATGCCATATCACTATCTAATATTAATGCTACATACCTCCCTAACTGTCCCATTTTTCACGGGACAGTCCCGATTTTGACAGCCCAACTCGCAGTCCAGTATTGTTACTGAAATGTCTCGACTTTCTCTTTGATTTCCTGCACTAAACAGCTCTAAAAAGATACAAAATTTCTAAAACTTAATTGGCTTTTAGGAAAGAGCCCAGGACATGTGGCAGGTGCGCTTAGAAACATTTGTTACAATTTAAGATAAGCAAAGCAAGGATTGTAACAATTTAAAATAAGCAGGTGCACTTAGATACATTTGTTACAATTTAAGAAAAACAAAGAAACTATTTAACAATTTAAAATAAGCAGGTCCCTTGGGGAAACTGTGACATGCAGCTTAAAGCGCAATTCATCTTCAATAGCAAAACTGTGATAACACATAAAACCTGACCCTAAAACCCCCAGAAATGTGTTCAAACTTTCCATAACCTTCCAAATTTTGTAAAATGGACATGGTAATTAGGGGGTGTGGCCATAAAATGGGCATGGTCAAAAATGTTTGGCCCTCTTTCTATTTTCAAAATGTTGGGAGGTATGATGCTATGTGGCAGGTGAATATATCGTATAGCCAGCAATCCTGCCTTCTTTATGGTTCCCTTGTACCATAAAGCAGAGACAGGTTGAGGTTGGGTAGTTCCCCAAATATGAAGTGCTAATGTAATCTGGTATTCCCTAAGGCAGAGATTTCCACACTACAGGACCCACTTGGGGGGGGGCAAGAAAGTGAATGAGATGAATTAGGGGCTATATGCTAATTGGTACTCATAGTTATTGGCAGACCTATCTTGGAACAACCATGTTGTTTTTCTTTAACCTTCTCCTGAGTTATATGGGACCTGTACTGGACCAAAAAACTAGGGTCAAGGGTCAAGAGCAAAAAGTTGAAAATCTCCACTCTAAGCCCTATTCTGCACCAGCAACTTGTATTAATAAGGTTTTGGATCAGCAACTGACTGCAGTCTAAAAACGAAATGCACAATGGTCACACTGAATGATTGTTTTTAATGGTTACACATTCTTGCTGCATGTTTCTTCATTCAATCCTTTGAAAAAGCACAAGTTATGCCATGTGCTTATATTCTCTTTTTTCCAAGGAGAAGCAGAAAGAAATCTAAAATTCTGCAAATTGCTTCCATGAAATAGCCAAGCCTCCATTCAAGGGGTTTCCCTAAATCACATTCATATTGATTTTGTAATGCTTAAAGGGCATGTAAAGGCAAAAAAATAAAATCCCATTTTTACTTTCTTTAATGAAAAAGAAACCTATCTCCAATATATTTTAATAGAAAAAGAAACCTGACTGTAGGCAGTGAAATTCTCCCTTCATTTACTGCTGGATAGGAATTGTCAGATGGTTCCTAACTGCTGAGCAGGGAAACAATCATACTTATGAACAGCAGGGGGAGCCCCCGCCTTACTTCCCAGCCATGCAGAACTCAAGCAGCTTTGTTTATGACGATCCTTAAGCAGCCCAGACCACACTGAGCATGTGCAGAGTCTCGTCTTGCAAAGATGTTTAACAAAGTTACAAGATGGTGACCCCCTGTAGCCAACTTTGAAAGCATAAATTATTTGTTTGATTAGGCTTGTGGTGCAGTACATTCATGATTATTTTTAGTATACAAAATACAGCATTTCTAGCCTTATTCTATTTTAGACTTTACATGCCCTTTAAGCTGCACCTTTTTGAAAATTTTACAAGATTTCTTTTCCTCTCCCTCATATTTAGGGTGACAGTTGGAACAAGAGGAAGATCTGGGCCTATTTCACTGAACCACGAAACGACGACGGCTGAAAAATCTTACAGGAGCAGCTGATAAGGGGTTAAAGTCAGGGATGCACCGAATCCAGGATTCGGTTCGGGATTCGCCCTTTTTCAGCAGGATTCGGCTAAATCCTTCTGCCAGGCCAAACCAAATCCGAACCCTAATTTGCATATGCAAATTATGGGCAGGGAGGGAAATTGCATGACTTTTTGTCAAAAATAACAAGTAAAAAATGTTTTCCCCTTCCCACCCCTAATTTGCATTTGCAAATTAGGATTCGGTTCTGTATTCGGCTTGAAGAATTCTGGGGTTCAGCCGAATCCAAAATAATGGATTCGGTGCATCCCTAGTTAAAGTAACACGAAATGACATTTTTGCTTGTCTGTGTCCGGAGTTTTTCTTTCAATATTCAATGACTGTTACAAGAAGGAAAATATCTGCTTTGTTGTTTGTTTTCCTTCATGCCCATGTTAAAGCACTTTTATTCCCAGCGCTAATTATTTTGTATTGATAAAAGAGAGCCGGGTGACTCTTAAGCTGCCCTTAAGCCGAAACTGTCTTATTATATGATGGTGTATAATATATATTCAAGCTCTTTAATAAAGGCTATTCATTATTCTGCTTAGAATTCTGAGCAGTTGGTTTGTAAATGGATTATCTCTTTCCGTCAAAAGTGTTCATGGTTTACTTTATAATATCAATATCACTCAGTGTTGGACAGAGAATCTATAAATGTGCTATATCCTGTATATTGGAATTGTGTCTATACATTTTTATTGGGTTTGCTGTATTCGCTTCACTAGATGAGTTACCAGTAAATAAAGACACTATGGAACAGGAGCATGTAGCTCTCTGCCGTAGAAATTGTCTATCACCATTTGATTTATATTCTTTGCTGATGGAATTTTTGTCCCCTGAAAAGTACATTATGTTTGAGCAGAGCTCAAATCATGGAATCTAAATCAGACTTGTGTTATTTTTATTGGTAGATACATCATAAAGGTCAAAGGCTTAAGCGATGGAAGCTAAAATGAGCAATTACAGTCGAATGAAAAAGTTTGGGAACCCCTTTTAATTCTTTGGAGTTTTGTTTATCATTGGCTGAGCTTTCAAAGTAGCAACTTCCTTTTAATATATACCATTCCTTAGGGAATCAGTAGTATTTCAGCATTGACATAAAGTTTATTGGATTAACAGAAAACATGCAATATGCATCATAAAATTAGACAGGTGCATAAATTTGGGCACCCCAACAGAGATATTACATCAATACTTAGTTGAGCCTCCTTTTTCAAATATAACAGTCTCTTATAGCTTTGATTCTGGATGGTGGTATTTTTGACCATTCGTCCATACAAAATCTCTCCTGTTCAGTTAAATTTGATGGCTGCTGAGCATGGACAGTCTGCTTCACACCATCCATTAGATTTTCCATGATATTCAAGTCGGGGGACTGTGATGGCCATTCCAGAATATTGTACTTCTCCTTCTGCATAAATGTCTTTGTAGATTTAAAAGTGTGTTAAGGGTAATTGTCTTGTTGGAATATCCAACCCCTGCGTAACTTCAACTTTATGACTGATGCTTGAACATTATACTGAAGAATTTATGGATATTGGGTTGAATTCATCCGACCCTCGACTTTAATAAGGGCCCCAGTCCCTGAACTAGTCACACAGCCCCACAGCATGATGGAACCTCATCCAAATTTGGCAGTAGGTAGCAGGTGTTTTTCTTGGAATGCGGTGTTCTTCTTCTGCCATGCAAAGCTCTTTTTGTTATGAACAAATAACTCAATTTTTGTCTCATCAGTCCAAAGCACTTTGTTTCAAAATGACTTGTCTAAATGAGCTTTTGCGTACAACAAGCGACTGTTTGTGGTGTGAGTGCAGAAAGGGCTTCTTTCTCATCACCCTGCCATACAGATGTTCTTTGTGCAAATTGCGCTGAATTGTAGAACGATGTACAGATAAACCATCTGCAGCAAAATGTTCTTGCAGGTCTTTGGAGGTGATCTTTGGGTTGTCTGTAACCATTCTCACAATCCTCCGCTCCTGTATTTTTCTTGGCCTGCCAGACCTGGGTTTTATAGCAACTGTGCCTGTGGCCTTCCATTTCCTGATTACATTCCTTACAGTTGAAACTGACAGTTTAAACCTCTAAGATAGCTTTTTGTAGCCTTCCCCTAAACCATAATACTGAACAATCTTTGTTTTCAGATCTTTTGAGAGTTGCTTTGAGGATCCCATGCTGTCACTCTTCAGAGGAGAGTCAAACACAAGCACAACTTGCAATTGGCCACCTTAAATACCCTTTCTCATGATTGGACACACCTGCCTATGAAGTTCAAGGCTTAACAAGCTAATCCAATCAATTTGATGTTGCCAGTTATCAGTACGAAGCAGTTACATGCATTCAAATTAGCAAAATTACAAGGGTACCCACATTTTGCAGTTTTTCACATTTGATTTAATTTCATACAACTGAATACTGCTTCACTAAAAATCTTTGTTCAGAAAACACCCCAGTACTCAGATGTTCCTGGGAAATGAAGGACATACAACAGTTATCTTTTTTGTTGAAAAAGTAAATTATTATGCAGGCTGAGAGGGGTTCCCAAACTTTTTCATATGACTGTAGAAGGTGGATTTGTTGGCTATATATATATATGTAGTTTATTTTTTTTTCACTTATTCCATTAAACAAAAACTAAATTTGCCTAGGGCTTAGTAACTCATAGCAAACAATTAGCAGTTGCAACATATAGCCCAATGCAATTTAGATAATAGAAGCAAACATCTGATTGCTTGCCATGGGTTATTACATTAGTTCTGATAACACACCTTGGAGTCAGCTTTAGACACTTTAATAATTAGGGAGTACCAAGGACATCTCAGCACAGTCCATTTGTATCACTTTTTATTCAGCCATTGAGCAGATTTACGTGATTTTGTGACCTTTTTGATCCAAACAGGATACTTAGTTAGTACTATTATCACTGAATCATTGATTCTGCCCTCTTCTTCACTCTACTACATATCTCTCCTTCTTACCATAATATTTCCAAATAATATTTATATTCCAAATACAAAGGAGAAAGACAAATGAAGGTATGGGTGACTTTTTTTGTTTAAAATAAAGCATAAGAAATTAAAGGAGTGGTTCACCTTTACATTAACTGTTAGTATGTTATAGAATGGGTAATTCTAAGCAACTTTTCAATTGGTCTTCATTATTTATTCTTTTTATAGCTTTTAAGTTAATTGCCTTTTTCTTCTGACTCTTTCCAGCTTTCAAATGGGGGTCACTGACCCCATCAAAAAAAACAAATTCTCTGTAAGGCTACAAATTTATTTTTATTGCTACTTTTTATTACTCATCTTTCTAGTCATTCCCTCTCCTATTCACATTCCAGTCTCTTATTCAAATCAGTGCATGGCTGCTAGGGTAATTTGAACCCTAACAATCAGATTGCTGAAAATGCAAACTGGAGAGCTGCTAAATAAAAAGCTAAATAACTCAAAAACCGCAAATAATAAAAAATGAAAACCAACAACAAATTGTCTCGGAATATATCATACTAAAAGTTAATATAAAGGTGAACAGCCCCTTTAAGCAAAAGGAAATAAAACTTAGGATGGTTTGTTGTAGAGTTCAAGTTATTCTTCAAAATATAAAAAAACAAAAACACTATAGAGGAACTGCAACAAAAAAATGAAATGCCTGGGCTTATACAGGTATGGGACCTGTTATCCAGAATACTCGGGAACTGAGGTTTTCCAGTTAATGGATCTTTCTGTAAATTGGATCTTCATACCTTAAGGGGCAGATTTATTAAGGTTCAAGTTGTGTTTTCCATTAAAAAACTGTAGTTTTCGAGGTTATTTTTGAGTCACAAATCGATTTTTTAGATTTTTTGAGATTTATTATATACTGACCCTGGAAATAGCTTGAATCCGAAAATACACCATCTAAAACCTGTTGAGGTCATGTAGGAACCATGTTCATAATGATGTTCGAGATTTTTGGAGGGTTTTGCCAGAAAACTTTGGTTTTTAAAATTTGGATTATTTGGATTAAATGGAGTCTATGGGAGATTAGGCGCTTCCTATGTAATGGGTTTCAGGATAACGGATCCCATACCTGTAATAAATCCTATACAACAATCAAAGAGTGACAACTTTATATTTTGGGTTATTCACAATATCCCCCACATCTTTCTCCATTAAGGATTTGGATTTTACTTTGCAACCACAAGGCAGTGTGTTAGCTACAGCTAATAAAGAACTTTCTTGTGTAAAACGGCCATTGTCTCAAGAGGTGTGAACCATCGTTTGCTTAGAGTTCATCCAATGGGTTTTAAACTAAATATAATATTTAAAAAATCTGCAGTCTGTTGGTGGGTAGTGCCTTTTAGTTATCAATTAACTGAATCGCAGTTAGCTAGTAGTGATGTGCAAATAAAATTCGCCATGTAAGAATTCACTGTGAATTTCCGCGGTTCACCGTCAGCGAATAAATTCGAAATCCTCTGTGTCAAAAAAAATTGGGACTTTAATGCATTTGGACAAAATATGCGCAAGTATAAAAATTGAGGTGGCATCGAAATTGATGCGGGTGTTGAAATTGACACGCGTCAAAATAATTGACTTCAATGAGTTTTGTGATTTTTCAGGACAAATGGGACAAATTTGCTCCCAACACTATTAGCCAGTTCAGCTGTCTACAGAAGAACATGAGCTTCAGTCAGACAATACAGTATTGAAAGGAAAGCACCACTCCAATTCTAATTGAATCTACTCCTATTTCACTTGCAATGTTCTTGGCTGATTTATAGAACAAATTACTCTTTGACACCGATATCCACATTATGCTTTTTGGTCTAATCCCCCCACATCATTTGTTCGTTTTTTCCATTACACAAATTCTAAAATTGGCTCAACCCATCAGTGGCTCTGTAATGAAAATCCCACTTGAGTACACTCTAATTACACACAATTTAATTCTACTTAAATACATACACCCAGGGAGTCAGGACATTAAATCACAATTGACTGTGCATCGGTTTAGACATGCTCCCTGCAAGCAACACTTCCATGACAAAATCGCCCCCTGCAACAATCTACCCTTCCATAAGGGCAGAACATTTGGTTATGTGAGGAACACTGTACAATGTGGTTTGTATTTATTTAATTTTATTTTCAAAATATTTTAGAAATAAACAAGGAGGGTGAGAAAATATTGGTCAAGGTTGGGTAAGATCTAAAGAATGAGTAAAGCAATGACAAAGGGTGGAGAGAGGAGGAAAAGGAGGATGAGATCTGAAGAATGACTGAACTTTAAGAATAAAGGGAATATCACACAAGAATAAGAGATAAAAGCAGTAAGTGTGAAGTACAAAGGCAGTGAACAATATCAATATGTCAGATTCCATATGTTCTCCCACAAACACTTTATTTTCCTGTGCCCCAAAGAAAGGTTCACGTGAAAGAGATGTTTCTTATATCTGGGTAACAGAGTTACAGAAGACAACATTCCTAATAAGGAAAGCTTGATGCATAGCTGTTCATGGAAACCATATATCTTTAAGAAAACTATATCATATCCTAGTGATGACCTGGGCCTAATCTGTCCTTTAAAACCCCACACCTGTTGGAATACATGCAACAGCATTCATGCTTAAAGAGATCCTGTCATCGGAAAACATGTTTTTTTCAAAACGCATCAGTTAATAGTGCTACTCCAGCAGAATTCTGCACTGAAATCCATTTCTCAAAAGAGCAAACATATTTTTTTATATTCAATTTTGAAATCTGACATGGGGCTAGACATTTTGTCAATTTCCCAGCTGCCCCTGGTCATGTGACTTGTGCCTGCACTTTAGGAGAGAAATGCTTTCTGGCAGGCTGCTGTTTTTCCTTCTCAATGTAACTGAATGTGTCTCAGTGGGACATGGGTTTTTACTATTGAGTGCTGTTCTTAGATCTACCAGGCAGCTGTTATCTTGTGTTCTTTTGTTTGGCTGCTGGGGGGAAAAAGGGAGGGGGGCGATATCACTCCAACTTGCAGTACAGCAGTAAAGAGTGATTGAAGTTTATCAGAGCACACGTCACATGACTTGGGGCAGCTGGGAAATTGACAATATGTCTAGCCCCATGTCAGATTTCAAAATTGAATATAAAAAAAATCTGTTTGCTCTTTTGAGAAATGGATTTCAGTGCAGAATTCTGCTGGAGCAACACTATTAACTGATTCATTTTGAAATAATTTTTTTTTCCGATGACAGGATCTCTTTAAAGACACACCATCTACCCAAACCAAACCAGTAGCCTTCTTTTATTAATTTGCCCCTCCTATGTGTAAACTGCCTGGTCCAAGTATAATTATTTCCCTCATATCATATATGTTACAGAATTAAATCCCCTCTTTATATGCCCAATGTCTCCTTCTCTAAAGTTGGCTTCACATGGCCTGATATGGATGATGAACTAGTCACTGCAAGTCCATGCAGATCAACAGATTAAATGAAACTGCCTGATTAAATCAGTGCCTACCCTAGCAAAATGTCTTGATTATATTGGGCCTTTGAACGGAGTAATGCTGGTCCAAATTGTTCTCAAACAACCAAACTGTTTGCTTGTGTGGGACATCCTTAGACAAGACCTACAACTGAAGAGCATGGATCAGTCTTGTCATAATGAGGACAGGTTAATTATAGGAGGTTATTTGATGCAAAAATTCCGAAAAATTTGTTATTATTTTTATAAAATTTGACTTTTAAAAAAATCATGAATTTTTTGGAATTTATTAAACCCAGAGGATGGAAAAGTTTGAATCAGAAAATCCCGCATCTCAGACCTGTCGAGGTTGCATAAAAGTCAATGGGGCAAATTTACCAAAGGGCGAAGTGACTAATGCGGGAAAAAATTTGCTGATTTACTAATGGTCACTGGCGTAACTTCGCTAGAGAAGAAGATAGACTCTAACGGTACTTTGCTCACAAACGCCTGGCAAATTTGCGCTCTGGCAAATGGACGTAACTACGCAAATTCACTAAGATGCGGATTTTACTGAACGTTACCTCTTGCGCCAGACTTGCCTTCGCCAGCTCAGACCAGGCAAAGTGCAATAGAGTAGATAGGACTTCCTAAAAATAAAAAAAAAATAGTAATAGTAATTTTTCTAAGTCCCAAAAACGCTAGCGTCTTTTCCTTTTTTCAGGGTGATAAGCTGCAAAAGAGCGTAAAATCGTTTCGGGGTAACCGGCTTCCCCCCTACATTTCCTAACATATGGCACATAAACTATACACTGGGCTCATGTGTAGGGCAATATAACAACTTTATTTTATTTTATTAAGGTTTCCTGGGCTTGTGTAGTGTAATGTATTTGCTGCAACATATACGTCCATTCAACTTTAACTTTCCGCCGTATCCAAATTAGGCAACGCTAGCGCAACTTTGCTTCGTGCAGTAATGCTAGCACAACTTCGCCGGCGAATTTTTGGAGGTTAGTGAATTTGCCCCAGTAAAAGAGGTCCCAATGATTTTTTAATTTGCGCTGGTTTTCGTGCAATACCCCAAAGTTTTCTGAGTTTTCGGGCAAAAAATCTGAAAAAAACGCGAAAATCTGATTTTTTTCCTGCAAAGAAAATATTCGGGAAAATGTAATAATAAATAAGTTTAAAAAACCCGAGTGGATTTGATCTAAGTTTGTAGCAGAAAATGTTGAGATAAAATCGGACTTTGATAAATAACCCCTTACGTGTTGCCAACATTGAGGAATTAAAAATTACAATTTTCAAACCTTAAATTGGATATAAATGCCACTTTATTGAATTCCTTTGGAATGTATTATTTATGTATAGATCAATTATACTTTGATGACATGTATAACATGGAGTGAATTCTATATTGCCTAGCTCTTTAGCTTGCAAATCTAGAATCTTGTTCATTGCCATTAACATTTGAGTTCCGTGTATTGTGATCAAATATGTAAATTTCTGACTTGAAAAGAACACATCTCGCAGACAATAATCTAAAGGCAGCTCCAGGGATTTTTACAAACGATTGGGTAAATTAAATTTCACATTCATTTCAGGTTGAGGAAACTGATTTTACTGCCTATATAATGTTGTCATCATTATTAAAAGATGTTTCTGGCAACTTGAGATAAGCGGTAAACCTACAATGTCATGACAGTTTCTTCTACCGGAAGACGAAAAGGCCATTATAGCGAACATGATGCAGCCAGTGTCATGAAACCGATAGATATGCTGTCAAATGACAAGTGATTATGCTAAGGGAAGTCAACATCTATCATCTAAGGAAGAAATGTTACTATTGCTTGACAGCTCCATTTCTTTTTTTGCATACAGATTCCTGTATCCAGTCACTTGAATTGACATAGTACATAGTTATGCAATCACCTATAAAACAGCAAAGAAGATCCACTATCCAGCAAGGTCCCCACCCGTGGCCTAGAAGGACCCTACTACAGTTACACTAGAAATAAGCCCTCTAAGCCATCTAATTAAAAAAAAAAAAAAAAAAGCAAGGTAAAAAAAAGGTATTACGGTTATTACTATCTTCACTAATACATATTAAATCTGCCTAGTAACTAAAGATTCCAAAGCATTAAAAATTGACACCACGAAAAATTAAAAAGAAATATAAATTATCCAAACCTGGCTGAAAAAGTAAGTAACTTATTGATCTTGAGGTCATATATATCACCCTTCAGCAAAACAAATAAATTATAATAAATATTAAATTATCTCCACTTGTGATGAGCAAATCTTTTTCGCCAACCATGGATTCCCCCGTAACCAAAAGACTAAAATGTCGCAGAGACAAAAAAGCCATGGTAAAAAGACCCCATTGACTTTAATGCATTTGGAGTGAGAAAATTTGTTGTGCACATCAAAAAATGTCCCGTAGAAAAAAGAATTTTGTTGTCGACTACAATGTATTTCGGAAATATTTTGCCATTTCGCAAATTTTTTAGTGCTCATCACTAATCTCCACATTAGTATGGCCTTGAAGTAGGCATAGTACCATGAGGTCTTAGCAATGTTAATATTAATATCCACACTGGCACAGCAATGCAGCCCTTAACACTCAAAGATGACACAAAGCCGGCAGGTGCATGCACAGTTGGCCCAAGTCAGCTATTGGCTGCAAGTGTGCATGCTCAAATCGACGTTGAGCCCCGAAACAATACAAAGTGGTGGAAGATGGTGCCCCGGAGCTCCATTGCTCTGCTCTGCATTTTAGGTCAGATTTTATTTATGGGGTTTTTTTTTACTAATGCACAGTGGGGGGAGGGAGGGGGCAATGACAGGCAGTTAAGGTGGACTTTTGGTACAAGGGGGGTTTAGTTCTCCTTTAAGAACTGTAACCCTTTCGACACCCCTTTGTCAGTGTTACACTCCACGTGTGGCGCTTACCTGATGGCACGGGACAAACCTGAGCCACTCTGCAGTGGTGTTGGGAGAGACTGGGTACCTGGTACTTACTAGCACAGTGCCTCCACCTTGTGGGATCTGGGAATGCACCTACGGGTGGCCCCACTAGGAATACAGTAATAACACACACAGTATTGGTTAACTTAAATAACTGTTTATCTAAAATAAATGGGCAGCTAATATAGGCAGCACTCCTAACTGGTGGCAATAGGGCCTCACTAACTGACTTGCTAGCGCAAACTGTCTAGCTAATTATGGAAAATCAAAGTCCTTTATTTAACAGTCTCTGTATCTTCAGCGCCTCTTTTGGGTACTGTCCCTTAAACCAGGATATCACAAATCCTCTTCGGATACTTTAGAGCTCTCTTCAGGCGAATCCAGCACAGTCATACAGTACGACTACAAGCCCCTTTGGATGCTCAGATATGAATCTCCTGCTGTTTGTTCCTCCAGTCTGGATTCCTTTCACACTCTCTGTCCCTCCAGGCACAGTAGGTGGCTTGCCTGTGCCAGCCCGATCCAAATAAATGCTTGTGGTGCAGCCTCTTAGCTCTCTGAGCCCACCAGCAGCTCTCTGGCCTCTTTCTCTGTCCACCATGCGGCTCTCTATGCCAGGCTCTGTGACTTCCTTTTCCTGCCAGCCACTCACTAGCTGTTGTGTCACTTCCTACTGCACTGAACAGATGGTTGCTAGGTAACAGCTTACCGCACACAGACACAGGCTCTGTGCTTGATCTCTGCTTACAGGGATAAGAGCAAGGAGTTTGCACAAATACCCTACAGAACATTGAGACATTTTGTGCCTTAAAGGAAAACTATACCCCCAAAATGAATACTTAAGCAACAGATAGTTTATATCAAATTGAATGACATATTAAAGAATCTTACCAAACTGGAATATATATTTACATAAATATTGCCCTTTTACATCTCTTGCCTTGAACCACCATTTTGTGACTCTATCTGTGCTGCCTCAGAGATCACCTGACCAGAAATACTACAACACTAACTGTAACAGGAAGAAGTGAGGAAGCAAAAGACAGAACTCTGTCTGTTAATTGGCTCATGTGACTTTACATGTGGTTTGTATGTGTACACAGTGAATCTTACGATCTCAGGGGGCGGCCCTTATTTTTTAAAATGGCAATTTTCTATTTATGATTACCCAATGGCACATACTACTAAAAAAGTATATTATTATGAAAATGGTTCATTTACATGAAGCAGGGTTTTACACATAGAGCTGTTTTACTCAGTATCTTTTTATAGAGACCTACATTGTTTGGGAGGTATAGTTTTCCTTTAAGCTACTAAAACAGTACTTACCCTTTTGTTTGTCCATTTATTGCTTTGGCCAGCTTAAAAGACAAACAATCCCTGTTTTGTTTAAAGGGGAAGGCATTTTTTAGTAGACTCAATGTTCTTGATATATTGATAATGGGTTGAGTGCAGAGGACCTTTTGTATTTGTCTATAAGGATTTTGTGGTTACAACCTCATAGCTTCATTGGTTTCAAAATTAGTGGTCAGCACAAGTTTCCCTTGTTTGTTATAGCTTTGGTCACTCGTACACTGGTCTAGAGGACAGAGCCACCTGCTTGGCTGTAAGAGCAGTTATTTGTTTTTCTGTGTTGTAAACTTCCTTTTACTCCTGTATGTTCTAATGTTATACATTCCCATAGGTAGCCAATTCGATGGTCGAAGTAGCCAAAAAAATCATTTGAAATTCAAAGTTTTTTTTCTTCTATTCCTTCACTGGATTTGTGATGAATCTATAAAGGACTCCAGTATTCTGTGTATTGAAGTGTACAAATGTGTTAGCCAGTTATGGTTAAAGCTATAATATAATTAACCAGTCAATGATGCAGGAAAAAATATAGGGAATTATAGGTAAAAAACAAAAAATCTGGGATCAAAATACACAGCATACCATATTCCCTTTTGTCATTGCATTGACCCCATATGCTAATAAGGTCACTGTAAAAAAGTGAATAATGAACATCACTTTAAATGTATAGAAAATGTATAATGAGCATTGTATTAACCCAAGACATGCCAGGAAGGTCACTGCATAAACTGTATATTAGTGATGGGCGAATAAATTCGGCAGGCGCGAATTCACAGTAAATTTCCGCGTTTTGCAGCCATCTAATAAATTTGCGAAAAATTCTCCAGCGTCAAATAATTTTGGACGCGCGTCCAAACCGTCGCGCATCAACATTATTCGAACGTCCATTGACTTTAACGCCTGCGTCAAAATTGATGCAAGCGTCAGAACTGACGTGTTTCATGAATTTTTCACGGTTTTGTGAATTTTGCTGGAAATTTGCGAATTTTTCAGCGAATCGAACCGGGACAAATCACTACTGTATATATATATGTATATATATATATATAGAGAGAGCGAGAGGGAGATAGGATATAAATATATATACATATAAAAGTAACCACCATGCTCTAACACATTTCTAAATACATTTTCATGACATTATTCTTCTACACTGACAGATGGGCAAGCCTGCCTCTGGGAAGAAAGAAGCTGTTATATACTGGGGGAATATTGAAACATTGTCTTCCTTAGAACTGCTCCTTATCTTCTCAAACCAGATCTTGCATAATAATACACACTTATCAACACTGGGCAAATTTGCACCTGGCCAGTATCCCATGGCAACCAATCAAATGTGTCTTGTATTTGTTCTACCTGCAGCTGGCTAAATATTATCACTAAGTGGTTGCTATGAGTTACTGCCCATCTGCAAATTTGCCCAGTGTTGGTAAATGAGCACTGCTCAAGTTCTCTGCAGTATACATGAATATCAAGTAAAAAAGAAGAATTTCCCCCTGATTTTTTATTGTATGTGAAAGATAGATGCTTTAACTTATCCTTAATGACTGGTAGAACCAGTATCCTTTAACCATTTGGACCAATATTCTTCATAAAATTCTCTAACTCTTACAAGAGTAACAGCAAGACTGACATAGCAAAGCACCCCTAAACCATAAATGTACCACTGCCATGTTGGACACCATAAAAATATCCAAAGTTCCAAAAATGGAGGGAATAATAATCTTGATTACTTCTCAAAACACCCCCACTCGTAGTGTAATAAGACAAATTGAAGAAATAGAGAAGCAGGACGAAATGCAGGACTTGCTTTTAGTGCTGTATTGGCACAACATGTTTCGAGCTTATGGCACTTGACAAAGAGCAGTGAGCTTGAAACATGTTGTGCCAATCAAGCACTAGAAGCAAGCTCTGCATTTTGTCCTGCTTCTCCATTTCTTCAATATGTTGGACACCATATTCCTGTGGTTAGTTTGCATTGACACAAGGGCTCCTTTACAATAAGGAAGGCATTTGCATTAGGGTGATAACATTTTCGTTAAAAATCCGATGCGACAAAAAAAAATTGTTTCTCGTCAAAATTGTTGCGCACATAAAAATTGTTGCGCGCATAAAAAATATTCGGACATCCATTGACTTTAATGCATTTGGACAAAAAAAAATCACTCATATAAAAATTGTCGCTCGCGTCAAATATTGACGCACGTCAAAATAATTTTGACACCCTTGACTTGAGAAAGAAAAGAAAGAAATGAAACAGGAGCCAAGAGTATGATTTTGTGGGATACCAAACATCAAGTGGTTTGGGAAAGACTTACATGGCCTTTGTCATTAGATTCAATAAGTAATGTACAGGTATGGAACCCGTTATCCAGAAACTCATTATCCAGAGGGTTTTAAATTATGGGAAGGCCATCTCCCACTGACTCCATTTCATGCAACTAATTCAGATTTAAGAACATCTAAAAATGTCTCTGTAATAATAATACAGTACCTTGCCGTACTTGATCCAAGCTAAGATATAATTAATCCTTATTGAAGGCAACACTTAAGGTATGAAGATCTAAGTTATGGAAAGATCCATTACCTGCAAAACCCCTGCTGATTGGTTAGGTAACTAAAACTGGGCAAATTTAGTGCCTTTTTATAACATAAGCCCATGTGAGTCCTTGTATGCACTTGCTATTGCACACCCAGACAACAGAAAGCTATTATATCGCGTTACATTACTACTATAAGGCCTACTGAACCAATAATTGGCCCTGAAGGAGCAGTTATTGATCTGTTTTGCCTCTTTCTCACCCTTTTATGAGTAAGAAACCAATGGGTCTCCAGCTAAATCCGACTATTGTCATTATAACAGAATTAGGTGTCGATTAGGTGTAAATTTTTGCTGTAATGAAATAAATGTATAATTTCAAAGATATTAATATTATACAGCATATTAAAATGTTGCCGTGTCTATACATTTAATTAAGTATTTAATGGCTGTCTTTCCATGGGTTTCACTAAGAAATATAATAAACAATGACAGCAGGGAAAGAGGAAATATCTCTGCCGAGACCATAAATAATGAAATGACAACTGAGCGAGTTTAGTAAATTTTTTCCAGCAGAAAAATATGTTCTATTCAGGGGCCTATTTTATTAAGCAAAACACTAATTGGCACAAAGCATGAGACCAATCGCTTCTTATCATACGCGGACTCCTTCTTAAATGGAGATATTACTGAACAGATGGTAAGCCTGCAACAATGAGACAGTATAGATTAAAATGATAACAGGACCACAACGTTCAGTCCCAACATAAATGGTGTAAAATGATATCAAATGAATTGTGTCCTTAGTTGATTACATTTCCCTAATGATCTCCTGCAGCATTTAAATGAATGATTGGAATATTTTGCCTTCCAGTTTAGTTCATATAATTTCAGCATATTGATTGTTATATATGAGAAGCAAGTAATGTAACTCTTCAAAATAACCATTTTATCTTCTATTTATTTGCTCCATAATAAATAGCAAATAATTAAATGCATAAAGATACACAGAGATCTTGTAATGTGTTAATGGGGTTGTTC
This sequence comes from Xenopus laevis, assembly GCF_017654675.1. NCBI lineage: Eukaryota > Metazoa > Chordata > Amphibia > Anura > Pipidae > Xenopus > Xenopus laevis. The sequence continues at coordinate 111,832,455 of NC_054387.1, read as the reverse complement.
ACCTTTAAATTAACTTTTAGTATGATGTAGAGAGTGATATTCTAAGAAAATTTGCATTTTTTTGTGGTTTTTAAGTTATTTATCTTTTTATTCAGCAGCGCTGCAATTTGCAATTTCAGCAATCTGGTTGCTAGGTCCTAATTGATTTGAACAAGAGACAGGAATATGAATTGGAGAGGCCTGAATAGAACGATGGGTAATAAAAAGTAGCAATAACAATACATTTGTAGCTTTACAGAGCATTTGTTTTCTAGATGGGGTCAGTGACCCCCATTTGAAAGCAGGAAGAAGACGGCAAATAATACAAAAAAATATATATAAAAAATACAAAAATGAAGACCAATTGAAAAATTGTGTAGAATTAGCAATTCTATAAAATAAAGTTAACTTAAATGTGAAAAACCCCTATAATAATAGAAGCCATTGCAAAGGGTATCTGTAATTTAGATATGGGTTTATATCCTTCAACTTCCACCTAGGATGTTGTAGGACTTAGCTGGGAAGTATGATCTTCAATCTGGCAGGGAAACACCAGCCTCATCATAATGTTTCTAACTAAGATTCTACCCCCAGACCACAAAATAATCAGGTTCTGGAGTCTAACTTTTGAAAGAAGCACTATAACTGGAGAATAGATTCAGATGCATTGTATTAACAGAACTGAAAAGGCTTATAATGCTTAATAGAGTGGACTTACTAACAAGTTATAAAGACCAACTACAATGGGTTAGGATGTATTTTATTTTAGGGTCTAGCATTATTTTTTATTAGTATTATATCACGAGGATCCAAGAGAGAGAGGTAAGGACTGAAGAGACAAAAGACGCAGTGCATAATGTACATAAGAATATACAAAAGTGGAAAAATGTTCAATGTTTTGTGACTTCACCCAGTGTCGACTAGATTCGACTAGGGAGTTATCCAAACTCGATTTGAGTTTTTTTTTTAAAAAATTAATTTGATTTTCGAGATTTATCATACTCTGGCCCTTTAAGAATTCAAATTCGATTATTCACCACCTAAAACCTGCAGAATTACTGTTTAAGTCCAGGGATCAATTTGTAGATGTTCACAGCCTTCCTGACATTTGAGTTTTTTTCGTAGGAAAAATTCGAATCGAGTTTGATCAAATTCGAATTAGATTCGATTCGAGTTTTCTGGTCATCTCTTCCTGAGGACGGCTCAAGTTTGGGGCCTAAAACGTTGACCAATGAAATTGGTTTCATTTTGAGGGGTTAAACTTTATAGACTTTTTTCAAACCAACTTAACTATGTGACTATGTAAATATGTAGTACAGGTATGGGACATGTTATCCAGAATGTTCGGGACGTGGGGTTTTCTGGATAACGGATCTTTCCATAATTTGGATCTTCATACCTTAAGTCTACTAGAAAATTAAATAAACCCAAGAGGTTGGTTGTGCTTCCAATAAGGATTCTTTATATCTTAGTTTGGATGAAGTACAAGCTACTGTTTTAGTATTACAAAGAAAAAGGTCATCATTTTTAAAAATTTGGATTATTTGATTATAATGGAGTCTATGGGAGATGTTCATTTCATAATTCAGAACTTTCTGGATAACGGGTTTCCGGATAAAGGATCCCATACCTGTACTTGTTGTCTGTCCTTACAAGTGGCAATTTTCTTTTCTTAACTTACCAGCTGTTGTATTGCTTTTACCTTTATTCAGTGTGCTCATTAAACCATTTTTTAAGTACATTATATTTCATCCAACCAGTTCCTAATATGATTTCCCTGTGTCAGCCATATGCAGCTTTTATGATGACCCCCTCAAGCCCCAGCATTTACCTTTACAGCACCAGAGGTGGGTCCAGGGGGGCACCACAAGTGCAGACAGCTGAATTTCCAGTTTAATAATATGTCATTTGCAGGACCAGAACTAGGGGTAGACAGAAGAGGCACCTGCCTAGGCCACAACAAAAGGGGGGCGCTGGGCAGGTACCTGTCTTCTGCCTACCCCTAGTTCATGTGCGCTGCTTTCCCCCCCCTCCCTCTCCTCAGGCGCCCTCTCCCCTCCCTTCCTTCTCTCTCTCTCCCCTCCTGCTCTCTCTCCCCTCCCTTCTGACTCTCTCTCTCCCCTCCCCTCCTGCTCTCTCTAACCCTTACTTCCGACGCTCTCTCCCCTCCAGCGATCTGCACATACAGTGTTAGTCGAAGGGGATCGCGGTGGCTGGCCGGGTCGTCTAGGGTGCCTGGTCGTCTTGGCCCGGCTCTGATAATTCAATTCTTCAAACTACCAGGAGCAGCATAATACTACCAATGGTAACTACTGGGGTGCTGCCACCTAAGGCAAGGTTCTTATAGGCTCCTTGCATCCAGTTCCAGATCTCAGGTTTCCTGACAGAGGACTCTAAAAAAGACTTGACCTTCAAGTGGGGTTTGAGCTAAAAAAAAACTTTAGGAACTACTGTCTTACAGAAGTGAAGTCTAATTCACATAACAATACAGGTATGGACATCTATGCCAGGGTGTCATGCTGACAGATTTCCTTAATATTAATATATTAGATATCTTGTTTTGAACAAACTCTACATTTGGGATTGTAGTCAACATTTTGCAAACGAAAATAACAATGTCAGTTTTCATCATTACAAATGCTCCTGGAATTAATGTGTGAACACGTTGATACCTGTTCTCCATTAAATGATCCTGACGTGTTCCTGTAGAAACCTGAAACATGTCAGTGTAACTTTAATAACTATAATGAATCATGCATAGTTCTTTGCTTTCTCCATATTTCTAAATTGGTTTTAAAATGCAAATTATTTATATATGACGGAATCACCTTGATTAATCTTCCAGTATTGTATTTTCTGTCTTGCTTTTCTGGATCTCTTCCTACAGATACAGTATCTCCCCGGACTGTTATTGAGTTATCTCTGTGCTAAATAAGGAATAGGTGAAATATATATTTTAGTGAATCATCCCACGTTTATTTAATGAAATCCCATAGTCCCTTTCGTTGAAGGCAGCTGAACCTCTATTATCATAACTCGTGCTAAAATGGCCTAGTGACTCAGGAGGATGCATTTGTTTTACTTACTACTTACTACTTTGTTTTACTGCTCTTATGCTAAAAACATAACTCAAGGGTCTAAAAGGTTTATTTTACAGTTAACAGAACATAGAGCAAACCTTTTCACTAACAGGCCCATTTATCAATTTTCTGATTTTAGTGGTTTTAGAGGTTTTTAAAATCAGAAATATTCATTTTCTCGAAAACCACAAATGCTGTGTCATTTATTAAAAGATCCAAATATAAAAGGTATGAATGAAAAAAACCCTGAACGAGGAGAATAAAAATACAAAAGCCTCTAAAACTTCGAGTTGTTAAGACAATTTCTAGCAAAAAAAAAATCTGAATACCTCTAAAAGTCTTAATGGACCTCTAAAAGTCGAGGTCTCATAGCTGCATTGACTGCTATGAGACCTCGACTGCTCATTTACTACGTTTTGTTTTGTTTGAGCTTTTTTTGTGGTTTTTACACTTAGAGGCCTATTTATCATCATTCTCATTTTAGTTTTTTTTTTTTAATTTTTTTAACTACAAATAAACTCTTCTATGAATGCCTTGTAATGTATTAAAAGACCAGAGTATAAAAAGCACTAATAAAGAACCTTTAAAAGTAAAAGAGTTTTTCAGACAATGACTAGCAAAAAAAAATCAGAGAATCTCTAAAAATCCAAATGGATAAAAAAGAATGTCCAATAGTTACAAAGTTACATAGTTAAATTGCGTTGAAAAAAAGACAAAGTCCATCAAGTTCAACCCCTCCAAATGAAAACCCAGCATCCATACACACACCCCTCCCTACTTTCACATAAATTCTATATTCCCATACCTATACTAACTATAGAGTTTAGTATCACAATAGCCTTTAATATTATGTCTGTTCAAAAAATCATCCAAGCCATTCTTAAAGGCATTAACTGAATCAGCCATCACAACATCACCCGGCAGTGCATTCCACAACCTCACTGTCCTGACTGTGAAGAACCCCCTACGTTGCTTCAAATGAAAGTTCTTTTCTTCTAGTCTAAGGGGGGGCCTCTGGTATGGTGATCCACTTTATGCTTCTATGTGTGTTTTATAACATTGCATGTAGTCTACTACCCCTATAACCCCCATATTTATGATTGAATAGTGTTTAAACAGAGTGTTTTTGGGTGACCTCCACTAGCATACATTTGCCACTTATCCGTACCACCAGCCCACTACCCCAAGTTAATCCGTCTCCCTGTTCCTAACCATGTTTTAATGATCACTGGACTTTTTTATCTTATTTACGTTTAATGGTGTATAAACACGAGCTTGTGGACATGCTTTGATGGGAGGGTGCAAATACAGTACATGGGTCAGTTCTTTCTCTTTTTTGTTCTCTTAGTGTATAACTTGCATTTATATTATTTTTGCCAAATTGCATAACCTTGCATTTATCAACATTGAACCTCATTTTCCAGTTTGCTGCCCAGTTTTCCAACAAATCACTCTGCAAAGTGGCAGCATCCTGCATGGAACCTATAGTTCTATACAATTTAGTGTCATCTGCAAAAATAGAAACAGTACTTTCAATACCCACCTCCAGGTCATTGATAAACAAGTTGAAAAGCAAGGGACCTAGTACAGAGCCCTGCGGTACTCCACTAACAACACTGGTCCAATTAGAAAATGTTCCATTTACCACCAAATATCTTTTAGCAAGTTCTCTATCCAGGTACAAATACTATGTTCCAGGCCAACATTCCTTAATTTAACCAGTAACCTTCTGTGTGGCACTGTATCAAATGCTTTAGCAAAGTCTAAGTAAATCACATCCACTGCCATCCCAGAATCAAGGTCCCTACTTACCTTCTCATAAAATGAAATTAAATTAGTCTGGCAAGATCTATTACGCATAAAACCATGCTGGCACAAACAAATAGAATTATGATTTGCTATGAAGTCCAGTATCTTCAAAAAGCTTGCCTACAACTGATGTCAGACTAACTGGCCTATAGTTTTGAGGCTGAGAACGGGATCCCTTTTTGAACAGCGGCACCACATTAGCAATTCACCAGTCTCTCGGAACTATGCCAGACCTCAAAGAATCCTGAAAAATTAAGTAAAGAGGTTTGGCAATCACAGAGCTAAGCTTGCTAAGTACCCTGGGATGAATACCATCTGACCTTTGTTTATCTTAGCATGTTCTAGTCTCTTTTGAATTTCCTCATGTGTGAACCATGCATCACTAGTTGCACTACCAGAACTGGGACAAAGGAAACCTTCATTAACTGGTTCCTCATTTGTTTAGACAGATGAAAAAGTTATGTTAAGAATCTGCGCTTTTTGTTTGTTTTCATCAACCAGCTGACCCCCCTCTGATATTAAAGGTCCCACCCCTTCCTGCTTCATTTTTTTACTATTAACATATTTGAAAATATTTTTGGATACTTTTTATTGCTTGCTGCAATATCCTTTACCATATCAATTTTAGCTTGCCTTATAGCTTTTTTGCAAGAGCAGATCCCATTGACTTCTGTGGGACCTTGGCTGCTTTTACTTGGATAAAGTTTGGAGGTGGTTTTTACACTTAGGGGCCTATTTATTATGCTTTGTAAAAAAAAAAAAAAAAAAGTGGAATAAAGCATTACTGGTCCAGAGCAACCAATCAGCAATCAGATTTCAACAGTTAAAGTTTTAGAGACATTTTTAAAACCCACTTATTTTTAAAGAATACAATTCGGGGGGGGGGGGGGAATTCAATCTGAATGTTAATAAATAGGTCCCTAAATAAATCTCAAATAAGTATTAGAGAAATTTTAAAAACAATTTTTTTGAGAAAAACTTTGATTTGTGAAATAAAGATTGAATGCTAGTAAATAGGTCCATATGTCTCATGAGTGTTGACCAACCATTCTTGGTTCAGAGTCTTGTGGGGTGAATACCCTTTCTATGGTCCACTACCTCCTGCTAGAACTCAGAGACAGAACCATACCATATTGGTCTGGCCAAATTTAACCCAGTATTGGAAACAGTTTAATCAAATTTTTTATAAGTCAATCGCAAGCCTTTAAAACGGTGTATACATATATATAGATTCAGCTGTTGCTGTGCAAGGATTCTAGAATAGAATATATATTCATATTGTAAAAGTCTAAAGAGAGAAGGGGGTGTTCATGACACATTTAGGTCACTATATTTGGTGTGTGACACATTAAGGTCTCTATGCCTTATATCACTTATTCTAAATGAATGAATTAGCCTCATTGTGAGCACCATCCATTTTATTAACTGAGGTTTGGAGAAAGTATTTAACATAATATACTTCTAGTGAGCACATAGCATGCATAAGCATGTTTACTCATATACCATAACTTATTTAAGTCATTTGGCAGCTAATAAAGAAAAATTGACGAGCACATTGGTGCTTTAACATGTACAAGGTGTTGAAGCACATGGATTGGTGACAAGTGGGTGTCTATTCAAAGCCTCCCAAGTGAGTGTTTTTGGAGAGGAGGCACCTGCTACTGCTTTGTGACCTTCAGGTATAGAAGCAGAGTCGATAAACAAACGCACATACTGCTTATCAGTGCATTTGCCTTCATTATCAAGGGGTTCCAATATGGTGAAAGAAAACCTGAGTTTTCATGATTTTATGCAAACTCCAATTCAACTTGCTTTTTGTTCAATCTGGCTCAGAGATGCATCACTGAACTGAACGTGCACAATTAGGAGAATATATACACTGTATAAGGCTTATAATGAGGCATGCAAACTCAGTGATCAAAAGATGAAGAGGATGATGGAAATGAGGCCATGGCATGTGTTTTTATTCCTGGAATAATTACTACATCTTGTATGTGCTACAAGTTTATTTCTATCACAACGCATTGGCTTTTATTTCACTGGTTCTAATTCACTCAGAGGGTATCCTTCACCTCAGGCAGAATTGCTTCACTTATAATTCTCTAATGACCAAAAACGTATGCCAACCTTTAGGGGAAGTCTTTTCCTTTTAAAATGTTTAGATCCCCATGTTTGTGATTTGAGGGAATGGGCCGCTAAAGAATCCCCTTGTAAATTGGAATTATGCCAGTATTCTGCAACCCTTTGTTTTACAGAAGTTTATGCATGTAGCCCACCCTTGAGTGTACTTTAGCAGTGTGAATTTGTAGTGTGTAGACAGGCTATGATGCTTGTAGTGTGAATAAGACCCACTTGTAGCAGGGCAACTCCCAGTATCTTGTGTGCTCCCTTGGGCAGAATGGATTCCAGTCACAGGGTTACTTTGCAGCAATAACTTGCTTATTAACAGTGAACAACAGCATAAGTGCAGTCAGTAGTCATTTCTTTGGGGTAAGTTCAAATGCAATAGTGACAGATCCCTCCCAGATGTAAAGTAGACAAAGTGTAAGTTACCACACTCCTTAGGGTAAATCACTGTGCTTTAGGATCCTTAGTCTGGGGTCTAGTATCTTGCCACCCTACCTGTCCTCAACTCACCCACTGAAATCCCTACACTAGTGGTTCACACACCACAGGGTCCTAACCCCACTATTCCTCCTCTTTGGAGCAGAAGCTGCTCACTATTTTCCCAGAGCCTTCCTCTTGCTCCTAGAGCAACTATAACACAACTAGCTGTCACTAGCTAACCTTATCTAATCGTTTACCAAACTGTAGCCCTAGTCCTGTAACAACCTCCCAGACAGGTGAAGTCCTAGGAAAGATCGCGAGCACATGGGGCTAAACCTCTTTATACTTTTAAAAGCTGCCACCTACTGGGTAAGCCATAACTATTTCAACTCCAGAAACCCATTATCCAGAAAGCTCCAAATTACTGGAAGGCAGTCTCCATAGACTCCATTTTATTCACATAATCAAATTTTTTTTAAAAAAAGTATTCCCTTTTCCTCTGTAATAATAAAACAGTACCTTGTACTTGATCCTAATCTCATGGATTTTCAATTATTGAAAATCTGATTTTTTTCCCGCAAAGCAAATGTAATAATAAATAAGCGTAAAAAACCCGAGCGGATTTGATCGGAGTTTGTAGCAGGATTTTTTTAATGAGGAATAGAGCCCTATTATATAATCTGTACCATATTTTCACAAACTGGCAACCCAAACCCAAAAGAGAACCCAGTCACCATGCATTCTTTAGTCTAAACAAATTGTCTTTGCCTTGGAGTCTAATATATGGTTGTGAGCTTCCACGAGGTTCCGTGAGCATCATCAAGGGCTGACTAAGGGTCCCCAAACAGCTCACTAATTCATTGGATGTTGCAGTGGCCTCAAAACAGGTGTTTCATTTTGAATTCCATGCCTGGAGGAAAGTTTTGATTGCATAAACACCCAGGGGCAGATTTACTAAGGGTCGAATATCGAGGGTTAATTAACCCTCGATATTTGACCAGGAACTAAAATCGTTCGACTTCGAATATCGATTTAAATCGAACGATTCGAAGGATTTTTATCCAACGATCGAAGGAATATCCTTCGATCAAAAAAACGCAGGCAAGCCTATGGGGACCTTCCCCATAGGCTAACATTGAGTTCGGTAGCTTTTAGCTGCCGAACTAGGGGGTCGAAGTTTTTCTTAAAGAGACAGTACTTCGATTATCGAATGGTCGAATAGTCGAATGATTTTTAGTTTGAATCGTTCGATTCGAAGTCGAAGTAGTAGTCGAAGGTCGAAGTAGCCCATTCGATGGTCGAAGTAGCCAAAAAAACACTTCGAAATTCGAAGTTTTTTTAATTCGAATCCTTCACTCGAGCTTTGTAAATGTGCCCCCAAGTGTACTGCCAAATAGAGCCTCCTGTAGGCTGACAGCCAATCACAGTGCTTATTTGGCACCCACAGGAACCTTTTTCATGTGTTTTGCTCCACAAATCTTTTTACATTTGAATGTGGCTCAGTTAAAAAAAGGTTGGGAACCCCTGGACTAGAGTTAAAATATAATACCGAGGCACATAGACTTTGAGAAAGACAAGAGTATGATCAAGAGTACAAGCCGAGGTCAGATTAACAGGAGAACTAGATAAAACCCTTGAAGTGTAGATAGCAGGAAAAGATCAGAAGGGGTTGAAGGAGCAGAAAAGAACAGGGACAAGAGAGACTGTAACAAGGAGGAGGATACTGTATGAAGAACAGTAATGCAAAAGGGAAAGAGAAAAGCAAGAAAGATGCCAAAAAAACCTCTAAGAAAGGAAGAAATGTCTAGTAGAATTTAAAATGTCTGATGCAGGTGAGATGCCATTCTAGAATGACGTCTTATTGTTGGGGAAATGAAAAATTACCCAAGAGGATGTTGGGAGGCAGAGAATGGTTTCTTACGGTTGGCATACATGCCAAACAATTATCTGAATCGTACACATTATTTTCTAAAACGTCTACCCACTTTGTTGCTCAATAAATGCATTAATAAAGAGAAATTGAAAATACAATGATTGTGTACAGCTGAACTAAAGATGTACATATTGTTTTTTTTTCCTAGGAAGTGGGCCCACCACAGGCTCGCCAAACTATGAGTAGATACCCACCTGGAGAAAGAAATGAAAGATGATTTCCTGGAGGGATCAGGAACACTGGGGAAATAGTCAATGCAGCAAGTGCAGTGATGTTATGGTGCCTATATAATCTATTATTCTCCCTGTTTTGGTCAGCCGCTATCATTATATATGACATCTATGCTGAATCTATGAACTTTACCTGGGGCGTCCATACATATGTTTCTGTGTTCTCCTACAGCAGGCTAGCTAGGCACACTCTCATCCTACTATGCACATATACCCCTGGGAGTGGCACGGAGATTTCAAACCAATAACTTAAAATATTTATTTCATCCATCTCTTCCCTTTATATTTAAGTGCCTGAGGTATTCTGTGCTCTGTGTCTTGGCTGAGGGTGATGTCTTGATGTACTGACAAGCACAATTGCTCTGGACCCAGTTCCCTGGCAACACAAATGAATTGAATTTGAAAACAGAGCCATTGGTTTGGGACTTGTTCAATAAACTTTAATACAGCATTGGACTTTTCAGTGCTGGTAGCTCAATTATTATTTTCTTTCTTACATATTTTTCTGTTTTTGTGCCATTGAGTTCCCCAGTACATCCTTAAAGGAGAACTAAAGCTTAACTAAAGAAGTGTCTAGATATGTTTTATACTATGTTTTGTGCTTCTGTACCAGCCCAAGGCAACCACAGTTTTAGCAGTAAAGATCTGTGTCTCCAAAGATGCCCCAGTAGCTCCCCATCTTCTTTTCTGCTGATTCACTGCACATGCTCTGTGCTGCTGTCACTTACTGAGCTTAGGTACCCACTCACTAAATACAGTACACATAGGGACAGATTTATCAAGGGTCGAAGTGAATACGAGGGAATTTTCAAAGTAAAAAAATTTGAAATTCGAAGTAATTTTTTGGATACTTCGACCATTGAATAGGATACTATGACTTTGACTTCAAATTTGATTCGAAGTAAAATAGTTTGAATATTCGACCATTCGATAATCAAAGTACTGTCTCTTTAAAAAAATTTCGACTTCAATACTTCTACACCAAATTAAGCCTGCCGAAGTGCTATGGGGACCTTCTAGAGCATTTTTCTTAGTTTTTTGAAGTCAAAGAAAAATCATTCGATCGATGGATGAAATCCTTTGAATCGTTCGATTTTACTTCGACCGCAAATGGCCAAATTCGATGTAAAAAAATTCAAAGTCAAAGTATTCCAATTCGATGGTCGAATTTGAAAGCTTTTTCTACTTCGGAATTTGACCCTTGATAAATCTGCCCCCTAGAATAGAAATGTCACAATATAAGGCTCATTAGTAATTAATACAGATAATTACTACATGGCAGCACAGAAACCAGTGCAATTAGCATCAGAATTTAATAATCAGCCCTGTAGCATCAGCTTATATTACAGGCCAACCTCATTTTCTGCTTGATAATTTGTGACGACCCCCTAAGCTTAGTTTCTCAACAGCTGCTCAGAGCCCACTGAGCATGTGAGTATCACAGACCCTTTCCAAGATGGTGACCCCCTGTGACAAGTTTGGAGTCCTGGATCATTGCTGCTATTGACAAGCTGAAACTTTAGGTTGGTGCAATAAGTTCAGTATATAAAATATGGCATTTTTAGCCATATTAATTTTTAGGGTTTCATTCTCCTTTAAACATCATAGAATATGTAAGGGTTCAAATTGATATGTTTTTGCCAATGTATCTTGCCATCTGTGAAGGCTTACCCTGGTGGTCTAGTGGGGGGATGGCAGGGATGCCCTCCGCATCCTCTTCTTCCTGCGCCGAACGTTTAAGGGGCGCGCGCCACGCCTCTGCTGTTTTTATCGGCGCATGCGCGCTGGCGTGATGACGTCAGCACGCAATGCCATGAAAATTTTTAAATTTAAAGGGCCATTGTACAGTTTCTCGTTGCCCGTTATAGGTTGCTCCTGGTGCCTGGTTCCTGATGATTCTGACCTCTGTATCCTGATCCATTGCCTGAATTTCGACTACCTCTTCTGCCGTATCCCTCAGATTGATCTCCCGGCCTGACCTCGCTTTGAACGCTGCCTGCCCAGACCCGGCTTGAATTGTTTACGCTGACTTTCTGCTTGCCTCGACCCGGCCTGATCTGACTACTCAGTTGCCTAACGCCTTATACTACGACCTTCTGCCCAAAGACTTTGCTCTACAGTCGTGCCCCTCTGCCTATCCAGAACCCTCATCTTGCACCTCTCATTAAGTCCAGGTGGCATCCAAGTAAGCCGAGGGCTCCTCCCGAGGCCCAAAGGCAGTCACACTACTGGTGAAGCATGAGCCGAGACCAGGGTGCCTGGTGTTTGTTCTGGTGTTGGGTGCCGACCATTACACCATCTCTGAGTTGCTCCTGGTCACCTTAAAAATAACTCTTTGTGTTCCTAAAATAGGCAACTGCCTGTGTCTGGCACCTGTATTCAAGGTTGTAACACTTCTCGTTAGAGGGGGCCCCAAAAAGCACAGCAGGAACTACCACCAGCAATGCTAGGGCAAGACAGACTTAGCTTTTGAAAGCTCATAATTAAGGATATATAAACAAGTGGAAGTTTTAGCTCAATAGACTCAGTGTTTAGCTGTTTGTTTTAATGAGGATATTATGAGGGGATGTTGCACCGCTGCTCAGTACTTGTGACCTTTAAGTGTATAAAAGAAAACCTCAGCCACAGTAATTATATGCAGATATTAAGGGGCCAGCCGGAAGCCTCTGACAAAGGTGAGTAATTTTACATTCCCTAAATGAATCAGTTGTTGACAACCACCTGCTCATCAAATGCTCTGCAACTCCTGTGTTATATTATAGACTTGTGTTATCACATCGTTCCCAGAAACCTGAGTCTGCAATTTTCCGCCGACTGCTGCCTGAGACAGAGAAAAAAAAAAATTCAGATGTTTCAGGACTTCAACTCACATTTAACTATATGCAGAAGCAGATACTGATAAACTTGAATATTGTGTTTAGGGGATTAAAAATCTGAGCTTTTCAGGTGTGTTGGATGCAAGCCCACTTTGCAGTTTGACATTTGGCCAGATCTTTATACACTTCAGTACCTGGCCAGCTCCATTTCCATTCCAACATCTGGTCCCCCCCGCCCCCATCACACATCAACACTTCTTCAGCCCCTCTTTACACTCTTGCATTCCAATACTTAGTCAGTTTCTTTTTTTAGTCCAATACTTTGTTACCCCTATTTTCACTCCAACACTTGATAAGCCCCCTTTTGCACTCCAACACTTGGTCAGTGCCCCTTTTTTTCCCCTCTTTGCCACTTTACATGCCAATCCCTAGGGATCTATTCATCATGCTGTGTAAAAAGTGAAGCAAACATTACTAGTGATCTTGCTCATAGCAGCCAATCAGATCTTTGCTTTGGTTTTCTAACTGTTGACATCTAACTGCTGATTGGTTGTACTGGGCAACTACCTGTAATGCTTCACTCCACTTTTTACATGGATAAATAGGCCCCCTAGACAGTCACACGTTGCTTTTCAAGATTTGGCATGTAGCTGGCCCCCGTTACACTCCAACAATTAGTCCCTTTTTTCCACTGTCAGACCCTTTTTCATTCCAACAGTTGGTGAGCACCCCTTTGACTGCAACACTTTATACTAACATTTGGTCAACTGACCCATTGCAATCGAACATATGGTCGGACCCCCTTTTTCCTTTTTTCAGTCCAATACTTAGTCAGTCCTTCTTTTCAATCTGACACCTGATCAGCCCTTCTTCTCAGTGCAACACTTGGTCAGCCCTTCTTTTCAGTCCAACACTTGGTCAGCCCCTCTTTTCAGTCCAACACTTGGTCAGCCCTTCTTATCAGTCCAACACTTGGTCAGCCCTTCTTTTCACTGTGACACTTGGTTAGCCCTTCTTCTCAGTCCAACACTTGGTCAGCCCCTCTTTCAGTCCAACACTTGGTCAGACCCACTTTTCAGTCCAACACTTGGCCAGCCCTTCTTTTCACTGTGACGCTTGGTCAGCCTTCTTCTCAGTCCAACACTTGGTCAGACCCTCTTTTCAGTCCAACACTTGGCAAGCCCTTCTTTTCAATATGACACTTGGTCAGCCCTTCTTCTCAGTCCAACACTTGGTCAGCCCCTCTTTCAGTCCAACACTTGGTCAGCCCTTCTTTTCAATATGACACTTGGTCAGCCCTTCTTCTCAGTCCAACACTTGGTCAGCCCCTCTTTCAGTCCAACACTTGGTCAGCCCCTGTTTTCAGTCCAACACTTTGTCAGACCTTGTTTTCACTCCAACACTTGGTCAGCCCCTCTTTTCAGTCCAACACTTGACCAGACCCTCTTTTCAGTCCAGCACTAGGCCAGCCCCTCTTTTCAATCAAATACTTGGTCAGTCCCTCTTTTCAGTCCACAACTTGGTCGGTCTGTCATTTCAGTCCAACACTTAACCAGCCATTCTTTTCAGTCCACCACTAGGTCAGCCCTTCTTTTGAGTCCAACACTTGATCAGACCTTCTTTTCAGTCCACACTTGGTCAGCCACTCTTTTCAGTCCAACATTTGGGGAGGCCCGTTTTGTACTCCAACACTTCCTCAGCCACCCCTTTACACTCCAACAATTGGACAACCCCTCATTGTACAACAAATGGTGCCTGTTTGTTGTGCCTCTCCAGCTCTGCCCCTTTCTGACTCAACAGGGGTTGGGGTATGCAACGGTGTAACAACTGCTACTACCACTATATTTTTTGTTTTAAAGAACCAAAGAAATGGCACATTTGTTTTTTAAGGAGAATACTGTATTCATAGATAAGCCAATGTTCTTGTGCTCTTTCCTTCTATCTAGCTGAGCAGTAGCTGTGCCTAGTTTCTTGTAGGCCTATGGCCTATTGTGATGCACAGAACAGCATTGCTCTTACAGATTATAAGGTTTCCAGTGCAGAAGAAGACTCATTCAGATAACAATAGCACATTGATTTAAAGTATCTGAAAGCCTTCAAGGTCAAGAAAACACACACATATATATATATATATATATATATATAGATACAAATAATTTAACAAAACACACCTGGGGCAACATGTACTTGATACACATTTCTGTACTCAAACACAGGCTCTAGTACTTCTGTGACTCATGATAAATATGGAACAGTATTTGGTGCTTAAGTATTACAGTCACTTCATGCAATCTGTCACCACTGTCAAGTTTAGAGAAAGGGGATGATGGGCCTGACCTTGCCTTGTACTCAGTCGTCAATAGATCAGGGCTGATGTGGTTGTTCCTGTCATGTACATGACAATTGTTTGTTCTTATAAATTCATATTATTCATTCTTCTTTTCATTCTTTCTGGATCTCCTCCAACGTTAGAATCTGGGTTGCAGGATGATTATAGATAGCAGGCCTTATTTACCATTGCTTCATGTACAATTGAAAGAGCAGTAAGAGTTGCAGAATTGTGCCTCATGCATGGAGTACTTGCAATCACGACAATAGACTGTGCAGGCAGCGCTTTAAAATTCTAGTGCAAATTGGCAAGGCCATATGCATGCATCCCCTACCCATCCACTAACCTATTTGTAATTCGAGTATTCAGGCTATGGAGAAATAGCAGGTGCAAGCCATAACAGTACCCTACTTGAGGTTGTTTCTGCTGAATGAGGCAATATTAGGTATTAGAGGCATGAAGACAATGTCATCATTATCTTATATAAATTACATTTTCAATCATTTTTTTTCAGTTTGCAAAAGTAATTCTGTTCTTTACATGCACTCCTGGTTCTAGCTAGCTTTCTGCAACATTGCTTTAGGAGTCAGAACAAGGAGTCATTCCTTTTTCTAATTAATATATATGGAGAAAAGTTTCTTAGAGTTGCATTTTATTCATTTTACGCTAGTAGTAAGAGTTTCAAATAGCGTGCACTCACCCACTTGTGTCCACGGGTCCTAATCCACACCAGTGCTACAACATATTAAGCGTCCCCGGATCCAGACGTATTATTCATTTTACGCTAAACAGCTTTGAGTGGAGATCTCAGGGCTCATTTGCTCCTTATTATTTGCACCTTATTATTTGCAAATATATATATAACACAGGCAACGGAGTGTTCTTTTAAATGAGCAATTCTATATAAGATGGTTACAATGTTGCCATAGAGTTAATTGTGTTACATATTATGTTGTGTTTATTCTTTTTTGCTACTGTGGCACTTTTGGGAAGGAATCATTTAAAAGTGCATATGGGTAACTTGTTAACCTCTATGGATTATATACTATAACTTCAGTGTTATGTTTAATGATAGTCGCTTATTTTATGACGTTGTATGTACGTAACAATTGCTGTTTTCCCGCCAGTACTTGAATTTAAGCAACTTTCACTGTTTGTTAAGGTACTTTGAGAAAGGCCCTGGAAGGGCCGAAACGTCAGTCCATAGTTCTTTAATAAATTTTTATTTACTCCTGTGAGTGCTGATCTTCTGTTTAGATATATATATCATCATTAAAAACATAATTTTGTCATCATTGGTTCTAAGGAGTTAATCCATAAGGATTTCTTAATAAAAACTCAAATTTGGCATGTTCACATGACCTACAATAAAAATTAACTGGCTTAGGGGTATAGAAAATAAGAAGTAAACACATTTTTCTGCTCTACTGCTCGTCATTAAAAAGCACTGAAACACACCCAAAATCCTCAGAGACAGGCAAAATCAAGGCACAGCAAAGAGGATGATCAATGATTGGCGAGAGATGTAAAGGGGTGTGGCTTTGGCGTGGTTAGAGTGTTGCTGGGATCAGTTGGACCTGTAATATAGAACCTTAAAGGGGTTGTTTGCCTTTGAGTTAATTGATGTAGAGAATGATATTCTGAGATAATTTGCAACTGGCATTCATTTTTTTATTATTTGTGGCTTGTGAGTTATTTAGCTTTTTATTCAGCAGCTCTCTCGATTTTGCAATTTCAGTAATCTGGTTGCTAAGGTTCAAATTGCCCTAGCAACCATGTATTGATTTCAATAAGAGACTGGAATATGAATAGGAGAGGCCTGAATAGAAAGCTAAGTAATACACAGCAACAGTAACAATAAATGTGTAGCTTTACAGAGCTTTTTTTTTTTAGATGGGGGTCAGTGACCCCCCATTTGAAAGCTGAGAAGAGTCAGGAAAAAAGGCAAATAATTCAAGAACTATAAAAAAAGACCAATTGAAATGTTGCTTAGAATTAGCCATTCTATAACATACTAAAAGTTAAATTAAAGGTAAACCACCCCTTTAAAGTTGGCAACTCTGCAGTGAAGTTAAAGGGATACTGTCATGGGAAAAAAAGAATTTTCAAAACACATCAGTTAATAGAGCTGTTCCAGCAGAATTCTGTAATGAAATCTGTTTCTCAAAAGAGCACATTTAATTTTGAAATCTGACATGGGGCTAGACATCTTGTCAGTTCCTCAGCTACCCCCAGTCATGTGCTCTGATAAACTTCAGTCACTCTTTACTGCTGTACTGCAAGTTGGAGCAATATAGTCCCCTCCCCCCCCTCCCCAGCAGTCTAACAACAGAACAATAGGAAGGTAACAAGATAGCATCTCCCTAACACAAGATAACAGTTGCATGGTAGATATAAGAACAGCACTCACAGTGGCAGAACTACCGGGGGAGCAGGGGGTGCGAGCGGGCCAGGGCCCGCACCCCCTCAGGGCCCCCCACGCGCCACAAAAATTTCGCACTGAGGGGGGCCCGGCTGCGCTTCATGCACCAGGGCCAGCCCCTCTCTAGTTACGTTACTGAGCACTCAATAGTAAAATCCAGGTCCCACTGCGACACAATCAGTTACATTGAGTAGGAGAAACAATAGCCTGCCAAAAAGCAGTTCCATCCTAAAGAATTGACACGTATGTCTTGGTGGCAGCACATCAGTAGAGAACATGGAGGCATATCTCCCACCTTTCCCTTTTTATAATGACTTGGTATTTGTGGGTCTAAAAAGGGTCCTTTGCTTGCTCAGAAGTTGGGAGAAGCTTAGGGTGGATGGTGGCCATGATTAGGTGTAACTGGGCGTGGCTTTGATGGGTCAGATTTGTGAATATATTCTGCATTGTTTAGACAAGGGCAATTCACCTTCATTAGCAAAACTGTAATAACTGAAAAAAACACAGAAATATGTTCAAACTTTCATAACCTGCCAAATTTTGTAAAATAAACATGGTAATTAGGGGGTGTGACCACTAAAATGTGGCAACACAGCAACTTTTTTGTCCCTCTTTTTATTTCCAAAATGTTGGGAGGTATACTAACGTTTGAATCTTTTTTTAACCACCAACATAAGAACGCAATTATATGGCAATAACGATTTTGCAGGCATTGGCGCAGGACAGTGAGTTAATTTCTATTTCTGCATGGCAAATTAAAGGCAGGCCCAAACCACTTGTGACTCATTACACAACACTTACAAAGTTGAAGCTGAAACAGATACAGTCCCTGTTAAGCCATTAAAGCTGCAGGTAGTGTCAGGCCAGCGGGCACAGGCTCTTTGCAGATGGCTGGCAGTTTTGGCAGGGAGTATAAAATTCCCATATCTAGGGAAGGTTAAATTCGGGAGATTTCTCTGCACACTGCACTGTGGCTCCTGCTTATGATAATTACATTTTCTTTTTAATGAGCTATTTCTCTTTTCTTTTCTTTTTTTAATTTTCTTATGGACGCATCTGTACTGGACAGATCTGGCAAACAGAGAGGCAGTTATTGACCGACTAATCAGAAAACTGTAGGGAACAGGATTAAAGCTTTACAGAAAAATCCCTTGGCAATGGTGGACTGTTAAAATGGAATTCATGCCGCGAGATCCATAATTGCTGGAAAACAGGTGTTTTACTTGCATTGCTTAGTTCTGCAATGACTCAGCCAATGGGTTCTGTCATCTCACGATAAAATCTTTGTCGGCCCCAGTGCAATCTATCTATGTTTGCAGGGCCAAGCAGGCAGCTCCCCTTTGTTTTCCTGGCAAATTGGTCTTGTTAGTTGATGGTCAATTTGTACGATCTTTCAGAGAAAATCGTGGTCTCACGATGAGGATCGGATCTTTTCAAAATCTCAACATCTATGGCCAGCTTTACACTGGGCATATTAGCAAGTGACCTCTCCCCGCTTGCTGAAAATGTTTTGTAGCTTATAAAGAGAAGACTCATAGGAGAGGAAGATGATTGAAACGAGTGTGGGATTCACCTCCACAAATATGAGCTAGGATTGTACAAGATTGTATAAAAATATAAAAATACACAAAATATAAAAATGGACTTGAGCTGGTTCCCCTTAAAAAGAAGGATGGTCTCTGCTGGAGTTACAGTTAAAGGAGAACTAAACCCTAAAAATGAATGTGGCTAAAAATGCCATATTTTATATACTGAACTTATTGCACCAGCCTAAAGTTTCAGCTTGTCAATAGCAGCAATGATCCAGGACTTCAAACTTGTCACAGGGGGTCACCATCTTGGAAAGTGTCTGTGACACTCACATGCTCAGTGGGCTCTGAGCAGCTGCTGAGAAGCTAAGCTTAGGGGTCGTCACTAATTATCAAGCAGAAAATGAGGTTGGTCTGTAATATAAGCTGATGCTACAGGGCTGATTATTAAATTCTGTTATCAGTTCACCAGGTCTAAGATGGCGAAGGAAACTCTGACGAAAGAGGTAACGTAATGTAAAATTTGCACTTTAGTGAAGTTGCGCCTGATCGAAAATGCGCCTGGAGAAAGGCCGCAAAACTGCATCTCTTTTGCTAGTGAATTGTCCTCTATGCCTGTTAGTAAATTGGAGATCTCCCTGCGAATGGGATTTCTGATGAATATTCGCTAGCAACGGCCACTTCTGCAGCTTTGACTTCAATGGCACCATGATGCTAGCTGGGTTTTAACTACATTTATTGCGGTAAATTTCCATTGAGAATCAGTGCAATGCTCAGGGAAAACAGAAAAACTTCCTTCCCCAGAATCCATCACTTCACCATGGAACAAGATGAGGGAGGGGCTGTAGGGAAATGGTCCCTGGGAGCCAGAGGCAGACTATCATGGTTTCCTCTCAATCTGAGGAATCTTATCATGTAAATTCTTAAAAATATATTTATTTTTAACGCCTCAGTAATATTTGTGCACCTTTTTTTTACCATATTACTGAATATAAAAAAAATAGGGATACTTTATACATTTGAAGAAAAATGTATTTTCATGCTATTTAATAATATGCATTTGTTAATTTTATACAGGGGGTACAGTATTTTACTCTTTATTAATAAATGATGCATTGTGCCACTAGGTGGAGCATGCAACTGAAACAAAAAAAAATCCTTGGAAAATGGCATTGCTGCAAAGGCTCCAGCCATCATTGAAACCAGCCTTCCTGGCATTCTTACAGTATGTGCCACAGATTGAATTTTATCTCAATGCCTTTATTCGGGATGTAAAAGGTTCTGTGCCTACAAATAACCAGGCTACTGGGGAAGTTACCAATCTCGTCTACTTGTGCATTCAAATTTGAGTTTCCCTTTTGTAGAACTTTGTATTTCAGTTTTTATTGTCACAATCTTGTCTTTTGGGCAATTAATAGACCATGATCAGTGCTAAGGCATGCCAGACCATGTTGAGAATAATGCTGAAACCCACCCATGTGGAATCTGTCTGTGCAAAAATGACATATGTCCTCCCACCACTTACTTCCACTATTCTACAGACTCGCTGGCACTTCATAACGTTCCAACCCACAGATCAGTTGACGCCCCTGGGTGCAGAGAGCGGATTGCAGCCACTTTGATAAGACGAGAGCTTAGATCAGAGACACATGGCGGACAAAATCCATTTGCTCTTTAAAATAACCACTTCCACATCAAACCCCGGCTCCCATAGCACTGACTCCTTTTTATCTCATCTTTACAGCCAGCTAGCTGTGAATGTCATCTTGAAATAGAGCATTTGTTTCCTCCTCCTTGATTCTTAGAGGGTTAATGTATCAATCTATCTAATCTATAAATCTATATGGACGTTCCTGAGTTAAATACATGTGGACCTGTTCCCATTGGTGGAGTTGAAGATTTTAGGAGGCTCGGCACCCCCAAAAAGAGGTCAGGTTCTATGTACAGGCATGGAACCTGTTATCCAGAATGCTCAGGACCTGAAGTTTTCTGGATAATGGATCTTTACATAATTTGGATATTTATATAATTTGGCTCTTTGCCTTAAGTCTACTAAAAAAACATGTAAACATTAAATAAAACTAATAGGATGGTTCTGCATTCAATAATGATTAATTATACATTAATTAGGATCAAGTACAAGGTACTGCTTTATTATTACAGAGAAAAAGGAAATCATTTTAAAAGAATTTGGATTATTTTCATAAAATGGAGTCTATGGGAGACTATAACAAAAAAAGCGGGATAGCAATGAGGCTGTGATCACAGAATTCATACAGACAAAGACAAAGGGGCAAATTTACTAAAGGGTGAAGTGACTATCGCCAGCGTGATGTCATTTCGGAACTTCGCCAATTTACTAACGGGCAATGGCATAAATTCGCTAGCGAAGGAGATAGACTCTAGCGCTACTTCGCACTCTAACGCCAGACGAATTTTCGCTCTGGCGAATAGATGTAAATACTCAAATTTTCTAAGACACGAATTTTACTGAACGTTACCTCTTGCACCAGACTTGCCTTAGACCAGGCAAAGTGCAAAAGAGTAGATAGGAGTTCCTCAAAAAAAAGGTGAACATTTTTCTAAGTCCCAAAAAACGCTGGTGACTTTTTCTTTTTACAGGGTGATAGGCTGCAAAAGAGCGTTAATTTTTTTATGGGTTCCCTCCTTCCCCCCTACATTTCTTATGGCACATAAACTATACAGTGGGCTCATGTGTAGGGCATTATAACAACTTTATTTTATTTTATTAAGGTTCCCTGGGCTTATGTAATGTAATGTAGTTACTGCAACATATACCTGTATGTCCATTGTACTTTAACTTCACGCCGTATGCTAATTAGGCATCGCTAATGTAACTTTCGAACTGCTTATCGTGTTATCGCTAGTGCAACTTCGCAAGTGTTCGGAACCCTGGACGCAACTTCGGATTTTCGTGAATTAGCATTGTCCTGGAGAATCTACACCTGGCGAAGTGTTGCGATGTCAGCGAAGCCGTCGCTGGCGCAATTTCGGAGGTAAGTAAATTTGCCCCCATAAGTCATCTGCACTCAACCCATTATCAATATATTAAGGACGTTGAGATATTGAGTCTATGGGAGCCCGCATTTCTGTAATTCAGAGCTTTCTGGATAACGGGTTCCCGGATAACGGATTCCATACCTGATGTTGTTCAGGGCTCCAGTGGAAAGTCTTTTATTGGCAGCCTCTCTTAAAGGCGAATTCAACTCTAAAGTTAAAAAAACCCTAACCCCCTATCCTACATAGATCCACCTCCCGCCTTCCCCCAGCCTAAGTTTTACCTCGGGCAAATGCCCCTAACGTTTTATTTTACCCCTGGTACAGATTCAGGCATCAGAGTTCACAGGCACCATCTTCAGCCGCTTCGGTAATCTTCGGAATGATACTGGCGCTTCAGCAATTTTCGTGAGTTTTGGCGCATGCGCAGTTGTCGCAAAACAGAAAATTGCTCCAACTGCACATACGCCACCAAATCCCAAAGATTTCCGAAGGGAAGAAGATGGCGCCCATGAACCCCGAGGGGTAAGTAAAACGTTAGGGGTATTTGCCTGGGGTAACACTTAGGCTGGGGAGAGGAGGGAGGGGGGTCTATGTAGGGGTAGGGGTTTTTTAACTTTAGGGTTGGATTCTCCTTTAAGCCAGTGCTACTTTGTTGCAGTCGGCAGCAGGTCTGTGCACCCAAGTCACTGAACTGGTAAGAACTGACTGCAGCAGCTTCTGTTTCATTGGAAATTCTCCAGTCTACTGTAATGCTAAATAAAAATAAAAAGACTTTGCAGTGAGATTGTCTGCAGGGTTCTGTATTGGGGAAATGCCCGCCAGGAGATATAATAAAGAAAGATAAAGGTATGATAATCACATTATATTGAAAAAAAGGAATTATGCCATTTTTTTGTCTGACCTTTTTATTTTTGGCCTGCATCATATTCTTAGACATCAGCATCAAACTGTACACCAAACGGGATGACGCAAATGCTCCCATCTAAAAAAGATCTTTAGAGATTTAGAGAAATTTCCCTGTGAAATGAATCCAAAAGCTTTTAACCCTTTGGGCACAGGGCGGAGGTGGGGGGGGCATGCTGAACAACCAATGACAGCAGAATCCCTTTTCCTCCCTTGGTACTGCGGTGTTCAGCCAGTAAAATATAAAGCAATATTTGGTCTCAGTGCTGATTCCCAGATTCACATGGATATGAAGAGGATACGCTATAGTAGCAGGCTGACAGCTTGCCTTATTAAAGAAGCGGTGTCACTTTAGCAAGGGGAGGGCGGCACAGAGAGAGCGCCAGGAAAGCAGAGCACAGACCAATATCTTTTCTTTAATTCATTCTTCGCTGCAGCTCTCAGCGTGGAAAGGCTCATCCGGGAGAGGCAGAAAGAACCGACATTCCCAATGATCTCCCTGACTCTTCCAGGTTACCAGTCAAGCTCTGATTTAAGGACATTACAGGTAAACTCACGTCTGGGATTTCCACTTGAAAGATGGAATTCCAGGCTGATTTGGAAGAGGATATTGATATTCAAGATAACAGTTCCCAAATATTTCGCAACTTTTCCATGTCTGGTAAGTCTGAATTGTTAATGCATTTTATTCATCCGTTCTGCATTTTCATTTTATTTCGTATATAACCAACCCTTAAAGTAATAACGATAAAGTAGCGGTGACTAGTACTGGGGTGCTAGCTTTTTCTCTCTCTTATAAAAATGTATTTATATATATATATATATATATATATATATATATATATATATATATATATATATAACTATGTATATTCATATAAACAAGGTCATATAATATATATATTTTATAATAACAGACTGACAATGGAGCAGATGTTTTATTATACCAAAGGGATTGTCAGAAGTGCTTAAGTCCATTTTTACAGTATAATGTACAGTTCCTTTTCATCCTAAGCAAATCTAATTCTGCGTGAATATGTATGAATACCTATACACCTGCTCATACTGTATATATCCAGCGTCAGTATGTATGTATCCATATGCAGAGCTGGTTTAGGGTAGTGTAGAAAGAGGGCTCCTGCCCGGGGTTCCTATCAGACAGACTCCTCATGGAGGAGGTTATCAGAGGATGCTGGGAGTTGTAGTGTAGTGTAAAGACTGGAGTATTCAGGTATGTAAATACCCCTCATCGTCTCTAAAATCAGCCCCGTTGGTATGTGCAGGTGCAATACTGCCTTGGGTCTTGAGCCTCTGCAATGTTTAATGAGGAGAGTGACGCAAGTTTAAGATACAGTATGGAAATCAAACCTCAGCAGAATTAGCTGACAGATAGCACTGACAGTCCCAGACAGTAAAATTTGGATATTATTTAACAGCTTATGTTTTTACTGGAGGACATTTCTCTGTGCCTTGTTATCAGGGCTCATTAAGTGCTGCTCTTGTCATTCTTTCAGTACCTGTGTGTTGTGATGAAATGTCACCTAATAACAGAGTTGCCCATAACACAGAGCTTCCTAATGACATATAGCTGCCCAATAACATATAACCACCCAGTAACACAGAGATAAAAAATTACATAGCGCTCCCAATAACATAGAACAGGGGTGTCCAAAAGCTAGATCGGGTTCTACCAGTAGATCTTTAGTTGGTGATCAGTAGATCTCAAGACAATGTCAACAAACTACTTGACTAAATGACCCTTCTCTTTTATTCTTTTCATTCAGATATTTATTCAATTAAGGTTACATAAGAAATAGTTGTTTTTTACATATAGCAATATAAATTCTCTTATAAATCAATATAATGATATAGTAAGTAATATTTTCCATGGAACACAATGCTAACAGTGATATTATGGATGTAGATCATAATGGGACAACATCACTAAAAGTAGACTTCACATTAGTAGAGTGTGGGCACTCCTGATGTAGAACTATCCAACAACATGTACCTACCTCCCAAATAACATAGAGTTACCCATTGATATAGTACTACATAGAGCTGCCTGATAACATAGAACTACCAAATAACATAGAGCTGCCTGATAACATAGAACTACCAAATAACATAGAGCTGCCCAATAATATAGTAGACTATAACATGTCATAGAGCGTCCCAATAACATATAGCTACCTGATAAAATATAGCTGCCCAATAACATAGAACTACTAAATAACACAGAGGAACACATTAATATAGAACTATTCAATAACATAGAGCTTCCCAATAACATAGAGCTACCTGATAAAATATAGCTGCCCAATAACATAGAACTACTAAATAACACAGAGGAACACATTAATATAGAAATATCCAATAACATAGAGCTTCCCAATAACATAGAGCTGCCTGATAAAATATAGCTGCCCAATAACATAGAACTACTAAATAACACAGAGGAACACATTAATATAGAACTATCCAATAACATAGAGCTTCCCAATAACATAGAGCTGCCTGATAAAATATAGCTGCCCAATAACATAGAACTACTAAATAACACAGAGGAACACATTAATATAGAACTATCCAATAACATAGAGCTTCCCAATAACATAGAGCTGCCTGATAACATAGAACTACCAAATAAAACTGAACTACCCAATGACACAGACCTTCACCATACAGCTGCCCAATAACGTAAAACTACCCAATAACATATAGCTGCCCAATAATACTGTATATAACATATAGATACCAAATATCATGCATTACCCAATAGCATTGAGCCACTCTTGAACATGGAGCTGCCCAATAACATAGCGTTTCCCATAACATAAAGCTGCCCAATAACATTTAGCTAGGGGCCCCCTGATTATATAGAAGTAGACATCAGCATATACTGTAGCTACCCAATACCATATACTGTACCAGGGGTGTCCAAAAGCTAGATCGGGATCTACCAGTAGATCTTTAGTTGGTGATCAGTAGATCTCAAGACTCTGTCAACAAGCAGCTTGTCTATATCACCCTCCTGAATGCTTTTTATTAAGATATTTTTCTGTTAAGATTACATACGAAATAATTGATTCTTAAATGTAGCAATATAAATTCTCTCATAAATCAATATAATATAAAGAAATCTTTTCCATGGAACAGAATGCTAACAGTGACATTATGGATGTAGATCATAATGGGACAACATCACTAGAAGAAGACCCTGCATTAGTAAAGTATTGGCACTCCTGCCATATTCTGTAGCTGCCCCATAGCATAGAGCTACCCAATAATATATAGCTGCTTAAAGGACCAGTAACATTAAACAACAAAATTCAAAAATGAGTTTCTGCTTAAAGGGCATGTAAAGTCTAAAATAGAATAAGGCTAGAAATGCTGTATTTTGTATACTAAATATAAACATGAACTTACTGCACCACAAGCCTAATCAAACAAATAATTTATGCTTTCAAATTTGGCTACAGGGGGTTACCATCTTGTAACTTTGTTAAACATCTTTGCAAGACTAAGACTGTGCACATGCTCAGTGTGGTCTGGGCTGCTTAGGGATCGTCATAAACAAAGCTGCTTGAGTTCTGCATGACTGGGAAGTAAGGCGGGGGCTCCCCCTGCTGTTCATAAGTATGATTGTTTCCCTGCTCAGCAGTTAGGGACCATCTGACAGTTCCTATCCACAGCAGTAAATGAAGGGAGAATTTCACTGCATATAGTCAGGTTTCTTATAAAAATGGTACATATTTTTTAATTAAAGTATATTGGAGATTTTTTTTTGGGATCTTTTTCATTAAAGAAAGTAAAAATGGGATTTTAGTTTTTTGCCTTTACATGCCCTTTAACAAAAAAAAAACACAAAGGCAGTTTTAACTTTTAATTTGCAGAGTTTTAATTAAGAAATTACTTTCCGAGTCTCCGCTTGCGCTCCTCTTCAGAAACGGTGACAGGGCGACGATCCATCGTGCAGCGCTCGATTTCTTCTCCCTGGCTACCTCCTGTAGAAGGCACGGAGGAGTAATTAAGCGCCGTACAATGGATTGTCACCCTGTCGTCATTTCTGAAGAGGAGCGCAAGCAAAGAATCGGTAAGTAATTTCTTAATAAAAACTTTGCTTATTAAAAGTTAAAACTGGTCTTTTAATAACATATGGAAGGAAATGCAGCACATCAGCTACTACAGAAGGGTAAACATGATAGTAGCTTGTAGTTCAGCAACTGGAGGTTGGATACATTTCACTGCAAAAGTGTAAAACGAGTTGGGGAGCAATACAAGCATGGAAAAAGCTCCTGGGGGATGCCAAATAAGAATATGATTGTGACTAGAGTGCTTTAAGCCCCCCACAAATAAATCTTTAGAGGAGACCGGTGCACTGCAATACTCAACCACCCCCACACTTCACGCCCCATGTCTGCCTACTCCCGCCCCATGTCTGCCTACTCCCCGCCCCATGTCTGCCTACTCCCCGCCCCATGTCTGCCTACTCCTGCCCCATGTCTGCCTACTCCTGCCCCATGTCTGCCTACTCCCACCCCATGTCTGCCTACTCCACGCCCCATGTCTGCCTACTCCACGCCCCATGTCTGCCTACTCCCGCCTCATGCCTGCCTACTCCCCGCCCCATGTCTGCCTACTCCACGCCCCATGTCTGCCTACTCCCGCCCCATGTCTGCCTACTCCCGCCCCATGTCTACTACTTGAGGAAAGGCGATTGTGAGCCTGAAACGTCGCTATTGTATTTCTGTCCAAAGAAAAAGCCCTTTTGCAATAAAGGCCTTTTAAGATATTACTAACTTGTGGTGCTGTCTGCTTGCTGATTATATCTACGGAACAGGTGGAAGTGGCCACCAAAGACTTGCGCATCGTCCATTATACCCTATGGGTGAGGGCTGACTTCTAATCCTTTCTTCATTTGGACATGTGACAAACACTAGGAAATCTTGTATGCTGCTCTTCCAGCATTTCTTGGAGAAACACTTGACTTTTGCTCAGTATGCTTTGCATTATACATTTGTTTAAAAAAGTAGTACAGCTGTATGTGAAATTAATGAGTATTATGCCCATGTGTATAAGCTGAGCTAAATAAACTCCTGGTGATTAACTACATAGGGACAGCTGCAGGTGGAATTTTGGGCTCTTGTCCCTGTGAGCCGCTGGATAAATATAGGGTTAGAGCAACCCAAGGACAGCTGCGGAAATTACAAAAATTACTGTATTCTTGTCCTCTCCCCAGCTAGGCATGTACAGTTAACATGATAATGATCACCTTAAAAGGAGATGAGGAAACACAGAGAAAGGAGGGTGATTTGCAGCTCTTATACTCAGTAGTGGGGTTGATTTTGATGCGCTTCTGTCTTTTTTCGACCCAAATTAACTATGTGCTCATCCCAAGATTTTACAGGTTCTTGGCAGAATGTATAAAGTCTATATGACTAAACATCGCCATGCACAAGACCAGTGATCCCCAACCAGTGGCTTATGAGCAACAGGTTGGTCACCAACCCCTTGGATGTTGCTCCCAGTGGCCTTAAAGCAGGTGTTTATTTTTGAATTCCTGGCTTGGAGGCAAGTTTTGGTTGTATAAAAACCAGGTGCTACAAGGACTACCAAATAGCCAATCACAGCCCTTATTCGGCATCCTGAGGAATGTTTTCATGCTTGTGTTTTTCCCCAACTCTTTTTACATTTGAATGTGGGTCACAGGTAAAAAAAAAAGGTTGGGGACCTCTATTTTAGACAAAGTCATCAGCTTATTGGCCCTTGTATTGGGCCAACTGAAGTGCCTGTCCCACCAATATCTGGCTAAAAATTGGCCAATTAGCAAAGGGGAAGATTTTATTTTTACGTCTGACAAGGACCACATCAATGTGTTGATACAGTCCTCATCTGACATCCCAAAAGTGTGGACCCAGATCCACATGTTTGGGACCTGGCCAAAAGAGTGGATCTGGCAGTGTATGGCCAGCAGGCTATCAGTCATTCTGGCAAATGCCTGTTGGGCCGGGGAAGTGGAGTCAAATGGGAGCCGAAGCCAATGGGACTCAAGACGAAGCCAAACCTGAGTCGAAGACGAACGGGACCCAAAGTTGAGCCGAAGCCGAACGGGACCCAAAGCCGAGCCGAAGCTGAATGGGAGCCGAACCCAAGACAAAGCCAACTGGGACCCAAAGCTGAGACAAAGCTGAATGGGAGCTGAATCTGAGCCAAAGCCAAATGGGACCCAAAGCCAAAGCTGAATGGGAGCCAAATCCGAGCCAAAGCCGAATGGAACCCGAAGCTGAGTCGGAGCTGAATGGGAGCCGAATCTAAGCCAAAGCCGAATGGGACCTGAAGCTGAAGCCACTGAAAAGATCTGAAGCAGCTGTGGCCTAGGAGGAAAAAGACTGCCTGCCAAATTTTACTTCTTTTTTACTTTAATAGGGGACCCTGGCACCCAATGTTTTTTTTCTTCATTTTAATTGGGCGACCCTGGCCACCAATGTTTTTTCCCATTTTATTCCCAAAGTTTTTTTTTTTAACTTGTGTGGGGCTTTTTAGTCCCAGTTGGCCCTTATGGCCAGTTTCAAAGGTCAACAGTATGAGGCTGCAGCTAATCCCAATAAAACTAATGGGCATTTTCAGTAGAGATCTGCTTAAAATACGTTCTCACCCTAATTAACTGTGATTTTTTAAAAGAGGACTTGTTTCCAAATAAGACTTACTGTATATTAACATGGGAAGCCTGATGTTGTCCTGCAGCTGAAAGAATGATAGCTTTGTCACTTGCAGTACCCCTTTTTACCTGTTTGGCCATCTCTAGCCACAAGGTAAATCTTTTACAACACTCAGAATGTATTCTCCTCCGGTGTTTAGCATCTGGTGATGAAGATCCCTAGATCCCTAGAAGATGTTGATTTGAATAAGAGACTGGTATGTGGCTAGGAGAGGACCTGGATAGAAAGGTGAATAATTAAAAGCAATAACGATAAATTTGTAGCCATTTGTTTTTTAGATGGGGTCAGTGACCCCCATTTGAAAACTGGAAAGATTCAGAAGAAAAAGGTAAATAATTAAAAGCTATGGAGGCCAATTAAGACATTGCTTAGAATTGACCGTTCTATAACATACTAATGGTTAACTTAAAGGTAAACCAACCCTTTAAGTGGTCCAACCAAATGAGCACATAGAGGATAAGGTTCTAAAGGACAAAACAGAACACCTTCCTGTGCTTGGGATGTTGCCTGATCGTGTGCCCTTTGCACATCCATCCAAAGATGGGCATTCAATTACTCTTCCAATCTTTGTGTAGGAAGCAAAAGAGTGAGATAATTTTGTTTCAAATCATTGAGGTTTTGGGCTGCCCTTTACAGATTTCTTAATTGCATTTATTAGCTGCTAATGTATCATTACCATCTATCACAGGAAGGTAATTACATTGGTTAACAGTGATTTTTAAATGAAGAAATGTCCCTGTTTTATGACATTGCTTTCTTTGATAAATATATATGTCATACCAACCCACTCCCATCTCTCTTTAACCCCTGCCTCCTGCCACCTTCATTTCATCCTTAGACTACTGCTGTATGAATGAAATGAGAGGATTAAGGTGGCCATAGACATTACAATTATGATCTTTCCTTTACAAATACGATCGTTCATTTCAATACACACGTGTATACAGGGAGAAACAATAATTCTACCTGTATCTGATGCAGGTCTGGACTGGGAGTCAAACTAGGCATTCCAAGTACTCAGAGGTCCAAATAGTCCTCCACCAACCCACTAAATAGTGATTGTCTATAGGACCTTACAGCAGCCCCTCTGGCATTTGCCAGAACCCACAGATTGTCAGTCCAGGCCTAATCTGATGATTCAGCACTAACAATGGCCAATGTTTGGGTGCCTTCAAAGGTTTCCTATCAAAAATTTCCAGCTGGCCTGATCCACGAGCCGGCTGATATCCAAGTTTTCTGCCGATATTGGTCCTCTCGCCTCCCACCATTCATAAACGAAATTTTTTTTGTACGATATTATCAATGCTTCTATGGCCACCTTAAGAGACAGCAAAATTGGAATAAATTTTTAGGGTTTTAGCACACGGGCAGATTTAGTCGCCCTGAACTGCCTTCCCCCTGCCTGCCGCCTGCTATAATGACAAAACGCCAATGCACTTGCGGCGCTTCGCTTTCCGAAGTCACCCGAAGTTGCCATACAAGGAAACTTCGGGTGACTTCGGAGCGCCGTGAGTGCATCAGTGCTGGCGTTTTGTCATTATAGCAGGTGGCAGGCAGAGGGAAGGCAGTTCGGGGAGATTGTCGCCCCACAGAAGAGGCGATTAGTTGCCAGGCGACTAAATCTCCCCGAATCTGCCCGTGTGCTTGAACCCTTAAAAGGAGCCCCATGGATGGTAGGAAGAAGGCCTTTACTTTGGATACAATGGGATGCAGTTGATTAACAGTGGGTATCACACAGGAACTGCAGGGAAGAGAAATGAATGAAAAGCAGCATTTTAGCAGGAGATCTGAAGGAGTTGTTATCATTATTTACAGAACGTGTGCCATAGTTGTTAGTCGAGGTGGTGGATGAGATATGGAGGGTGACATATTTAACAAACATTCAGCCGATTAATTGGCCAATGGAGCAATGTTCAGCCAAACATCACACGTCACAAGATGATCTTTTCAACCCAGCGTGTAACTATCACATGTAATTGAGTGTGAATATAATGCTTTTATCTCCATTAATTACTGTGTTTATACTATCTAGTATAATTAAGTCTAAAGCAAGTGGAAACGTCCAGTTGCTTTAGAATAAATTCTACCAGCTACTGTATCAACATTGTTTACATACTCATGTTCTTGTCTTTGCAGATCCAAGCGGCAATGTTACCTATGTCAATGTTATAATGCCGACAGTCTTTGGAGTCATCTGTTTGCTTGGGATCATTGGCAATAGTGTTGTCATATACACCGTCTTCAAGAAGTCCAAATTCAGGTGCAGCAGCAGCGTGCCAGATATATTTATCATTAATCTGTCGGTGGTAGACCTGCTTTTCCTCCTCGGCATGCCCTTTCTAATCCACCAGCTTCTGGGCAATGGAGTTTGGCATTTTGGAGAAACCATGTGCACCCTTATTACTGCTTTAGATACCAACAGCCAGTTTACAAGCACTTACATACTCACTGCCATGTCCATCGATCGTTACCTTGCCACAGTGTACCCATTCACCTCGGCAAAGTATCGGAAGCCACCTATAGCCATTATGGTCATCTGCATTCTCTGGGTGCTGTCACTTCTAAGCATCACCCCCGTTTGGATGTATGCAAGGCTTATCGCTCTGCCTGGAGGGGTTCTGGGATGTGGAATCACACTCCCTAACCCAGAAAGTGACATATACTGGTATACACTGTATCAATTTTTTCTGGCTTTCGCCATTCCATTTGCTGTGATCTCAGTGGCGTACCGCAGAATCCTGTTGAAAATGGCATCCTCGGAAGCCCTGACAGCTCACAGGAGTTCCAGGATAAGGACTAAGAAAGTAACCAGGACAGCAATCGCAATATGCCTGGTTTTCTTCATCTGCTGGGCTCCATTTTACGTTCTTCAGATAATTCAGTTGGTGATGGACCAGCCAACTCTTGCTTTCCATTATGCTTACTGTGTTGCAATTAGCATGGGCTATGCAAACAGTTGTATAAACCCTTTTATCTACATTATCCTGTGCGAGACCTTTAGGCGTAGGTTCATTGTCTCCGTACAACCAGCAGAAGACCATCCAGAGAGCAGGATCCGCATGAAATTCCGAACAGATCCACCCTCTGGGAGTGGACAACCGCTCCTTCAGCTTGTTCCTGTATCAACTGGCAGCTAACCCAATGGTCATGTATGGTCAATCATTTGTATTCATGTTATGAAGTTAATAATTATCTTTTCAACATGTGCATGAGATTGTGGTAGAAAATCCCACCACCACCTGTATTGTGTAGGTCATTGTGCAAGAATGTTTCCTGTCAGTCTTAAAAGATCAGAGCAATGCTGGATATATTAAACCATTCTACTAACTTGGAAGGTGCCCCATGAATTATGAGTGTAGCCATGTGGATGCCTTTATGCGCTGAGACAGAAGATTTATTGTATTTTTTTTTTTCACTGCAATGAGAATGTACAAATTTCTAAAGATCTTTTCTTTTATGGTGCACAATCATGACTTGCATTCTGTAGACTATTTGGGAAAAAAGGCTTCTTACACATTTAATAAATGCAAGGGAATGGCAACCAGCTGAGTGTGTTATGTAACCACTTCCCTTTGTGAGCCCTTTGTCTGCCTACAGTGTCGTCTCCCATTCTGTTTTCTAGTTGTTCACCTCGAAAAGTTTCATGGTTCCCTCAAAATCGAAATCAATAGCGGACTCTTGCTTTTCCAGCAACTGCTCACAAATGAATTTGGTTTATGTAGAAAGAGTGAACTATAAAGAAAAGGGACAGACAATAACAATGAAGAGGAGCAATTGTGCTACAGATTTGGGACCTGTTACTCAGAATACTCAGGACCTGGGGTTTTCCGGATAATGTATCTTTCCGTAATTTGGATCTTCATACCAAGTCTACTAGAACTATCATTAAATAAACCCAATAGGTTGGTTTTGCTTCCAATAAGTATTAATTATATCTTAGTTGGGATCAAGTACAAGCTACTGTTTTATTATTACAAAGAAAAACAAAATCATTCTTAAAAATGTGGATTATCTGGATAAAATGGGGTCTATGGGAGATCCTGTAATTCAGAGCTTTCTGGATAACAGATTTCCAGATAACGGAAACATTGCACATTTTTCAAAAATTTATAGGTATCTATTTCTTTAGCTTGGAAGTACACATGGGGCGAATTTTCACCAGCGTCAGCTTCACACCCATCTCAAACACTTCGCCAGGCGCAAATGCGCTCAGACTACACCAATTCACTAATATGCAGAGTTTCGTCCTGGGTGCCAAACGCTGGTGACTTTTCACTAGCGGTACTTCGTAATGCGAGCATTTGATAGTGAAGATGCGTTCATTTGTGCCTAGCGAAGATTCACTTGGGATCTTGCGCTGAGGTCAATTTGCATACAACGGGAAATTAAAAGTTGTATGGCCGTCTTTATGTTAAATGTTGGTGCAAATGCTTTCAAATTCCACTTTTAAAAACACATGTCCAGGGAACCTTAATAAAGACAATAGAGTTATTATAATGCCCTACACATGTGCCCACTGTAAAATGAATGTTCCTGGTGATAGGGTGCGAATGACCACTAGCAACGGTCAGTTTTGCTAGCAAATTGGCGCCTGTGCCTATTAGTAAATTGCCAAAGACCCTGCGGGTGCTCACGCTGGTGTCAATTTGCTCCTTAGTAAATCTGCCCCATGGTATGCAGAGGTGCAGGTGATAGACAGAATACCCTACAGACCATGTCCAGCCAACAACAGTAGTTGACCAGAGCCAAGGAAATCTGCTTCAAATCTTCAGAATCAGTTTTTTTCTCCTCAACCATCTGCCTGCAGTTGCATTCACAGTTTAATGATGTGTATCATGCAGAAAAGACTGATCAGGCCATTTTTTCACTGATAAAATGACCCCGAATGGGGATTGTCAATGTCAATTATGCATGATAACCTGATATAGAACACTGCAGGGCCATTCTTGATAATATATCTGGTCACAAAACTGCTGAAGTGATCCAGTCATATACAGTAGACAGTAGGCAGGCTTCTTGTCATTTCTAAAGCTGGCCATAGACATGCAGATATATTTGTATGAAATGAGGTACCATATGATCTTCGGACAGTGCGTGGGCTCCAGATAACTTGCCTGACAATTTTTCTTACCACATCAATTGCTCGTTTAGTCGATCGGACAGGTCTGACTTCCAGTCCAGACTGGGCTGGCAGGACACTGGAAAAAAACCTGGTGGGCCTCCATCCCTTGTGGGCCCTGCCGCCCAGATCTGCACCCAGATCCTTCTATTTGCTGGCTACTTTCCGTCAAGAAAAACACAGTGCAGTGGCCCGAAAAACACAGTGTGCCTGCGCACAATCACATGCACGCGGTGGGGAGGCAGCATGGCGATGGGGGGTCCTGGACAGCAGCCCCCCGGTGGGCCCAGGGGCCCCCCAGTCTGACCCAGAGTGACTGTCATTACTTTTCCGGGACATAACCTGGATACGATTGCTGTCTGTCAGTTAATGGCCAGAACGTTGTCTGATTTGGCTTTAATACCTCAATTTAAATCTGAATGTTAGTTTTAGATTAGAATTACAATGGTTTTTGATATGGGAACATTCATCATACAAGGAATAAAATCTGAACGTCTATGGCCATCTTAGAATGTAGAAGTATTAGCTTCACAGAGCAGATGGACAATACTAAGCAGGGGAGCAGGGGTGAATGAATGGAGGGGGCTATTTATTGTCCATATTGTTCTTTCAAGGTGGAACTCCCATGAATTCATGGGAAAAGTGTTTTGCACATACTCATAAGCATAAAACATCAAGTGAAAGTGTTTTTCCCTTTATAACGGGAAATTAACGGGAAATTAACAGGAAATTAACACTCAGCGAGTTGTGTAAAAAAAAAAAGGCGAATTTATCCGAAACTGCTCTTTGCTCAGTGTGTCAGGGTAAGTGAATGAGCCCTATATACAACTTATTGTGAAGTAAAAGGCTATCAAATGTCATTTTCCTTTCCATTTAAAAGAAATCTATAAATATATATATATTTACAGTATATACAATATATACACAAATCTTGCAATTCTATATTTTAATTCACCTTGATCCCCGAGAGTAAATTCTGTCTGATTTCAAAAATATACAGCCACAAATACTACCTTGTGGACTTACATAGTTACATAGTTACATAGTTAAATTGGGTTGAAAAAAGACAGGCCATCAAGTTCAACCCCTCCAAATGAAAACCCAGCATCCATACATACACACACCCTCCCTACTTTTAATTAAATTCTATATACCCATACCTATACTAACTATAGAGCTTAGTATCACAATAGCCTTTGATATTATGTCTGTCCAAGAAATCATCCAAGCCATTCTTATAGTCATTAACTGAATCAGCATCACAACATCACCCGGCAGTGCATTCCACAACCTCACTGTCCTGACTGTGAAGAACCCCCTACGTTACTTCAAATGAAAGTTATTTTCTTCTAGTCTAAAGGGGTGGCCTCTGGTACGGTGATCCACTTTATGGGTAAAAAGGTCCCCTGCTATTTGTCTATAATGTCCTCTAATGTACTTGTAAAGTGTAATCATGTCCCCTCGCAAGCACCTTTTTTCCAGAGAAAACAACCCCAACCTTGACAGTCTACCCTCTTAATTTAAGTTTTCCATCCCTCTAACCAATTTAGTTGCACTTAGTCTCTGCACTCTCTCCAGCTCATTTATATCCCTCTTAAGGACTGGAGTCCAAAACTGAACTGCATACTCCAGATGAGGCCTTACCAGGGACCTATAAAGAGACATAATTATGTTTTCATCCCTTGAGTTAATGCCCTTTTTTATGCAAGACAGAACTTTATTTGCTTTAGTAGCCACAGAATGACACTGCCCAGAATTAGACAACTTGTTATCTACAAAAACCCCTAGATCCTTCATTTAAGGAAACTCCCAACACACTGCCATTTAGTGTGTAACTTGCATTTATATTATTTTTGCCAAAGTGCATAACCTGCATTTATCAACATTGAACCTCATTTTCCAGTTTGCTGCCCAGTTTTCCAGTTTAGACAAATCACTCTGCAAAGTGGCAGCATCCTGCATGGAACCTATAGTTCTGCACAATTTAGTATCATCTGAAAAAATAGAAACAGTACTTTCAATGCCCACCTCCAGGTCATTAATAAACAAGTTGAAAAGCAAGGGACCTAGTACAAAGCCCTGCGGTACTCCACTAACAACACTGGTCCAATTAGAAAATGTTCCATTTACCACTACTCTTTGTAGTCTATCTTTTAGCCAGTTCTCTATCCAGGTACAAATACTATGTTCCAGGCCAACTTTCCTTAATTTTACCAGTAACCTTTTGTGTGGCACTGTATCAAATGCTTTAGCAAAGTCTAAGTAAATCACATCCACTGCCATCCCAGAATTGAGGTCTCTACTTACCTTCTCATAAAAAGAAATTAAGTTAGTCTGGCAAGATCTATTACGCATAAAACCATGCTGGCACAAACTCATAGTATTATGATTTGCTATGAAGTCCGGTATCTTATCCTTTATTAACCCTTCGAAAAGCTTTCCTACCACTGACATCAGACTAACTGGCCTATAGTTTTGAGGCTGAGAACGGGATCCTTTTTTGAATAGAGGCACCACATTAGCAATTCGCCAGTCTCTCTGCACTATGCCAGATCTCAATGAATCCTGAAAAATTAAGTTAAGAGGTTTGGCAATCACAGAGCTAAGCTCGCTAAGTACCCTGGGATGAATACCATCTGGCCCCGGACCTTTGTTAATCTTAACATGTTCTAGTCTCTTTTGAATTTCTTCATGTGTGAACCATGCATCATTAGTTGTATTACTAAAATTGGGACTATTAATAAGGACAACTTCACTTATTGGTTCCTCATTTGTGTAGACAGATGAAAAATATGAGTTCAGAATCTGCGCTTTTATTTTGTTTTCATCAACCAGCTGACCCCCCTCTGATAGTAAGGGTCCCACCCCTTCCTGCTTCATTTTTTTTACTATTAACATATTTAAAAAATAATTTTGGATTTTTTTTACTGCTTGCTGCAATATCCTTTTCTATAGTTTTAGCTTGCCTTATAGCTTCTTTGCATGATGTATTAGCCTCCTTGTACCTTATAAATGATTCGGCTGTCACAGCTTACCCTCCTAAATAAAGCAGCAGAGGGCCTCCCTGAGCAGCCACACTCCCAACCAAACTGCCAGCTACAAGGTACTAGATAAACTACAGACCCTGTGGATGCAAGTTCCATCTGCCACCTTGTCCTTGTATAATTGGGATTAAATGAGAGTGCTGACTGTGCTTAAGATAATGTAAAAGGGCACAGCATTTGCAGAATATACTGAAGCGAGTCCTAAAATGTTTGGCTGACTCATGATGAGAACAATTGGTTTTGTCGCTGCAGAGTTTCCCGCACCCCCTGCTGTCTCTGGATAATGTTGGCAGAATCACACCGTCTCCTATGAATAAAAAAAAGAGATGAAAGGGACAAAAACGTAGGAGTATGAAATTCAAAGCAAATGGTCCAGAACTCAAGAATCCTAGAAGGGGCATTTATAGGTTTTATTTTAATTTTCACAGTTGGCAGTGGATGCATAATAACGACAAATGGAAGGAAAAAAACAAACCTTTATGTGAAGCAGACAAATGAGATTTTACAATATTAACTTCCCTACCCGGAACACATTCCCTTTTATGTCATTTGTCATTCTAAAACTGGAAAGGCAGGGAAAATACACCGGTGTAGGGTCTGTCAAATGGAAATAATGCACTATATAATGTGAGTAAATATAGCCATGGGTTCAGTACTTGCATGGTGTTTTTATAATTATTTGTACTGTGTTTAAAACCTTAACCCTTTAAGTGCCAGCAGAATTTCACATTTTGGTTACGCGAAATGCCAGCCGTTTTTGAAACATTTTGTGCTCTCTCACTTTAGGGGCATTTTCTGAGGGGAAACCTATAGTTTACCTAGGAAAACTATACATTGTTTTTTTCGGTAGAAACTGAGCTTTCTAAATCTGCCTGAGTTTTCATGTATTTACACCTGTGCAAAAAAATTTATAGTGCTAAATACCAAAAAAAATGAAAAATTACCATTTTTCATCGTATATCAATTTATACCAGAAAAATATTTCATTTTACGGATGAAAATCCAACTGATTTGGAAAGCCTTATGTCTCTCGAACGTGCCAATACCAGATATGTATAGTTTTAGCGAGATTTAGGATTTCTGTACAGCAAAAACTCCCGGCAGTATATTACCAAATTTTGAAAGCACTAAGGCAGAAAACGGCATGCTTTAGATTCCAAGGCAATAAATCCTGAAACCGTAGGTTTACCCCAGAAAACCATACATTTTTGAAAAGTACACATTCTGCCGATTACAAAATGGGTAACTATGTCTCTCTACTCCCAACTACCAAACATAAAAGCTTGTCTGAACATAGCGGTTTTTCAACAAAAAATTCAAAATTCTGAAAATCATTTCAAAGGTTTTATTTTGCTGCTCCGCATATCCCAAACTATATTAGGTACCAAGAAAAAGCACCTGAAATATGATTGCCAGGGGTCCACTGAACAGTTTGATACCCATTATGCATAGGTTTACCAAAGTATCTGGCATTTAGAGACACCAATATGTAGTTAGCACATCCAAATTGTTCAGGACTTTACTTCAGCTACTGAGAAATCAACACATTGACTGCATTTTTTGTGGGGTAAAAACACAGAAATATATGTTTACCCCCCAAACCCATATATTTTTGGAAAGTACACATTCTACTGAATCTAAAATGGGTACCCATGCCTTTCTGCTCCAAACTACTGAGTCGCAAGGCTTTCCCAAAGTTGTCGGTTTTGGTGAAATATCTGAAAATTGCCTCAAAGCTTCAACTTCCCAGCACCATATCACCCATGTGTCATTACGTACTAAGAAAAAGCACCCTAAATATGATTGCCAGGGTTCCTCTGAACATTTTGGTGGCCATTGTTCATAAGTTTACCAAAGTATCTGGCATTTAGAGTCCCCAAAATGAAGTTAGTGCATACAAACAGTCCCGTGGGTAACTTCAGCTAATGAAAAATCAACACATTGACTGCATTTTTGTGGGGTAAAAACACAGAAATATATGTTTACCCCCCAAAACCCATATATTTTTGGAAAGTACACATTCTACAGAATCTAAAATGGGTACCCATGCCTTTCTGCTCCAAACTACTGAGTCGCAAGGCTTTCCCACAATTGTCGGTTTTGGTGAAATATCTGAAAATTGCCTCAAAGCTTCAACTTCTCAGCACCATATCACCCATGTATCGTTATGCACCAAGAAAAAGCACCCTAAATATGATTGCCAGGGTTCCTCCGAACAGTTTGGTGGCCATTGTTCATAGGTTTACCAAAGTATCTGGCATTTAGAGGCCCCAAAATGAAGTTAGCGCATACAAACAGTCCCGTGGGTAACTTCAGCTAATGAAAAATCAACACATTGTCTGCATTTTTGTGGGGTAAAAACACAGAAATATATGTTTACCCCCCAAACCCATACATTTTTGGAAAGTACACATTCTACCGAATCTAAAATGGGTACCCATGCCTTATTGCTCCAAACTACTGAGTCGCAAGGCTTTCCCAAAGTTGTCGGTTTTGGTGAAATATCTGAAAATTGCCTCAAAACTTCAACTTCCCAGCACCATATCACCCATGTGTCATTACGTACTAAGAAAAAGCACCCTAAATATGATTGCCAGGGTTCCTCCAAACAGTTTGGTGGCCATTGTTCATAGGTTTACCAAAGTATCTGGCATTTAGAGGCCCCAAAATGAAGTTAGCGCATACAAACAGTCCCGTGGGTAACTTCAGCTAATGAAAAATCAACACATTGACTGCATTTTTGTGGGGTAAAAACACAGAAATATATGTTTACCCCCCAAACCCATACATTTTTGGAAAGTACACATTCTACCGAATCTAAAATGGGTACCCATGCCTTTCTGCTCCAAACTACTGAGTCGCAAGGCTTTGCCAAATTTGGCGGTTTTGGTGAAATATCTGGAAATTGCCTCAAAGCTTCAACTTTCCAGCATCGTATTGTCCATGTATCATTACCAGCATAAAGCATCCTAAATATAAACATATGGGTCTACTAAACAGTTTGATGCCCAATGTGCATAGATATACCAAACTATGTGGCGCACAGAGACCCCCAAATGACAATATGTATAGACATTTTCACGGCTGACGCGCTGGCTGCTGCAATATAACCACCCGGTGTGTGTATTATGCAACATTAGACCACCTAACAGTACAGAGACCCCAGAAAACCATATATTTTCAGAAAGTAAACTTTCTGACGAATCCAATATGGGTAAATAAGTGTTTCTACTGCAAACTGCCAAACTGCAAAGCAATGCTGAACATAACGGTTTTTATCAAATTTCTGAAAATCGTCACAAAGCTTGAAATTTACCCCATTATATGCCCCACATTTCGTAACGTATCAGCATAAAACATCCTAAATATGAACGCCAGGGGTCTACAGAACACTTTGATGCCCAATATGCATAGATATACCAAACTATGTGGCGCACAGAGACCCCCAAATGACAATAGTGTATATACATTTTCACGGCTGACGCGCTGGCTGCTGCAATATGAGCACCTGGTGTGTGTATTATGCGACATTAGACCCCCCTAACAGTACAGAGACCCCAGAAAACCATATATTTTCAGAAAGTACACATTCTGACGAATCCAATATGGGTAAATAAGTGTTTCTACTGCAAACTGCCAAACTGCAAAGCAATGCTGAACATAACGGTTTTTATTAAATTTCTGAAAATCGTCACAAAGCTTGAATTTTACCCCATTATATGCCCCACATTTCGTAACGTATCAGCATAAAACATCCTAAATATGAACGCCAGGGGTCTACTGAACACTTTGATGCCCAATATGCATAGATATACCAAACTATATGGCGCACAGAGACCCCCAAATGACAATAGTGTATATACATTTTCACGGCTGACGCGCTGGCTGCTGCAATATGAGCACCTGGTGTGTGTATTATGCGACATTAGACCCCCCTAACAGTACAGAGACCCTAGAAAACCATATATTTTCAGAAAGTACACATTCTGACGAATCCAATATGGGTAAATAAGTGTTTCTACTGCAAACTGCCAAACTGCAAAGCAATGCTGAACATAACGGTTTTTATCAAATTTCTGAAAATCGTCACAAAGCTT
This sequence comes from Xenopus laevis, assembly GCF_017654675.1. Taxonomy (NCBI): domain Eukaryota; kingdom Metazoa; phylum Chordata; class Amphibia; order Anura; family Pipidae; genus Xenopus; species Xenopus laevis. The sequence goes on along the minus strand of NC_054387.1, from coordinate 111,790,875 downwards.
GAATTTTACCCCATTATATGCCCCACATTTCGTAACGTATCAGCATAAAACATCCTAAATATGAACGCCAGGGGTCTACTGAACACTTTGATGCCCAATATGCATAGATATACCAAACTATGTGGCGCACAGAGACCCCCAAATGACAATAGTGTATATACATTTTCACGGCTGACGCGCTGGCTGCTGCAATATGAGCACCTGGTGTGTGTATTATGCGACATTAGACCCCCCTAACAGTACAGAGACCCTAGAAAACCATATATTTTCAGAAAGTACACATTCTGACGAATCCAATATGGGTAAATAAGTGTTTCTACTGCAAACTGCCAAACTGCAAAGCAATGCTGAACATAACGGTTTTTATCAAATTTCTGAAAATCGTCACAAAGCTTGAATTTTACCCCATTATATGCCCCACATTTCGTAACGTATCAGCATAAAACATCCTAAATATGAACGCCAGGGGTCTACTGAACACTTTGATGCCCAATATGCATAGATATACCAAACTATGTGGCGCACAGAGACCCCCAAATGACAATAGTGTATATACATTTTCACGGCTGACGCGCTGGCTGCTGCAATATGAGCACCTGGTGTGTGTATTATGCGACATTAGACCCCCCTAACAGTACAGAGACCCTAGAAAACCATATATTTTCAGAAAGTACACATTCTGACGAATCCAATATGGGTAAATAAGTGTTTCTACTGCAAACTGCCAAACTGCAAAGCAATGCTGAACATAACGGTTTTTATCAAATTTCTGAAAATCGTCACAAAGCTTGAATTTTACCCCATTATATGCCCCACATTTCGTAACGTATCAGAATAAAACATCCTAAATATGAACGCCAGGGGTCTACTGAACACTTTGATGCCCAATATGCATAGATATACCAAACTATGTGGCGCACAGAGACCCCCAAATGACAATAGTGTATATACATTTTCACGGCTGACGCGCTGGCTGCTGCAATATGAGCACCTGGTGTGTGTATTATGCGACATTAGACCCCCATAACAGTACAGAGACCCCAGAAAACCATATATTTTCAGAAAGTACACATTCTGACGAATCCAATATGGGTAAATAAGTGTTTCTACTGCAAACTGCCAAACTGCAAAGCAATGCTGAACGTAACGGTTTTTATCAAATTTTTGAAAATCGTCACAAAGCTTGAATTCTACCGCATTATATGCCCCACATTTCGTAACGTATCAGCATAAAACATCCTAAATATGAACGCCAGGGGTCTACTGAACACTTTGATGCCCAATATGCATAGATATACCAAACTATGTGGCGCACAGAGACCCCCAAATGGATATATAGTAGATAAAATTTACAAGGTAAAACAAAATAAGGCAGTAAAGAGTGAAATGCAAAAAAATCCAATAAAACCACAAAAATCAATGTTTTTTTTCCAGACTAGTGTTATCGGCCATCAGAATCACAGTTTGAATATTTTAGCTGGGCCAAACAGGTTATACGGCTAGAAACAAGTGAACACAACATACGCAGAGCTGAAAATGCAATAAAATGGCTAAAAATTCAATAAAATGGCTAAAAATGCACCAAAATATAATCACCGAAATAACATAAAAAAGATATTGCACAGTACGGTTAGCGAATACGCTATTCGTAATGGCAATAAAACATTTTTTTCAGCCAAAAAAAGAGACGATGCGATAAGAAAAAAAAAAAAAAGCCACAATGCCATGTATGTGCGTGTGCGTGTGTACAAATGGTAAATTACATGTTATGTGCGCGTGTGTGCGTGTGCACGTGTGTGTAAGTGCAGTGAGTGTAAGTGACCCCCCAATCCCCAAAAATGTATGTGTAAGTGTGTGTAAGTGTGAATCTAAGTGTGTATTACTGTAATAAGTGTGTGTTGGTGTGTTTGTGTGTGTAATTGTTGCACTAACCTGAAAAAGTCGCTGGAGACTGTTGCACACGATCAGGAAGAGGCCCTGGATGAAATCTGCGACGTCTTCTGTGTCTCTGTGCTGTGGGGGCGGAGATCTCCGGCGCGGTGTAGGCTGCAGCAGCAGGACACGTAAGTAGCACGTGCCTGCTGCTGTTTTTGGGCCCCTGGGCGATCGCGCCCCAGGGGCCACTCGATCCCCTGCTCTGCTCGTTGTCTAGGGGCAGGGGATCGAGCAGGAACGGAGCGAGCGGCTCTAACAGCCGCTCCTCCGCTTCTGAACCCGGAAGTGCTGCAGAACGTAGAATCTACGTTCTGTGGCATTTCAAGTTACTGTTCCACAGAACGTAGATTCTACGTTCTGTGGCACTTAAAGGGTTAAGGGATTTTAATAAATCAACTCCTTGCCATCTTTTGGACTAATTCTTTTAGGGACTATTTTGTTGAAGCAGCAAAAAATGCTAAATTGCCCTTTGTAGAGTTGGAATTTTGCAGGCTAACCAGGCATGGTTTCCTACTGATGAGCCGTATGTACAGATACCCAGGTGACTGGAACAGAAGGAAGTAAAGAGAAGCCAAAGGCTTTCAGCTACTTTTTATTTCACTTTCTGCCAAACAATGGAAATCTTCCATCAGGACCAATAGGTCTAGACAACCTAGAAGAGATCAAAATATAACCACAACGACTTCTCTTTCCTTCGCTTCTTTTGAAGTCCACAGCATACGTTTGTTTTCTCCAATCTCTCTGCATGTTGCTGTCATATATCGCCCCCCTGGTCCATCTGTACTTTCTTGGATCACTTTGCTTCTTGGCTTCCATACTTTCTCTCCAGCGAGACACCTGCTCTCATTTTAGGTGACTTCAACATCCCTATTGACAACTCTGCTTCTCCTGCCACCTCTAAACTCCTCTCTCTAACAACTTCATTTGGTCTCTCTCATTGGACCAACTCACCTACACATACCTACCTACATCGAGGGTCATGCTCTTATATTTTGCCACGCGTGCCACCCATCCAACCTTACTAACTCTCCTTACCCCCTATCTGACCATCACCTACTCTCCTTTCAGATAACACTTTCACCTGCACTCACCAAAGTAACCAATGATTTTCTGCTGGCAAAGTCTAAAGGTCACTATTCCATACTAATCCTTCTAGATCTCTCTGCTGCAGAATGTGTGTGTTGACCACACACACATTCTATACTCAGCTGGCATTCGTGACACTGCTCTTTCATGGTTTACATCTCATCTGTCTGACCGTTCCTTTAAAGTTGCCTTCTCTAACTCTAATTCTACTACGTTCCCTCTCTCTTTGTCGAAGTTCTGGGCCTTCTGGAATTCTCGCTCTATACAACTTCGCTAGGAAAACTTATTCAGTCATTTGGACTTCAGTATCACCTTTATGCTGCTGACACCCAAATCCACTTGTCTACTCCTGATTCTAATTCTGTCCTTTCCCAAGTCACAGACTGTCTCTCTGCTGTCTCCTCCTGGATGTCACAGCGTCACCTGAAACTGAACCTTTCAAAAACAGAACTCATTATATTTCCTCCAAGATCTTCCCCTGTCCCTCAGATATCACTCACCGTAAACAACACCACCTTTAATTCCACCATACAGGCACGCTGCCTAGGAGTTATCTTAGACTCACATCTGTCTTCAGTGTCGGACTGGCCCACCAGGATACCAGGAAAACTCCCGGTGGGCCAAGGTGTCAGTGGGCCCTCATGCTGCTAAACTTTAGGCCTATTTCATCGCCATTCCCTATTTCTTTTAGAACAAAGAGGCTAAATAGATGGAATAATTGATTACAGTATGTAAAGAAAACGCACTAGGAGAATAGAGGTTGATTGAGGAGATGAAGAATAATAGTACTGAGAGTGGCCCCTGGTCTAGGGCTTTATGGTGGGCCCCTGGTCTAAGGTTTTTGGGTGGGCCCCTGCTGCCCCAGTCCAACACTGTCTGTCTTTTTCACCACACATTTAAACACTTGCAAAATCTTGTTGTATTCAACTGCGCAACATTGCCCGAATACGACCATATCTCAGTTCAGAATCAACTAAAACACTGATTCAGTCTCTCATCATCTCCCGCCTTGATTACTGCAACTTACTCCTCACAGGTATTCCAACAAGTCACCTTTCACAACTCCAATCTGTTCTAAATGCGGCTGCTAGACTCATTCATCTATCTCACCGCTCAACATCAGCTGCTCCCATATGTATGTCCCTTCACTGGCTCCTAATCTCTTCTAGAATCAAATTCAAATTACTAACACTCACATTCAATGCCCTTAATAATGAGGCCCCTCCCTATATTTCATCTCTGATCTCCAAATACACTTCTTCACGCAACCTTCACTCTGCTTCTGATCTTCGCCTCACTTCTCCTCTCATCACTTCTACCATTCTCGTCTACAAGACTTCTCTCAGGCTTCTGCTTTTCTCCGGAACTCTCTGCCTCCAGCTGTCAGATTTTCTCCTTCTTTCCAAACTTTCAAGCGCTCCTTAAAGACCCACCTGCATAAAGAAGCTTATTCAATGTACCTTAATTAATCAATCATTGCTGTATCATAAATCACAAAATTGTTTCTAAAACCCTAATGTCTCAATTGTACCCTAACCTTTAGCTTATAAACTCTAATTTGTAGGGCCCTCTAATGCTATTGTACTCTGTAACCCTTGTTTGTTATCCTCCTTATAATGCCTGTTTGTTATAACTAAGGTAAAGAACTGCGTATCTTGTTGGTGCTATATAAATAAATAAATGATGATGAATAGATGGGCATTAAGGAGATTAACTTTTTCTTCATGGATCTGCACACACATAATTTTCTGCAGTTGACCTGGCACGGTCCCACAGCAACAGCAACTTTTTGTTCACGGATCTGCACACACATGGTTTTCTGCAGTGGGGCAAGTGCCGCTTCTCTTTATTTGTTTATATCACCACCAACATCAATGTTTCGTGGGGGTCCAACTTCCCTTCATCCTGGAGGTTGTACCCCCAAAACGTTGATGTTGGTGGTGACATAAGCAAATAAAGAGAAGAGGCACTTGCCCCACTGCAGAAAATTATGTTTGTGCAGATCCGTGAACAAAAAGTTGCTGTTGCTGTGGGACCGTGCCAGGTCAACGGAGAACCAGTACCACTACTGCAGAGTGAGTAGATTTCAGGTGTGCAGTGTAACAATTACATTACATTGAGGAGATTAAACCATTTTGGATTTACACATGATATGCCAATACCCAAGGGCCTTGGAACTGAGGTTTTTACAGCTAATGTATTGTCTTCTTAAATCATGTGTCAAGGCTGTGTCCCTTTAGTTATTTTGGATGATTATTTCTTGAAATGTGCGGTGGGTGGTGCAGTGTTTCTGTCTATAAATATATACAATGTGGAGGTTGTCAATGTTTGTTTGTCTGAAGAATGTTTTTCTTCTGCACTGAAACATTAAATATATGTCTTTGTTTCCATCAGTTTGCCTATTTTGTTGCATAGGCAGGCTCCTTAGAAGCAAGTGCAGTGTATACATTTTGCACACAGTCAACCTTGCTTTTTACCTACAAAGCAGCAACATTTCCCAAAATTTCAGTGTATTCCAAAGCTGCTTATGTAGCTCTGGGATGACTCAAAGGGTTTCAAGCTTGAAGGGGTTGTTCACCTTTAAATGTACTTTGCGTATGATGTAGAGAATGATATTCTGAGACAATTTGCAATTGGTTTTCATTTTTTATTATTTGCGGTTTTTGTGTTTTAGCTTTTTATTCAGCAGCTCTCCAATTTGCAATGGCAGCAATCTGATAGATAATGTCCAAGTTACCCTAGCAACCATGCATTGATTGATTTAAAGAGACTATGGATAGGAGAGGCCTGAATAGAAAGATGAGTAATAAATAGTAGTATTTGCAGCCTTACAGAGCATTTGTTTTTTAGATGGGGTCAGTGACCCCCCATTTAAAAACTGGAAAGCGTCAGAAGAAGAAAGGAAATATAAAAAAGAAGTCTAACTGAAGAGTATAACATACTAAAAGTCACTTAAAGTTGAATAGGCAATAGGCAGACTCTCAACATGGATTTTGGGAGAAGAACACATCAAAAGAGACATCAAGTCCAGTTTGCCTAATAGGCTATGGAAATAGAAATAACATTTGAGCTTTGTGGCCATGAGTTTGTCCCACAGACACTAAAGGGTAGATTCACTAACGGGTGAATTTTCGCCAGCGTCAGCCTCGCACCGATCGCAACAGTTCGCCAGGCATAAATGCGATACGAAAGTGAAAAGTTGGCGACTTTTCGCTAGCATTACTTTGGAAGTGCAAGCATTTATTACAAATGTCCAGGGAACCATAATAAAGACAAGAGAAATGATATAATATCTTACAAATGAGCCCACAGTACAATGAATGTTCCATATTTTAAGAAATGTCTGGAGAAAACCGGTTACCTAAAAAAAGATTGTTAGGACTTTTGCAGGCAGTCCTACTTCAGAAAAGGAAAAGTCGCCAGTGTTTTTGGAACGTTAATGCATTTTCGGCACACAGGATAAGATGTAAGTGACAGATGATTGAGGAGGATCTAGCTGCTTTTAAGCACCTCGCCTGGTCTGAGGTGGCAAAGTCAACTCTGGCAAAAGAGGTAACGTTCAGTAAATCTGCACTTTACTGAATTTTCAGAGTAACGACCTTTCGGCAGAGCCAAAAGTTGCCTGGCGATAGAGTGCAAACGAACGCTAGAAGGACTCTTTCGCCAGCAAACTGGCGCCTGTTAGTGAATTGCCGATGTCCCTGCAGGTGGCAACGCTGGTGAATTGTCCACTTCGTCCTTTAGTGAATCTACCCCTAAGAGTGGTTCCATATCTCATAAAGATTTCAATAAAATATCCTGAACAAAAATTCACATTGCGTGTTCTGGTTTCTATAGATGATTAATATCTGTCTTGTGTATATTTTGTATTCTATGTTAACTTAAACTGAGCTTATCCTTAGCAAGGTGGCTTAATGAGTAGTAAACTCCGCATGGATGTGATGGATAATCTTTGTGATACTTAAACTGTGTCAGCATTTTGTTAATCCCAGGAAATAATAAATAAATCATTATTCTGTATTTTAATTAATAATAAAATGAATTGTCTGCCCCTAACATCTCTAGCATACACTTCTATGTATGATATTTGTCTAGATAAAAAGAAACCACAGAGAATAGGCTTCCCACTAAAGACAATGGGATTAGCCATAACTATAGCTAAGGGTAGCCTTGTTGGCCATATGCTTAGGGCCAAAACCCATCTGCCCAGAACTGAAATAGATCTATAAAAAAGTATAAGACCACGGTACATACTCACTGAACCCCCTGGGGATTGTTACTTATTAAATTGCTACGGCTCTGGGTTTATATAGAATTTAAATGCTGTTACTAATGTGGTGGTTTATTAAAGTCACAAACTAAGGGACTGGATTATTATATGTCAAACAGTCATCTTCCATCAAAGTAATATACAGAGTTCTGCACAAATTCCTAATGATTTGCTCAGTGTTGGGCTGGGACACCAGGGGCCCACCCAAAAACCTTAGACCAGGGGCCCACCCAAAAACCCACTGTCAGTACTATTATTCTTCCTCTCCTCACTCAACCTCTGTTCTCCTAGTCTTTTTTCTTTACATACTATAATCTATTATTCCATCTATTTAGCCTATTTGTTCTCAAAGAAATAGGAAATGGCCATGAAATAGGACAAATAGCATGAGGACCCACTGACACTTGGGCCCACCGGGAGTTTTCCTGGTATCCTAGTGGGCCAGTCCGACACTGGATTTGCTCACAAAACTGATCCAGAAATATAATTCTGTGTTGGGAATTTGTTTGTATATAAAACTTATTCTCTTCAGTATGTTTTTAAACTAACCTCTATCATCTTCCATGCAGCGGGCAATTTATCTTTCGCACTCTTGTGTTTGTGGGCCAGATAACAATAAAATGATGATGATGCCATACACAAAGGTCCAAGCAAATTTAGGAAGGCTTGGAGCAATACAATACACACATCTGATCTCCAGTTGGACAGCTCTGTTGTCAACACATTCACATTCACGTTCAGCAGCCTAAATAGTGGTTACAGGTATTTGTCATAGAGGACAGTGGCAATTTCGAAAAAACATGATACTCAAAATCCCCTTATGTGTCATTGTGCTTAGATATACTGTATGTAGACCCACCCACAGGGAAACACCAGCTTCATACTGTGAAGGGATAACTGCTAAGAATCCAGATCCCTGTTAGGGATGTAGCGAACGTCGGAAAAAATGTTCGCAAACATGTTCGCGAACGTCCGGACAAAAATGCGAACGGTTCGCGAACGTTGCGAACCCCATCGACTTCAATGGGAAGGCGAATTTTAAAAGCTAGAAAAGACATTTCTGGCCAGAAAAATGATTTTAAAGTTGTTTAAAGGGTGCAGCGACCTGGACAGTGGCATGCCAGAGGGGGATCAAGGGCAAATATGTTTCTAAAAAATCCATTGTTGACACAGCGCTGCGTTTTGTGCTGTAAAGGGCAGAAATCACACTACGTCACTCAGGTGGTGTTTCTGGAGTCGGTATTATTATTGATATTTAGACAGAATGTGAAAAAGCTCACACAGCTAGGTGGCAGTGGTTTGAAGAACACACTGGGCAAATAATGCCTGCAAGGTCAACGTATACACTACAGCAGTGGATACGGAATATATTATTGCTGCTTGGAAAACGTCACTCAGGTGGTGTTTCTGGAGACCTAAAATGTCCCTCAAATCCCTGCAGAGTTCTGTCCCTACAATACAGAGCAGTATCAAGTAGATTACTAGCCAGCAAAGTTACTATCAACTGTCCCTCAAATCACTAACAGCTCTCTCCCTACACTAGCTCTTCCAAGCACACACAGGCAGAATGAAAAAACGCTGCAGGGCTTCAGTTTATATATGGAAGGGGAGTGGTCCAGGGGGTGTGGGGGTGGTCCAGGAGGGAGAGCTTCCTGATTGGCTGCCATGTATCTGCTGGTCTGGGGGAGAAATGGCAAAAAAAAGCGCCAGCTAAGGCGAACCCAAATTGGCGAATGTTGCGTTACGTTCGGGAACATTCGGCGGACGCGAACGGTCGATGTTCGCGCGAACAAGTTCGCCGGCGAACAGTCCGCGACATCCCTAATCCCTGTACCAGAGACTGTTTCACTAATTACATATAAACTGTCAATGTCAACTGCATGGAAAGAAACAAGGGAAAGTTGTGCTCACCACTATTTTTTAAAACCATTAGGCAGGGGTGCAATGAGGCTGTGACCACAAAATACATATAGTCAAATACAAGAGGTCCTCTGCACTCAACCCATTATCAATATATTTAAGACAGCGACATTTTGTGCATACTGCTACTAAAAAAATGCCTTACCCTTTAAACAAAACAGGGATTGTTTGTCCATATATTGCAATATATTTAAGCTGGCCAACTACGTCAAAGTCATCCCATATCTGGCCAGTCCTACGCTTAATTTTCATCTAATTCAACTGCATGGAAAGCACTGTGAGAAGTATAGAAGGTAAACAAAAGCAAGGCCAACTGCCAACTGAAAGATCTATCTAAGCAGGTGCAAAAAGGAGCCGTGCGTCTACAGCAATGATATAAGAAGATGCAAGAATTTGCAGCCCTAAAGCTTAATAATGGAATATCCAAGTCAATAAAAAAGCCAGTTATTACACCACCTATAACACCTAAACCATACTTTTAAAATGGCCAAAGATTGATTCATTATTAATATGTTCTCTTGCTGCTCAATAAGAAATTAGTACTTGTTTGGTAACAACAATAACTGAGGTTACTATTGAGTAACTTTCTGATTTATAGGTCCATGGCTTGAATAGTCAAATATGGTCTGATCTGGCCAACTGAATAGCATTTCCCTGATGGCTCAAGCTTCAGAACAGAAGAAGAAACTGTGCCACTCATAACCTTCAGATCTGTCGATGCCTCGTGCAGGAGGAGAGAAGATAGAATTGTCTGTCCAACGGGATCTTAGTCTGGCCAAACAAGCTATTAATATAGTCAACAGGGTGCTGTTAGATTATCCTGCAATAACCTGTAGAATTTAGCAAGGTCAAGCCCTCTTCATAGTTGCAAATTCACAAACACATGCAGCGTTGGACTGGGGGAACCAGGGCCCACTGTGGCTGCCCACAGGACTCCCCCCCAGGGTCCACAAAGCCTACACTGCCGCTTTATATTCGAACCCCAACCCCCCAAACCCCAACCTTTTTCTTCTTGCGTAAGGGACCGGCAGGGCGGTTCGAATCAGGGTTAGGGTTTTTTTCCCCAGTGTCCTGCCAGTCCAGTCCGACCCTAAATACATGCATGCTATGCTATTATAGTTATCTTTTTATATCTTAAAAAAACAGCAGATGGTTATTCCTTGTGGAAATGAGGTATTTCTTTTGACCAGGGGGCTACAATGTATAGTGTGGACAGAGCAGTGAAACTGGAGTCAGAAGATCTAAGGGTCCATAGCGTCTAAAGATAAGGATAATTGTAATGTTTTCTGACTGATAGAGGAGGCAAAGGGCAAATATACTAGGTAACAGCCTAAAGAAAAGGCCTCACCACTGTCCATAAACCTGTTGCCCTACTGTCAAATAAGAAGTTGCAGATATGTTTAGAAAAAGGATAAACTATATATTTGTATCTCCTTATTGGTAGAAAGGAATAAAGACTAAACTATGTAACTGTAAAATAATTTAAATAATCCTCCATTCCCTGCCCATCTATAAACTCTTCCAATTAAACAATATTCTACCCTGGTACAGGTATGGGACCTGTTATCCAGAATGCTCGGGACCTTGGAGTTTCTGGATAATTTCCGTAATTTAGATCTTAATACCTTAAGCCTACTAGAAAATGATGTAGACGTTAAATAAACCCGATAGGCTGGTTTTGCTTTCAGTAAGAATTAATTATATCTAAGTTGGGATCAAGTACAAGGTACTGTTTTATTATTACAGAAAAAAAGGGAATCATTTTTAAAAATTTGGATTATTTGGAGAAAATGAAGTCTATGGGGAGATGGCCTTTCTGTAATTCGGAGCTTTGTGGATAACGGGTTTCCGGATAACAAATCCCGTACCTCTACTGCATCTCCTCTCTAAATGCTATCTGAGATTTTTTTGCTTGTTTTCCTTGGCAGCATAATTCTATTTAGATTTAATTCTTCGTTTTTTTGGTGTGTGTTTGCAGAGCACTTGAGATTTATTAAAAAACCCTTTTACGTCTGTAATCCATGCCTTACTTTCGACCATGGTCTAATTCCTGCTAAAGGGAGACATGACTCGAATGTCTATCGCCCAGTTATTTATCTACAATTCAGCAAATTAATAATCCTGTCTGAATATTAAGTCTGTTTACTGCAAAATGTTTTCCACTTTGGAACAAAGAATGTCATGCTGTGATATCAGTCTTGCGATGGGGTTTAATTGCCCCAGAAATGCTCCGTAACATGCTCTGCATTGGTACAAAACTCTGTGCAATGCATACATTTCCATGATCTGTAGGAAACGCATCTAATACATTATTGAAGAGATACTTATGCTGCCATTCTATATTTGTTATGAATCTGGGATTTGCAGGATCAGGATACTTTGTGAAACTGCTGGTATTAAATCTAGAGGGTTTCACTGAATTCAAATGGCCAATCCGACAAATCCTGAATTTGGTGAATCCATAGTATCTACAGGCATTTCTAAGCGCATTAGTTGATTTAATACAACCCTCTGGGCCAGGAGCAGACACCAATACTAAATACAGGAAAAAACAGGTTTTGATCATTTATTTCCCTGTTCAATGTTGGTGTCTCTTGTTGTAGGTACGGACATATAATATAGAATTAGCTCAGATAAAACTAAAGACCAGGGTCACGATTAGTGTTGAGTGAATTTTTTCTCCAGCCATAGATTCACGCCAAAATTCCGCATTTCACCATCTGCGAATCTTTTCACGAAATTGCTGCAAAAATTAGCCGCGGAATAATTTGCCATGACAAAAAAAAGTCGCTGAGACACAAAAATCACCATAAGAAAAAACGGCCATTGAATTTAATGCATTTGAAACCGGAAAATTTGTGGCACTTGTAAAAAAAATTGTAACACGTATAAAAAACGCAGTTTTGCTAATTTGTGAGTAAAACTGGACAGATTTGCTCATCACTAGTCATGATAGGCTTTGTAGCAGGCATTTGTGGCTTAAAGGAACAGTAACACCAAAAAATGTAAGTGTTTTAAAGTAATGAAAATATCATGTAGTGTTGCCCTGCACTGGTAAAACTGTTCTGTTTGCTTCAGAAACACTACTATAGTTCATATAAACAAGCTGCTGTGGAGCAATGGCGGAAATTGAAAAATGGCTATATGGCACAGGTTAACGAATGGATAATAGATAACACCATTAGACAGACAGAGCTTATCTTTTATCTGCTGTGTAACTTGAGCTTTCTCTCCTTTGAATAGCTGCCCCCATGGCTACACAGCAGCTTATTTATATAAACAATAGTAGTGTTTCTTAAGCAAACACTTCAGTTTTACCAGTGCAGGGCAACACTGCATTATATTTTCATTCATTTAAAACGCTTTTATTTTTTGACGTTACTGTTCCTTTAAAGGGGTGATTCATCTTTAACTGTTAGTATGTTATAGGGGCAGACTTTACTAAAGGGCGAATTGTCGGCAGTGACGATTCGCACCCATCGCTACAATTCGCCAGGAGCAAATGCGCTTAGACTACGCTAATTCACTTGAATGCAGAATTTCTTCGTGGGAGCCGAACGCTGGCGACTTTTTGCAAGCGTTACTTCGGCAATGCCAGCATTTGATAGTGAAGATGCGCTAGCGTTCATTTCTGCATAGCGAAACTTCGCTAGGGATTTTTCGCTCAGGTCAATTTGCATAGGGCGTTAAAATTTAAAGTTGTATGGACGTCTTTTTGTTAAATGTTGGTGCATATACTTACAAATTACACTTTTAAAAACACATTAAAAAAGACAATCTAATGCCCTACACATGTGCCCACTGTAAAATTAATGTTCCATATGTTTGCAAATGTATGGAGAAAAACGGTTACCAAAAAAAAAAGTTTGTAAGGTCTTTTGCAGGCAATCAGGCTGAAAAAAAGAAAAGATGCCAACATTTTTTAGATTGAGCTACTTCAATGCACTTCGCCTGGTCTGAGGTGGCGAAGGCAACTTTGGCTAAAGAGGTAACGTTCAATAAAGTCCGCATTTTAGTGAATATGTGGAGTAGTGTCTGTTCGCCAGAGCAAAAAGTTACCTGGCGATAGAGTGCAAATGACCTCTAGCGCCAGTCTATTTCGCTAGCGAATTAGCGCCTGTGCTCGTTAGTAAATCGGCGGTGTACCTGCGGGTGGCAACGCTGGCGAAGAGTCGCTAGCGTTAGCCACTTCGCCCTTTAGTAAATCTGACACATAGAGTGGTCTTCATTTTTTCTTTTTTATAGTTTTTTTAATGATTGGCCTTCTTCTTCTGACTCTTTCCAACGTTCAAATGGGGGTTATTGCTACTTTTTTTTACTCATCTTTCTATTCAGGCCCTCTCCTATTTATATACCAGTCTCTTATTCAAATCAATGCACGGTTACTAGGGTAATTTGTGATTGCAATCCGTAGAGCTGCTGAATAAAAAGCTAAATCAGTCAGAAACCACAAATTATGAAAAATGAAAACCAATTGCATATTATCTCAAAATATCACTCTCTACATCCTGCTAAAACTTAATTTAAAGGTGAACAACCCCATTAACTCTAATTTTTAGCGATGGCCCAATTTATTCGTCAGGCGCGAATTTGCGCATCGGAATTGTCGCCGGCATCAAAATTCGTGTTTTTGCCATTTTGCAAAACGGGACAAATTCGCACATCATTAATAATTTTCTCTAGAAGGCTAAAGGATGACAGGCAGCACATTACGGTAGAGCAGTGGTCTTCAGCCTTACTTGGTTCAGGCCCTCCTTGAAGACTCAGCATTTTTCAAGGGTTCCCCTTAGTTCATAAGAAGATTTCAGATATATGAAAAGATTGCTTTATCATTATCAGCCATTTAGCCATATTTCCATGAAATACCCAAAACTGTGCTTTCAATATTGGCTTCCAGGAGTATCTAGGACCAAAAATAAGAATTCTATGCAAATATTATACTGTCCCTAACTAGTCCTATGGCTGTTACATCACCCTAGGAGGGGGCAACAGTGGGTTCACTTTTAATGTAGAGCAGGGTGCAAAGCCCAAAAAGAGGAGCAAACCACCATGTTTTGTGTTTTCTTTAACTTGTGCCCTGCACTTTGCTGAGTGTCCATAGTTTTTTGTTTCAACGTCAATAATCTAAGTGAATCCCAAATCCACCAAGAGTCAAGTGTATAAAATATCTACCATGTATACAATAACAACTATGTTATGTTGGAAACCTATTGTAAATTCAGCTATTGAACACTCTGCTTAGTAGTGAATAGAGAGCAGTATTCGAAATCCAGACAATGACAGTGTTATGTGGTTTCTACTTGGGGGATGGTGCCCAATGACATACATTATTATAATATTATCATACAGGATACAGCATAATCTCTAATGTATGGATTTAGTTTGATGCTTCAAATAGAAGATGAAGTCTTCTGGCTTCTCTTAAGAGGAGAACACATTATCACACAGCTTGTGTTACTTTTTTTTCTACCTTCTAAGAAGTCCTACTGCAAATTTCTCATAATCATGAAAGACTTGGCCATCAAAGGATATCCAGTGTTGTCATGTGATATATATGAATCTGAATTTTTTAAGCTATGGGTTCTGTGCTGGAGAATCTTTTTCAAGATAGCTGGAACTAATGGCATTTCTTACTTAAATTAGCATCCCCTAGAGGACAGGGTCATGAAGGGAAGGACACGACAAGAGCTATGCTTATATTCGTAAGCGATTGAATAGAACATGGTGCTGCGGCACATGAAACAGCTAATGTACAGCCTCTGGGACTGGGATCAGAGCAATCAGTATGAGTAGCACATAGTAAAAGCTTATCATGGCATGTCTGTTGCTTGTTTACATCATTACGTGCAGAAATGGGGATAACAGGGAGGTTAAAACATAGTAAAACTGTTTGTCTGTGTATAGTAATGTGATTATTATTATTATTATTATTGGCATGGTACCTGTTATTCAGAATGCTCGGGACCTGGGGTTTTCCAGATAACAGATCTCTTTGTAATTTGGATCTTCATACAGTAAGTCTAGTAGAAAATCATGTAAACATTAAATAAACCCAATAGGCTGGGTTTACTTCCAATAAGGATTAACTATATCTTAGTTTGGATCAAGTTACTCAATCCAGAAAAGAAAAAGGAAATAAAGTTTAAAAATATAGAATATTTAGAATGAAGTGTATGGAAGACGGTCTTTCTGTAATTCGGAGCTTTCAGGATAACGGGTTTCCAGATAACAGATCCCATACCTATATTATTATTATTATAAAATATATAAAGTGTCAACATATTCCACAGATCTACACAATAAATGGGTGTATACACTGAACATACAGAATGATATACAAAGTAACCAGTATCCAATACAAGAGGTGAAGAGGGCTATACCCAAAAGAGCTTACAATCTAAATGGAGAAAGGGTTTGAGACACAAGGGGGCCCATTTACTTAGCTCGAGTGAAGGAATAAAATAAAAAAAACTTTGAATTTCGAATGTTTTTTTGGCTACTTCGACCATCGAATTGGCTACGTCGACCTTCGACTTCAAATCGAACGATTCGAACTAAAAATCGTTCGACTATTCGACCATTTGATAGTCGAAGTACTGTCTCTTTAAAAAAAAAAAACGTCAACCTCCTACTTCGCCACCTAAAACCTACCGAGGTGCCATGTTTGCCTATGGGGAAGATCCCCCATAGGCTTTGTAACAATTTTTTGATCGAAGAAAAAATCGTTCGATTGATGGATTAAAATCCTTCAAATCGAACGATTCAAAGGATTTATCGTTTGATCGAACTATTTGCGGTAAATCCTTCGACTTCGATATTCAAAGTCGAAGGATTTACATTCGGCAGTCAAATATCGAGAGTTAATTAACCCTCGATATTCGACCCTATGTAAATCTGCCCCTACGTGTGGGCAAGATTACAAGTGAGCAAGAGGAGAGATGTAGCAGAGGGTATTGCGATTAGCAACACACTAAACTAAATTGGGTAAGCTTCTCTAAATACATGGGTTTTAAAAGATCTTTTAAAGACAGAAAGATTGGGAGAAATTTGGACAGGCCATGGGAGAAAATCCAGAGAAGAGGTGCAGCCCTTTTAACGTCTATGAGGAGGTAATAAGAGGTGTGCTGAGGAGCAGGAGCTACTGAAAATAATTCTATTATCTGATGGTGACAGATCGATAGTTGGTGTTGGCATTGTTTCATGCATGATGGGTCTGTGATCAGTCTAACGTAAGATTCATATTTCACAGATAGCAGTCTTTGTCTATGACTTCTCAACCGTTCTCTCAGTTATTAGTAATACAATGATGAAAATGATAAGATGAAAAGAATAAGAATTTTGTGAAATGGCAGAGTGACAAAGTTAATAGCCTGCCTCGGTCTGGTACCCCTGCTCCCATACTCTTGTCTCTAGTATTCATCATATTGCCTTTGGAGAGAATAACCTTTTGCTCAAGGATTTTGCTCAAGGTAAACTTTTCAAGGTAAGCTATAAAGTAGTACAGAACTGTCTAGGACCCTTAAACATCTGCTGAACTACAAAACCCACCGACCCCTGATAGCTCTGAGATCATGGGGGCATTGCACAACTGAAAGGCCACACCTTGGACAACGGCTGTTTCTCTTACTATAATACCCAACTAGCACAATCCTTATTGCCCTGCTATAACCACTATTTCTAACCATGATTGGTACTGTGCAAGGCCACAATTATTTTTGGCCATCAGCCTTATTCTGAGCTGTTTTATTATTACAAAGAAAAAGGAAATCCATCAAAAACAAAGAATTATAGCTTTCTTGTTAATGGCCTTCCAGATAGTAGATCCCTTTGCGCCCTAGGCTGCTGCCTCTTCTGCCTAACCCTAGTTCCGGCCCTGATCCCATACTAAATATGCATCCAAGCCATAATCCAGGAAAGTACCAGATCCTCCACCAAATATTTGGCTAAATCCCAAAAATTCTTGCATTTAGTTATTCAGAGCTTTAAAGTCACGTTATTTCAAGGGCTCAGATTTGATCCAGATAAACCATCAGGATTTGGCTGAATCTGAATCCTCCATAAAGTGCTTGGTTTCAGACATATCCCAAACCAGATTCTGTACGTTCCTATATTTTAGTACATTATATTTTTTACTATTTATAAGAATTTAAATTGTTTTTAATACATAAGGCTGAATGCTTTCCGTATATATGGGTATAGGACCTATTATCCAGAGTGCTCGGGATCTGAGGTTTACCGGTTAAAGGATCTTTCCGTAATATGTATGTACACAATTTAAAACTAATTTTTTATAAGAATTTATTTATTCATTAAATAAAAAAATGGGATTGTTTTGCCTTTAATAAGGATGAATTATATATTAGTTTGAATCAAGTACAAAGTACTTTTTTATTATTACAGGTACGGGACCTGTTATCAAGAATCCAGAATCCAGTCTACTAGAAAATCCTGTAAACATGAAATAAACCCTTTTGCTCCCAATAAGGTTATATTATATCATAGTTGGATCAGTACAAGGTACTGTTTTATTATTACAGGGGAAAGGGAAAACTTTTTTTAAAATTTTGGATTATTTGGATAAAATCTAGTCTATGGCTCTAATAAATCAAAATCACTGTATGATATTTGTATTAAAAGTTTTACAGATCAAATGTGAAGTAACATTTTACTATGATAATTAAGTGCTAAGGCGTGTAATTATTTTCTTTTCTGTCTTTCTATGTTCATTTTCTTTCCCAATTCCCCTTTTTTCTTTCTGTACCCTTTGGAAAATTTAAAAATTTAATAAAAAGAGATTTAATAAAAAAAAATCTAGTCTATGGGAGACAACCTTTCTGCAAATTGGAGCTTTCTAGATAACGGGTTTCTAGATAACGGATCCCATACCTGTACAGAGAAAAAGAAAATAATAATAACATCTGAATTATTTTATTAACATTG
Source organism: Xenopus laevis (assembly GCF_017654675.1). NCBI lineage: Eukaryota > Metazoa > Chordata > Amphibia > Anura > Pipidae > Xenopus > Xenopus laevis. Next base: position 111,772,724 of record NC_054387.1, on the reverse strand, counting down.
AGGTTGCCTGGCTACAATTGGATTATTTGGATAAAATCTAGTCTATGGGAGACAACCTTTCTGCAAATCGGAGCTTTCTAGATAACGAGTTTCCAGATAACGGATCCCATACCTGTACAGAGAAAAAGAGAATAATAATAACATCTGAATTATTTGATTAACATTGAGGTTGCCTGGCTACAATTCTGAGCATTCTGGATAACGGATTTCCAGATAATAGATACCTATAAACCACTTTTTGTGCTGGTTTACTTTAAAGTACTAAAGCAAATTTATAATTTCCTTTAGTGTTTTCGTCCCAAAAAGTTTTCCCCTACTCTGAATTGGCATAAACCTTCATAATCTATGCCAACTTTATATCAGGTTTTCCAGAATTCTATATAAATATATTGATTTGCAATGTTACAGTGCAAGGATAATAGTTTTTGGCCTTGGGAAAATGTTGCTTCCAATAATATTGAAATGTTTTTTCCCCCTTGGACAAGCAAGAATCAGGTTTAGAGTAGTGATGGGCGAATAAATTCGGCAGATGAGAATTCACGGCAAATTTCCGCGTTTCACCGCCAGTGAATACATTTGCAAAACTCCAGCATCAAAAAAATGTGGACATGCGTCGGAAAAGTTGCTTGCGTCAAAATCGTCACGCGTCAACACGACTCGGACGGCCATTGACTTTAACAATTTTTTCGTGCATCAAAGTTGACATGGGCATCAAAATTCGAGTTTCGCTAAATTTTTCGTGAATTTCACTAGAAATTAGAAGGTCCTTTATTTTATAAAAAAAACTATTTAAGTTAGTATCTTAGGATATATTAGTATGCTGCACTCTATGGTAAGCATGGCTTTAGAACAGAAATGAATATATTTCCACAAACATGATGCTTTAGGGTTGTTTATATTGGGTTAAGAATATTTGTCATTTGTGTATTATTTATTTATTATTATTATTTATTATTTATGTGCATTGCGTAACTCGGGCCTCTCTTCTACAGCTCATGTCACTTAGATATAATGAGTTCTTCTCAGGGATAAATCTAGAGAATCACTACAATTGTACCAAGCCTTTTTTTCACAAATAAAAAAGACAAAAACATGAAATCGGTAGAGAATACTGTTCTGGAGATGATTTAAAGCCAAATACAGTCAGTCAATTTAAAACTGGATAGCTGTATTCTACGTAAATTATCTGAAATATAGGCTTTCTTTTAGACATTGATCACCCTGCCGAGATCCTTGTTTATTTGCATATTTGTACAAATTATTATTTAGTCAAACCATATATTGGATATACAACTGTGTGTTTTTTCAGTTCACTATAAAAATATTTCTTGCTATACTATTTCGCGCAGTTATAAAGATATTGCAGCTCAGAGCAGGAGAGAGGGACAAAAGAGAAAAAAAGAATATAGAGAAATAAGCTGGTATTGTAAATCAGTCTATAAAACAATGTATATACTAATTTTTATTTTTTCAAAACCTTTTTGTCTGCGGATCCAAATTAAGTTGCGGAATCAGCTCTGTGACCCAAAAATGTAATTAGAAGCAGATACGACTGGTTTTTATTACTATTTATTGTAGGACGAGGTTTTGCATTCTAAAAAGGGATTATGGAGACCCACCATAAACACCATTAAGACCACCGGTTAAGAATAAATAATATAGAGACTCCAAAAAGCAATCCAAAAACCAAAATATTATATATATTTATTAATACTCAGATATGTGTATGTACAGGACTTTCCCATCAACCATCAGCCAGATCCCAGCAATTTGATTTGATATGGTGTTCAGATTCCTGACTTTTTCTTATTATCCAATCAACAGACAAGTTCCTAATTGCTGCATTGTGATATTACTTATATACACCTCTATCATGCCACTAATAGCTCCAGTTCTACCAACATGCCCCAATTAGTATGTGCAGCATTGTGCCTATAGGTAAAGGTAAAGCTGCACCCAGTAGAGTCAGTATAACTTATATGGATCTGAACTGTGGATTGCTCACCTGTAGAACATTGCAGGCAAACCTTGGACAGAACTTTTTTTTTATCTGGGTCATTTAACTGTGTTCTTGTTAATGCTGGCATTTAGATTCATTGCATAAAATAAACTGCCATATCAAAGTTCCTAAAATCTTGTTTTATTGTCAGTAAGTCTCCAACGAGGGAAGGAGATGATCCAGGAAGTTTTGACCTGCCGGTTTTGATAGAGCTCTGCATGTTTATGGGACTCTCAGGCTTTTGTGTAATAAGGCATTCCAGTTTATATAAACTGTAAATGAGACATAAAAGAGCTTTATTAACATTTTATATTCCATGTAGATATTCAGAGCTATAAAAATATATGTCAGTACAGGCAAGAAAAGCATAACGGCTACATTATCTGTTGATCTGTAACAGCCAGATTTAAAGGTTTGAGATCTGTTATCTGGAACCTGTTATCCAGAATAGGGATGCACCGAATCCATTATTTTGGATTAGGCAGAACCTCCGAATCCTTCGCAAAAGATTTGGACGAATACCAAACTGAATCCAAATCCTAATTTGCATATGCAAATTAGGGTTGGGAAGGGGAAAACATTTTTTACTTCCTTGTTTTTTGACAAAAAGTCATACGGTTTCCCTCCGGACCCTAATTGGTATATGCAAATTATGATTAAGATTCAGTTTGGCCATGCAGAAGGATTCGCCTGAATCCGAATCGTGCTGAAAAAGGCAGAATCCCGAACCGAATCCTGGATTCGGTGCATCCCTAATCCAGAAAGGTCCGAAAAATGAGACACCCATGTCCCGTAGGGCAGAGACACGCAGTCAGATTCGGGGAGTTTAGTCGCCCGGCGACAAATCTCCTCTTGTTCAGGGTGACTAATCTCCCTGAACTGCCTTTCCCCCTGGCTAGAATGTAAATCGCCGGTGGGATGGCACTTGGAGTGCTTCGTTTTCCAAAGTAGCCCGAAGTTTCCTTATGAGGTTTTACATTCTAGCCGGCGGGAAGCCGGTCGGGGAGATTAGTCGCCTCGAAGAAGAGGAGTTTTGTTGACTCTATTTTAAGCATTTAATCCAAAATTTTAAAAATTATTTCCATTTTCTCTGTAATAATAAAACAGTACCTTGCACTTGATCCAAACTAAGATATAATTAATCCTTATTGGAGGCAAAATATTCATACTGGGTTTAATGAATGTTTAAATTATTCTTTAGTAGACTAAGGGGGTTATTTATTAAAGTCCAAATGCAAAAAATGTAAAAAAAAATTATCCGAATTTTTAGTACAAAATTAGAAACTAGGATTTATTATATGCTGCAAAAAGTCAGAATATGGAAATCCGGCAATTTGGACCTGCTAAGGTTGTATATTAGTAAATGGGAGAGGTCCCTATCCTATCTGTAAGTTTCTGCAGTCTGGGCTGAAAATCTGACTATTTTAGGGAAAATTCCAAAAAAATCAGGCTTTTCAGAAAAAAAAACTCCCAAAACATTGCACGATTCAGATTTTCGCTCCATTTTATAGAGTTTGTCCCTGATTTGATTAAATTGTGCTTTTTTTAATAATAAGTAAGGTCCAATTGTGGACAGTGTCGGACTGGGACACCAGGGGCTCATCCAAAAACCTTTGACCAGGGGCCCACCAATTAATCTTAGACCAGGGGCCCACTATTTTTCTTCCTCTCCTCATTCAACTTCTATTCTCCTAGTCTCTTTTCCTTACATACTATACTCTATGTTTCTATATTAAGCTTATTTGTTCTCATAAAAATAGGGAATGGCCATGAAATAGGCCAAATATTTAGCAACATGAGGGCCCACTGACACCTGGGCCCACCAGGAGTTTTCCTGGTATCCCGATGGGCCAGTCCAACACTGATTGTGGATTCTAGTTTGATCTGACTTTCTTTATTTAAATAAGGCCCATTATCCAGAAAATCCCAGGTCCCATTCCTGTATTTTAAAAAGCACACTCAAAGGCATATTCCACTAACTGTATCTGCAATGTTTAGTCCAAAAAAGTTGACTAGTAATAATTATAAATGATATTATAAATAATTATAAATGGCGGGGAATAAAATAAACTATAATATGAACTTACCCCAAAGATGTGATTTAATATCATCAGCCCCTCTGATTCAAAACAAAAGGTAATTATTGATAAATAAATCATTTTCGTTTCATTCTTAGTCTATTTTTTTTTTTAAACTACCCACTGCATGGACAATAGAAATTGGAAGATCCCACTCCATAAAAATGACTTTGGGGCCCTTGGGAAAGTAGACATGAAAGACTTTTCCTTGCAAAACCTATGTCTTAATAGTTTTATTTGCCTGCAGGGTCAAGATCCCATGGATACTTGGGCTCATTGTTAATGATGCTACGAAATTGCTCATTCATATTTGATCCATGGAAGGGGAACTGAAAGTTTAAATAACATTGTTTAGAAAAAGTTATTCATAAAGGGGCCTATTTACTAATATTAGAATTTTCTTTTTGTATTTTTCTTCTAAAAATTAGTTTTTTTTTATTACTCTAAAACTCCAAAAATTTGACATTTATTAAGGAGGTTATTTACTAAAACTTGCATTTATCTTTAATTAAACCAAGCTCGACCAAACTCCCATCCACGATTTTATCTTTTTTATTATTTATTTATTAATAAAATAACTCGAACAAGTCGGGTTAGGAAAAAACTCGAAAAAATCAAGCAAAAACCTGAATCGTAAGAATTTTGCGCATTTGACACCCAAATTGTTTGGAGTTTGTTGGGGTAATCACCTAAAAACCCAGGATTTTTCAGGTTATCGAATGAAACCCAGCACAGATCACAATTTCTTCAAGTTGTAAAGTGGACATCTCCCATTGACTTATACACAACGTCAACAGGTTTGAGATGGCGGATTTTCAAGTAGACTCTAGTAGACTTAAAGTATGAAGATCCAAATTAAAGAAAGATCCAATATCCAGAAAAACCCAGGTCCTGAGCCTTCTTTATAATAGAACCCATACCTGTACTATCATTGCAACAGAAAGCTACCATTGCAGGGAAAAATAATCAAATCTTTGTTCTACACTTTTATTTTTGTACCTGGATATTTAGTTGTGCATGTTTCAATTAAGGAAGCTAGCACACGGGCAGATTCGGGGAGATTTAGTCGCCTGGGGTTTACTTATGCCACATGGGACATAACTGTTGTAGCTAGTGAGTAGTAACTAGTGAGTTTGCAATTGATCAGGTCAGATTCAAAAACAAATTGTTATGGCCCATATGCACCCCACCCCTCAAATCACTGATTGGTTACTGCCTGGAAACCAAGAGAGCCGCAAAGCAGGAATTAGTGTTCTGGCTATTATGTTAGACATCCAGTCACTCCAGCCTTTATACATTGGGTTATTAACTACATTGAAAACATTTTTTTTTTTATTTTGAACAGCCTATTTAACCAGTTTTTATTTTTACACTCAACAGTTCTGTTAAACTGAGCTTGAAAAGACTTCCACTGCAAGCAAAATGTAGTAGAGCCCAGCCAAAAAAGTAGCCAGTTTCCCTTAATCTCATCGTAATTGGGATAAAATCTGGGGGAATGACTATATGCTCTCTCCCCTCTCAAACACTGTCCTAGATATCTTGGACCTATGTCTAAATGGCTGATATGGTAATACTTTCCAATAGATGTCTCTTTGCTATGAGCCAATGGGGCTTCTCAGCAAATATTGGACCTAAAGTGGGGGAGTTAAATCCAAAAAAAATCAAAAAAGCGCTGGGATATAATAAATTAAATGTCCAGGATGAAACAGTTAAACTGAAAAAAAGTGTTAAATGTGCAGTGGTTTAAGTACTAGAGTTATTTGACCACAGAAGGTAGAATGGTGGAACTACCAAGGTCTTATAGAACAAACCACAAACTTCTAAATAAAATAGTGTTACAATTCTCATGCAGAGACAGATTTTTTTTATTTTATTTGCAACATTTATTGAGAAGCTTTTACAGTTATCATTTAATATTTATTACAGAGGCAATAAACACTTGAAGTACAGACTTATTTACATCTTTATATGGCCATAATAATTGAGATGCATTGCAGAGAAAATAGACTCCCAAGATGAAGGTGACATTGCGACAGTTCCACTACTATTCCATAACCTTTCCATTATCATACTGATGCCTTTCTTTGTATTTGTATTCGAATCTTTACAGTCAGTAAATCACTGTTTCAAGAATTTGTGAAATGTCCACATTTCAAGCTGTAAGACTAAATTGGGCACATAAATGCACCTTGCTGACTACATATAGACCCCTCATTGTAATCAACTGCTAGAGCTCTACAACATAAGTGGATACTTTTTTATTGTGGTATCCCATCATAGATTTGGCTGTGAGTTTCTGTTGCTTGTTTTCCAGCAAATGAGCACAAAATGAGGAGATCTCTGGGTCACTTGTTTTATTGCCTGCCTATTTATATAAATTTACCTGCTTGGCATAGCACTTCCACAAATTTCTTGAGATTAAGATATGCCCAATTTATATGCATGGTAGGATAATCTAGGCTTTACATATCCTTTAAAGCCAATCAAAATTCATTCATTTCCCTGAAGAACTAAATTATTGTCCATGGCCAGCATGGTTAGGTTCATCAAGCTTGAGTTTTTACTATTGAGCTTTTCAGACTATAATTCTACTCCAAGCAGATACGTTAGCAGGGACCAGATGCCAAAATATTTATGTGACAGACTATTTGAAGCCTACAAGAACTCTGGGATCTTGTAGACTTCAATCCAGTGTTAATGAGAGAGAGAGCTCTCATTACTGGTGAATAAGAACAATGATTTCTAAGTGTGGAATTCTGGTTATAAGAAAAAGCTGCCATGTTTTTGTATATTAGAAACATTTTGTGCTGTTTGCAATATATTGAGGGTGCAATGTGTAACACAGTATACACTTGATGTGCATCTAATGAGATACTGACACCAGGATTTAAAGGTTTGTTTAATGTATCATAAAATTTCCATGATATACAGGTATGGGACCTGTTATCCAGAATGCTTGGGAACTGAGGTTTTCCAGATAACGGATCTTTCCATAATTTGGATCTTCATACCTTGTCTACTAGAAAATCATGTAAATATTAAATAAATCCAATAGGCTGGTTTTGTTTCCAATAAGGATTAATTATATCTTAGTTTGGATCACGTACAAGGTACTGTTTTATTATTACAGAGAAAAAGGAAATTATTTTTATAAGAATTTAATGCGAGAGCGACTTTCCATAATTCTGAGTTTTCTGGATAACAGGTTTCCGGATAACAGATCCCATGCCTGTATATAATTTTGCGATACAATTATTTTCCCAGTGCTATTACATTACCTATCTGATCCCCCATGTTCCTCTATGAGGGGGCTGCCATATTTGTCCAGCAGGAGTCCGTTAACATTAGAAACTCTGACAGGTTAAGTTGGGACAGTCAGGTTGGCAAAAGTCAGGTTTAGAAATTTCAAATTATTTACAAAAGCAGAACTGTCAGGAAAAAATCATCAACATAACCTAAAGTTAACTTTTAATGTACATGATATTTTGAAGAATCATTATTTAGTTTCAGTATCACTTTCACTGGATGAAAGTAATGCAAGGTACATTAGAAACACTGCTGTCTAAACCCATCATACATTGTTGTTCCACCTGAATAAACCCCTTCCATACTTTTTCTCTACACCAGAACCCTTCCTATTAATTGCTTGGAAATTATTAATCCCACTGCATTAGAAATGCCAACAGCCCCCCAACTGTTGGCATTTTTTCTTCCCCTTCCCTTCCCCTTTGTATCCTCAAATCCTCTGTCCTCCACTTATCCCCCTTTCCTATCCCTTTCCCTAAGCCTCCCCCTAACCCCAAGATTAGTGATGGGGAATTTGTCCTGTTTCAATTCGCCAAAAAGTTTACGAATTTCCTGCGAAATTCACACAAAAATTTGTGAAACACATTGAAGTCAATAGGAATCAAAATTAATTTAACGAGCGTCAATTTTGTCCAATTGCATTAACGTCAATTGGCGTCCGAATGGTTGTGAAGTGTGACAATTTTTATGCGAGCGACTATTCTGAAGCGCGCCTCAATTTTTTTGATACGTTGTATTTTTCTCCAGCAAATTTTTGTTGCAGTTTCGCAAATTTATTCACCGGCGTCGAAGCGTGGAAATTTGCTGTGAATTCACGTCTGGCGAATCTATTCGTCCATCACTACCCAAGATATAACAACAAACATGGTACAAAATATGTAACAATGTATGATTAAGCTGGATGTACCCTACTATATTGTAAAGTTTACTGGTAATTGTAATCAATAAAAATGAATATATGAAAAAAATAAACACTGCTATCTCAGAGTTAATATGTCTTGTGTGATTGCCACTGTCTTATAAGAAAAACAATAAATTTTTACAAACTGTTCTATTAAAACAATAAACCCGTGACAAGAAAGAACAATGAGAAAGAGTAGGCATTGTGCTTAGCTTTCAGCAATAGATTCCCTTTTATACGAGGCTTTATTAATATAAAGGGTAATAACTTTTTGACTTGAGTTGATTCTTTTTCAACACAGACATTTAAAGGGCATGTACATAAAGGCAAAAAAATCAAATCCCATTTTTACTTTCTTTAATGAAAAAGAAACCAATCTCCAATATACTTTAATTACAAAATGTGTATCGTTTTTATAAGAAACCTGACTGTATGCAGTGAAATTCCCCCTTCATTTACTGCTGTGGATAGGAATTGTCAGATGATCCCTAACTGCAGAGCAGGGAAACAATCATACTTATGAACAGCAGGGGGAGCCCTCACCTTACTTCCCAGCCATGCAGAACTCAAGCAGCTTTGTTTATGACGATCCCTAAGCAGCCCAGACTACACTGAGCATGTGCACAGTCTTAGTCTTGCAAAGATGTTTAACAAAGTTACAAGATGGTGACCCCCTGTAGCCAACTTTGAAAGCATAAATTATTTGTTTAATTAGGCTTGCGGTGCAGTAAGTTCATGTTTATATTTAGTATACAAAATACAGCATTTCTAGACTTATTCTATTTTAGACTTCACGTGACCTTTAAAAAGCAGCATGGCCTACAATGTCCTAATAGTCAAACTGGAGTGTAGGAAGATAGGGAAGAAACCTACGAACAACCTCTATAACTAGGAGATACTACCCACTGGAAGAGAAATCTTTAATCTGAATAATGCAGTATATCAAAGGAATAGAGAGAAGAACCACAATCCATTGCAGGCCAAACCAGATAAAAACTAAAATATACAGCACAGCCAGGTAATATTTTTTTCCCTAAAATTCCAGCCTAAGAGACACCCACTAAATAGCTTGCACCTGCAACTTTTATGTGATTTACTAATGCAGATGCTAACAGTATAATTTTTGACATTACAATGACATTATGGTATGGGTTCCCAATCTGTGCCCCCTAGGGGTGGCTCAGAGCAGCCAAACGCAGGCTCAGACTGAATGGCAATTATGGTGAAAATTTAATCTGAATGATTATTTGCAGTTGTGGTTCTCTCTGGAAATTAAGTGCCTGTTAGGACTTACATAAAACGTTTAGGGCTCTTACACAAGGGCGGTTTTACCTGCGCTTCCCTGCGTTGTGCAGGGTAAGCCGTTCAGCCGCAGGGGAGCGCAGAGTAGACACACTCAATTATTTTCAAGGGGCCTGTACTCACACAGACGCATGTATGCGCCGAACGAATGTGAAATGCAACATGCTGCGTCCCACCTGCATTTGACGCTTACATGCGTCTGTGTGAGTATAGCCCCCTTGACAATAATTGAGCGTCTACTCTACGCTCCCCTGCGGCTGAACGGCTTACCCTGCACAACGAACAGGGAAGCGCAGGTAAAACCGCCCGTGTGTAAGAGCCCTAACTCTGTTTCGAAGAAGTGGCCCAAGCAAATGTTGAATGCAAAGGGATGATATTAAAGCAATATTCTTTAGGTGCAAACAAAAAAAGGTTTTTGCAGTTTAAAAAGCACTGCTGAGTACTGACCTCTTTATAAATAGTAGGTGCAAAACTAGGTGTACATGTAGGCGCACTGCTTTAAGGGAGTCCTGGAAGCAACACGTGCTAGTTCCAGGATTCCTTTGCATCTTTGCAAGGGATGCACCGAATCCAGGATTCAGTTCAGTAGTCAGCCAGGATTCGGCTATTTTCAGCTGGATTCAGATTCAGCCAAATCCTTGTACCTGCCTGAACCAAATCTGAATCATTAAAATCGTGTGACTTTTCATCACAAAACAAGAGAGTAAACAAAATCTTAGCCGTATGTTACGCTCGTGGCTCTCTTCCATCCTCCCCCTCACTGATTTGACTAGGTCCTAGACTATCCAGAGAATCCCTCTTGCTAAAGGGAAGCCATATAGCTAATATTATTCAGCCAGGCACAGCATCCAATAGCATAATTAATTGACTTACACAGTAATATAATTGCCTGAATGCAGGAAGGGAAGCAAAGCTGAGCCTTTTAACTAGAAGGCGCCCAGCTGTGAGAGGGAATTCACGCAATAACTGTGGGTGGGATTCCACAAGCAGACATTCATACAATCTGTTTGCCTTTTGGCAACTATTCTGCTCCCCTGGCTCATCCTTCAAAAAGACAGATTGTGGGTGGAATTTGCTATGGAACAATCTTCAGTGGAGAAACAAACCATAACACAAACCATTTTCTTTCCCGGAATTAGACTCCCTGCAGTAAGATATTGATCCTTTTCATGTAAGTACTCAAAGATACAACTTTAATGAACAGTGCACTTTTTTTTTAATTTTAATTGGCTGCTTTTAATTCTGAAATTCTAATCAGTATTATGGATGTACAGTATAGAGAGGGGACACTTATGCCAGGGGCTCACAAAAGAAAACTAAAGCTATAAGAAAAGATTATCCATTATAAAAGAAACTTGCTAAAAGTAATGCATATAGTCCTACAGAAGGAGGCTATTTGTTATGTTTTGGGTAGCCAAGGATGAGTAGAGTATAACAGTGCTTTATTAGCAGAGTCATGCAGCCATTATACAACAATAAGGTTTCATACCAGGAAGTATGCACAGTATAAGTATGAGCACAGTGACATCTACAGGCCATTTACATAAACACCACATCTTCCCCCTATAGTAGGAAAGTATTTGGACAACTACAATAAACAGCAACATTAAACAGTATGCATTTTAAAGCAGTAATATACATTATTCACATCACATAGTCCTTGGTCCATGCAGGTAGTTTACTGATTCTCTCAGTACGCCTTATAGGTTCACTTTCCTCAGGCCTATTGCAGTTGACATTAGAGATGTCGCGAACTGTTCGCCGGCGAACTTGTTCGCGCGAACATCGGGTGTTCGCGCTCGCCGGAAGTTCGCGAACGTCGCGCGACGTTCGCCATTTTGGGTTCGCCATTGTTGGCGCTTTTTTTTGCCCTCTCACCCCAGACCAGCAGGTACATGGCAGCCAATCAGGAAGCTCTCCCCTGGACCACTCCCCTTCCCTATAAAAACCGAAGCCCTGCAGCGTTTTTTCACTCTGCCTGTGTGTGCTGAAGAGATAGTGTAGGGAGAGAGCTGCTGCCTGTTAGTGATTTCAGGGACAGTTGAAAGTTTGCTGGCTAGTAATCGTTTTGATACTGCTCTGTTATTGGAGGGACAGAAGTCTGCAGGGGTTTGAGGGACATTTAAGCTTAGGTAGCTTTGCTGGCTAGTAATCTACCTTCTACTGCAGTGCTCTGTATGTAGCTGCAGTGGGCAGCTGTCCTGCTTCTGATCTCATCTGCTGACTGCTGCAATAACAGTAGTCCTTGTAAGGACTGCTTTTATTTATTTTTTTGTTGTTTTACTACTACTACTACTACTACTACTATAAGAGCCCAGTGCTATTAGTCTAGCAGTGTTGGGGAGTGGGACTGGTGTGCTAATCTGCTGCTCCTAGTAGTTCAGCAGCACCAACTTTAATTTTTTTTTTTTAATATTCATTTTTTTTTATTTTACTTTTTTTTATTTTACTACCGCTGTAGTAGTGTATAAGTTGACCTTTTAGGCATTATTTGCCCTGTAGGCATTATTTGCACACTGTTTTCTTCAACCCGCCATCGAGCTGTGTGACCTTGTTCACATTCTGTCTAAATATCCATAATATTACCGTCTCCAGAAAAAACACCGGAGTCACTTTTTTCAAGCAGCCATAATATATTTTACGTAATCCGTATCCACCGCTGTAGTAGTGTATACGTTGGCCTTGTAGGCATTATTTGCACACTGTTTTCTTCAACCCGCCATCGAGCTGTGTGACCTTGTTCCCATTCTGTCTAAATATCCATAATATTACCGTCTCCAGAAAAAACACCGGAGTCACTTTTTTCAAGCAGCATTCATATATTTTACGTAATCCGTATCCACCGCTGTAGTAGTGTATACGTTGGCCTTGTAGGCATTATTTGCACAGTGTTTTCTTCAACCCGCCATCGAGCTGTGTGAGCTTGTTCACATTTTGTCTAAATATTGATAATATTATCGTCTCTAGAAAAACCACTTGAGTTACTTTTTTTCAAGCAGCATTCATATATTTTACGTAATCCGTATCCACCGCTGTAGTAGTGTATACGTTGGCCTTGTAGGCATTATTTGCACAGTGTTTTCTTCAACCCGCCATCGAGCTGTGTGAGCTTGTTCACATTTTGTCTAAATATTGATAATATTATCGTCTCTAGAAAAACCACTTGAGTTACTTTTTTTCAAGCAGCATTCATATATTTTACGTAATCCGTATCCACCGCTGTAGTAGTGTATACGTTGACCTTGTAGGCATTATTTGCACACTGTTTTCTTCAACCCGCCATCGAGCTGTGTGAGCTTGTTCACATTTTGTCTAAATATTGATAATATTATCGTCTCTAGAAAAACCACTTGAGTTACTTTTTTTCAAGCAGCATTCATATATTTTACGTAATCCGTATCCACCGCTGTAGTAGTGTATACGTTGACCTTGTAGGCATTATTTGCACAGTGTTTTCTTCAACCCGCCATCGAGCTGTGTGACCTTGTTCACATTTTGTCTAAATATTGATAATATTATCGTCTCTAGAAAAACCACTTGAGTTACTTTTTTTCAAGCAGCATTCATATATTTTACGTAATCCGTATCCACCGCTGTAGTAGTGTATACGTTGACCTTGTAGGCATTATTTGCACACTGTTTTCTTCAACCCGCCATCGAGCTGTGTGAGCTTGTTCACATTTTGTCTAAATATTGATAATATTATCGTCTCTAGAAAAACCACTTGAGTTACTTTTTTTCAAGCAGCATTCATATATTTTACGTAATCCGTATCCACCGCTGTAGTAGTGTATACGTTGACCTTGTAGGCATTATTTGCACACTGTTTTCTTCAACCCGCCATCGAGCTGTGTGACCTTGTTCACATTTTGTCTAAATATTGATAATATTATCGTCTCTAGAAAAACCACTTGAGTTACTTTTTTTCAAGCAGCATTCATATATTTTACGTAATCCGTATCCACCGCTGTAGTAGTGTATACGTTGACTTTGTAGGCATTATTTGCACAGTGTTTTCTTCAACCCGCCATCTAGCTGTGTGTATTATCGTTTCCAGAAAAACCAACTGAGTTTTTGTTGTTGTTGTTGTTTTTTTAAAAATAATGCCAGGCAAAGGCAGGCCGCCACGCAGAGGCCGTGCTAGGGGCCGTGCTGCTATGCAATCCTGTGGCCCTAGCAAATTTCCCAGTTTTAAAAAGCCAATGACCCTGAACTCCCAAAATGCTGAAGAGGTAGTTGACTGGCTTACACAGCACACCCCATCCTCTACCGTTTCTAACTTTACCACAACATCCTCCTCATCCTCCACTGCTATGGCCACCCCACGTAACACTTCCTCCACCACCGGTGCCCCTTCTTCACTGGGGTCAGAGGAGTTATTTTCCAATGAGTTTCTTGAACTGAGTAATGCGCAACCATTATTGCCAGAAGAAGATGAAGGAGATGAGGACCTTACACCAGATTTAATTCTGGCAGAGAACACGATAGAGATGGACATAATGAGTGATGAGGAGGAGGTCCCCGCTGCTGCTTCCTTCTGTGATGTGTCAGAAGAAATTGATGCATCTGAGGAGAATGATGATGAGGAGATTGATGTTTTGTGGGTGCCTAGTAGAAGAGAGCAAGAGGAGGGTAGTTCAGATGGAGAGACGGAGAGTCAGAGAGGCAGTAGGAGAATAAGACTTAGAAGAAGCAGGGAGGACAGCCCGCAGGGATCAGCAGGGCAACAACATGTATCGGCACCTGTGTTCAGCCGGCCAACGCACCCGCCATTGCCGCCAATACCGCCAACTCCGCCAACTTCTACTGTTACCGCCAGATCGCACACTTCCAAAAAGTCAGCAGTGTGGGATTTTTTTAATGTGTGTGCCTCTGACAAAAGCATTGTAATTTGCAATGAGTGCAGTCAGAAACTGAGCCTTGGTAAGCCCAACAGCCACATAGGTACAACTTCTATGCGAAGGCACATGAGCGGCAAGCACAAAGCACTTTGGGAGCAACACCTCAAAGGCAACAGGCAAACTAAAAGCCACACTCCTTCTGGTCCAGCATCTTACTGCTCTACCTCTGCTCTCCTTGACCCGTCTGAACCACCCTCCACTCCGCCTTCCACCTTGACCACCTGTTCCCATTCCCAGTCATCTGCCACCAGCCAAGTTTCTGTGAAGGCCATGTTTGAGCGTAAGAAGCCAATGTCTGACTGTCACCCCCTTGCCCGGCGTCTGACAGCTGGCTTGTCTGCACTCTTAGCCCGCCAGCTTTTACCATACCAGCTGGTGGACTCTGAGGCCTTCCGCAAATTTGTAGCAATTGGGACACCGCAGTGGAAGGTACCCAGCCGCAATTTTTTTTCTAAAAGGGAATACCACACCTGTACCAACATGTGCAGAGCCAAGTTACCGCATCTCTGTCACTTAGTGTTGGGCCAAAGGTCCATATGACTACTGACGCATGGTCCTCCAAGCATGGTCAGGGCAGGTATGTCACCTACACTGCCCACTGGGTGAACTTGGTAATGGCTGGGAAGCAGGGAATGGGTAGCTCAACAACAACAGTGGAGTTGGTGTCACCGCCACGGATTGCACGCGGTTCTGCCACCACCTCTACTCCTCCATCGCTCTCTACCTCGTCTTCTTCTTCTTCTTACTCTGCTGCTGGGTCCTCCTTCTCCTCCTCCACACCTGTGCACCCCCAGCTCCCCCTAGGCTATTCGACGTGCCAGGTACGCCGTTGTCACGCTGTCTTGGGGATGACGTGCCTGGAAAGCAAAAACCATACCGGATCTGTACTCCTGTCATCTCTGCAGTCACAGGCCGATCGGTGGCTGACCCCACACCAACTGCAGATCGGAAAAGTGGTGTGTGACAATGGAAGCAATCTGTTGGCAGCGTTGAGACTAGGCAATTTAACACATGTGCCCTGCATGGCACATGTGTTAAATTTAATAGTCCAACGTTTTGTCTCCAAGTACCCAGGATTCCAGGACGTTCTCACCCAGTCCAGAAAGGTGTCGGCCCATTTCAGACGTTCCTACACAGCCATGGCACGCCTTGCTGACATTCAGCAGCGCTACAACATGCCAGTCAGGCGTTTGATTTCTGACAGCCAGACTCGCTGGAATTCAACGCTCCTTATGTTGGAACGTCTGCTGCAACAACAAAGGGCCGTCAACGAGTACCTTTTTGAACTGGGTGGTAGGACTGGATCTGCACAGCTGGGGATTTTTTTCCCCCGTTACTGGGTGCTTATGCGCGATGCCTGCAGGCTCATGCGACCTTTTGAAGAGGTGACAAATATGGTCAGTCGCACCGAAGGCACCATCAGCGACCTAATACCCTTCGCTTTCTTCCTGGAGCGTGCCGTGCGACGAGTGACAGATGAGGCTGTAGACCAGCGTGACGAGGAGCTGGAAGCGCACGATTTCTGGTCGGAATCACCAGAACGAACCCAGGCACCTGCTGCAACGCAGGGAGAGGTGCCAGAAGTGGAGTCAGAGGAGGAAGGTGGCTTTGTGGAGGAGGAGGAGGAGGACCAACAGGAGCAGGCTTCCCAGGGGGCTAGTGGTGACCTTTTGGGGACCCCTGGTCTTGTACGTGGCTGGGGGGAGGAGACCGTGGATGATGCAGTCCTTGATAATGAGGAAGCGGAGATGGATAGCTCTGCATCCAACCTTGTGAGAATGGGGTCTTTCATGCTGTCATGCCTGTTGAAGGACCCCGTATCAAGAGGCTTAAGGAGAAGGACCTGTACTGGGTCGCAACGCTACTAGACCCTCGGTACAAGCATAAAGTGTCAGAAATGTTACCAACATACCACAAGTCCGAAAAGATGCGGCATTTACAAACCAGCCTGCAAAACATGTTGTACAATGCTTTTAAGGGTGATGTCACTTCAGGAACTCATCAACATTCCAGGGGCAGAGGTGCCAGTAATCCTGCCACGAGCACACCTGCAAGGACAAAGCCCTTTGGCCAGTCTGTAACGTCAGACATGCAAATGTTTTTCTGTCCAAGGCAGCGCCACAACCCTTCTGGATCCACCCTCAAAGAACGCCTCGACCGGCAGGTAGCGGACTACCTGGCATTAACTGCAGATATCGACACTCTGAGGAGCGATGAACCCCTGGACTACTGGGTGCGCAGGCTTGATCTGTGGCCAGAGCTGTCACAATTTGCCATGAACCTCTTGTCTTGCCCAGCCTCAAGTGTGCTCTCAGAAAGGACCTTCAGTGCAGCAGGAGGGATTGTAACTGAGAAGAGAACTCGCCTAGGTCACAAAAGTGTCGATTACCTGACCTTTATTAAAATGAATGAGGGGTGGATCTCGGAGGGTTACTGCACGCCGGAAGACTTGTTCTGACTTCTATGCAGCTGTCCTTCTCTTCAAGCCTCATGACTCCACACACAGCTGTCCTTTAGCGTCCTCCTCCTCCCTCCGCCACCGTTACAAACTAGGGTGCAAACCCTACTGGTTTAATTTTTTCTGGCCTCTGTGCTTCAGTGGCTGCAACCAAAAAAACTGGGCAAACAATGTCTACAAGGTCAACGTATGGCAAAAAATGACTATTTTCAGCATTTATATGGCATATTTTTTCTGGCAACTGTGCTTCAGTGGCTGCGTCCAAAAAAATGCATATTTTCTGCATTTATATGGCATAATTTTTCTGGCAACTGTGCTTCAGTGGCTGCGACCAAAAAATGCATATTTTCTGCATTTATATGGCATAATTTTTCTGGCCTCTGTGCTTCAGTGGCTGCAACCAAAAAAATTTATATTTTCAGCATTTATATGGCATAATTTTTCTGGCCTCTGTGCTTCAGTGGCTGCAACCAAAAAAATTTATATTTTCAGCATTTATATGGCATAATTTTTCTGGCAACTGTGCTTCAGTGGCTGCGACCAAAAAAATTACTATTTTCAGCATTTATATGGCATATTTTTTCTGGCCTCTGTGCTTCAGTGGCTGCGGCCAAAAAAACTGGGCAAACAATGCCTACAAGGTCAACGACGTTGACCTTGTAGGCATTGTTTGCCCAGTTTTTTTGGCCGCAGCCACTGAAGCACAGAGGCCAGAAAAAATATGCCATATAAATGCTGAAAATAGTAATTTTTTGCCATACGTTGACTCAACGTATATGGCAAAAAATGACTATTTTCAGCATTTATATGGCATATTTTTTTCTGGCAACTGTGCTTCAGTGGCTGCGACCAAAAAAATGCATATTTTCTGCATTTATATGGCATAATTTTTTCTGGCCTCTGTGCTTCAGTGGCTGCAACCAAAAAAATTTATATTTTCAGCATTTATATGGCATAATTTTTCTGGCAACTGTGCTTCAGTGGCTGCGACCAAAAAAATGCATATTTTCTGCATTTATATGGCATAATTTTTCTGGCCTCTGTGCTTCAGTGGCTGCAACCAAAAAAATTTATATTTTCAGCATTTATATGGCATAATTTTTCTGGCAACTGTGCTTCAGTGGCTGCGTCCAAAAAAACTGGGCAAACAATGTCTACAAGGTCAACGTATGGCGAAAAATTACTATTTTCAGCATTTATATGGCATATTTTTTTCTGGCAACTGTGCTTCAGTGGCTGCGTCCAAAAAAACTGGGCAAACAATGCCTACAAGGTCAACGTATGGCAGTTGTTTAAAGAGAACAGTAGATTACTAGCCAGCAAAGCTACCTAAGCTAAAATGTCCCTCAAATCCCTGCAGACTTCTGTCCCTCCAATACAGAGCAGTATCAAGCAGATTACTAGCCAGCAAGCTTACTATCATCTGTCCCTGAAATCACTAACAGCTCTCCCCCTACACTATCTCTTCCAAGCACACACAGGCAGATTTTTCAGATACATTTTTGCCCTTGATCCCCCTCTGGCATGCCACTGTCCAGGTCGTTGCACCCTTTAAACAACTTTAAAATCATTTTTCTGGCCAGAAATGTCTTTTCTAGATGTTAAAGTTCGCCTTCCCATTGAAGTCTATGGGGTTCGCGAACCGTTCGCGAACCGCTCGCATTTTTGCGCAAGTTCGCGAATATGTTCGCGAACTTTTTTTCCGACGTTCGCTACATCCCTAGTTGACATCAGGAGTAGGAAAATGTCCATCAAATGGAGCTTCTCTAAAGTCATATCTAACAGGACCAAGACGACTTGCATTCCATATATACGTCCATCAGACAGTTCATATGTTTATGGTCCTCGCTGGCTTCTCACTTCAAGTGGTGTAGTAAATTTAGATTGTCCTTGTTTCAGTATTCATGGTTTCTTAATTCTGACTAAAGATCCAGGCGCTTAAAGTGCACTTGTCTTGCACCATGTTTTCTGTCAATATAAGCCTTACATTTGGCTTGTTGATGTTTCATAATGTCAGCAGTGGATGATTTTGTAGGCACAGTATTTTGTGGAAATTTGATGTCTGCAACATGTAACTTAATGTGCATCTGTCTGCCATGTTATAATTCAGCTGGAGATGATTGGGTTGTTGCATGGCGCATTGCTCTGTAGTTATGTAGGAACTCTGTTGTAAATACTTTCCCAGTAAGATTTGCTGTCTGTAGTGCTTCTTTCAGACTTCTGTTGAATCACTCGATTTCTCCATTTGCTTGTGGGTAATACACTGAAGATTTCCTATGCACAATATTCCTCTCTTTCAGAAAGGATTCAAACTCATATGAGACAAACTGTGGTCCATTGTCTGATATTAACTCCTTTGGATTACCTTCTCTGCTGAAGACTGTAGACAGAAATGTTACTACTGTAGCTGATGTTATATGAGAAACAAATGCAATTTCAGGCCATTTACTGTAATAGTCTATCAATTGTATAGCAAATTTACAGTCTATAGGAGCATCTGTAAAAGGACCAACAATATCAATAGCAAGTTTTTCCCATGCTGAATCAGGGAATGGTACTGGCTGAAGTGGTGGTGGATGTGTGATAGCTGTTTTGTCATGATTCTGACAAGTAACACAAGAATGAATAGCAGTTACCACATCAGCATCCATTGCTGGCCACCAGTATAGTTCTTTCTCGTAGTCTTTGTTTTGTACATACAATTCCTTGATGACTCTCATGTGCAAGTTGTATGAGCTTTTCTTGCACCATCTGGTACCAGTAAATGATGAGCTCCACGGACAACATAGCCATCTACTTAGGACAGTTTGTGTCTAATCCTATAGTAAGGTTGAATTTCTTCTCAGCATTTAGCCATTTGCTTTGTAAGATGTCCCGTAGTTTTACTTGAATTGGTCATGTGAGGCAAGCTTGCTTAAAATCAGCAGCTGTAACTGCAGATGATAGTAAATCAGTCCATGCTAAAACTTCTATGTCCTCATCCAGTGTATCAGTAGCTGCAGGTAAAGGTAAACGTGACAAACAATCAGCAGTAAAATTTTTCAAACCTGGTTTGTATTGCATTTTGTAGTTGAAATTCAGTAGCCTTGCTGACCATCTAGCTATACGCATTCCAGCTCTTCCAAGTCCCTTTGTTGTAAGCAGTGTAGTTAAAGGGCTATGATCAGTGCATAAGTTAAAATCTCTACCCCATAGGTAGGTTCTCCATTTTTCTGTTCCCCAAACACATGCTAGAGGTTCTTTTTCCACAGTGGAATACTTACGCTCTGTCTCCTTAAGTGTTCTGGATGCAAATGCAACAGTTTTCTCTGTATGATCAGCATGTATCTGTGTGAGAACTGAAGTCTGAAGCATCTGTAGTAACCATAGTGGGTAGTGCAGGATCAAATAAAGCTAGTGCTGGACAGTTCACAATTAGCTGTTTCACTATTTCAAAGCTATGTAGAGCAGACTCTGGCCACACCAGACTTAAAGTTCCACGTAGTAGTACTCTAAGTGGCTCCACAACTGAAGCATTGTTGGGAATAAACTTAGAATACCATCAAGTAAGACCTAAGAAAGCTCGTAAGGTCTGGAAATCAGATGGAGGAGGTGCTTGTGTAACAGCGTTGACATGGTCAGGGTCAGGCAGTAATTCATCTTGTGAGATTATATGACCCAGAAATGACAGCTGAGTTTGTCCGAAGTGGCATTTGGAAAGATTCAGTTTCAGTCCTGCAGAATCAATGCATTTCAGAACCTTTTCTAGGTACTTGTGATGAAGATCCATAGTTGGAGCGTAGACAATTATATCATCCAAGTATCATTCTACACCAGGTATGCCATGGAGTATAGAAGAAATCAGTCTTTGAAAACAACTCGGTGCTGAAGCCAGTCCATAAGGTACACGATTGAACCAAAACAAACCATCATGGGTGATAAATACAGTGAGGTCTCTACTTTCCTCATGCAGTAATACTTGATGATAAGCACTCTGAAGATCCAGAGTAGAAAAGAATTTTGCTCCTCGGAGTTCTGAAAATATTTCCTCTATATGTGGCAAGCAATGATTATCCATAATAACTGCTTTATTAGGTTCAAGGAGATCAACACACAATTGAATACCTCCAGTTTTCTTCATTGTTACAACAACTGATGAAACCCATTCAGAGGATTCAAATTTTTCGATCACACCTTGTTCTACCAGTTTCTTTAGTTCCTGTGAGACAGTCTCCCTTATAGAGTAGGGCAATCGCCTCAATTTCTGGCGTACTGGTTTTACATCTGGTCTCAACTTAACTTTGTGTACAAAGTTCTTTGCACAACCCAGTGAAGTGTTGCTTTGTGGTGAAATTTTAGACACTGGCTGTGTGGCAGGCACTGGTGCTGTAGTAATGAGACCATCAACTAATTGTAGGTTTAATGCAGCAAAGAGATCCCTTCCAAGTATAGCAGTACTCTTATTCACAATGTAAAAGTCACATTTTGCATTATTTGATTCAAATTGTACAGTCACTGGCAAGCAACCAAGAACAGGGATTGGATCCTTTAAGTAACTGACCAGTTTCAGGGCAGATGCAACAAGCGGATCTTTTGCAAAGTAATTCAAGAAAATATCCTTTGGTAGTATAGAAACAGCTGAACCTGTATCAAGCATCAGGTTAATGGAGTGTCCCTTGTCAGCAGAAGCAGTACTGACATATAAACTTGTCTGGAATAAATGTACCAGTTTATCCACACTTAATACTGTAACATTTGTAGTAGTGACTTCATGAACATCTTTAGCAGAACTACAGCAGATCTTAGCAAAATGTCCTACCTTTGTGCATTTGCGGCACTTTTTACCTTTTGCAGGACATGTAACATGATTTGCAGTGTGTTGAACCACAGCAAAAGCAGTATTTTTGAATTTGTATTTGCTGTATGGTTTTGCAGTGTAGGTGAATCCCTTTCCTTAGCACTGTATTTTGCCTGTGACTGTGCATTATTAGGTCACAGTGTTGAATTCACAATCTGTACATTCCCAGCAGTTCCCTGACTGAGAGTTTTAGCCTCTGCCACTGCTGTTTCAATATGGCTAGCAACTGTAATAGCCTTTGCAAGGGTTAAATCCTGCTCTAGGAGCAGTCTCTCTCTAATGCGAGGTGAGTTTGTTTTTTCCACTATTTGGTCTTAGCATTTCACCCAAAGTCACAGGTAACTACCAGCTCTCTCAAAGCTGCTACAAACTGTTCTGTGGACTCGCCATTACAATTCATATCTTTCAGCCACCACATTTAATCTTGGCACGAAAAAGTTCTTTACAGCAGTAAGAGCAGTTTCAGAAGTATCATCAGGTAATGTATAGAATATACGCTATCCCTCTGCTCCCAGGCAGTGAATAAGTAAAGCACTGTTTCTAGCACCAATCTCCCCTTGGTCAGCAGCAATAATGTAGTTTTCAAACATACGGATCCAAGCAGTAAAAGGTATGGTAGGCTCACCAGGCTTTGGAAGAAAAGTGCAGGCTGCTGCAGAGGTAGAAGAGCCACCCTTGTCGCCATTTATGTTTTGGGCAGCCGAGGCTGAGTAGAGTATAACAGTGCTTTATTAGCAGAGTCATTCGGGCATTACACAACAGTAACTTTCACTTTTAAGCTACCAGGAAGTATGCACAGTATAAGTATGAGCACAGTGAAATCTACGTGAACACCACACTATTGTTAAGGAATGATCACTTTAATTTCAGTGCTTATTTGCAGTTTTGGTTGTCTAAGTGTAAAAAGCTCATATTCTCATATAGAGGGAACATTTATTATAAATGATCAGGAGTATGGACTACAAAAGTCTGGAAATGTATGCTTTCTAAAAGGGCTAGGGGAAATATTTGTATGGCACTTTTACAAACGCCATTGTCTGTAATGCTAGGGCATCTCAAGTTACACTTTTGGTCTGGCTTGCAGAAAAGACATTTCTTTATAAAAATGTTCCCACTGTATCCTTCTAAATAGGGGGTACAGAAAACTTCTAGAGACAAGTAGGCTAGTTACAGCACAAGAACATCTGCATCCAGGACATCTTCATACCCCACTGGGACCATGTATCAAAGATTTATCCTATAATCTGACAGAGAAGTTTTGGGAAGTATTTGCCCTAGCAGTAAACATTTTTTTAATATACAATAAAATGGAACGGTAGATCAGTTTGTTCTGACAGCTCCCCTACATGTATTGGTTGAATAACCCAGTTAAGGTTGTGTTGCCACCAATTGGTTGACAGTTGGAAAATGAGTTTGTGCAGGTGTTTTAGGGGGATCCCATCTGAGACTGAAAAGAAATATATAACGTAGGACTTTAAAGGTACCTGGACAAATTATTTTGCAGTGAAGATGACCGTTTTGACTCAAGGCCCATGGGATTCTACCATTTTGTTTAGTGAAGTAATAAGTGTATGGTGCTATCAATCTGTCCATGGACTCTAGTTAAGGTCCCAAAAGATGGAACTCAAACCCACACAGGCAATGTTTTCCTGGATTGTTAAATCTTATTCTTTATCACCTACATACAGAATAGCAGATACTTTGTTATATGAAAAGCCAGGTAAGCTGGGAATTAAGCTCATCATTGTTTAAAGTAAAGAATTATCTTACTTAGTATTTCAAGAGACATACTCCTCCTGTACTGCCCTAATGGTTGCCATTTTACATAGGCATGGTGGAGATTTGGCATCAAATTGAAATTACTTTAGATTATAAACCATAAACAAATGTGCCTTTAAAGAGCATCAAAGAAGCATTTAAATCTCACAGATATTCAGAATAATAACTATTCAGCTGTACTGACTAAAGGATATAAAATTGTAGTTGCCAAAAATCATCTGGGCCCCAGGGTGTTCCCCTAGCTCAGTATCATGCAACATTTCAGCTGTTTTATTATTACAAGTTGCAGACCTGCCAGAGGCAGGGTACTGTAAAATCTAAGGTCAGTATTTGTGATAAACATAATTCATAAGAAATTTGGCTAGTGGATAGACTACAGGTGGAAGTGGAACGGGTATACCAAGTGCACTCAGTTTAGTTTTATTGCAATGTTCAGTTATAGTCAGCAGATTGCGGCTGTCTCCAGTTTGGGACTAGCCACTCTACATACAAGCATTGTGGCCTGTCTCTTCTGTATGTACCTAGCTTCCTGTACACTTCAGACCTTCTGAAATACCACTCTTTTAGCATCTCATCTAATAATTTCCTCCTACGTCCCAATAACACAATCCTTATGCCAATAACATACCAATCAAACTTCAGAAGGGCCATTCTCATGGTTAGTTGAATTGATTGCTGTAGGCATAAAACCCCTTACTTTAAGCATCAAAAATAAAAAAGTTATCATCCTTTACAGTAGCTGGGCAACAGAGTAAGAAGAAGTCTTCACTTGAGAACCCATTTCTTTGTCCTAGGATGAGGTGGAGTCAGTGACACTATAAAACAGGGTAATTCTAGTTTAAAGGAAAACTATACCCCCATAACAATGTAGGTCTCTATAAAAAGATACTGCATAAAACAGCTCAGATGTAAAATCCTGCTTCATGTAAATAAATCTTTCATAATAATATACTTTTCTATTTTATAAATAGAAAATTGCCATTTTAAAAAATAAGGGCCACACGTCACATGAGCCAATTAACAGACAGAGTTGTGTCTTTTGCTTCCACACTTCTTCCTGTTACAGTTAGAGTTGTAGTATTTCTGGTCAGGTGATCTCTGAGGCAGCACACAGACCATCACAAAATGGTGGCTCAAGGCAAGAGATGTAAAAGAGCCATATCTACTTAAATATATATTCCAGTTTGGTAAGATTCTTTAATATGCCACTTAATATTATATGAACTGTTACTTAAGTGTTCATTTTGGGGGTATAGTTTTCCTTTAATTTGTTGGCACAAAACAAATGATCAGGGATCAGTTAAATACGCATTTGTATCCATTTGTATATTTTAAATATAGAAATATTATAGATAATGAGGAGCCACTCTTAAAAACAAAGTTAACTCTTCTAGCCAATTGAGTGCACACTTTATTTTTATGTTAACTACATATGCGTGTTTGCGACATCAATTAAAAATATGGCTTTGCATTCAACAGTATCTGTATTTAATAGAATATTTATATTTTGATTAGAAAGAAGGAGTTAATCCATGCTGTCCAAAAAGGGGGGAAAAAATAATCAAAATATCTTAGTGTTGACATTCTAATTTTAAGATAGCTGGGAGGCAATAGGGTATATTTATCAAAGAGCGAAGTTAATAGTGAAGTTCCGTGAAATGCCACGACTCCCCATTCATTTCTATGGGATTTTTAAAGGTGTATTCATCAAAGGGTAAACTTTCACCCATTGATAAATACGCCTTTCAAAATCCCATAGAAATGAATTGAGAGCTGCGGAATTTCACTCTAGCGGCAGAACTTCACTCTTTGATAAATTTACCCCAATGAGTTTACCTGTAGAATGGTGGAAATTTTAGTTGGGACAACAGTTTAGAGCCACTGCACTATTCCTAAATACAGGCATCAGTTTGAAAAAGGAAAAAATTAAAATAAAAGAAAGAAAAAGGCACACATATTGTTAATGTTCATTCAAGGCTTTGCTTTTTCCAGTATTGGCATTAAGTAGACCAAAAGACTAGGAAGAGGCTAATGTGCCTTCATTTATTATTTTTTGCTTTGTATTTTATTACAAAAATTGCTCAGTGTGGATCTTCTTTTAAAAACAGATATCAGTAGCAGAGCAAACACAACCACTGCGACAAATCCAAGGATAAACAGGGCACCAACAGCAAGACGACCTACAGAACTTTTGTGATCTAGAACATAAATAAAAAAACAGGAACAAGTGGCTTTAGAGAACATAGTTACAAAATGGTCTTCTGACGCAAACAATTGTGAATTAAATTCTTGCAAGGTTTTGGTAATCAGTGGAATTACCTTTATTCTGGGTGGAGGACTCTAGATCCACAATCAGGATAGGACCTGATAGACTCACTGTAGAGGATTCTCTGTACATGGACAGCTCATCTGAAAAATTCAGTAAAGATGAGGATATAGTGCCTCTTACTAATTCTGTAAGAGTCTTGGCACTTGTGGCCAAATCCCCATGTATTCAAACATATTACCAATGTGTCTAAGATACCCACCCACTAAGGGTGATGGTAGTCCTTCCTTGTTTTCCCAATATTTCAATTTTTGGTACTTGGCATCTTTCATATTTTATTCATTTTCTATTTACTGCATGTACTCTGTATATTAACTGGTTAGAAACACACAGCACTCTATCTGGAAGCAACAGTAAATAAGAGTATATAGACAAAATACATACCTCTTTTTCTTCTCCCCACAGAACATGTCTTAGAGCATAAAGAGAAATCAGGAGCTAGTTTGTTGCATATAATTGCATGGCAGTGAAAGTAGACCTGGAAGAGGTTGGATGGAGATTGTGACTAAGAATTAAGAACACACTCATTTTTGACTTTTAAGTTGCAGGTCATCTTGCTTGATTAATAGGTACGAATAAGCAGTATTAGAGAGGCAGTATTAGAGACGCTATCTTCCAAAGCCAAGGTTTTGTAAACTAATCAGGCACTCAACCATCTAATGATAATTTCCCCTGTGGGATTAATTTCATTGTAATCTATGGAAGAGGTATATTTGTCTCTGCAGAATAATCAGCAGTACAAATATGTAGAGTAAGACTGCATCTCCAGTAAAAACCTATCCATGTTGTGTCAAGTGAACACTAAACTCATATGAATAGGAATATATGCATATGAATATTCTTCCTTTACAGTTTAATATCAGTTGATGAGAAATCAGGATATTAATGGTTACACTGTAAGGACCTCTAGGAAAAGAATCTGAGCAATTATTTCCCATCAACAAAAGTTTCATAAGATTAGGAAAGGGCAACTAGCATGCACAATCAGTCTTTTTAGGTCTGAATTAAATACCTACAGGTAAGCATTCGGCACTGCTATAAATAAACAAGAATAGTTCATGGCTCACCAGGTTGCTTAATACGTCACCACCCAATACAAAAGCAAAGGTCTTCACTTCAAACCTCTTCCGGTGACTTGGTCTTGCCACATTTATGCCAACAGGGTGAAAGATTGTCCAAAGATTATCCATTTCCTCTTGGCAGCTAAGGGGGTGAAAAAAAATAAAGCATGGTACAATTTGGTGGCATAAAAATGCCTTAGATTCTTAATAGTGTCAGAATTAGCGATGAGAGAATCTTTCCTGTTTCACTTTGCCAAAACATTCTAAAAACGGTGAAAGACTTGACGCAAATATTTTCTGGCACGTCAAATTTTGTCACATGACATTTTTGTAGCAACATTAGTGTCTACAGGCAGTTTTTTCGTGGCACATTGTTTCTGCTTTGGGGCTACCAATAAAAATTGGTACATACACATATCCTACATGTGCCTATTCACTGTGCTACAACTAAGTTTTCAATAGAAAAAAGGCTCCCATGTTGCTAATTTCTTAAAAACATGGATGCGATTTTTGACATTTCATCTGGTCATGGTATCTCCTACTACACTATGTTGCAGTTTAAGCAAAAAGTACCATCTATAGTTTATATATTACTACTAGCTTACAAACACAATTAATAATCTGATTTAAATGAAGGAAGCATATATTTATGTTTACTAGGGATGCACCGAATCCAGGATTCGGTTCGGTATTCAGACTTTTTCAGGAGGATTCGGATTCTGCCGAATCCTTCTGCCTGTTTTCCCCTTCGCATCCTAATTTGCATATGCAAATTAGGGTTCGGATTCAGTTCAGTATTTACCTAAATCTTTCGCAAAGGATTCAGGGGTTTGGCCGAATCCAAAATAGTGGATTCGGTGCATCCCTAATGTTTACATCCTTATACAGACAATGGAATGGCTCATATGCCTTTGGTTGATGCGGAAGGAGATGGGAAGGATGAAATGACGTGTTGTCTCGCAAACCAAAACGAGCCGCATGGCGAATTTTTCTGACCCAGCTTCGCAAAAAAACCCTGAAGCTTGTGCCAGATCTTTACAGGAGAATTAAACCCCCCCTTTAGGCAAAAGTCCCCACTGGCCCCCCTCCCTGCCTCTCCACTGTGCTACATCAGATTATGTGTACCCTCTAGGAATACTGACTAAATACTGAATAAGGAACCGGAAGATTGCTCCAACTGCACATACGCCGCTCACTTCAAACAATACTGAAGCGAAGAAGATTGCGTCCGTGAGCTCTGCTACGCTCTCCTGCAGATGCAGGTCAATACTTCTAGAGGGCACACAATCTGCTGTAGCGCTGGGCAGGGGAGAGACAGGGAGGGGGGGCCCAGTGGGGACTTTTGCCTAAAAGGGGTGTTTAGTTCTCCTTTACATGGTGAAATTTAGTCTGAAATGGAAAAAAAATTTATATATAAAATACAATGGCTCCAACCAATATAAGAATATAAGGTTCCTTAGAAACTTAGAGCTGCCACATTTTATGCTAGTAAAAAACCATGGTGTATAACAAAAATAAACTGAATGTATAGTTGCACTGGGCCAGAATGGCTCAATGTACTTTAGGACAAAAAGAATAACAACAAAGTGGCCCTATGTGAATCAATGTTTTAATGAATGCCAATACTGTAGCATGTTATGGACAATATTTTATATACAACTTCCTACCCATCTACAACAACATTCCACTGGGGAGTAGAGTTTGGATTTGACGTCATTGTTGCCCAGCAATCATCCAGCACTAGTTCAATGTTTGGGTCATTGCGATTCAGAACTTGTACTTCTAGGAATATTGGGTCAAGCAAAGTTTTCACAACTGGATACTGGTTATTACTGTAGGCTGTTCCATAGGAGACATCTATGGAAAAGAAAAATAACCCACATAAGACATCTGCAGACCAAAGAGTTACTCCTGCAATGTAAACAACCACAATCAGGGGATTTAAAAGCATTAAAAAAAAAAAAAAACACAGTTGGGGGCACAGCCCTACTATATCAGGGTAATATGTTGAGAGTTAGAGGAAATCTATACATACAATACATGGAAATTTACACACAACCACCACTCACTGGCATCTCTTTTTCTCTTACTGCTCCTTTTCTGAAATCTTTTGTGACTGATCCAGCTTCTTCTACTGGTACAATATTTTAAAAATGTACAATCCTGCCTGTACAAGCAGTACAACTAAGATGCACATACATACCTGGATATACGTTGAGTACCAGAGTAAGGGGACCATCCGTCCTGGCTGAGACTGGGGGTGGAAGAGTCCACACATTTACAATTACCGATGCATTTCCACCAGTGTTGTAGTAGCAGCGGATAGTCTGTCTGAAAGAGCATCTGATAAGTGCACTGTTTAAAGGAGACCTATCACATTTTGATTTTGATTCCAATGCAAGTATATTGCAGGTAATTCAATAGCTCAATAAGAAACATCAGGATATCAAGAACCAAC
Source organism: Xenopus laevis (assembly GCF_017654675.1). Taxonomy (NCBI): domain Eukaryota; kingdom Metazoa; phylum Chordata; class Amphibia; order Anura; family Pipidae; genus Xenopus; species Xenopus laevis. The sequence goes on along the minus strand of NC_054387.1, from coordinate 111,743,318 downwards.
TTGCCGGTTCATTATATTGTGTAAAGGAAAAGTAACAATGATACATAGAGATTATGCTGTTAAGCTATAAGAATATGCAAAGTCATTCAAGACTCCAGTGACCCGACCATATAACAAAGCAGAAAGCTTTAATTTTACCAATACAGGTTATCTTAAGTAGCTATAAAGTTAATGGTAGAGTCTTATCATAATAGATTTGTTTTACTCAATATGAGCATGTGTATAACGTTGGGCAGCCTGTTGGTAAGTCGTCTCAGGCTTTCATAAAGGTTATACAACTCAGAGGTGATAAAACAGCTGTCAGAGGATGCCACGATTTGAGGAGTTCTAGTACTTGAGATACAGAATACTGTGTGTGCTTAGTGGGTCTGCCATGGCAGAGCATACCATGCCAGGACTACAAAGCCCCGAGAAGAATCCATAATGCAAAATGACGTAGCTTCCAGCCAGAGATAGTTTAATACATACATAGGGCCTCCAGCACCTTTTATATTAAATTCCCTGTACTGCTGACGCCTCCGCCCCTGCGGTGCAGGATAATCTGCTACCATTTAAATAATCCTTTTACATTTCGATTAGCCTTAGAATAACCTAGTTTCCCCCCCCAGAAAGCAGATTCTGTTTGTGAGATTAACCTACAAGTTCCTACAGTAGACCCAGCATTCATATATAAAACAGTTTAACCCTCCTAAAACACATACCTAAACTCACTGTCTCTTGAGATTCTTCTTGGTGGGAAATCCTTCCACAGAGCATGAATTTCATTTTCATAAAACACTTTGGTCCCCACAATCTAAAGAGAAGTAGTCATAGTATTATCAGATTTTTACTCCTAAAATATTTGAAATTCTTACAGGTGCATTTTTTGTATAATTGGTACATCTTTCATTAGAAATGTAACTACAATTACTTAACCTCTGCCCCCCCCCCCCCATCTATTCCAGACAGGTAAACAATGGTCTTTACAATAAAACTATTGAGAGACGCTTTATAACATGACTTGGCTGCCTTGTAATAAAATATATACAAGTTGCAGGACTATAGAATAAGCTTCTTCATAAGATACTTTTCCAGGGATTCCTAAAAGCATTAGGATGAGACAATTTTGGAAAAAAAGCAAATACCCAAAAATAGGGATTTAAAACATGGATGGGGGGGCACCCTATCATTGAGCATCACATTAAGATCAGTCACAAATAGTTCATGAGAGGATGAGGCATAAAGGTTGCAAGTTGCCAGTTTATCCAGTTGTGCATTGTCCTGCCCTGATACACCAAGCTAGGGATAAGGGATAAGCCCCATATGCAATTAAAAGTATTAAGTTTGCCCAGTAGCAGTAACCCATAGCAGCCAATAAGAGGTGTGTTTTTAAACAGGTGACCAGTAAATCCTACCTGCTTTTTGGCTGTTCGGTGTTACTGCTCCTGGGCAAACTTAGCGTCTTATATTACATAACCCCCATAGACTCTTCCTATATCCATGATACATTTATGAAAAGACTGAATGACCAAAATACTTTAAAGTGATGCGGACACTAAAAATAAAAAAATAAAATACTATTCAAAATACTAGTGTAAATTAAAAGTTGCCTATAGGTCATGTTGATCGTTTTACGCAGAGAGGTCTGCTTTTGTAATTAGTTAATTACTAGACGTTCCTAAACTTGACTGTTTTGCCAACCTGTCTGTGCCTTCTTAATTTGTCAGTTAAAGGTTCTGATGTGAACAGGCTAATGCTATACAAATATGGCAGCCCCCTCATAGAGGAACATGGGGGGAGGGATCAGCTGAGTAATGTAAAAGCATTGGGAAAATACGTATAGCAAAATTATAAATAGCATGCAAAGACAATGCTGTGATAGATGTGAAAAAGGTTTAATTGGTGGTGTCAGTATCTCTAAAGGTGGCCATAGACGTAACAACTATGATCTTTCCAAGAAAGATTGTTCATTTCAATACACACGTGTAGAGCTGAATCGTCAGATACAGGTAGAAACAATATAATTCCATCTGTATCTGACGATTCAGCACTAACAATGGCCGATGTTTGGGTCCCTTCAAAGGCGCCTGATCAAAATTTTCTCTCCAGCCCAATCGACGAGCCGACCGATATCCAAGTCTTCTGCAGATATCCGGCGGCTCGTTTCCCACCATACACGCACCGAATATCGTACGAAAATTTGTTTTGTACAATATTATCTGTGCGTCTATGGCCAACTTAAGTACAATTCAGTCTGCTTGCCCTTTCAAAATGTTTTGCATCCATAGACAATACATCGCTCACAGGAACCTAGATCTGCAGTTTTCATAGCTTTAGATTCCAAAATCAACTCATACATTGTTGTATATAATGATCTATCGTGTCATGACTAAGACCAATCCATTAAAGGGCATGTAAAGGCAAAAAAATAAAATCCCATTTTTACTTTCTTTAATGAAAAAGAAACCTATCTCCAATATACTTTAATTAAAAAATGTGTACCGTTTATTTAAGAAACCTGACTGTATGCAGTGAAATTCTCCCTTCAGTTACTGCTGTGGATAGGAATTGTCAGACGGTCCCTAACTGCTGAGCAGGGAAACAATCATACTTATGAACAGCAGGGGGAGCCCCCGCCTTCATTTCCAGCCATGCAGATCTCAAGCAGCTTTGTTTATGACGTTCCCTAAGCAGCCCAGACCACACTGAGCATGTGCACAGTCTTAGTCTTGCAAAGATGTTTAACAAAGTTACAAGATGGTGACCCCCTGTAGCCAACTTTGAAAGCATAAATTATTTGTTTGATTAGGCTTGTGGTGCAGTAAGTTCATGTTTATATTTAGTTTACAAAATACAGCATTTCTAGCCTTATTCTAGTTTAGACTTTACATGCCCTTTAACTACCAACAGAAATTGGCAAATGCTCTATGAACAATATATATAACACTCACCTTGACGGTCGTCCCACAGCCATTTAAAGGCACATGGAATCTGAGAAAGTTGTTTGTTATCTGGCTTGGTTGGCAGGCCCCATCCCTCAGCTTCACAGTTGTCAAGTTCAGTTCAGGTTTTGTAATAGTTGAAATGACTTCGATGTCCATGTGACCATCCAGTGTGCATGCTGAAACTAAGAACATATTAATGTACCAAGTACACAGAGGCAGTATTCTCTTCCAGCGCTGCATGCTCTCTATGCAACAAGTTCTACTAAGCCCCTACAAATATTTGGGGAATACATGTGCACTGAGGAACCCATCTAGTGACTGTAAAAAGCAGCAGCAAAAAAAAAAAACAAAAAAAACAGTTATTTATTAATTCCATTGGTGGATCTACAGTATAGCCCAGAGACTTGCGCTAAACTGATGGGGTATGTATGCCCATAAGTGATAGCAAATGTCTCCCATTTTGCTTCGCAAATTTCCCGCAAAATTCGTGAAACAGCGAAAAATTCACGAAATCTGAAAAGTTCACAGAAAAATTGTGAAATTCTAACGGTTTCACAAAAAATCGTGAAAATTGAAGGCAGCAAATTTTCACCACTGAATTTTCATGGGAGATTAGCGAATTTATTCGCCGGCGGCAAAACACGGAAATTTGCCGCAAATTCGTGCCAGGCAAATTTATTCGCCCCTCACCAACGCCCATTGGCCTATAGCAGTTCAAGTAAAAAGGTTCGGGTAGTTTTAGCGACAAAGGAGTTTTTACCTGTATCCGTATGCCCAGTTGGATCAACATTTGAACCTCCAGAACATACTAATGATATCAGCATTGGCACAGTTTTACCATAATAAATGAAGGTTAGTACCAGAACGTCATTTCTGTCACCCTGTAGGGAAAAACATTAAATTAGGGTAATCCACTGCTAAGTAATTTGCTGCACTTTGGTTGTTTAGGTTAGGGATACACAGAATCCAGGATTCGGTTTGGGATTTGGCCTTTTTCAGCAGGATTTGGATTCGGTTGAATCCTTCTGTCCAGCCGAACCGAATCTGAATCCTAATTTATAAATGCAAATTAGGGGCAGGGAGGGAAATCGCATTACTATTCGTCACAAAACCAGGAAGTAAAAAATGGTTTCCCCTTCCCACCCCTAATTTGTGTATGTAAATTTGGATTCGAATTCAGTTTGGTATTCGGCCGCATCTTTTGTAAGGGTGCGGCCGAATCCAAAATAGTGGATTCGGAGCATCCCTAGTTTAGGTACAGCTCATTTAAAAAGGGATGGTTCATCTTTATAACATACTAAAAGTGAAGGTAGAGTGTCCAATCTATAGCAACTAAGCATTTTTTTTCTATATATATCCTTCCTCTTCTGCCTCTTTCAAGCCTTCAAATAAGGGTCACTGACCCCAGAAACTATTGCTCTGTGAAGCTATAATTTTTTTGTTACCTTTTATTCCTGATCTTTCTAGTCAGCACCTCTTCTAATCATATTGCAGCCTCTTTCAAACCACTGGTTGCAGCAGTAACTAAGACCCTAGCAACCAGATAGCTGCTGAAATACCAAATTAGCGAAATGCTGAATAAAAAAAACTTAGAGGAAAAATCATTTAAAGAATTTAAAAAAGTTAAGATAAATTGCAAATTTGATAGGCATTCTATAACATACTAACACTCATCTACATGGCAATAACTTGCACTCGATACAGACCACGATGATGGGTCAACTAACCTTTAACGTAGATCTCTTAATGTAAAGCCTGTAGCCATTTCTAGAGTCCAGGGTGATTCCATGTTGTTGAAGGGAATAAGAACTCAGTTGGATATTCACACTGTTGACATTTATACCAGTCAAGACACCGCCAAAAAATGGTATCAGAACAGTCGCATGTGTAGAATTGCAGCTGGGAGAATCTAGAAGATAGAGCAACTGTAAATATGTTTAGCAAGAAAAAACAAGGGAAAAAGTAAGAATGTGGTTTTCTCACCTCTTGCACAGATCATTGGGGTGTCAATAGAAATCCTTGGACTACCAAACTGTGAAACCAGACGAAGATCTGCCACATAAAGTCTCTGGTTTTCCAACTAAAGAAAATTTAAAAAATAAAAATAAAAAAAGTCCAGTTGCGCACCTATTACATACACCGCAAAAGAACAAAATAGTCATTCCAGAAAGGGTTTAAGGAGTGCTTCAAAACTTACATTGAATACATTAAGGCCAAACGCACTGTAGGAAGCCTGAACTGTTAAATAATAAGGATCACTTGAAAACTGGTATCCCCTTTGCCTGGCCTCGCTCATTCCGAGTAACGAAGTCTGCCCTGTGAATTTTACTTCCAGGTCCCAGAATGAAGGAGCAGCGACCGGTATCTGTAAATGCACAAACCCATGAACCAAGAATAGCCCAAATGTCTTAGCTTTACTGTCCTAAAGGGGTTGTTCACCTTTCAGTATGTTATAGAATGGCCAGTTCTAAGCAACTTTTCATTTGGTCTTCATTTATTTTTTTTAAAGGAGAAGGAAAGGTTAAAACTAAGTAAGCCTTATCAGAAAGGTCCATCTAAATATACCAGTAAACCCCCAAAGTAATGTTGCTCTGAGTCCCCTGTCAAAAGAAACACTGCATTTCTTTCCTTCTATTGTGTACACATGGGCTTCTGTATCAGACTTCCTGCCTTCAGCTTAAACCTCATTGCCCTGGGCAAGAGCATGCTCAGTTTGCTCCTCTCCCCCCACCCCTCCCTTCTCTACTGTAATCTGAGCCCAGAGCAGGGAGAGACTCAGGCAGGAAGTGATGTCACACCACATTAATACTGCAGCTCCTATTCTAAACAAACAGAGAGTTTCTAGAGCTTTTTACTCAGGTATGGTAAAACATTCTACAGAATAAATATAGCATTCTAGCTTGCACTATTGCAGCTAATCTATTGGCAATAAAATGCCTCAGTAGCTTTCCTTCTCCTTTAAAGCTTTTTTTTTTTTTTTTTATAATTTGCCTTCTGACTTTTTCCAGCTTTCAAATGGGGGTCACTGACACCATCTAAAAAAACAAATGCTTTGTAAAGCATACAAATGTATTGTTATTGCTACTTTTTATTACTCCTCTTTCTATTTAGACCCTTACCTATTCATAGTCCAGACTCCTATTCAGATCAGTGAATGGTTGCTAGGGTATTTTGGACCCTAGCAACCTGATTGCTTATATAGCATTGCGGAGAACTGTTGAATAAAAAGCTAAATAAAACTAAATAAATAAAAAATGAACCAATTGCAAATTGACTTCAGAATATCACTCTTTATATCATACTGAAAGTTGACTCAAAGGTGAAGACCCCCTTTTAAAAGAGGGGGAAATCCTGATATCCTGAATACTGAAGGGTTTAAATGCTCAATCGTTCCCTGCATTTGTGGTGCAATTGCCCGAATGATTTGGAGCCAACTTATTGACAGGCATCCTCCAGATGTTACATGAATTGCACCATTCAATCCTGACCAGTAAATTGAAGTCTATGGAGCAGTTCAATAACTAGAGGTAGGTCAGTTATTTGTGACAAATGTGCCTTGGCCACCAAACGGATTGTAGATTCCACAGGACGGGGATCTGCTTAGCATGAAATGTTCCCTGCATGGTGCCTCATACTGGGGGAAGAACAATAGACAGAAAAACAGGCACCATCACAGGATTTGCAAAAGGGTAAAAACAAAAGTAATGCATGTCGACCTACATGAGACAATCTGCATAATTGCATTAAAAGCCAATTTCATCTTTTGCAGATCCTGCAAGAGCTCAGTTTTCCTAGTAATTTAGTATTTATCCCCGTGAGGGTCACAGCCAAGTCTTCATCTAAAATAGCATGTGAAGTACCCACCTCCATACTCTTGTTATAGGTTTTATTGCATACAAATAAACTGAAAGACAATTGTAACTTAAAAACTCTCCTTCTTTGAGTATTTATGTAACACAAGCTTCATGCCTCTATGCCTTTAGAGTAAAATAAAACAGGACACAAATCACAGTATTTACATTGTATTGATGTCACGTCTACATCTTAAAGGGGTTGGCCATCTTAAAATTAACTTAATTTGATGTAGAGCAGTGTTCCCCAACCAGTAGCTCGTGAGCAACATGTTGCTCTCCAACCCCTTGGATGTTGCTCCCAGTGGCCTCAAAGCAGCTGCTTATTTTTGAATTCCAGGCTTGGAGGCAAGTTTTGGTTGTATAAAAACCAGATGTACTGCCAAACAGAGTCTCAACATAGGTTGACAATCCACATGGGGCTTCCAAATGGCCAATCACAGCAATTATTTGGCACCCCAAGAAAAATTTTCATGCTAGTGTTGCTCCCCAAATACTATTACTTCTGAATGTTGCTCAAGGGTTCAAAAGGTTGGGGATCCCTGATGTAGAGCATGGGGTCCCCAACCTTTTTTACTCGTGATCCACACTCAAGTGTAAAATAATGTTGGAGAGCAACATGAGCATGCAAAAAGTTCCTGGGGCTTCCAAATCAGGGTTGTGCTTGGGTATTGGTAGCCCCTAAAGCCAACAGAAGGCTCTGTTTGGCAGTACAAATGGTTTTTATCCAACCAAAACTTGCCTTTAAGTCAGGAATTAAAAAAATAAGCTCCTGCTTTGAGGCCACTGGGAGCAACGTCCAAGGGGTTGGAGAGCAACTTGTTGCTTGCAAGCTACTGGTTGGGAATCACTGATGTAGAGAGTGATATTCTGAGCCAAATTCAATTGATCTTCATTTTTTTATTATTTGTGGTTTTTGAGTTTTGTTTTTTTTTATTCAGCAGCTCTCCAGTTGGCAATTTCAGCAATCTGGTTGTTAGGGTCCAAATTACACTAGCAACCATGCATTGATTTGAATAAGAGACTGGAATATGAACAGGAGAGGCCTGAACAGAAAGATGAGTAATAAAAAGAAACAATAAATTTGTAGCCTTACAGAGAATTTGGTCTTTACATGGGGTCAGTGACCCCAATTTGAAAGCTAGAAAGAGTCAGAAGAAAAAGGCAAATAATATAAAAGCGATAAAGAAAAAATGAAGGCCAGTTGAAAAGTAACCAAGAGTTAACTTAAAGGTGAACCACCCTTTAACTGCTGCAAGCTGCACCTACAAAATGTCATAGCCTCCAACACTAGATATCTGCTTGTGCAATTACCAAAAATGTTGTTTCCACCAGATTTGCACCTAGCACAATTAAAGGGGATTTAAGTCAGTTTAAAAAAGAAAAAAAAAAAACAATTGAGATAAAATCTGAGACTAATTTTCCTAGCACTTTTTGCAGTTTGGATATGTAAAATTGAGATTTCATAACTTTCATCACAAATAAAAAAAATATATAAAAATTAACCCAACTGCAAATGTTCTCAGAATCACTCTATAACAGTGATCCCCAACCAGTAGCTTGTGAGTAACATGTTGCTCTTCAACCCCATGGATGTTGCCCCCAATGTCCGCAAACCGGTGCTTTTTTTTTTTTTTTTTTTTTTTAATTTCTCGCTTGGAGGAAAGTTTTGGTTACATAAAAAACATTTGTACTGCCAAACAGAGCCTACTGTAGGCTGCCAGACCACATAGGGGCTACCAAATGTCCAATTACAGCCCTAATTTGGCACCCCAGGTACATTATTAGTGTGTTGCTCCCGAACTCCTTGTAAATCTGCTCACAGGTAAAAAAAGGTCGGGGACCCCTGCTCTACATCATACTAAAAGTTAATTTAAAGATGAATAGCCCTTTCATTCCAATTCACCTGTGATGGTTTATCTTATTGTTGTAAAGTAGAGCAAATCATTTTGAATCACACAGGAGAAATATTCTGTATAATTACTTCCCATTTGTTTTCCTTTAAAATCTCCACTTTAAAGGAGAGGGCATTTGCCCTAATTACCACTTACCCAATAAATTCTTCCTCAATGATAGGAACCTGCACAATCAATGCACTTAAATGTTCTCTTGCTGAGCATAATAGAGACAGTATTATAGAGCATGCTTTCTCTATAATCAAATTGTGAACTTAAAGGGAATGTCAACCCCAAAAGTATTTATTTTGCTTAATAAAACATAATTCTAAGCAACTTTGCAATATACACATGTTGCAAATTTTCTATGTTTCTTAATTTATTTGTATTTACAATTCTATTGAAAGGAGTGTGTCCCTTTCCATTCTCTGCCCTGGTGGCCGAGACTGTTGATACAATGCAAGACAAGGCAGCTGATTAAATGGGACCCATCACCCAGACACAAAACATTGTGCTGTATAACAAAAGGTCCTTTTCAAAATTAAACATGAAATCTAATTTATATTTTTTATTAAAGCATTCATAGCTGTTGTAAGCTCATTTGAAAATCTCAGCTGTCAATCAAATATTGTCTGCCCCTCCATGGAGGCGGGGCAGACAATTACTTTCACTTTCCATTCAGCACTTCCTTGATGTCACTGCTCTCCACACATTCCCCTGTTCTAATTTTTTTTGGGTGACTGGTCCCCTTTAACAGATCTGTCTTCGCTGGGGAACCAAGACTTTTGCAACATTGTTTAAAAAAAAAAAAAGTAGCAACCTGAAGTTGCTTAGGATTAGGTTTTCTTCTATTAGACACATTTTTATTTGGGGGTTGACTTGCCCTTTAAAGTATTTGAAGGAATAATACAGATGTTGCAATTACCTCATCATCAAAACCAGAAAGAGTTCGTGGGATTCTTACCTGGAAAAATAAAATAAATAAAAATGCAGTTAATTTCCATTAACCGTGAACAGAAGCTATATAATAAGAGAAGACTTACTGTCATGGAGTCTTTTGTACAGGTCACTACTGATGATCCTGGTTCATCTGCCTGTAGACCATCACAGCTAATTCTGTAGGGAAGAATTCTATCTCCCATTGAACTCTTGGAGAATGCAATTTGAAAGATGTGCCTTCCTGTCTAGAGCCAAATAATGAATTATCGGAGTACAGGTCCGAAAACCCACTGGTTATTGATATTTAATAGGTATTGTGCCATAAAAAATGCATCTCATTCCCTCAGCAATATGTTACATCTATCTTACAGGTAAACTGGCTGGACACTCACTACATGGACCCCCATACTCCCTGAATTTCAAATGTTCACTGCAACCTAAATCTGATTCAGCCTGTGGCACCCATGTGTGGATGGATGGGTTGGAAAGTCACACAGGGTTGTACCATCCCAAGCACCCACATTCTATTTGCTCTACAAACAGCCTGAAGGGTAGATGGACCCTAAACTAAATTTCATTTATTTGTCTCTGATTCAAAAGGGACGGGAAGCAAATGCGGGGACCTGAAAGAGCAACCGAAACCACTCAACATTTTCCATGTACCTTTATTTGATTGCATAGTATCTCTATACGTGGGCAGCACCCATGGAAAGAGGTGATTGTGCAGCCAGTTCTGAGCATATGTCAGGGAGAGGCCAGAGGTGAAGAATACGTGACATTTAATACAGGGCAGATTTTCTAAAATAAAATTCTCAGCTTTTCATCCCTGAATTTCAACATTTATGTATTTTAATGTTCAAGTGTAAATGTTGTTTTGCCTTAAGATGGCCATTCATGGGCCGACAACTACTCCTGACTCAATCAGTAGTTTATGGTCTCATATATGGGGTAACCACAATGATTATATCCGATTGGCATTTGCCTAGACATGTACTGAACTTTAGTAATGTGCAGGTCAAAAAAAATGTTCTACCCATGCCAACACTAATCTGCCCTCACCCAACCCTGCCAGACTCAATGATTTACTGTATATAGCTGTAGAAGACAAGATGAGGAACTGAAGGACAAAGAATACCGCTAAAAATGCAATTTTATGTACGGATGTCATCAAAGATGACAGGACAGGTGCAGGGTTATAAATAAAAGCAGTAGACATTTTGGCAGTCAACAAAGGGGGCCAATATAGGATGGAGAAGGAAATGAATGTTGTCTACCACATGCCTGAATTGGACAACCCGAACCCGCTGTGCAGCTTGTGGAGTAACTCATGCACCACTTTTGAGAATGCTGTCAAAAAAATCTTGTTCAACAAGACGGATGCCGTCCTTTCATGATGGGTCTTATACTGTTGGATGTTGAAGTCCAGAAGAGTCATTCATTTGGCATGCTCACCATACAGACAGAGTGTGTCTATGGCCAAAGCATCTATCCCTTTCACTTTCATAACAGACACTTCCCCAGGCCAAAGTGCAGTTAATATCAATGAGCCTTTCAGATAAAGGGTAATGATCTTTGCTTGGACAGATTAAGTGTTCTGACCCTGAGTATACATCTAAGATGAAGGCTGTATATTCAGCATATAGCCTCTGTTTTTTACCATAAGAAAATTGAATGCAAGAAAACAGTTCCCTGTGCAAGCACAACATCCTCAGAATTAAAGTAAACCATCACCTCCCCCAAAAAAAAAATGATACAGCCTCAATAACCCATCACTTTCTGTTATGGAGAAATAATGCGGACAACATAACGTTAATGAATTAAAAATTAGAAATCATTGGCCCCTTTTTACTTTCAGGGCACTGTCAGAACTAATCAAACAGAATCAATGTTATTTCTCACCCAAACATGACTTAAGGTCTAATGGTCTAAACGAGTCGATTTCCAGAAAGTTTAAATTCTTCAGTATTTCTGAATTCAGAAACCAATAGTCTAACAGTGAATGGCTTAAAGGAGACATTTTGTGTAAAAAATAAGAATTTAACTGTGCATTATACTCATTTCGATTTAGAGGAATTGTGCTTTAAAAAGTATCGTTCCTGGCTGATTTATTGAATATTTCTGCAAAAACCCTAATAATCCCTTCCTTCTCTTCCACTCCCTGCTCCCTGAATTCCCAGGCTGTGCAGAGGAGTCAGCAGCTCTCAGCACAATGTACTATAGGACAGGAACCAATCAGCAGCTAGCAGGACTTGATAGGGAACTCAAGCCGGTCTTTGCGTGTGTGACTACAGGGCTGTGATTGGCTGTCCTACCGGGCTTCTGGCAGGGACCATTAGGACACGCCCACCCCTCATTAGAAGCACAGACAGGGACCAGAGAACATCTATAGGGAGCTCCAATAAAGGGGCTATTTTTAAAGATGATATTAATTTTTAGCACCATGTATAAGCAATTGCCTACAAAATTAGGGTTTTTACATTTATCCTACATGTCTCCTCTAAGAATATTTTCGCTTGAGGACACTGTTTGCCGGCTGAAGCTGGCAGAAGAGCACCCTTTCATTGGTCCTCTCACATGAAGAAGCAAGCGACCTACCTGATATTCAGTGCATTTGTATGGAACAGTTAGAGTTTTACCATCCACAAAATGACCACAGTCTAAGATCTGAACACCAGCTGAATCTGTTGGAAGAGCATAATTACTTATTATAAATATATGGTCTATGCAATTTGAAACAAAACACAGTTTACATATTTTAATTGGTAAGGGTTTATTGGCATTTTAACTGCATAAAAAGGGAGAAAAATTATATAATGGCTTATTCATTCTGCCCAAAACACAGTGGTCAGCCCCAAGGCGCTCTCTGGCCATCTAGCAGCAGAAAGGTCAGCACTAATTACATAATTTCAAGGAATAAGCAAACAGTCTTTCTTACCCACTATATGAAGATTCTGCCAAGCATTCAAGCGAAGCCCTTTGGGCTTTTTTACCAGTATTTTATCATTAAGGCACGTAACAGACCCTGGAAAAAAATCAAAATATGTTTGCTTTTAAACAGCCATCCAGTAAATGATGCCTGGCGATAAGTTTCTATGGGTAACTGGACCAGTATCAAGGTTTCTGTTCAGTTTCTGGCAGATGCGCAGTTAGATAAACCATAGCATGCATATAGAATAATTAGTTCATTCACAAGTTGAGAGAATACATCTTGGAAACACCTGGAAGGGCCAGAACTAGGGGTAGGCAAAAGAGGCATGAGCCTAGGGCCCAACTCTGGGGGGACATCAGGCACGTAACTCTTCTCTCACCTACCCCAAGTCCAGACTGGACCCATGTTCCCTCGCGCAGGCACAGATTTGTGGTGAGGCCACAAAGGCCCACTCCAGTGCTGGCACGCATGTAAGCTGGCGGGAAGGGGAGTATGCAGACGGGCTCCAGGAAAACACGGCCTCGGGCCACACCCACTAAATCCGGTGCTAAAATCACGTGCGCGCCTGTTCAAGAATGCATTCTTTCTTGGCCCAGACTGAGGTTCTAAATAGGCCCTAGCATTTAAAGTATGCAAAGGTCCAAATAAAATCCCCACAGGCCTAATAAATATTAACAATCTACAGCATCTTGCAGCAGCCCCTCTAGCATTTGCCAAAATCTACAAAATTTATCAAGATTAGAGCAGGATGGGTTTTAGAGAGGGCACAGCAGAGTGCTGACTTGTAATGTGTAATCTCAGCTCAAGATTTTGGGTGGTACCCAGTAACTTTTTTTCCTGGAGTCATTCCTATGGGGCTGTGGCTGAGAAACTTGCAATGGGTTTTCATTTTTTTTGTTATTTGTGGTTTTTGAGTTATTTAGCTTTTTAATCAGCAGCTCTCCAGTTTGTAATGTCATCATTCTGGTTGCTAGGGTCCACATTACACTAGCAACCATGCAGTGATTTGAATAAAAAACTGGAAGAATAGGGTCTGAGGGCCTGAATAGAAATATGCGCAATAAAAATTAAAACGAATACTGTACATTTGTAGCTTTACAGAGCATTTGTTTTTTAGATGGGATCAGTGACCACCATTTCAAAGCTGAAGAGTCAGAAGAAATAAAAGACAATTGAAACGTTTAGAATTAGCCATTCTATAACATACTAAAAGTTAACTTAAAGGTGAACTACCCCTTAACAGGTAGTGATCAACTTTCTCTCAATGGGTCAGGGAAACCGGTTTTGTCTTCAAGAAAAGTGACCAATAGTCAATAAGACAACAGGCACATCTAATACACAACTAAATCTAAATACCCCTGAGTTTAAATGCTGACATAGGGTGCACAGTAATTACACATTCCAAAGTTTTTTTTTAGAACTACAGCAAAATTTAAAGGTGAGCTTTGCCTTTAATATCCAGGAATTTATCTTTTAAGAAAATGTTACATGCCACAATCCGATCCTGATTATTTTAGCTTTTTGTGATACATGGCATTAACACAGGTAATGGTGACAACGGAGTATTACAAAGTCAACGTTTATTTTACCCCACTTTTTACATAGTTTACCCACCTTTGTAAGGTATATTATAATACAAACTAAGAATACCAGGCATGGATTTAAAATTGAACTTTTGTAATGTCTACCTCTAAATTGCTGAATGAATAATTAGTACGGATACCAAGAGAAGGCTGCACGGGTTTACAGGTAAACACAAGTAAATGAGCCACAACCAATGTATTTTTCAGGTTTTAAAATGGTGAAAAAACACTTTGAATAGATTAAATATATTTTGAAAAAACACAAATCTAAAGTCATGTAAATAATCCCACATGCTACAGGACTGATTACTAAACTGAGCAGACTTAGTAGCCTTCTACAATATGGAGTAATCAAATCTGACCTATAACAGGTGCCTTATAGAGGATTAGTATTCAATGTATCATGCAGCAGTTTCTAAACATACAAGTGTTGTAACCAAAAGAGATCCATAAATATTTTATCATTTAATTTAAATTTATATTTTCATTTTATATTTTCATTTTATATTATATATTGCTCCTCCGTTAAAACTGGAATTGAATTAAATCGACATGGCTAACTTTTAAGGAAGAGCTGTCCATCTGACTACCATGTAACAACCCTAATCCGCTGGAAGGTAAAGAGTAATTAGCTACCAATAATCGTTAGCTAGATTTCGATCAGTAGAATTCAATTTCTGTATGCATACATAGTTACCTGGAAAATCAAGGGTTTCCATAGCCTCACATAGTGACACCAAAAAGCAACCAAAAATGAAAAACCTGAAAAGACAATACACTGTAAATTAGTTAATTCATTTTATAAGCCAAGGTATTAAAAGAGAAAAAATATTTACCAGGCCTTAGTGAAGTATTTGGGTACATGTATTGGGATCATAGCAGGACGCCCCATCAGTGAAAGCAAAATCCAACCCCCCACCTTAACCACTCTATAACTCCCCCCTGTAAACTGTGAGAATGGCAAAAGGTGAGCTCCACCTCCCAAATGTCTCTATATGTGTTGTGCTAATTAGCTATATAACCAATAGATTTAACTTCATGCCTGCTTGTCACATGTTCCATAAGTGTAACCCTTTGAGTTCTAGTTGCTTTTTTTTTTTTCAAATCAATATTTCTTTTATCTCTCATATTTCAAAACGGAAATAATAATGGGGTACAGAAAAGAAAAGAAGGGGTGTTAAGGGGAAAAGTGATGTAAGTTACATACACAAAAAGAAAAGAATAATATAAATTACACACCATTTAAATATGCGTTTATCTTACTCACAGATTTCCTATTATTTTGTCATTTAACCCCTTACTGGTTCTTACAAGTGGGTTTCTCAGGCTGCAAGTGCCCCATTGGTTCCCATCATGAGCTGTCCAGCTATGGGGGGCATCAATAGCATTTTATAGGCTCACTCTTCCATCTATGGTAGGAATCTATTAGAAACCATTAAAGTAGGGATAAGCTACATGAGCAACTACTTGTCTTGCAAATTTAAAACTGATTTGTTGTTTCCAATTGTGATTGCAGTATGTGTCGCTTGCCTCATTGAAAACAATACAATCAGTTTTAGGGCTCTTACAGACGAGCGTTTTTCCCTGCGCTCCCCTGCGTTCCATTTTTCTGCGTTCAGCCGCAGGGGAGCGCAGGAATAGACGCATTACATTTTTTCCAATGGGGCTGTACTCACACAGGCGCGTGTAGGCGCCAAACGCAGGAAAAATGCAGCATGTTGCGTCTCAACCTGCGTTCAGTGCCTACACGCGCCTGTGTGAGTACAGCCCCATTGGAAAAAATGTAATGCGTCTATTCCTGCACTCCCCTGCTGCTGAACGCAGAAAAACGTAACGCAGGGGAGCGCAGGGAAAAACGCTCGTCTGTAAGAGCCCTTAGTCTCCTGCAACTAATCAGTTATAAGGTATTTGTGTAGCTTAGCCCAAGCACGGCTGGATATGAGCTCTAGCAGATTAAATGCTAAATTAGCCTATAGAAATTAGGGGTCATTTATGACCACGAGTGCAGTTTTGGATCCGCACAGTTGGCTGCTGTCAGTTGCACAAAAATGGTATTTGCATCAACATGTGGTGTTTACACATTAGTTGTGCTCAGTGTTGCTGCCTTTCCCGCTCCTGTTCTGAATTAAGTGCAGTTGCGCTTATGGTTACAGGGGAACCTTGAAGTTACTACCATTTCCAAAGTATGAGGTAGCTCCAGGATTCCCTGCATCCCTCAACGCAGGGGCATAACTATAGAAGAAGCAGACCCTGCGGCTGCAGGGGGACCCAGGAGGCATAGAGGGCCCCATGAGGCCCAAATAATGAGCAACTTCCACTTTTTTTGGCAATACAGGACAATCTCTGGATATGTTGGGGGTACCTAAAATTAATCTGCTGTACTACGAAATCTATAGCTAGGATGTAAAGTCGGATCAGGTTAAGGGTAGAACTACATGGACGAGTTTTGTGCATTTCCGGTGGATCCGACGCGCTGCACCAAAACGCAGATGTCAAATCGGATGCAACGGAGAATACGGTAAGCAATAGCAATGTCGGATGGTGTTGCAGCGTTCATCCTGCACTGTACACTGCGTCTACATCCGACAGTCGTATTGTGTCGGATGAACGATGCAACAAGATCTGACATTTGTATTTCTTACCCTATTTTCCATCGCATCTGATTTGATGCTTGCGTTTTGGCGCAGCGCGTCGGACCCGCTGGAAGCACACAAAAGTCAACCATGTAGTTCCACCCAAAGTCGGATCAGGTAAAGGGGCAGATTTACTAATGGGCAAAAAATTCGTCAGAAATACCATCCACAGGAACTTCGACAATTTATGCAGTTTTCGCACCATATCGCCAGACCAATTTTTCATGAAAAAAAAATCAAATTTTTCGAGATTCATTATACCCCACAGCTGCTAAAAATTCAAATCCAAAAATACTCCATCTCAAACCTGGTGAGGTTATGTAGAAGTCAATGGCAGATGTCCCTGAAGTTGTTTCATGACATTGTGATCTGCGCTGGATAATCCAACAGTCCGATAATCCAACAGTCCGATAATCCGATAGTCTGGGTTTTTGTCCGATAATCCCTAATAGTCTAACAGTCGAGTTTACGCAGCGAAAATTCAATAGAATCAAGTTTTTGGAGCATCAATTGTACGATACAAATTGACACTCGATTTTGTTGCAACAGTTTGATGCTCTGATTTTTTCGAAAAAAATTATTGATAAATGAGTTCAATTCGTGGAAGAGTTTTGTCGACTTTGTTTTCATAAAAAAATTGAGATTAATTCGAGTTTTAGTAAATAAGCCCTATAGTGTCATGGAGAAGCTTAGCACTTCCCAATATTTGTTGTTGCTATAGGTTTTATCCAGATCGCTCGCATTCCCATAATGCTTATGTACAATATGAATAATGCGAGAAGTATTCATCTAAAGAATATCCCCCATATGTAATAAAATACACTAAGTTTGCCCAGGAGCAGTAACGCATAGCAACCAATACAGGTTGATTAAACAGGTGGCCAGTAAAACTTGCCTGCTGATTGGTTGCTATAGGTTACTGCTCCTGGGCAAATGTATTGCCTTTTTTTTACATAACCCCCTATTTCTTTTGAGTCTCCCGTTTCAGGAATCAGCAAATGATAACCTCTTGTTCTCACACTATTAGCTGACCAACTACAATCCATGGATCATTTCCATTAGTCCAAAGATACCACTTTAATTAAATTGCCAACCAATAATCTTTCTGTGTAAAGCTTTCAGATTAATGTTAATTCTCCTTGAATGATCTGCTTTGGTCAGCACAATGGTCAATCTATTCTTCAAACTTCACACTCTTTCCATCATCGTCCTTGTTTTGTTTGGGTTTCTCCTACTGTTGCATGTTCTCTCCTTTTCATTTTGTTATTGTGCCACAGCACCACTGTGGTGTTAACATTCTTTTTAATGGTTTTCTTTTAGATTTTCAGATAGATCTATGGGAGCCTGGTGGTATTGATTGAACATTCTCTCCCCTTTAAATTCTGGTGTATTCTCTTACACATCTTAGACTGAGAATGATGTAGTGCAGGCCCGGACTGGCAATCTGTGGGTTCTGGCAAATGCCAGAGGGGCTGCCATAAGATGCCATACAAAGTGACTATTTAGTGCGCTGGTCGGAAGCTGAAGGCCTCTCTGTACTTGTAATGCCTGGGCCTATTTTAGCTCCCAGTCCAGACCTGATGTAGTGTGTCATTCCTTGGCTACTCAACTAACTAGCATCAGTCCATTCTCCTGGACCCCCCCCCCCCCAACGTGTGCCCTACAGGTAATAACTGAACACTGTAGAGTTTCTACTTCTAGGAGTAGAAGTAGAAACAGATCTTAGTAAATATGTAACAATCAACCCGGAACCTGCAATACAAAAACTAAGTTCAGCTACTGCTCTATGCACCCATATGCCACAGGTCTACTCTGGGGCTCAGTGAATGTAATAAAATGATTGATTTGAGTTTTTATGTGTCCTTTTGAACTGCTCCACATATATTGGCCCTAAATTATTCCAAAAAATCAACAGTATTATAAGGTCCTTCCTCTGGTTACAAAAGACCCCTAGGATAGCCATAAACCCCCCTTACTCTCCCTACTACACAATCTACAGCATACTATGTAGCCTTGCAGCTGTCGTATCTACAAGGTTGGTTCTACCCAGATGGGGAGGGTCCATTCTTAATCTTGCAAGCCATACCTACCGTTCCTGGGAATCTCTATGTCGGACTGGGATGACAGGGGCCCACCAGAAAACCTTAGGCCATAGGCCCACTTTCCAAACTATTATTTCTCCTCACTTAACCTCTTTATTCTCTGAGTCTTTTATATCTACTTACTATAAATTATTCTTCCATTATTAAGCCTAAGAAACAGGGAATGACCATGAAATAGGCCAAATGACACCTGGGCCCATCGGGAGTTTTCCTGGTATCCCGGTGGGCCAGTCCAACACTGCTTCAACATAGTCCATACAGACCAGGAAATGCTTTTACTGAGCCAGTCCTTACAATAACCACTCCAATCAAAGTTTGGCAGCCTGTATTGCAAGGCATGGGCAAGATACTACCCTTCTTGAGTTATAAACAACTTCTATGGGGGAACCCTTTTTTTACCACTCCCAGACTTTACATACAGGTCACAAGGGAATATCAAGTTCCCGGGGAACATTCCAAACTCATACACAGGTTCATCAAGAGTCGAATTGAAAGTTTTAATGAAAAAAATTTGAATATCGTAATTTATCATGTACTGTCTCTTTAAAAATTCTACTTCGACCCATTCACCATCTAAAACCTGCCGAATTGCTGTTTTAGCCTATGGGGGACCTTCTAGAACTGTAGCCAAGAAATTTCGGTTAACCACACACCACCACCACCCTTCCTGTACTTGTCACCTGGTACACAACGATAGAGGCTTCGGCCACCTCAAAATTCCATAGAAAAGACTTTCACTGGCACACCGGATTTTTAACTGCAGGGGAATCCCTTGCAATTTTTTAATGCAGTGCAGGTGCACTGCATTAAAAAATTGCAAGGGCTTGCCCTGCAGCTAAAAATCCTGTGTGCCAGTGAAAGTCTTTTCTATGGACCTTCTAGAACCCATTTGAAGTCAATTGCTGGACTTTGAAAAGTCAAAGTTTTTTTTAGAAAAAACTTCAAATCGAATACGATGTTACTTCGATTCGAACTTAAACGGCCTATTCAGCCATTATTATTATTTTTAAAATAAATTTCGGTTGGTCTTTTTTTATTTGGATTTGAATTTTTTTTTTATTCCAAATTCAACCCTTGGTAAATCTAGACAAGTGTATGTATGTGCTCTTTTATAATCCTTCTGACCCTATACAAAGTGACTGGAACTTTGAAACCATACTCTTATCTAAAGAAAAAAAATGTTTCTTCCCTTATTAGCCTACATGTTCTTTCGTTGCTAAGGATCCCTCCCCACGTTAGTCATTTACAGGGACTTTGCACCCAATCCTATTGCTCTAAATGTGCCATCAGGGCTGTGATCATTATTTAACTATCTTTATGACACTGATTTAGTTGAGTAGCCAAGAGGTGACTGACTGCAACTCTCAGTTTACAGAGGGCGAGGGAATAAACTGAAATTAAGAGGGGGAGAGAATGTCGACCAGATACCACCAGGCTGCCATAGATGGCTATCAGGATATCTTAAAGGAAGCCACTAAAAAGGATGTTAACACCACAGATGGGGATGGAATGACTCCCACCATTCTAGCTGCTTACCATGGGCATCTGGATGTCCTTGAGCTTTTGTGCCACAGAGGGTAAGTGGAAATGCCAAAAACTATATTGCCCTTCAGTGTGGTAGGGGAGTAAATGGGGACTGATGGATATCAGGGACTATTATATTACCATAATTACTTGTGAGTTATAGTGCCTCTTGTTCTCTTTTCATTTAGTAAGGCGGGAACACTAAGGGGCAGGAAGGCATCTTTGAGGAATGAAATGACATTCGTTTAATATCAAAAGGAACCTTTTAGGCGGAATGTTGGTTGTGCTCAAATTTGTGATCAGGGTGGCTACCAATAGGTGGAAAGTACAAGTACGGTATCTATTTTCCGGAATACTTAGGCCCTAGGGTTTTCCAGATAAAGGCTTGCTTTGTAATTTGGATTACTGTTCCTTTAATTTGAAATCTATCATCCCAAATCAATTGTTTTGCCACTAATATGAATGTATACAGCTTAGAATAGGGTCTATTTTATTTTTATTACAGAATAAAAAGTTGAATTCTTTTCTTAAAAGGAACTCTATGGGAGTAATTCGGACTTTTTGGATATCTTACGTCAATGTCTTTTTGGATAGGCTTTGTGTCCCTAAAACGTCATTATTTTGTGGCTATGCATGCAGCAAGAACAGAGGTAACACCGTGGAACGGACATACTCTACACGTAACAATGGACACATAGGGGAAAGCCCCTCCCCTTAGGGAAAATGATAGCAGTAGTGTCAGATTAAAGGACTCAAAGCACTAAAGAAGAAAAGTAACATCAGAAGTTAATATTTTGTAACTAGAAATGTGGGACTTTCAGTGTAGACCAGGGGTGTCCAGGGGTGCCACATGCGGCCCAGGATGCATATGAATGCAGCCCATCTTGAAACGCTTGGTTCCCGAGGAAATAGGAGGAGGGGGGGACTCTGCCCATTGCCCAGTTAGTAATAATAATATAATAATATGTCTATTTAATATCCACGTGTCCCATATTCCAGTGTATAACTCCATCTGGTTATCCAACTGGCATTGTAGTTTTTTTCTGTGTATTTCCTTTACTTTTACAAATCAAACGTGTTTGTGTATTTCATGTGTGGCCCCAGACAATTTTTCTTTTTCCAATGTGGCCCGGCGAGCCAAAAGTTTGGACACCCCTGGTGTAGACTTAACAATGGTGCTTTCTTCATTTGGCTCCTCTCAGCCAGGGGTGAGGGTGGCAGCATTGTGTAGGTTTCTTACTGTATACTGTATAAACACACTCGCACACCTGCCAAAATGCAGACATTTTTCCAATATAAAAACAAAAGGGCAAAAATGATAAATAATATGGTTGGCAGAATCATGTGATGATTTTGGGAATTCCAGGATTGGTTTGGTCCTATTTTGGCAAAAAGCTGTATGGTTTCCCTAGCCCTAGGTGTGTTTTATTGTGTTTTATGTTCACTATGAATTAGAAGGACTGTGTGGCCCTGAGCGTCAGGTATCATCCACGTGACCAAAGTTATACTTAAAGGGGAAGAAAAGTCTAAAATAGAATAAGGCTAGAAATGCTGTATTTTGTATACTTAACATAAACCTGAACTTACTGCACCACAAGCCTAATCAAACAAATAATTTATGCTTTCAAAGTTGGCAACAGGGGGTCACCATCTTGTAACTTTGTTAAACATCTTTGTTAGACCAAGACTGTGTGCATGCTCAGTGTGGTCTAGGCTGCTTAGGGATCGTCATAAATTATCAAAACAGCACAAGTCAAATGATATCGGCCAGAAGCCAATTCAGCAAGACTGATTAATAATCAGAATAGGCAGACTGCACTGGGTCCTGTGTTGTCATGTAATCTAATGTGGATTTTATAGTTTTTGTATTTTTTAATACAAACTTTCTCCACCTCTGCAGAACCAGTGGCTGCAGTAAAATAATCCTCCAAATAGAATCCCAGTTTATCTGTTTAAATCTGGGTCCATGATCTTTGTCCCCGCAGCTGGAGTGGGAAACAGTAGAGGCAAAAATAAAATCCAATACAAATCTCTACACAGTCGCTGACTGCCCTACAGGGAAACAAACAAAGCTGCTTGAGTTCTGCATGGCTGGGAAGTAAGGCGGGGGCTCCCCCTGCTGTTCATAAGTATAATTGTTTCCCTGCTCAGCAGTTAGGGACCATCTGACAATCCACAGCAGTAAATGAAGGGAGAATTTCACTGCATACAGTCAGGTTTCCTATAAAAACAGTACAAATTTTTTAATTAAAGTATATTGGAGATAGGTTTCTTTTTCATTAAAGAAAGTAAAAAGGGTATTTTATTTTTTTGCCTTTGCATGCCCTTTAAGTTGCCATAAACAAACCAATATTTTATTTTCTTAATTCGACTTTCATTTTTTGTTTTAAATTCATCATTCATTTTCCAGGAACTAAGCCCAGTTATGCTCGTTACAACTGAGAAAATGCTTTTTAACAAGTCATTTGCTTCCATGTGAACAGAGAAAATACAGTTTCCTTGTCATTTTCAAAAAAAGAAATGCCATACGCAGGATGAGCTGATATGTACTGCTCCTGAGAATGAAAATGAAATCATTTGTCTAGCTCCGAGCAATCTGGACTGGCTCCATACAATTGCCGGTATGAAAGGCACTCAATTCTCTACTTGCAAATGTGAGAAAAGTGTAATATTACACTGCTTTTATTAGGAATGAGTTCCCTGATTCTAAGGACAACTTGAATAGGCCTAGTCATCTTGTAACGCAGATTCAATAGCCCACAGCAATCGCAAAACAGCAGACGTTAATTGTGTTGCTATTGGTTACTGCACTGGTGCAAAGATGTGCTTAAAAAAAGAATGCTGCTTGCATTATAATAAATCTCTTCATTCCGGTGAGCTGGAGAAAGTTTGCTTTATCTATATTTCTTTAGGAATGCAGCCCTGGTGTTGCTGAACTTTATATCTAGGCATGATTTCACTATTGACAGAATGCTGGGATTTGTAGTCTATCAAAGTGCACAACTGCTGTGACTATTTTGAATGTTATTCCATCCTAAATGTGCACCAAACCGGATAGCTATCATAAAGGATGTTCCATGAATGAGCAGTGTGAGGTGCACCTGCGGCTACCTGAGAGTACAATGGAGAACAGTGACCCAAGCACCTACTTGAACTGTAATGCAACTAATCTAAACGCACCCTTTCCAGGTCGTTTATTTATTTTTTTTAATTTCTGGTGCCCCTAGGCCGGCCCAATGTGCATGTGAATGCAGCTTCTTTGGGATTCAGGACACAAGAGACTTTGCACATGTGAGATTTTAACAACCCACCCCTCAAATTAGGGAGCAGATACACATACCTCCCAACTGTCCAGTTTTTCACGGCACAGTCACGATTTTGACAGCTAAACTTGTAGTGCCAGAGTGTTACTGAAATTCCAGACTTTCTCTTTGATCTCATGCACTGAACATCCAGAAAAAGATACAGTTTCTAAAACTTAATTGGCTTAACTGGCTCGAGCCCAAAATAAGTGGCACTTGGATAATTCTGTAACCATTTAAGATAAGCAAAGAAGCCATTGTAACAATTTAAGAAAAGCAGGTCTCTTGGGGAAAATGTCACTTTCAGCTTAAAGGGCAATTTCACTTTCATTAGCAAAACTGTATAAACATAAAACATACAGAAATGTGTTAAAACTTTCACAACCTGCCAAATTTTATAAAATGAACATGGAAATTTGGGGGTGCGGCCACAAAAATGGGCATGGTTAAAAGCTGCATGCTGCCACTAAAACTGTGTGGCAAATACAGTCTATTAAAATAATTTTTGCCTAATTCTTTTTTTAATATGTTTCCCCACCCTAACAGTATTACTTGACATTTGGGTATTCTAAGTCAGCGGGCCTTTTCAGCGAGGCAAGCTGCACCCATGGGGCACCTGTAAAGGGGTTGTTTGTTAACTTTTAGTACGATGTAGAGAGTGATATTCTATGGCAGTTTGCAATTGGTTTTCATTTTTTATTATTAAAGGTTTTATTATTATTTATTATTAAAGGTTCTTGAGTTATTTAGCTTTTTATTCAGCGGCTCTTCAATTTGTATTTTAAGCAATCTGGTAGCTAGGGTCCCAATTACCCTAGCAACCATGCATTGATTGGAATAAGAGACTGGAATATGAATAGGAGAGGCCTGAATAGAAAGATGAGCAATAAAAATTACAATAACAATACATGTGTAGCCTTACAGAGCGTTTGTTTTTTAGAAGGGGTCAGTGACGCCCATTTGAAAGCTGCAAAAAGTCAGAAGAAAAAGGCAAATAACTACAAAACTATCAAAAATAAATAATGAAAACCAATTGAAAAGTTGCTTAGAATTGACCATTTATAACATGCTAAAGGTTACCTTAAAGGTGAACCACCCCTATAACTCCTCTAGCACTTGTATCTCGCGTTCTAATATATAAGCCCTAATGACAACAGTATAGGGTTGCCACCTGTCCGGTTTTGACCCAGACAGCCCGTTATTTTGAAGGGCTGCCTGGGTCAAAACTTCAATCATGGGGAATCCTGCCCAGTTTTCCTTATTTGGAAAACTGGGCAGGATTCCCCATGATTGACATTGCGCCGCACCCTCTACATCATGGCCGCCCCCTGCCTGGTCTCCACCGGGTTATTAACCTCCTGGTTAATAAGCCTTTAAAAGATTAGGGGCTCATTTATCAACACTGGGCAAATTTGCCCATGGGCAGTTACCTATAGCAACCAATCGGTGGTTAGCTTTCTAAAGCCAGCTGCAAGTAGAAGAATGAATGCAGCAATTTGATTGGTTGCCATGGGTTACTGCCCATGGGCAAATTTGCCCAGTGTTGATAATTAACCCCCACATCTCATCTTTAATCTGCCACTGCCAATGTTAACCAAGTTAGAGATAGCAGCAGCTTTTCCAACACATCCTGCATGTGCGTAGTTCTGAGGAAGGTTACAGATATCACACACACACACCCCTGCAGCTTAATTGATTGGAAACTTCCAGCAATCTAGCTCAGGTAACACTTCCTGGATACAAGCCACACCCCCTACTCTTTGCACCATGGACATTAGTGCCAACAATTGAAAGGGTTTGGTATTCATTTGAATATAATAAACACTAACCCTGCACTGGTGAAAATTGTATGTTTGCTTTACACATACACAGGCCATGGGGGCAGCTATTAAGATTCCTAGGGCTGTAAAACACACGTTTATATAGCAGACGACAGGCATGATTTCCATGATACAATAGGGGCTCATTTATCAACACTGGGCAAATTTGCCCATGGGCAGTTACCTATAGCAACCAATCAGTAATTAGCTTTTTAAAGCCAGCTGCAAGTAGAACAATGAAAGCAGCAATTTGATTGGTTGCCATGGATTCCTGCCCAGTGTTGATAAATGACTGGTTTAAGTTCTTAAACAGTAGGAATGCTCCGAGTCCAGGTTCGGGAGTCAGCCAGGATTCTGTCTTTTTCAGCAGGATTCGGATTTGGCCAAATCCTAATTTGAATATGCAAATAGGGGACAGATAGGTAAATCGCATGACTTTTTGTCACAAAACAAGTAAAAACTGTTTTCACCTTCCCTCCCCTAATTTGCATTTGCAAATTAGGATTCAGATTGGGTTTGGTATTCGGCCGAATCCTTCGCAAAGGATTCGGGGGTTCCGCCGAATCCAAAATAGAAAGAACTTCTAGGTTAGGGGCATCCCTAGTTCTAGGTGTTTAGTTAGAAATGTAAGGGCAGCTGTGACTTTTCTATACACACCCTTAGAATCTTTCAGTAAGCACAGGGGCGATCCTAAAAGTGGTATTTGTGATGCTTCTCTCTGTGCCACATCACTAGCACAAAGAGTGCAATTTCTGCTCTAGAAAAGCCTTATTTAATACTTAAAGGGATTCTGTCATGATTTTTATGACGTTGTTTTTAATTCTAAATTACACTGTTTACACTACGAATAATTCACTCTACAATAAAAAATTTCATTCCTGAACCTGCAAGTGTATTTTCTTTAAATTTAAATATTGGTGTGTAGGCGCCATCTCAGGTCATTTTGCTTGGTCATGTGCTTTCAGAAAGATGCAGCACTTTAGGATGAAACTGCTTTCTGGCAGGCTGTTGTTTCTCCTACTCAATGTAACTGAATGTGTCACAGTGGGACCTGGATTTTGCTATTGAGTGTTGTTCTTAGATCTACCAGGCAGCTGTTATCTTGTGTTAGGGAGCTGTTATCTGGTTACCTTCCCATTGTTCTGTTTTTAGGATGCTGGGGGGAAAGGGAGGGGGTGATATCATTCTAACTTGCAGTACAGCAGTAATGAGTGACTGAAGTTTATCAGAGCACTAGTCACATGACTGGGGGCAGCTGGGAAACTGACAATATGTCTAACCGCATGTCACATTTCAAAATTAAATATAAAAATATCTGATTTCTCTTTTGAGAAATGGATTTCAGTGCAGTATTCTGCTGGGGCAGCACTATTAACTTTGAGAAAACAAAATTCCCATGACACTATCCCTTTAAGCCTAATATAATACTTAAAGCCTAATTTTTCTGCCCCTGGTAATTTGTGGGGAACTGCCGTCTCAGGCAACAATGACATCACTACTCACCGTTTCTAACTGATGACATCACTAGTCACCATCAATAAGAATTTAATTTACAAGATATTCATGACTTTTGTGTATTATAATAAATTACCATACAGCAGGCTTTAGTGGTAGTTTTACCACTGCAGCCTGTGCTAATAAATAAGTGCAAAGTACAGGGCCCACCGGACCCAAGTAAACCCATCCTTGAGTTACTGGTAATCCTAGTGCCAATTTGCAACTGCCATGCTTAAGATGCTAATGCCCTACATTTTCGGTTTCTAAAGTTAGGAACAGCTGCTTTGTTCATATTGCACATTGTGATTAATCTACAATGATTCATGCAACCTCAATAAGTTCTCAGCTCTTCACGATGAAATTAATTCCAGAGGGATACAGTTAATTTCCAGATGGATACAGTTTCCAGGTTTGATTATCGGCTTTCCACGTGCTTTCATTTTCACTCACAATGAATATTTCACCCATTTCTCAGAGAGACAAAATCCATTTTTAGGCAGGTCTGAGGCAAAGTGAAATATAGTGGTCCTTCTTGCAAAGAGGAACTATCTGTTGTCTTTAGAGGTCTGGCAGGGATCATTCATTACATAGTGAATAAAGTACCCCCTGTTGTAAAATATAAGGATATTGTAAGTTCCCAAGGAGTTCCATGATCACGTAAAAGCATGAGACCGAAGGTTATGGAACTCCAAGGTGACTTCTAATATCCTCATATTTTGCAACACGTTTCAGTGAGTCATGTGACAGAAATTACATCATAAACTCAGATTATAACCAATGACATCACTAAAAACCGTTTTACAGGATATTCATGGCTCTTGTGTATTATCTATTGATATATGGCATGCAGACCAGTGTTGGCTGGCCAATATATACCAAGATTAATTGAGCTTCAGCCATGTCAGTATTTTTCTATGAATAAAAGAACTCATTTAACAAAGCAGCTCTCGACGCAAAGTGCAAAATCCAGGTTGTAATTAATCATGTTTTTTACCATTATTTCTGGAATTCCAGCAACTCATCACTATTCCAGCATTTTCTTAATTCACTTGTATGCAAATGGTGTCGCACCAGCTTGTGTTGGCACATCCTGATAATAATCCCTAGAGTTATTGACAGGTGTTAATTCCAGGGTTTCTATGACACCCTGTACTTTGCACTTGAGTGCAATTCAGCAGAGCATAAACACTATGCATAGGTTGTAAAGAGTATGTATGAGAACAAAGTACTTTTGTGAATAGAGTCCAAAAGGCTCTCTCATGAATGCAGTGCAATGTGAAAAAAGCAAAAATCTGCCTTGGTTTTTATCCACAATGCAGTGGTTTTTCCTATAATTACAGTGTACACTAGACTTACATGCGATGCACCTATACTAAACAAATTAGAATTTGCTTTGATAAATCAACTGCTAGGGCCAGGACCAGTATTACAAATTTACCAGCAATGTAATTTCCTCCATTTCTTTCATTTTTCCCATTGCAGCACTTACTTTTAAGTGCTCCGACCCACACTCCAACGACCAGGACCTCCCCACGGACCCAACGCACAAATTCTCCCCCCCCGCTCCCCACCCTGACATGCCCACCTGCCACCCCAAAATACCTCAACCCCCCTGATGTCACCACTACCCTCCCTTGAGGCTACAAATAGGCCTCTAAATGTATGGTCATAAATGTAAGTCATTTTCTCACTCTTTAATAGGGCTTTCTACACATTTCCTACTATTAACAAGATTACCATATTCTCCATCCAGCAGCCTTAACCATGCTAAGAAGACCTTTCATATGTCTGGTAGGGGGCTCACACATAATGGTACACGTTTATCACACTGGAAAACACAAGCATTATTCATCTAAGTAGGCCAATATGGATCCTGCTGTTAAAGAGGTGGTTCAGCTTTAAATTAGCTCTTAGTATATTATAGAATGCCTAATTCTAAGCAAATTTTCAATTTGTCTTTATTTTTTCAGTTGTATCGTTTTTGAATAATTTGCCTTCTTTTCTGACTCTTTCCAGCTTTCAATTGGGTTCACTGACCCCATCTAAAAACAAATGCTCTGTAAGACTACACTTTTATAATTATTGCTACTTTTTATTACTCGTTGTTCTATTCAGGGCCTCTCCTATTCATATTCCAGTCTCTTATCTAATTCATGGTTGCTAAGGTCATGTGGACCCTAGTTATCAGATTGATATCTCGGTGACAAATAATTTTATTGTAATCTGCTGCATAATCACAAAGGTATGGTGCATTATATATATATATGGTCCACTACATGGAAAACGGTAAGCAAGAACAGACCTACAATAACATTCACCATAGAAAACCTAAATGTAGAATAGTCAGAAAGATTCCTCCTGGGGAATCCTTGCCTACACATCTTTAATCTGCTTTACACTTTACAGTACTCCCATGTAAAAATTCTCTATTCTCTTTAGTGGAATGGAGACTTTCACAAAGAATCAGTCTGGCTAGCAGGAACAAAATATAATTTATCCCTGAATGCTTACCCAAACATGGAAACTAAAAACCTAATTAATAACTTAACTAATTTACTAAAACCCGAATTGATCACATTATATAACTAAAAAAAACACAACCAAACTCCCATACCTATTTAAACGTATTTATTATTAAAAAAACTCGATTTAATCAGTTCGGGTAAAAAGTCCATAGGGTTGAGCGAAAACCGAATTGTACAAAAAGCCCGAATTTTTTGTATTTTTGCCCAAAAAGTCCTAAATGGTCTGATTTTCGGGCTAATTCCAGTACAGACTTCCAACTTCACTGGAAGATCTGCGGCGAGGGGTTAGTATGGAGTATGGGGCATCTCCCCTGGGGGGTAGTTAGCCTGGGGAGAGGAGGGAGGGGGGTCTACCTGGGGTTGGGGGTATTGGTTATTTTCAGGACAGGTTGATTTCTCCTCTAATTTGGCTATCTATAGTCTACTAAAAATCATTAAAACAAGTATTAAACCCAATATGACTGTTTCGCCTCTAGTAAAGATGAATTATATCTTAGCTGAGATCATGTACCAGGTACAAGTATGAGACCTGTTTTCCAGAATAGGCAGGACCTGGGATTTTCCGGATAAGGGGTCTTTCCTTAATTCGGATCTCCATATATTAAGTCTACAAAAATTCATACAAATTAATTAAGCCTAATAGACTGGTTTTGCTTCCAATGATGATTAATTATATCTTAGTTTGGATAAATTACTGTTTTATCATTACAGAGAAAAAGGAAATCGTTTTTAAAAATTTGAATGACTTGATTAATATGGAGTCTATGGGAGATGGCCTTCCCATAATTCGGAGCTGTCTAGTTAACGGGTTTCCAGACAACGGATCCAATACCTGTACTGTTTTATTAAGACAGAGAAAAAGGAAAATGTTGTAATGTTTTTAAAAATTTGTTTTCAAGCTTTCCAGATAAGGGATCCCATACCTGTACAACATGTGCAACAGGTGCAGGCATGTTATTTAAAACTAAAAGAACAATGGCCATTAAAATCCTAAAGCTGGACAAAAAATGCACTAATACAATATATTTAAGACATTGAGACATTTTGTGCAAACAGCTACTAAAAAATGCCTTACCCTTTAAACCAAACAGGGATTTCCCAGCTATAGTCAGGTGATCCCAGTGTTGGCCAATAAAAGGACATCCATTTTTAACCTTGAAAGCAGCTTGTAAGTTGCAGGTAAAACTTAGTCTGTGTAAAATGTATAATGAAGCAATTTAATTCTTAATGAATGAGATGCAATTTGAGTGTAGGACTGGCCAGATATGGGATGACTTTGACGTAGTTGGCCAGCTTAAATATATTGCAATATATGGACAAACAATCCCTGTTTTAACGGGTAAGGCATTTTTTAGTAGCTTAAGGCACAGAATGTCTTAATGTCTTAAAAATATTGAAAATGGGTTGAGAGATATGTTTATATACTGTATATGCATAGTACAGGTATAAAATCCGTTATCTGGAAACCTGTTAATCAGAAAGCTTCAAATTATGGGAAGGCCACCCTCCATGGACTCCATTTTATCCAAATAATTCAAGTTTTTAAAAATGAATTCCTAATGCTCTGTAATAATAAAACAGTAGCTTGTACTTAATTCAAACTAAGATATGATTAATCCTTATTGGAAGCAAAACCAGCCTATTGGGTTTGTTTAATGATGATTTTCGACTAGACGTAAGTAGTGATCGGCGAATAAATTCGCCTGGCACGAATTTGTGGCGAATTTCTGGTTTTCGTGAAAATGTTCGAGTTTCACGATTTTTTTGTGAAAACGTTCAAATTGCAAGATTTTTTTGTGAAAACGTTCAAATTGCACAATTTTTTCGTGAAAACGTTCGAATTTCACGGTTTGTTTTCATGAAAACGTTAGAATTTCATGTTTTTTTCCGTGAACTTTCAGATCTCACGTTTTTTCTCAAATTTTTCGACGTTTCGCGAATTTTGCTGGAAATTCAAGAACGGGAGAAATTCGCCCATCACTATACATAAGGTTTTCTTAGTAGACTTAAAGTTTATAGGTCCAAATTACAGAAAGATCCATTATCCGGAAAAAGTAACCCATAAATAGGTGACATTTTTCTTATTCCTATTCCTCACATAATTGCTTTGATCTAGTTTAAAATTGCAATTTCCAGCTCCTAAAACTTGAAGCTTTTGATTACATAACCTAATTATACAAAACTATATTGCTCGCAGTGGGGGGGGGAATAACGCAACATGGACAAATATACTTTCAATATTGTCACTGTCAGCTTCAATCAAACAACAGATTTAGCAGAAACGTTACCAGCTAAAATAATGTAGACTTTGGAGAAACATTAGCAGGACACGGTATATGTGCAGTATTTATTATAGTGTATAAATAATAATAATGCTGTCAGATTTTCTTTTTTTCCAGCACCATGCTAACGCATACATTCTGTATATTTGGTTTTTGCCAAGTTAATCTTCTGGACTGGAAAATACAATCTGTTTTCTTAATAGTAATATCAGCTGAATAATATATGTCTCCTTCACTAGCAATGCCCTGTAGAACACCATTGCATTCTCTAAAGAGAGATTACTTTTTACATCTAGACCCATCTGTTATGCGCATGCCGTGCGTCACACAAACAATAAAACATACATTATCTTACCTTATAGTTGTTATGCGTCTGATACTAAAATACTGAATACATATATATCGGTAGGGGACGTGTTATCAAGAATGCTCAAGAAGTTAATTCTTTGCATTGATAAACGTAAGTGGAGTGGTTATTCTTCATTGGGTTTTTGATTGATGTGTTAAGGCATGCAATTTGGCACCTTCCATGCCTTCTATAACCTTCCATTTCTAGCTATTTCTGGCTAATTTGCTTTTCATTAGATCACTGACAATCAGTATGGCTACCAGAAAAAAAATATGATTTATCCCTGAATGCATATCCAAACATGGATACTAAAAACCTAATTAATAACTTAACTAATTTACTAAAACCAGAATTGATCTCATTATATAACTAAAAAGAACACAACCGAACTCCCATACCTGATTTTAACTTATTTATTATTAAAAAATCTCGATTTAATCAGTTCTGGTAAAAACTCAATAAAATTGAGCGAAAACCCAAATTGTACGAGAAGCCCGAATTTTTCGTATTTTTGCCCAAAAAGCCCTAAATGGTCTGATTTTTGGGCTAATTCCAGGGCAGACCACAGAAATGTCAAAATAGGATAGGATATGCAAAGGCCATAATATCATTACAGGAATGGGACCTATTATCCAGAATGCTCAGGATCTGGGATTTTCTGGATAACTGGGCTTAGGAATGCTCAAGACGTGTTATCAAGAATGCAGAGACAGAATGCTGATGAAAAAAACAGGAAAATTTGCACCTGGACAGTATCCAGTGACAACCAATCAAATGTTTTCTTGGATTGTTCTAACCACAGATTGGTTGCTATGGGTTATTGCATTAGTGCAAATAGGACCAGCAAATGAGCCTTAGTAGTTGTTCCTTATGACCTAAATAATAAGCAAAGTCCTAAATAAACATATTCTCATGTAATTATTGTTTGTACATATGACTGTGATGGCAATTCCCCGCCATGCAACCCGGTGCCCTTTGAATTATATATTATCCCACTGGGAATAAATAACTTATCCTCTGCATTCCTTAGACATTGGCCTCCTCGTCCTAGCCTCCCTGGAAATAGTCTCTGCACCCTGGGGTGGATTGCTCTCCATAAGGTATACTGAAGGCTTGGAAAATAACCTTTAATATAAGACACCTTTAAATATTCAGAGCTACACTTCAACCTGTACAGCTTTTACTAAGGCATATATGACGTATGCACATGTGTTCCTAGAAATGAGGTAAAGAAGGTGTTAGGTAAGTCAGTTACCAAGTGCCATAGGACTATAATTTTTTCTACTTTACTGAACATTACACATTGTTTGCAGACACAAAGCTTATATTTTGGGGGTGGTGATCTGAATAAAAAAAAAAGTTAGGTTTCGGGCTGTTATTATATGCTTTATAGGGAATGTAATGAAAAGTGATGTTGTTAACTGATGGAGATTCATCCACTTTGTATAAATAGGCATATTATTATTATAGGCATATTTTTCTATTGCAGAAAGACTAAAATGACAACTTCGTGGTGCAGAAA
Source organism: Xenopus laevis (assembly GCF_017654675.1). NCBI lineage: Eukaryota > Metazoa > Chordata > Amphibia > Anura > Pipidae > Xenopus > Xenopus laevis. The sequence goes on along the minus strand of NC_054387.1, from coordinate 111,709,641 downwards.
TCCAGGTTTTCCGGATAACGTATTTTTCTGTAATTCATACCTTAAGTCTAGAAAATCAATTGGACATTAAATAAACCCAACAGGCTGGTTTTGCTTCCAATAAGGATTCATTATATCTTAGTTTGGATCAAGTACAAGGTGCTGTTTTATTATTACAGAGAAAAAGGAAATCGTTATTAAAAATTTGGATTATTTGGATAAAATGGAGTCTATGGGAGACAGCTTTTCCGTAATTCAGAGCTTTTTAGATGAGTGAGTTTCCAGATAACAGATCCCATTTAAATGGGATTAAGACTTATATGAGTTTATGTAAGTGAGGTCCTTGTGTATAATTTTCAGAAATTAAAAGCATACAGATGCAAATTTTGCATCAGAACATTAGCCCCTTCACCTAACTATTGGACTCAACCAAGCACTAAGCTTGGGGCCTAGAAACACCCTGCATCCCTTCGCGCTCATATTTTGCATTCTATTCATAAGGGGTAGCATAGATGTGTAATGGAACAAAGATACCGGTACACAAGGCTTCATTTGCAGGGAAACCCTTGCTTTAATTCAAAGTGCGGAAGTGCAATATTTAGAGGCCACGCAAATTAAGCCTCGTGTGACGGTATCTTTGTTCCATTGCATAATCCTGAGGTTGCTGTATCCTCTATTACTGAGCTCCAGGCTGTTAAGTCCAGGGGTTGCCGTGGGTGTGTGTCTGCTCTATCCTCTTCCAGTAGCATAGATGTGTACCACCAGTCTCAGTCTCTTTGCAGCCAACTCCTAATGCATGAGTAAAAAAAAGCAATAGCATACATAGGTACGCAAAGGCAGCATATCTTCTATTCATTCACCCTTCCACCCACCCAATACACCAGTGCACAATGGTATAACTATAGAGGAAGCAGACCCTGCAGTTGCAAGGGGGAAAGGGGAGCCCAAACCACTGGGTCTGCTTCCCCTATAGCTTGAATCCCCTCACCAGCTGCTTATACTTTAAATTTTTGCATGCAGCAGTGAGAGGGGGTTGGTGAGGCCGGAAGTAGCTTGTGCATGTCGGGCCCCTCTGAAGATTCTTTTGCAGGGGGCCTGGCACCTGCTTATTACATCACTACCAGTGCAGGTATTTATAAACAGCATCATGCAGCCTCTGAGCAAAAGCCACATTCTACCAAAATGAAGAAGAGAGAAACACACATCTAAAAGCGTTAGGGTGTGCATCTGGTTCCTATGCTTTATACAGATGATACTAGATTTTGGGCATGCTGGCATTAATGGGTGCTGCCTCCCGTAGCAATCAAGTCCCAAGCTTTTAGGGGAATACCTCAATATTCCACCAGTATTTCTAGTATTAAAGTTCTATTGGCCTTGAACTTGACTGGGCCCTTATGCACTCACTATAGGATTCACTATAGGATTCCTGCCCAAACGTACTTGCAGGGACACTAACAAAAAGGCACTGAAAACAATTATACATGGCACAGGTTAAGCTCATACATCATAATTTTTTGTTAAACTGATTCTTATAAAATCCCATTCAAAGCTTTATCATTATTATTAAAGGGATCCTGTCATCAGAAAACATGTTTTTTTCAAAATTAATCAGTTAATAGTGCTACTCCAGCAGACTTCTGCACTGAAATCCATTTCTCAAAAGAGCAAACAGATTTTTTTATATTCAATTTTGAAATCTGACATGGGGCTAGACATTTTGCCAATTTCCCAGCTGCCCCTGGTCATGTGACTTGTGCCTGCACTTTAGGAGAGAAATGCTTTCTGGCAGGCTGCTGTTTTTCCTTCTCAATGTAACTGAATGTGTCTCAGTGGGACATGGGTTTTTACTATTGAGTGTTGTTCATAGATCTACCAGGCAGCTGTTATCTTGTGTTAGGGAGCTGCTATCTGGTTACCTTCCCATGGTTCTTTTGTTTGGCTGCTGGGGGGGGGGGGAGGGAGGGGGTGATATCACTCCAACTTGCAGTACAGCAGTAAAGAGTGATTGAAGTTTATCAGAGCACAAGTCACATGACTTGGGGCAGCTGGGAAATTGACAATATGTCTAGCCCCATGTCAGATTTCAAAACTGAATATAAAAAAATCTGTTTGCTTTTTTGATAAATGGATTTCAGTGCAGAATTCTGCTGGAGCAGCAATATTAACTGATTCATTTTGAAAAAAAAAATTCCCATGACAGTATCCCTTTAATAATAATAATCCATCACAAATTGTTCCTCTCCAGCAATGGACTACTCTGATATGAAGTATCTTTTAAATGACCAAAAAGGACAATATGATTTCATTTCTAATTTAAAGGGCAATGTTATGGTCACATCAAAAAACTAATTTAGTTGCATCAAACAGCTAATTTAGACGCAAGTAATTGGTTTTCTTGTTTTTGTAGGGAGCAATGGCAGTTTACCCTCCCAGATGATGTTTAGGAATATTAAATAAAAAGCTGTTTCACTTATAGCTCCAGTTTTCATGAGCAAAACTTTTCAACCCTTTGGAATTAAAAATAACTGTACCAATATACCAGGCATAATGAAGATGTATTGTACTCTATCAAGCAGAACTGAGCCCATTAGATGAAAATTGCAAATCACATTTATGGTTTTAATTTTCAGGAATCTTGAGGTAGAGCTTTGCAAATGTTAACATGCTTATCACTATAAGTAAATACTTATCCTAACCCCTGTAAATAATTATATGTCTTTCAGAGGGGATCCAGACAAATGTGACATCTGGGGAAACACACCCCTGCATCATGCGGCTGAAAAAGGGCATGCAAGCTGCGTTTCCTTCCTAGTCAACTTTGGAGCGAATATATTCGCGCTGGACAACAAATATCGTACGCCGCTTGATGTTGCTGCTATAAAAGACCGCACCGAGTGTGTCAAAATTCTGGATGGAGCAGCAAATAAACAAACATCCCTAAACCCTAAAAAGGTAGAAAGACTGAAGGACCAAGCAGTGAAGGACGCTGATAGGAAAATCAAGGAATGTGAGAAAATTCAAGATAGGCACCAAAACCAGATGAGCAAGAATTATAATAAAAGCAAAGGTGGAACAGTTAACTCTTCCAAAGGAACCCTGTCTGGCTCAGTCGGTGCTCGTTTCTCCACACCATCTACAATAAGCAGTATCTCCAAAGGTTTTAAGGACACGTTCCAGCTGAAGTCAAAAAAGAAAAACAAGAACACAATTGACAGAGAGACAGTGAGTAATGTCATTTTTGCCAATGATGAAAATGCCAATGCTTCACGTCCCAAAGCCATGGACGTTTTTAATGAAAATGAGGAAGAAAATGAAGGGAAAGAAAAAGAATCAATCTTCAATCGGCCTGGTCTTGGGAATATAATGTTCCGGCGCAATCTCGCTTCAGGAATCAGTACTGATTTTGATGATCTGTCAACAGCTAGAAGTGATATAGGTTTCCAGCTTCCAAGTGAGCTGTTTACAGATGAAGCTGAAAATGGTGAAGAGTCAGATAATGAACAAGAATCGATCGTGACTTGGAATGAAGATGAGATGGAATTGGACGATGAAGGTGAAACGTCTCCTCTTCAGGTCTTTCTGGCATCTCATGGTTTGCTAGAATTATATGCTACTCTTATCAGGGAAAAGATAGATTTGGATGCTCTTATGCTTTGTTCTAATGAAGACCTACAAAGCATTAACATCGCGCTTGGGCCGAGAAAGAAGGTTCTCAATGCCATAGAAAAAAGGAAGAAGATCATGGACAAACCAGGAAAAACCACTGATACTAAATTATAAAACTGGTATGAGCCTTGTGTATTGCCTGGCCCAATGCTCAGTCAGATGGTGGAATTATTCCTCCAATAGTTCTCTCTCCTCAACTGATTCCCTAAGCTGCATGCGAATGATAGGCATTTACATGCCCGGAAAGAGTGTATGATAGAAGAACACCGAAGACTTGCATAGCTTTTAGTGGAATCAAAAGGCAAGACATTTCAACTGCTCAACTGCTATTGTTAAATTATTTTGTGTCAGTGGCCAAGATGTACAAAAGAAAAAACAGATCCATTCATTACTCAAGTTTCCAGAATCTATCCTCCGATGTGAACTACTCCTTCAACAAATTATAGTGTATACAGAATCATTTGTAAAGGCCGAAATATTTACCAGTCAATTTATTATTATTATTTTTGTTATTAAAAAATGACCCAAGCCATAAGACAACAAAATGTAAAGTAGGTGCCATATTGTTTAAAACAAGAGCAAATGTATTCATTGTGCATTTGGGTGGAACTGATCACTAGGCCTAAGACGTCCAAGTGCTGTTCTATGGTTTCATATGGTTATTGTGGTGATTTAACTAAACCACTGGACTAATAAACATTTGTGACTATACAGAATTACTGAAAAACTGGCCACAGTCAACAACAAAGATTTACTGCATTAAGGACTGACACAGACGAGGTATGACTTTATGATGAGTGGCAGTGATGGCCAGAAGGGACGAAAAAAACTCAAAATAATAAATAACATTCTGTTCTTCTTTCATCTCCTCAATTTCCATCATTAATTCCCCCATTCCAGACGTGCCCTTATTTAATAAAATCCATTCCCAATCAGGGACCAGTGGTGAGAGCACACATGGCAATTTTATCATGCATATTACCAGTTATCATTTGCTCTGCATATTTTATATATTTCCAAGTCTATTTGAATATTGCATCCCAATACTGTATGTCTTTAGCAAACCAAAGCCAATTTGACCTTCACTATAATATACATATCTGTTATGCATAATTCAAAAATGGTTAAATTGCTTTGAAGAAACTCATTTTTTTTAAACACCTTTCTGAGCAATAAAATTTTAATCAGCTACAGCAGAAGAAAGTCCTACTGGTCATGGGGGTTTATTATGGTGCTGGAGAGGAAACTAGCCCCTGTGTCATATGACTTATTTCTTCCAATCTCACTGAAAAATAACATCATGATTCCATGGTAAACGGGCGGTCGGATCGCGGGACCGTATCAACGAACAGATGCGGCCGCGATCCGACGGGATTTTCTGTCCCATCCGATCGAGATCTGGCCGACTTTCGGCCAGATCTCGATCGGGGAAGCCGGTCGGGGGCCCCCATACACGGGCCAATAAGCTGCCGACACAGTCTGTCGGCAGCTTTTATCGGCCCGTGTATGGCGACCTTAAGTCTCACCTGGTGAGAATCTGTGGGTTGTCATTCCAAAGTCTAGTATGAACGGGACACTAACAATTGTGATTATTCTAATTTATACATTTGGATATTTGTTCTGCCAGCCATGATAATATTTATTGATTCTGCATTGTGCCTGTTGGAGCATGCTTTCAAACCTAACGGTAAACAAAAGCTTCTGCTAAAATCCATGAAAATTGCATTTAAGCCAATGCCATCATCAGCTATCAGTGAAACAGCCCTCTCTGCAATCTTGTTCGTCCCTTTAGATGAACTGGAAAACCTCGGAGCTGATTGTCTCTGTAGACTCCTTTAGGTCAGAATTAGATGTCTGTGAAGTCTAACCTAAGAAGTCTATGAAGATCTAGTAGCTTCAACTTAATCAAGGCAATCTCACTCAATGAAATGCAGGGTATCCAATATTTTGCATCAAAGCCATTCACAGCTATATATCGAACAGCAAATAATTGCTCGGCCCAGTTCCACTCAATTTGGCAAATAGGCATTATCCTTGAATCTCTCCCTAACTGGCCATCAGGCTGGGCATCCCCAACCACTGCTTTAACTTCCCCACTTCTACCCCACTGTTAGAGAATCTCTGATATAAATCTATGTTCTCGTAGAACAATAAATATGTGTTCTTGGCTCTCTCAAGGCAAGAGATAATGCCACCTTGCTTGGGGACACTATTGCCAGTTCTGCATTATGGAGCACAAGGAAACCCTTTTTCAACTTGAGCCACAGAATTATGAAATGAGGAGAGCATCCCTTAAGCAGTATGGTCACTGAAATACAATTTTATTACTGACTACCATGCTACTAATGTGCTAGAATATTCACTTTTCTACTAGACACCTTGAGCCAATAATGCTTGTAACAAATGCTCACAACAGCTGTTATATTTCATGCCACAAAAGCTCCCATTTGGGGATTTGAGACTGGAATTGTTAAGAAAAAAAATGACCTTTCTGGACAAAGACATATTAAAAATATAGATAATTGTAACTGGATATATTTCATGTTTTTATATTCTTCTGTCAAATGAAACAAACCATAATATATTTTATTTTTTCCACTGGACAGTGGTTTAAGAAAATTATACACAATAATATTCTATATATATGGAGACTGATTTGGGGGGTTTGGGGGATTTCTGCTGGGGATTTACTACTTGGCTGATTCCAAAAATTATGTATTCAGGACATCAAAAATACATATACAGGTATGGGATCTGATAACCAGAAACCCATTATCCAGAAAGCTCAAAATCATGGAAGACTCCATTTTAATTAATTTTTTTTTTTTTTTTTTAAATGTATTATTATTAAAACCTTCTGCTGGATCCCAACTAAGAAATAATGAATTATTTGAGGCAAAATCAGCCCATTGGGTTTCATTATTGTTTAAATGATCTTTTAAGTAGAACACGGAGGAGCACCCACCAAACAAAAACACCGTATGCCTGGCTGCAGGTAAAATGTGTACAAAATAGCAAAAAAACATACACTCAACAGGCTCAGTTAGAGTAACTGAGAAATTCAAACAAAAGAAATTGCAACGTTTCCATCACATCATAGTGATTATAGTGATCTTCCTCAGGGAGATCATTGTGATCTCAGGGAAAAAAACTAACTAAGAGTGTAAGCAGTGCAAACTCTTAAGAATCATGGTTCCATGGTTTGCACAGGGGGAGGGTTTGCACTGCCTACACTCTTGTTAGTTTTTTTTCCTGAAATCACAGTGATGGAAACGTTGGAATTTGTTTTGTTTGAATTTCTTAAATTGTTGATGTATTAAAATCAGTTACTCTAACTAAGCCTGCCGAGTATGGTATTTTTTGCTATTTTATATATATATACACAAAAGCCATGAATATCTTGTAAATTATATCCTTATAAACGGTGACTAGTGATGTCATCAGTTATAAACGGTGAGTAGTGATGTCATTTTTGTCACATGACTCACTAAAACTTGTGTATAATACATAAAGTACCCCTTGTTGGAAAATATGACGATATTAGAAGTAACCTTGGCCTTCGGCCTCATGCTTTTATATGGTCATGGAACTCCTCAGTGACTTATAATTAGTGATGGGCAAATCTGTGGCGTTTCACTTCGCCAAATATTTCCCGCGAAATTCGTGAAAAGGTGAAAAATTTGCGAAACGGCGCCGGCCACTCGTTTTTTACGGCGGAGTCCAGATATTTGCCAGTGAATTTTACGCCGGTTTCACAAATGTATTCGCCGGCCGCGAATCGTGGGAATTTTCCGCAAATTCGCGCCCATCACTACTTATAATATCCTTAGATTTTACAACAGGGGGTACTTTATTCACTATATATATATATATATATATATATATATATATATATATATATATATATATATACACAATATATATATATATATATATATGTGTGTGTATATATATATATATATATATATATATACAGAAAAGCAAATATTTCATATCTCAATAATTAACTGAAAAAACTTGTTTGCCAGCCTCGTTACCCCCCCCCCCCCTGCAATTTAAAGCAATTAAAACCCCTTATCATTCTAATAGATTTTGGGTGGATTCGCACTATAATTTGCACTTTATAATAGTGTCATTTTTAATTAAAGTTACCAAGTGCATAATATGTTACACTTGGATTAATACAAGGCCCCTGTCTTTTACAATTACCAAAGCAGAATATATAAGAGATTACATTGTCAGTGGACAATCGGCAGGGTAATTGGAATAAGAGTGTCTTTCTAAATGAATAGTTACTTCCCTATACATACACTATCCAAGTACTGTATCAGCAATGCTGTTCTGGAGTCCTTTCCAGCAGCATCAGTGTATTATAGGTGTATGACAATAAGCCACACATTTAACTGCATATCCCATTAATGGGCAATAACTAATGGTGGCAAAGCTTAGGGTCCCAAGTCCAATACTCTGATTTATAGTCATTGTACAGACATTTTCCTGGCTCAGGACTGCGCATAAAAAATGCAGGAAGGGAATCAAATAAAACCATAGAATAATTAAGATTTAGGGATTTTACGAGTTATAATGAACATGTCAACACACAGTTTTATGTTATCTTTCAGTGGATAATAGGAGAAAACCTATAAGGTGTCAAGACTGATACAGTGGGATATCAAAGCAACGTTGGACATGAAATTAGTTCATCAGTCACCGTATACAATTTATAACAATCCTGATTGAAAGCAAACATAGAAGATCAGACTTTAACACTTTTAACACTTTAAAACATATGCAGTATGGGATCAGTTATCCGGAAACCCATTATACAGAAAGCTCTGCATTATAATTTACTTTTTCTCTGTAATAATTAAGCAGTACCTTGTATTTGATTCCAACAAAGATATAATTAATCCTTATCGGAAGCAAAACCAGCCTATTGGGTTTATTTAATGTTTAAATGATTTTTGTTGACTTAAAGTATGTTGATCAGAATTACAGAAAGATACCGTATCCAGGTTCTGAGCATTCTGGATAATAGATCCGATACCTGGGACATATTTTATATGTCAAAGAATATACTGCATATTAGGGGGGTATAGGGGGTTCCACACAGGCATCTAGCCACAGTTTCTATACTCTTTCAAATTTGGGGGGAGAGACTCTAGTCGTGTCAGTTAATTGGCAGTTTCCCATTAATGAGGCTGTTGGGACCATGGAGCTCATCCAAGTGATAGCTATTCACTGTATAGCATGAAACAGAGCTGATCTAATTAGGGCTGTTTTTTTATGAAATGAGACAAGTTCATCCACCACACGTAGGAGGCGTTTCTCTGGGAGATTACCATTCCGGATCCCATCCAGTGGAGTGGTTAGGGAGAAGAAGTCTAGCCTAACACCCTATCCGCTGTGGTCCCTTCACTAAAGGCATACAGGGAAGCCTTGTGGGAAGCTATTCCCCGCTATTATCCTTGGTGGAGCACACAACTGCTCTTTCTATATAAGCTGTCAATCTTACTCTCCTAGAGAGTCTATTAAAGATCTGCCCTAATGATAGGTAACCTCGTTCACAGGGTTTTTATGGTCCCTGACTTAATCACCAAAGGTGCAGGTCCCTTTGGGGCAAATGGCTTTACTGGGGCTTTGGTGATCCCAGGCTCAATGGGAAACACTTAGCTGCAGAGATTCCAGGAGCCAAAGAGGAAGAGGCCACTCCTTTCCAACACTATATAGCATTGTGTCAGGAAGTGGTATTACACCCTTTGACCAATAACTAGTGGTGTACTAAATGACAAGTTACAGGGGCTTATACCCAAAACAATAGAATAAAGAAAGAAGGTAGGGATTTAACACTATAGGGGCATAGCAATCCTATAGGTCCCTACATTCCCAATTGCTCTTATTGATACTGGGTACCCCTGGAGCTACCACCACTAGGGATGTAGCGAACTGTTCGCCGGCGAACTAGTTCGCGCGAACTTCGACTGTTCGCGTCCGCCGAACTTCGACTGTTCGCGTCCGCCGAATTTGAGTTCGCGTTCGATTCGAATAAAAATCGTTCGACCATTCGACCATTCGATTCCTTCGACCGCTAAAATCGAACGATTTCCATTCGTACGAACGATTGTAAGCATTCGATCGAATGAAAAGCATTCGATCGAATGGCTTCGATCGTTCGATTCGAACGAAAATCCTTCGATCGAACGATTAAAATCCTTCGATCGTTCGAATCGAACGATTTTGCGGGTGTTCGAAGTTCGCGAACTGTTCGCGAACTGTTTGCATTTTTGCCGGTGTTCGCGAACGGCGTTCGCGAACACCAAAACGGCAGTTCGCTACATCCCTAACCACCACCCTGAATCACACACTAACGCCATTCTAATGCCATACACCACAAAGAAAACTTAGGCCACAACTTCAACCAACACTGACGCAATCATGTTTGTTTTTCTGCACTGGATGCAACACTGCGCTCAGATTTAATGACCGTGCAATTTGAAGGGGGGGGGCGAACACAGAGTTATGGGTAAAAAGAATGGCAATTTGCATCCAAAAATGCACTTACGATCTTTAAGAGCTCTTTTGTGTTAGTTCTTTGCCCTATACCTTTCAGCCTTACTGGGATGATTCATATTTGGTCAATAATCTTAAATTGCACCAAACCAAGAAGAAATGATAAAGATTACATGTGTCATTCTCCCATATTTAACATCTACTTGCCCCCAGTGTGTTTTGCAATGCGGTATAACTATGAGCAGGGTACAGATGCATCATGGCGGGAGATGTTTTGGTGAGATACCACTTAGCATAATGAGGGACTAATTGCTGTTCTGCATAATCACAAAAATAGCAATATATTCCAAAGCAAATGTAATTAGTGTAATTACCTAATCGGCATTACTGTTTGCAAACCTAAATATTTTTGTAAACTCAGTGCAGCATTTTCCCCCAGAATTCCAGCATAATATCAGGCGCCACTAAAATAGCATGTGCCCAACTTGAATACAATCTACCAATGCTGGTGCAAATCAGCATCCACTTTGTTAAATCTTTCTTTGACATGAATGAGCACGACTTCAATAACAGCATTTGTGTACAATTCACTAGGTGCAAGTCAGTTGTGAGTGTAGTCACAACACGCTCCACCCACCCATGTGCCATCTTCTCTGAATGAAACACACGGCTCTGTTCTACTTTCTAAAGAAAAAGCCCCCTAAAGCTGAAGGGACTATGGATCGAGAAATTAGTGACTGACATGAAAAAGATAATGGGACACCACAGACTGAGCATGCCTTTCGTTACAAAGTATTGGTTGGTAATGCCGAGCTAGCATTCCTCCATTTGTCCTGATTATTTGACCACTGAAGAAACTTTAAATTAGTGAATGAGATCTTGTCAGACCAACCATGCTCAGTGCCAGACCTGGGGTTCAGACTGGGGGGGCCATAGCTGCCACATTAAGGACCAACACATCCCCCTCCAGCCCCCCTGCCCCATCTACAACACTCTTCCTCCCCCCCCTGAATTTACCTTATTTTATCTTGTTCTGGCTGCTATCGGGGCTGGGAATGAGTTAAAGGGCATGTAAAGTCTAAAATAGAATAAGGCTAGAAATGCTGTATTTTGTGTAATAAAATAAACATGAACTTACTGCACCACAAGCCTAATCAAACAAATAATTTATGCTTTCAAAGTTGACAACAGGGGGTGACCATCTTGTAACTTTGTTAAACATCTTTGCAAGACTAAGGGGCCCATTCATTAAGTTCGAGTGAAGGAATAGAAGAAAAAAAACTTCGAATTTCGAAGTATTTTTTTTGGCTACTTCGACCATCGAATGGACTACTTCGACCTTCGACTACGACTTCGACTTCGAAACGAACGATTCGAACTAAAAATTGTTCGACTATTCGACCATTCGATAGTCGAAGTACTGTCTCTTTAAGAAAAAACTTCGACCCCCTAGTTCGCTACCTAAAAGCTACCGAACTCAATGTTAGCCTATGGGGAAGGTCCCCTTAGGATTGCCTAATTTTTTTTGGTCGAAGGATAATCCTTCGATCGTTGGATTAAAATCCTTAGAATCGTTCTATTAGAAGGATTTAATCGTTCGATCGATCAAAGTATTTGAAGTCAAAGGATTTTCATTCCCGAGTCGAATATCGAGGGTTAATTAACCCTCGATATTCGACCCTTCATAAATTTGCCCCTAAGACTGTGCACAGCTCCCCCTGCTGTTCATAAGTATGATTGTTTCCCTGCTCAGCAGTTAGGGACCATCTGACAATTCCTATCCACAGCAGTAAATGAAGGGAAAATTTCACTGCATACAGTCAGGTTTCTTATAAAAACAGTACACAATTTTTAATTAAAGTATATTGGAGATAGGTTTCTTTTTCATTAAAGAAAGTAAAAATGGGATTTTATTTTTTTGCCTTTACATGCCCTTTAAGGGTGCAGCACCCAGGTCTGGGTCAATGAGGCCCATCAGGGCTGGGACCCACCAAGTTTTTTCCCTATGTCCTGCAAGCCCATATCGGCTCTGACCATGATCGCTCCCACACACAGGTATAAAGGCTCAATATGCAGGATAAATTATGCCATAATGCTTTACTATCAAACAGAAAAATAAGAAAAAATGTGAATGTAAATCCAACTCAGAAACTGTAGGGCTAATTTATGACCCACAAGTGCAGCTACGATTATGAGTGATGACCACAGTTGTTTTTTTGGCTCCAAGCAATGATGCACCCCACTGTTCTGTTCAGATGAAGGAAATGCAGTGCGCCTATTGATGCTGGAGAACCCTGGAGCTCTTGGGTTCCCACAGTGGCCTGTGTCAATAGATGATGCATACTTCTGGCTCTGGCTTTTGCTTTCATTTGTTTGCCAGCAGTGTGCTTACTTTCTTTGTGAAATGAAATTCTCCAGGATTACCTATAACCTGCGGATTTAACACCTTCTTCTAAAAGATATATTTAAGACAAGGTGCGCTGGGAAGCAAGATTTTGAAAGGTCACCATGTAGGAAATATAGAAAAGACTCCATTAAGGACATACAGTGGGGGAAAAGACAAGAAGCCAATTGTATTGCCTCATAAGCAGGAGGCTCTAGGGAAGCAGCAAGGTCTATAGGGCTGGCAGAGAGAATGCCACAGGATAAAAGAACACAGCATAAATGGGATATGGAGAGCTAATGCATACATTCAGGGAATTATTAGTGATCAAATATCTGTAACAAAAATAGAAAATAAACCATTATTCTTCTGTTTGAGTCATTTTAACTGTTTATACATTGTTACAGAGGAAGCAGGCCTAATAGTTGCTATAATCTCAAAGGATTTTCTGGTGCTAGTAAAGGGAAGAGCTGCTTGAGCCCCTAAGCCTATGTGCTTGGGCTATTAGCAGCCTCCCCTCTCTGTTTTCTCGTTCATTTATATTGTGCATTTTGTTTTTAAAAGTAAAAAAATGGGTTTAATAGCATTATAGGGATTATTTTTTAGCTGTAATATTGGTGTGTAGGCAGGTCATTGTGACTGATCCTGTGCTTGCCGAAAGAGCCAGCACTTCACAATGGAATTGCTTTAAGATAAGCTATTGTTTCGCCAACTCAATCTAAATGAGGAGTCTCAATTTGGGTTAGCGGAACTTGGATTTTTACTACTGAGTGCTGTTCTTATATTTACTACAAGGTGGAGCATGGAAGTATTTTTAGCAATGCAGGTGCCACAGAGCTGTTATTTGGTTACCTTCCCATTGTTCTGCTAATCGGTTACTGGGGGGAAGGGAGGAGGTGACATCACTCCAACTTGCAATGAGGAGTGATTGAAGTTCACATGACTGAGGGCACCTGGGAAACAACATGTCAGATTTCAAAATTAAAGATAAAAAAAATTTTGCTCTTTGAAAAATGGATTTCAATGCAGGATTCTGCTTGAGGAGCACTATTAGCTGAGCATTTTGTAAAAATAAATATGTTTCCCATGACAGAATCCATTTATGGTATATTTATTTACTTCTATTTATTAATACCCAAAACTGCACATGGAATCCTCTTGTTTAGTGGGGCAAGCTGTTTTTGAAAACAGTGCAGTACCTACTTGGTAATATCAAGTATTAACCTTTGAAAAATGAATCGCTCACACATGGGGGCACCAAGGTTTTCTCAACAAGAATATGTTTTGAGACTCACTAGTGGGCAGGGGGCCTTAATATCACATTTTCTCAGAGGGCCCTTGGTACCAGGCTCGCACTGGCAATCTGTGGATTCTGGCAAATGCCAGAGGAGCTGCAGTAAGATGCCTTAGACAGTCACTATGTATTGGGATGGTGAGGGGCTGTTTGGGCCTCTTTGTACTTGGAATGCCAGGGCTTATTTTGACTCCCAGTCCAATCCTGCTTGGTAATGACACTGGGCGACAAAGCCCTATAGATGATCAAATGTTGGCATGTTTGATCAGCAGCAGGTGCTCACACTGGTCTTTGACAATACTGCTGATGCCATGAGAAGGCTCGCTGGAGACTGACGTGTGTTTTCCACAGGCCAGCCTTGTACATGAGGGCAAAGCCTTTCCCAGGTGAATAGCAAGTGTTACTTGAGAAATGCTGATTGCAGTGTTCCTGTTCCAAGCAGCACTTAAAGGGATTCTGTCATGATTTCTATGATGTAGTTTTTATTTCTAAATTACACTGCTTAAATTGCAAATAATTCACTCTACCATATAACATTTAATTCCTGAACCAGCAAGTGTAATATGGGTGTGTAGGCTCCATCTTAGGTCACTTTGCCTGGTCATGTGCTTTCAGAAAGAGCCAGCACTGCAGTATGGAACTGCTTTCTGACAGGCTATTGTTGCTCCTACTGTAACTTAAGGTGTAGCAGTGGGACATGGATTTTTACTATTGAGTGCTGTTCTTATATCTACCAGGGTGCTGTTATCTGGTTCCTTCCCATTGTTCTGTTGTTAGGATACTGGGGGGAGGGAGGTGATATCTCTCCAACTTGCAGTACAGCAGTAAAGAGTGACTGAAGTTTATCAGAACACAAGTCACATGACTGGGGGCACCTGGGAAACTGACAGTATGTCTAGCCCCTTGTCAGATTTCAAAATTAAATATTAAAAAATCTGCTTTTTGAAAAATAGATTTCAGTGCAGAAGTCTGCTGGACTGATGCTGTTTCGGGGTGACTAATCTCCCGGAACTGCCTCCCCTGCCTTTCAGCTGCCTTGAATGAAAATCGCCGGTGGAGTGGCACTCGGAGCGCTTCGTTTTCTGAAGTCGCAGTTCGGGGAGACTAGTCGCCCCGAAGAAGAGGAGATTTGTTGCCGGGCAACTAATCTCCCTGAATTGCAGCATGTGTCTCTGCCCTAATCAACATTCCTTCTTCCTCAGCAGTTCACTTGTTGGTTATACAGTGGAGCTGAACTAACCTAAAACCAGCACACACACAATTTGATGCACTGAATGCTATAAATGTAAATGGGCTATTATTAATGCAAGTAACACATTAATGAGGCAACAATAACGTAGCTGGATTTATTATGTATTCTCTAAGAATCAGTGGGTCCCAGGGAATAATAACTGCACAATACTGCACAGGATTAAGCCATAATACTTGACATGGTATTCAAAGGAAAGGTTCTGCGTTTGACATTTTTCATCTTTATTTTCTTTTCTCAAGAAGCATTTTCACTCCAATTTAAATAAGGTCATTTATTTTCAGCCAGCCAGGAGTCATACACGAGCTTCGCTGAAACTGTATCTTCCACAGCCATGCCTGAAATTACACGAATGAAGGTAAATCTTTAAGACAACAGGCACTAATAAACATTTCTATATTGTTAATATGAAGAACCAAACTGCATAGTTACAAGACTGCAGCACAAGAATCCATAGTGGGTTCCAGTATTACAACATTTTATGGTGAGCAGTGGTGTAACTAAATATCACTGGGCCCCACAGCAAATAATTTTATAGGCCCCAAAAATGTCTAGAGATTGACCTGTTTTTGTATATGAATTAGAGCCTCGTGGGGCCCCTATAACTTCTGGGCCCTCCTGCAGCCGCAGGGTCTGCTTCCTCTATAGTTACGCCACTGATGGTGAGTGTCCTGCTGGAGTTCTCTTTTGTTTCTGACCAGCAGTCAAGTAACCCTGAGGTTCTAAGGAGGCTGGGGTTTCCATGACTGCAGCTTTTAGGACCCTTCAAAAAACAGAGACTAGCTAGTAGTTAGTGAGAGAGCAGACCTGCCCATATATATCAGTAGCTGATATAGAAATGTAGCCCTTGTGCACAACTGGATCACATGATGGGGCACCACAGATTGGACCAATGTATAGGGTTTTCTGCCAAAACAGATTAATAACTCAATAAACCCTAACCCTAATAAAATTAATCCCTTCCTGGTCTTCTAATAAGGGAGATTAGCTGCAAATTCAGGCTATGGAGGCTGATATAGCAACTAAAACCTGCCATGAATACCTTTAGGCTAGTAGCACACAAGAAGGTTTGACCAACACTGGCCTCTGGTGAAGAACAGCGGGGATCAAAACCTGTTACTTCTTAATGTTCTAGAATGACAAGTGTCTTGGCTGGCAGGTGGACCCCCATGGAAAAAAAATGTTTGGCAAAATTTAACCTGCATATTGAGGTTAGCTGGGAAGGAACTATAGGGGCAAATTTACTAACTGTCGAAAATTGCCAACACTTTGCCAGGCGTAAATTTGCTAGGACAACGCTAATTGAATAAAATCTGAAGTTGCGTCCAGGGCGCTGAACGCTGGCGAATTTTCGCTAGCGTTACTTTGGCAATCAAACCGAAGATGCGCTAACGTTGGCTAATTTGCATACGGCGGGAAATTATAAAGTGTTGCAACAAATACATTACATTACGCAAGCACAGGGAACCCTAATAAAGAAAATAGAGTTGTTATAATGCCATACACATAAACCCAGTGTATAATTTATGTTCCATATGTTAGAAAATGTATGGGGTAACCCAAAAAAAATTTTTAAGGACTTTTGCAGGCTATCACAAAAGGAAAAGACGCCAGCGTTTTTTTGGGTCTTGGAAAAATTTTCAACTAAAAATTGAGGAACATCTATGCACTCCAATGCACTTCGCCTGGTCTGAGCTGGCGAAGGCAAGTCTGTCGAAAGAGCGGAAATTCGCCTGGCGATAGAGTGCGAATGATCGCTAGCGTCTGTCTCTTTCACTAGCGAAGTTACGCCTGTGACCGTTAGTAAATCGGCGAAGTGCCTGAAAGACGTAACACTGGCGAAGTTTCGCCAGCGTTAATCACTTTGCCCTTTAGTAAATCTGCCCCCATGGATAGCAGTTCCTGCTAGGCAGCTGATTGGCTTCTGAGATGTAGCGTAGAAGTATTGACTGGGTGTAAACCTCCGCAAGATCCTGCCTGCTCCTTATCCAGTGTCTGCATTCTATTTTCTGCCGGTATAACAAACTGTAAACATGGTTTCAAACTGGACACCCAAAATGAAGTAATTTTCACTCACATATTGCATTTCTACATTGTCCTGCAGCCTCTCTCCTATAATCTGCCTATAGTTATGTTCAGTTTAATGTTGTAGTCTGAAAAATATTATGCACTTACCTACTGACTTAAAGACTGTGGTTTTATCTGCCAAGGCAGGTTTTGTTCCTTTCAGTACTTCCCCGATCTCAGCATAGATAGATGCCTAAAAAATAAACACATTGGGAAAACACACAAAAGCCTTCTTATGAGAAGCAAGTAATCTCTGAGTGGTCACAGGGCACAAAAAGGAAAGCATTATAAGAGATCAGGGCTTGTGGCATAACTGTATTGCAGTAGGTTATTTGTATACTCTATTTGCATGTTTAATGAAATGAAGTGGCCATTACAAACACTAGACAGAGAATTCAATCAGTGCACATTCAGAATACACACAATGCCCCCAAGGCCAGTGGCAGCAATCATGAATAATTCACAGCAGAAGTGGAAGTGGGAGAAGTGCTCTACATCATGTTCCTCAACCGACAGCAAATTATACTCTTAACTTTCCTAGCTACTTACAGAATAGGCTCGTTGGTCAAGAGCTGTTATTTACGGTGCATGCAGCTACTATGGCACATTGTAAGGGAGAGAACACTTTAGGGTTAGGGCACACAGGCAGATTTGGGGAGATTAGGTGCCCAGCGACAAATCTCCTCTTCTTTAGGGTGACAAATCTCCCCAAACTGCCTCCCCTGCATTCCCGCTGGCTAAAATGTAAATCGTCGGCACGATGCCACTTGGAGCTATTCATTTTCCAAAGTCGCCCGAAGTTCCCTCGTCAGGCAACTTCGGGCGGCTTCAGAAAACAAATCGATCCAAATGCCATCCTGCCGGCTAAAATGTAAATTGCCGGCCGGATAGCATTCGGATCGATCCAAGTGCCATCCTGCCGGCGATATACAGTTTAGCCGGCGGGAAGGCAGGGTCGGCAGTTTGGGGAGATTAGTCGCCCCAAAGAAGAGGAGATTTGTTGCCAGGCGACTAATCTCCCCAAATCTGCCTGTGTGCCCTGACCCTTAAGGGTTTATAGTGATTTTATTCTCAACAGCTGCTGGATTATTCCTCCCAGCCAAGACCCTGAAGCTAATCCTGCTCCACGTCAACAGGCTATTAAAGTGCTTTCCAACATCAGAGGCTTATAATTATACCTGTGACAGGTAAAAACACATGTTCCACTCCATATTATATACTGTAGCTCTATTGGGACCTGTACAAGAACATTTTTAGTGATAAGGCTGCGTTAATATGCATAGTCATGCGGAGACAATAAGGGGCAGATTTATCAAGGGTCAAATTTTAAAGTAATGGGAACTTCCATAACTTCGAAACTCGAATAAAAAAAGATCAACTGAAATTAAAAAAATCTATTTTGTTTGCGGGTGAATAAGCTGTATTCGATCGTTCGAATCGAAGTAAGATCATATTCGATCGAATTCGATTCAAAGTATTTTCAAAAAAATAACGTGGAGGTTTTAGATGGTGAACGTTTAAGTTGAAGTTTTAAAGAGACAGTACATGATAAATTTCGATATTCACATTTTCTAATTTTTTTCAAATTGAATTTGGACTATTCAGATGTACACAAAAAAATTGAAATTCGATTTTTTTTTTTTACTTTGATTTTCACTTCGAACCTTGATAAATCTGCCCCCAAATATTGTACTTCTGCAGTGTTACCATGTAAAATATTCAAATAAACCAGTTTGTGACAGTGGGGGCTGCTATGCTAAGACGTTTTTTACAGTGCAAAATGGTTATCAGGGCCCTCTCCTGTAATTAACATATTGGTCACCTGCTCTCCCTGGGATGATACCAACAAATAGAATGGGGCTCGATGGGGGAAAAAAGGCTCACACATGGAGTGGTGTCTATGCAATTTCCTGAGGCAGGTGGGACGATCCCAAAATCTCCTCATAACAAAGTCCTACCTTAGAAGTCACTATATCTCCAGACTCTTTTGCAGCTGCTTCTTTAGAGTCCACATACAGCACACAACTCTCCATGAGAACATTGTCCAACTCTCTCCAGTCAGGCCGGCAAGCTCCGATAGCTGAAATGCAATGCATCCAAATTCTAACATAGATTCTTAGCACACATCCCCTTTAAACCAGTACTGCATAAAATGCCTGCATTTGATACATAAAAATTTGATTTTAATTAACCCATTTAGGAGTGCAGAATGTGTGCCAACCCAGCCAAACCACTTTGCTTATTTCTTACCACTAGCTACACGTCTGATGGAGTCATGCACATTTCTGCTTGTGTGTGCATTCTAAAATGGATTGTTTGAGGCTGTTATACCCTGATTAATTATCCTAGTATGGGCTAAGCAATAGAAAAGAACTGCAAAGCTGCGTGTACATAAAATTATATTTTTCCCCAGATTAGCTACCCAAGCGGCATCCCAAAATAACCTGATCTGAGCATTTAGCCAGTGGGACAACAATGGAATCATTATGGGGCATTTGTAGAGCCAATCTCAAGAGGACCACATACACAGGCTGATGTATATTCTCACTGGACAGGGTTTTCTAATCTGTCCAATAGATATCTGGCTATCTTTCATCTAGATATTAGTCAGAGAGCCCTCATACTTCATTCCTGGTCAATGGCCAGTACAGGGCTCCCTTGAACCTCTGCATTCTATACCTTGCACCTTATCCACAGTAATAGGTGCAACAAGTGTACTGGTGGTGCTAGGAACAAGAAAAAAAACTGATGTTTTAACATGCCAAGTTTGCCACTTAAACCCCATGTCATTAGGGTATAAAGATCCACTGTAGGAATCTGAGATCTTGTTTCTTTTACTATTTTGGGCAGAGACACACGCTGCTATTCCAGGAGATTAGTTGCCCCGGCGACAAATTGCGTATTTTTCGGGGCGACTAATCTCCCCGAACTGCCTTACCGCCGGCTACAATGTACAATGCGGGACGGCACTCGGCGGGATGGCACTTGGAAAACTTAATTTTCCGAAGTCGCCCAAAGTTGCCTCACAAGGAAGCTTTGGGCAACTTTGGAAAGCCGAATCGATCCAAGTAGCAATCCCGTTGGCGATTTACATTCTAGCCGGTGGGAAGGTAGTTCAGGGAGATTAGTCGCCCGAAGAAGAATCGATTTATTGCTGGGCGACTAATCTTCCGAAATAGCAGCGTGTGTCTCTGACCTTAGAGGGCAGAATGCGTTTTTAAAAAAAACTCTGAATCATTATCACCCTAATGACATGTGCTTATCTGCTATCTCTAGATGATAATCTGTATTAAGGTCTATGGCTTCAATACATTATATCAGAGAGTTAAATACCCTTATACATCTTAGTTAAGTTTCATTAGTCTTTATAATGCTGAACCTAGGTAACGTAAAGTCGTTAAGATAATACGATAATAAACTGTTGTAAAAACGTATTAATTTTATTTACAGGGAATTGTAAAAAGTTATGATATCCCTCCTGTTGGATAGAAATATCTTAGTCTAGTTGTCTGTGGTATCAGTTACCATTTATGTGTGCTCCAGGCTTGACCCAGTCTCCAAGTAACACTGGTTCTGTTGCCATTGTGACTGTGATGATAACATCAGCTCCAGTCACTGCTTCTTGTGGTGTTGAACACACACGCACTTGTCCTGTCACTGTTGTGGCAAAGCCTTCTGCTTTTTCCCGAGTGCGGCTCCAAACTCTAACCTAGATGTTATGAGAGACAAACAGCAACATCAGAGCTGAAAGGGTCTGTAGTCCCAATATGCCCCATCCAAATTTTCAAACTACCACATTTCAGGTTTGGAAAACTACAAATACAGCATGTGACAGGATGATGTTGGTAGTACTGGAAATAGCAGTTTTTAATCCCAGTACAAGTATGGGATGTGTTATCCGAAACCCCATTGTAAAGAATTTGGGGAAGTCTGTCTCCCATAGACAACTAATTCATATAAAAACAATTTCCTTTTTCTCTGTCATAATAAAACAGTACCATGTACTGTCTAATTTAAAGCATAACCAGTCTATTGAGTTTATTTCATGTTTAAATGATTTTCTAGTAGACTTAAGGTATGAAGATCCAAATTATTGATTGATCCATTATCCAGAAACCTCCAGGTCCAGCACTGTATAACAGGTTCCATAGTATATTCAGAAAACGCCATATTACAGTGAGATTAGATGAGAAGGATCTGACACTGGCCTTGTATACTAAATGCATCTGTAGATGTACGATTCAGATACATACAATAAGGGGCAGATTTATAAAGGTTCAAATTGTAAATTCGAATTCGAATTTTCGAGTTGGATTTTTGGTCAAAACTCACAAATTCAAGTTGGGAACAATCCGAACTCGAATTCGGGATTTATCACACCTTGACCCTGGGAACAACTCGAATTCTGTTCTGTGCAGTATAATGTAAGGTTGCTATAGTGGTGGGCTATGAAAAAGAAAGGGGAACTATCGTAAAAAAGGAAGATTTAATATAAGTTTCATCATACTGAAATAATAAGTTTTCTGAATATAATAAATTAAAAATTCTGTACTGTTTCTGAAATAATCAAGTTTATTTTCACTATCCCTCTCTCAACATCTGGTTGTCTTCATTCTGTCTTCATGCAGGAGTTGGGTGTCAGATATTCACTGACAGTTAGGGGGGCTCCTTTTGCCTAGAATACTGTATGTATTAGAGCTTACTCTATTAAAATCACCAAACATCATGTCTACATGCAGAATTTGTGCAAAAGGCAGTTCATTTGTTTGTGCTGGAATCAGTTATTTGAGTGAGCTCTATTTCATCTGCTAGGAAAGGAGCCCCCCCCCCTATAAGATATATTGGATCTAACTGTCGATGAATATCTGCTGCATGAAGACAGAATGAAGAGAAACAGATGCTGAGCGAGGGATAGTGAAGATAAACTTGATTATTTCAGAAACGATGCAGAATATTTAATTGATTGTATTTAGAAAGTTTCTTATTTCCGTATGATGAAGCTTATATTACATTTTTCAATGTTGCTATAGTTACCCTTTAAGTAAACTGATACACCTTATGAGCATTTACCTTCCCTATGCACTGCAATACTTTTATTAATAGAGTAATATGTTAATGCTGCTCCATGGGTACCTCAATACAGCAGTTTTTCCTGTTAGTCTATATATCTAAGGAGGACACATTTTTTTTGGCATTTAATACCATGGCTATAAACTACATTCCCATTAGACCCCCCAGCATTCTCAGCTACCTTACTATTCCCAGCATCCTCAGCTACCCAACTGATGACAGGCTGCACTTGTGACACCCCCGATTAAAAACTTGGCAAGGAAAGTGGCAAGGAAATGCATCCAACATCTGCAGTGCTTGTGTGATGACTTTGAAGACTGCACCCAATTACCCAGTTGGCTTTCCAATGCCCATCTTAACATTTCATTGAACTTCTGCCTGCGAGAGAGATAGACAGTTTAATTGTGTCCCCAGCAGTGCACGGCTTCTGTTTGAATGCTTCCCAAGCTGGTCAAAGTCGATGCATCAATCATTTCCGTTCATAATCGTTGCCCTTATTTACCTCTTTGAATGAAAACTGCTGTGTAAAGACTTGATAATGACTTTGTGCCTGGGCGCCAGATCCCAGAATGCATAAGATTTCAGCGTGTGATGGCTTAAGGAGCTGGAAGAGAAACAGATTGCAACAAGAAAACATCAATTTCTCTTTATTTTTTTTGGCAACAGGGTTTAGAATTAATGATAAACACATCATTTATATTCCAAGTGCACTACCAGTTGAAGACATCAGGATAAACCTGGCACATGACATAACATTGAGAGCATTGAAACAACATGCAGAGATATATCATTGCCTTTACTTTTTCAGGCATCTCATGGATAGATATTTCCTTGTTAAATCAACTTGACATGATATACAGTATGTATATATAATATATTCATATGCAAGAACCAGAACGATGGAAAGTATCTGGATGGAAAGGTATTTTCAGATCTGTGTTGCCTGTGGACGAGGTCATTCCCAGCACAAAGTTGAGGTGCAGTTTTATGTGTTTCACTGCACCTCAGTTTCACTCTGTACCCATAAGTGCATGCACCAAAGCCAAAAATTGGTAAATGTTTGACTGCATTTAGCATTTGTCTCCTTTTCTTTTGGTACAGACCCATGAAAATAATCAGATCAACCCAACTTCGACTACCATCCACTTCACTAATTTATAACACTGGCCAGGCTCAGATGTCTAGTACTTTGTTATGGCTAAACTTTGAGATACAGTACGGATGAGTGATTGCTTTTGTAATTTTGGCACAAGCTACAGTGAGGGAGAATGCTCAACCTGCTCATCTTTTATGAACAAAAATGTGTTATTCGCCCATGTATGGGACCCTCTAACAGGCTTCCCCAATCGATAATTGGTCAGCTTTAAAAATCAGACAGGTTTAAAAATCCTGTTGGAGCCAGAATTGCATTGGTTCACCGATGCTGTCCTGGCATCTACCGCCTGTATTCTCGTTGCTGTGATCAGCCTATCACCCACCTCAAGGTGGGCATATTGGGGAAAGATCTGCTTGTTTGGTGACCTCACCAAAAGAGCAGACCTTCGAGTGTATGGCCAGATTAAAATGATGGTCGAACGGAAATGTCAGGGTTCCTATATGCAATATAACATTTTCAATCATATTTGACTTCAGATTCAAAAGAAAAACTAATCTTATTTAAGATATCATTATAGAATGGCATATATCTAATGGCAAAAGCTACTATCCCAGAATGAACTATTGCATACTGCCTCTAGTTCCACAATGCTGCACAATGTTTAATCTTCGCTGTATTTAAAAGAGAAGAAAACAAAAAGTTCAGCTGTAAGAGTTTAAATTTAAAAAATGAATTAATCTCTTAATGGAAATACAGAGTCTGTTCCTTAGGGTTACGCTCCATGCGTCTATTTCATTACAGTATTAATATGGAGGCTGTGATGAACATAGACACGATGATTTCAGAAATGAGAGGATTTTCTGCATATTATTACAGAGAGAATTGAACAGTCATTACTTTGTTTCTGAACTCTTTAATGAGTTAGGGATTAAACCTCTATGTAGTGTAGTCCCTCAGTGCCAAATAAGAGCTAGCATGGTGCTCTGTGCAACAAAAGGCTACAATTTGCCTTCATTTAAACACCATTCTGCTGTAGAGTTTAGCAGCACGATGATATTGTCTAGTGCAGTGATCTACAACAAGTGACTTGCAAGCAACCCCTTGGATATTTCTCCCAGTGGCCTCAAAGCAGGTGCTTATTTTTGAATTCCTGGCTTGGAGACAAATTTTGGTTACATAAAAACCAGATGTACTGGCAAACAGAGTCTCCTATATACTACCAGCCCACATAGGGGCTACCAAATAGCTAATCACAGGGTTACAGCACCATGGGTGCAAGGGAACCAGATAATATACACTTGTCATTGACCAGGCAGGACAGGGCTACCTTTATGCTATGGGCATTCACGGTAATTCTGAATTGAGCGCAAATAGCTGGAGTGTTAAAGGAGACATATGTTAAAATCAAAATATGCCAGTGCATTCTGCTCTTTAAAAGGGAATGTGCTTGAAAAAGTAGTGTTTCTGGTTACTTTATTTAAAAACTTTGCAAAAACCCTACTAGTCCTGCCCATCTTTTACATTTCCTGCTGCCTCCTTTCCCAGGCTGTGCAAGAGAGCTGGTGGAACTCAGTACACTGCACTGTAGGATAGGAGCCAATCAGCAGCTAGGCTGACTTGATAGGGAACTGAACCCTGTCTTTGCTTATGTGACTGCAGGGCCGTGATTGGCTATTCCCCTCCTACTGTACTTCTGGCACGGATCATTAGGACATGCCCACCATTCATTTGAAACATGAACAGGGAACGTAGCAGATCTATAGGGAGCTCCAATAAAGGGGACATTGTTAAAGATAATGTTTTTTTAATATTTTTTTTATTTTTAAGTAAAACCAGCACCATATGGTATTCATTATTGAATACAAAATTAGGGGGTTTTCTTTTATCCTATATCTCCTTTAAGAGAACAACCACAACATGCGCCATACCAATACAAATGTAACTTGCTCAACATTTAGAAAGAAGAGGAAAATGTGACCCTATACTGTCCTATAGGCACATTATTTTTCAGTTTGCACGATGGAACTGGAATTCTCCAATTTTTCACTTTGCCCACCATAGTTAACAAAAGCCAGTTTCTGAATGTATATCTCTGTTCCCTTATAGAACTTATTGGAGGAAAGATGCTATAAGAAACCTCGTCAAGATGTAAATATACTATGGTAGCCTCACCTTTGTTGCTATTGCTGAAACAGCAGCCGTTCTCTTATCTGTAATGACTCTTCCATCGATTACCTAAAATACAAAAATACAAATGCCCCCATTAAAGAAGAATAAAAAGTAATATTAAACACTTTCATTGGTATCTACTGTTTCCTCAATGGTTGGCCATTGCCTACAGCCCACATATATACACCAAATAAATATGCTATGGTATACATTGCAGTAATTCCAACCCAATTTCATTGGCTTCCCTCTAATTTGATAGGCTACTTCCCCAGCCAGTAAATAAATAAAATCATTTTTTTCTTACTAAAATACTTGGCAAAATTGTGATTATATGTTTTGTTTTTATATTGAACATATGTGCATATTTTCATCCTTCTCATTTTTAATGTCTGTTTTGGCTTTAATCTTCTCATGCTACTTTGCTGCTGCTGCACATTTTTCTCTGTAAGAAAAGGGTTGGTATTTGTATCATCTATGCTTTCTTTTATTTCCCGTGACAGTATTGAAGTGGAAGGAATAAGCAGGTCAGTGGCAGAGAAAAAAAAACCTGAAGAGCCATAAAGTGACACCATTTTAGGCAAGAAATAAAAACATGATGCTCGTGTAGCTCTAACAGATGAAAGCTTGCCCGTCTAAGAAGAAAGGTGTGAAATAGGCACAGTAATTGTATGTGGCTTCAGTAGAATTGGGCTAGACGTTTTTTTATATTCATTCTTTTGAGACTGCTACACACAGCGGCTGCTTCCCCTGTGGTCAAATTATTATAAAAACTCACATGGACACTTACCAGAATAGCTATTGAACACCCCAAACTTCTGTAGGGACCCTGTGGGTTAGACATTTCTCAGGCAGTTTCCCCTTTGTATTTTTGAACACCTGAAGGACCATTTATCAAAGGTCGAATTTATGTGAATTCTATTTAAAGGGGTGGTTCACCTTTAAGGTAGCTTTTATTATGTTATACAACGGTCAATTCTAAGCAACTTCAATTGGTTTTCATTATTTATTTTTTATAGGTTGATAGTTATTTGCCTTTTTCTTTTGACTCTTTGCAGCTTTCAAATGGGCGTCGCTGACTCCCTTCTAAAAAAAACAAATGCTCTGTAAGATTACAAATGTATTGTTATTGTTACTTTTTATTACTGATCCTTCTATTCTGGCCCTCTCCTGTTCATATTCCAGTCTTTTATTCAAATAAATGCATAGTTGCTAGGGTCATTTGGACCCTAGTTGCTTAAGATGCAAATTGAAGGGCTGCTGAATAAAAAGCTAAATAACTCAAAAATCTTCAATAATAAAAAATGAAACAAATTGCAAATTGTCTCAGAATATCACTTTAGCACCTTTAATTCGAATATACTCACAATTCGAATGGGAGGTTATTCAAGAAGAAATTTGAATGGCTAATATTCGATCGAATGGTTCCAACCCGAAAATTCAAATTGTATTCGTTTTGGACTAATCGAGTTTTTCTCCAAAACTAAATTCTACAACAGAAATATGTCAGGTACATAAAAGAGACAGTTTCTATAATTAATTAAAAACCCCAAATTAAACTGGTAGTACCTTAGAGGCTCCATGTCCCCTGACACTTGCTGCAGAACAACCCTCACTCCAATGTTAAGATTGGAGTACTGCCTTGACCTGCCAACCCTCAGCTATTTCCCATAAGCCCATGACTTGCAGCATGCTCAGTAATGCTAATGGATGCACACTGGAGAGCAGGCCGGGACTGGCAATCTGTGGGTTCTGGCAAATGCCAGAGGGGCTGCTATAAGGTCCCATAGAAAGTCAGTATTTAGTGGGCTAGTGGGGGCTGTTTGGGCCTCTGTGTGGGCTGATTGGGCCTCTGTGTACCTTAAATGCCAGGGCCTATTTTAATTCTCAGTACGGACCTGCTGGAGATAGAGAGCGCTTCTGATGGTGCAGGGTGATGTGTATAAATAGAAGATAACCTTGGAGCTAAATATTGTGTTTGTTCTCAATGGCACAAAAGAACGCAGATGGTTAATTGTCGAGTACAGTATTCCAACCAGTCCCTAAGCAAACTGTTGTAATTATTATATTTAAAAGGGGTGGTTCACATTTAAGTTAACTTTTAGTATGTTATAGAATGGCCAATGCTAAGCAACTTTTTAATTGGTCTACATTTTTTTTATAGTTCTTTAATTTTTTGCCTTTTCTTCTTGCCTGACTCTTTCCAGCTTTCAAATGGGGGTCACTGGCCCCATGCTCTCTAAGGCTACAAATGTTGTTGTTGCTACTTTTTTTCTGTCCAATGCCTCTCCTATTCATATTCCAGTGTCTTATTGAATCAATGCATGGTTGCTAGGGTAATTCGACCTTAGCAACCAGATTGCTGAAACTGCAAACTGGAGAGCTGCTGAATAAAAAGATAAATAACTTAAAAACCGCAAATAATAAGAAAAATGAAAGTCAATTGCAATTTGTCTCTGAATATCACTCTCTACATCTTAGTAAAAGTTAACTCAAGGGTGAACAACCCCTTTAAGGTTTCTGTTATCTTGCCCACTGATGTATATGCCTGCCATCCTAGTGGAGTATTTTAAGAAGCACTGGCCTATTTTTCTTCTTGCTGAGTCTGTATAACAATAATGCTTTTTTTCCTAATGGTTTTTTGAAAAACATGTTTCTGATTAGTTTGCTAAGTCAATGTGGGATTCATATAGACTCCCTTTTCTAGAATTGTTATGATTCAGATCATTCTTCTGTTATACTATGCAGAATCAGCATGAACAGTTTCTTCTTAGTAGGAAGCATGCAAATTTCTAGCCACTATATGTATTGTCAGGCAGGGTCGGACAGGGGGTGCTTCAGGGCCCCCACACTTCCCTCCCCAGGCCCCCCAGCTGTAATGACGTGTTGGCCAGGCCCTCCCAACTCCGCAGCTGCAACCCCCCTCCGGCCCCCAATGCTTACATTTTTCCTGTTTGCAGCCTCAACCAGGAGTAGGGTTGCCATCTTTTCCGGAAAAAAATACCGGCCTTCCTATATATTTATAATTTTTCCTTATTAATAACATTGAGATCAACCATCATTTTTACCGGTCAGGTGCCAACCCAAACCAGAGGCCGGGAAGGAGGTCCGAGGAGCAGCGCCAATAGCGGGACTGGGCCAGTGTTCCGCCGGCCAGTCCAACCCTGTTGTCAGGCCCCGATTCTGGGCTTGGGCGCCGCTAGGCCCTAGCACCCGACATACCGTGAGCGCTGGAGCGCTGGGAGTACGCGTCCTCAGTGCTCCCTAGATTGCAGCTGGGCAGCATGCTGTCCCTAAAATCTTGCCGCTCTAGGCCCGGACCTGTGTATTGTCACTGCTGCACAGCCTTCTGTCCATCGCCCTGCATGAGCCAAGAAAAAGAGCACTAATGTTCTCCAGGTTGAGCTTGTAGGAGCTGCCATGTGACTTTCTTTTGCTGATGCATCATCCTGACCACAGAATTTGCTAATCTTGCAGTCAATAAAAAGGGTGTTAGGGCTTTAGCACACAGGCAGATTCGGGCAACTTCAGAAATCGAAGCGCCGTGCGTGCATTGGTGCTGGCGTCTTCTCATTCTCTCCTCTTCGTCTTCTCAAGGCAGGGGGAAGGCAGTTCGGGGAGATTGTCGCCCCGCAGAAGAGGCGATTAGTCGCCAGGCGACTAAATCTCCCCGAATATGCCCTTGTGCTAGCTCCCTTAGGGGCATAGATAGAGGTAGGAGGAGCACATTGCCTCCCCCACTCACCCCTTATGGATACAGTGCTGCCAAGCACAATGAAGGTGCAATTTCGAGTATTCTGTCGGCCCCCCAACCACCACAGGCTAGAAATTTTCACGGGTGCCAGTGCCCTTACAGAACTCATATCCTATCTGAACATCTCATTTCTACCTACAGAGCTGCTTTAACGGCTTTAATGAAAAGAAGAGACAGCAAAACAAGCAAAGAAGATAAGATGATCAATTAGAGAACATATAGCTTGAGACTTAAACCAGTATAAAAAGGGGACATTGAAAGACAGTGTGTGCATTACGTGACAGTCCAATCAAGACTGACAATTTGTACAACACACTTTTAACAGTGATGTGACCTCCGGTGACTGCAGCAAGAATTACAGTAAGAGCAGCGCTCCGATTTGACAGGATACAAGTTTGATTAATTGCTTCTCTGCAGAGGATCGGAAAACCTCCAGTGCATGTTCCTCCTGATCCTAGCAAACGTATTTGAGGGTAAACATATACCAGTCACAAGCTGAAGTTATCTACCGTGTATTTCCCTTTAAACACAAAAGGGGACTGGACAAAAAAAGGGTCTGCAGAGACTGTGAGGCACATTTATCAAGGGTCGAATTTCGAATTCATGTGAGTTTTTAGAACTCCCATAAATTCGAAATTTGACTAGTCAAAATTTATTTATTATTAAAATCAAATTTTTTATACTCGGACAAATTTAAATGACCCGAAAATTCAAATCAAAATCAATTTGATCAAACTCAATTCGATTTTTTTTCAAACAAGGCTGCAAACATCTCCAAATTGATCCCTGCACCTCTCCCAGTGAATTAAACAGTAATTTGGCAGGTTTCAGGTGGCGCATAGTCATATTTGAATTCTTAAAGGGCCAGAGTATGATAAATCTTGAAAATCGAATTTGAATTTTTTTAAAAACTCGAATCGAATTTGGATAACTCCCTAGTCAAATGTGACCGTTTTAACCATATAAAAATTCAAAAATTTGAATTTTCAATTTGACCCTTGGTAATCTGCCCCGTGTGTCTGTATACACACACACAATATGAAAAACCCTAATATTCAGTTGATTTTTGTGTTGCCAATTGCGAATATGCAAATGATTATGGATACAAAAGCTGTTGTTACCTTATAGCAGTGATCCCCAACCAGTAACTAAAGAGCAACATGTTGCTCTCCGACCCCTTGCATATTGCTCCCAATGACCTAAAAGCAGTTGCTGATTTTTAATTCTAGGCTTGAACCTAAGTTTTAGTTGTATTAAAACCATGTGTACTGCCAAAAAGAGCCTCCTGTAGGCTGCCGGTACACATAGGGGCTACCAAATCACATCCCATATTTTGCACCCCTGGGAACTTTTTGCATGATTATGTTGCTCTCCAACTATTCTTTACATTTAAATGTGTCTCATGGGTAAAAAAAAGGTTGGATTTTGGCTCATGGGTAAAAAAAAGGTGGATTTGGGCTCACAAACAATCAATTAAAGGGATACTGTTATGGGAAAACGAGTTTTGTTTTTCAAAACTCATCAGTTAATAGTGCTGCTCCAGCAGACTTCTGCACTGAAATCTGTTTTTCAAAGGAGCAAACTGTTTTTTTATATTTAGTTTTGAAATCTGACATGAGGCTAGACATATTGTCAGTTTCCCAGGTGCCCCAAGTCATGTGACTTGTGCGCTGATAAACTTGAGTCACTCTTTACTGCTGCACTGCAAATTTGAGTGATATCACCCCTCCCTTTCCCCCCAACAGCCTAACAACAGAACAATGGGAAGGTAATCAGATAGCAGCTTTTAGATTGACCTATACTAGATATACCATGACCTGGATGAATGAAAATCTTCATAGTCATATAAGAACAGCACTCAATAGTATAAACCAGGGATGTCCAAACTTTTTGCAACAAGGGCCAAATTTGGTGAGGTGAAAATGTGTGGGGGCCGACCACAAATATAAGCCATGCCTACCATTATTATAAGCCTCGCCCACCAATACTTTCTAGTTAAGGCCACTTTAATTCAAAACCATTTTGCTATTTCCATGTTTATTCACATCACAACAACTTAGTTTCAACAGGTCACATTAACACTAACACCGCACAATGGCAATTTCATTTATAAATACCCCCAGAATTCATAGCACAATGACACAATTGCAATTTCAGGTATAGCATATTTTTGCAATAGTTTCAACCATCATCACATTTTGAACAATATGTCTACTTAGGGCTTAGGATGACCAACCTGCGGTCTGGCAAAAAACAAATAGGACTTTTGACAGCCTTTGGCTGAGGGTTAGGCCAACCCTTTTCTAGCTCTCCCCTGGTTTGGTTTATCATCGCGCCCCCTTCTCTATTTTAACCCCTAACGGGCGAATAATTAGCCTTGACCGATGCTTCCTTTTCCCCACCGTGCGGACTAAGCCCACCCCATTCACTGCGAAAGAGCAGAGGAAGATGCAAAGACATTTGCATTATGTTCCTAAATTGAGCAATGGAACCAACGTCCGGTGAAACATGAAGGAAGGTTTCCCATGATCCGTACCTTGCGTGCGCACTCCAGTGCGCGCCCACAGACTCGGACAGTGGGGACGCACACAGCGCAGACATCGCTCTTTAACCATATTCCAGCGCTAGGAGAGTGAACGGACTGCTGTGATGTCAGGATCACGTGACTTGGAGGCAAGGGGGCTCGGCTAGGGTACTAGGTCGGAAAAGGGCGGAGCTGGTTGCCCAGGCCATGCCTGCTATCATATTATATATCATATCATATATAAAAATGGATCGCGGGCCGCAGTTGGCCCGCGGACCGTAGTTTGGACACCCCTGGTATAAACCCATGTCCTATTGCGACACCTTCAGTTACATTGAGTAGGAGAAACAACAGCCTGCCAGAAAGCAGTTCCATCCTAAAGTGCTGGCTCTTTATGAAAGCACATGACCAGGCAAAATTATCTGAGATGGCTGTCTACACACCAATATTACAACTAAAAAAAAACTCAATACCCAATATTCAAGCCAAATACTGCACAGGCAGTATTTTTGTCATATTTGTAGGTCCTGGCGTTTCAAGTACACAGAGGCCCAAATAGCCACCACCAGGACACTAAGAATGGACTGTCTAAGTCATTTTATAGCAGCCTCTCTGGCATTTCTCAGAATTCGCAAATTGCCAGTCTGGGCCTGTACAGTATTTTTACAGTAAATCAAAAGAACATATTTCCTGCCTTTTAAGCAAAACTAAACCTACTCATTCACCAAGGGATCCTTGCAACGGTCAACTTCATATCCACCTAAAAACAGAGATGCATCTCTCTACCTGTTTTCTTAAGAGAGCTGCACAGACACCATGTTCATCTGCTTTACTTCTGATGCCTTACTCTGTTTATTGACCAAAAACACATGCAGGGATATTTTGGGGAGCAATGTTGCTGTAATTTAGGAGAGGGGTATGTGGCGCTCTATGGTGACTAAACAGGTTTGATCCTCCTTTAAATCCTATATCTGCAAGACAATTTCAGGGTAAAGCCTCAAGACAAGTTCGACTCACATATCCATTTTGTGGCATATAATGAACAGAGAAGGGGTTAACCTAAGCTAGGCCCCATATCTATAAATAGATATATTTTCAGCTAGCTATTAGTTTAAAATCTTAAGCTTCCTTTTTTATTTAAAAATTGTTTAAATGAATGAATTCACCCTCCAAAAGAAGCAATATAAGGTCATGTTAGCCTTTTGGCAGATAATTGTGCAAATTCTTTGCGCTTTCCAAGAGAAAGGTTAAAGCGCCCTCTTGTGTATTCTTACAGAATTAAATATAAACTTACAGAAACACTTTCATCAAAAATTGTAAATTCATTTGTAACAGAAAACACTGCGTGAAAAAAAAAAGTTTTGGAAAAGAATATTGATTTGCATACATTTTTAAAACTTGTTTGTGCAAGGCTCATGGGGCTCAGTCTCCTTGCTTTGTCTCACTAAGCTGCAGTTTTGTCATGCTACATGGCTGGCACTACGGCTAGAAGGAACTAGAATAAATAATTATTTTTCCAAGTGGATTTGATCCTTATTGATATGGATCAAATACACTATACGGTCAAATGTGCTTTCTGTGAATATTAGTAACATAATGACTTGAATAATCTGATAATGACTTGAAGTTATTTATGTATAGATTTGGATCAGTCGCAATTGATGGTTTCATAGCAGTTTGTATTAAATCAGACCAGTGGTATTGGTGATTAAATGATATTTAATATCTCCATGTAGAGGTGATCACAAGGATTCTTCGCTTATAGGGACCATTAACTCTACCAGACACTATGGTGTCTAATAAAAGGATAATTTGCAGCAAAGCACTGAACCTCTCCTGGTCTGATTCCATACAATTTCTATGTATTACTTACATTGTGTACCTTGGACGGGGTACAGGAACAGACTCCTAGTAAACTTGTGACTTGGCACAACCTGCTGGAATAAAGTGAATTTACAAGACACTACTGCAACAGTGAGGAGTGGGCTAGCAGTCTTTTGGGGCAAAAATATTCTTTTATTACCTCCCATCTTGTAAACCCTGTAGGTTAAATTAGTTTTTTGGGAGCCTCTCCCATTTTTAGCCCAATTCGTTGGCCCCAAATTGGGGGGGAAGTCAATCAGAAAGCTAAGCTGAGTTGCACAAGCACAGCCTTGATAATTATGATTCCTCATTTGTGATTAGTGAATGAGTTGATAATGCCACTGTCCAGTGACACACAACAGCTAACCAAATCTCTACTCACAGCCTTCAATGTTCCATTACTGGGCTCAAACAGCAGGACCGTTGCTTGGTGGGAAGGAATTTCACTGGATGTCTTCTTCTCATAAAAAGTTACTACCTTCGTAGTTAGAGCATCATCCCATTTGCTGTATGCGGGCATCACCCCGAGAAAGCTGGAGAACAAAACAAAATGTAAAAAATATATATTTTCAGTTTAATACTGCTTTGTTGTGGTTTGTCTCAAAGCAAATACATTTTTTTAATGTACAGAAAATGTAATTTAGTCCTATAGTCTGGATACATCCTGAGCACAATTGTCAGTAGCAGTCAGGTAGGGTTCATGCGGACAAAAGTATTGTTATTGAGTGCCTGTGTTCTTCTTTTTAAACGTACTTACGGTTTGTAGAAACAGGGCCGGCCTTAGGCCTATTGGACCAATTGGGCCCAATAGGGCCCCGCACCTCTGGGGGCCCCGCACCACAGGGCAGCACAGATAATATTTCCCTCAGCACATGATGCTGCCTGGCCTGCCCCCAACTTTGAGAGTCCAGCCCATCCCCAAATCCATAGGTCCAGCCCACCCCCAACTCTGATAAGCCAGCCTATCGACCCAAATCCATAGGTCTAGCGAGCCCCCAACTCTCATAGGCCCAGCTTTCCTCCAACCTTGATAGGCTCTCCCTGCCCCCAATCCAACCAAGCCTGCTCCCAAGCTGAATTGGCCCAGCCTGCCCCAAACTAATTGGCTCAGTCCACTCTCCTATTTCCTCCCTCTCTCTCTTACCCTGTGTGCCCCTATTTCATCCCTCTCACTCTCTTACCTTGTCTGCCCCTTTCCTTTCTATTTTGTGCCTGTAGGCCCTTATTTTCCTAAATACTTGGTGTGTCAGTAGCCAGCAACACTTTGTCTAGGGGCCCCGCCAACATGGTCCCAATTGGGCCCCACATTTGATAGGATCAGCCCTGTGTAGAAAGCATGATTTTTGCAAGAAAAATTTTACGGAGCGGGGTTCAACGTAAGAATATAAGTTCAGTGCCTATCAATAAACATATATTTATACACACTCACAGTCCAGCTAGTAGCAACTTTTGGCTCTACAGATGTTGCAAAAAAAAAAAGGACTACAATTCCCAGAATTCCACAAATAGGTCACCACAGTTAGGGGTGGTGAAAGTTGTAGTTTTCATACATCTGATGTAGAGGCTGCCTGTCCCTGCTCTTACACACCCTGACAGTAATCCAGGGCAACAATGGATATTACTCTTCAAGAAACAATACATATTCATTCTATGATGTTCTGCAGCAGCTGAAAGCTGTCAGTGTGCCAGACTCTGTCTTTTCTACACGAAAACTAATGCCTAGTGCCCTGCAATAATGTCACACAGAACAGTAATACATTGTTGTTAGTTTGAGCTCTTACCCACTGTACTTAGCCACTGGAACAATGGTCCTGATGGGCTGAACAACTCCCCCTTCATTGCCACTGGAGAAGTGAATCAGAGCTCTCTCGAGCAGGGGAATGAGAGTGGCAAAATCTAAGTACTTTTCCACTACCTTGGCCCCAATGAAAGCCGGCTGCTCGTTCATGGTAATAAAGTTGCACAATGCAGGGTTCAGAGTGTCTAGAGATCTGCCAGCTTGGAAATTTACTCTCAGCATTTTAAAGGTTTTTTTTGCAAGGGAACCACCTCTAACTGCCACTCCCCCGGTGGACTGCCCCGGTAAGGCTTGCTGGAATTTCATTTGGGCAGTGCAAGGAGGGGCAATGCATGAACTGTGTCACCCCTAAAATCTCAGACCAAGCCGAGACATTATCTCTCTAAAACTAACAGAAAAAAACAGTGGTGTAACTAGCAAACTATTTTTACGGCCCCCAAAATGTCTACAGGTTGACTTGTTTTAAGAATATTCATTGAAATTGTATATGAATTGAATTGTGGGGCCTCTATACCTCCTGGGCACCCCAGGTAGGGCTGCTACCTGGCCAGTATTTTACTGGCCTGGCCGGTAAAATTTATTGCTGATCCCAATGCTATTAATAGGGAAAAAAGATAAATATATCAGAAGGCCGGTATTTTTTCCCAGAAAAGGTGGCAACCCTACCCCCAGGAGGTATAGGTAGTTACACCCCTGGGAAAAAACAGCTTTCCATTTTATTCTTCCTGTTGTATGCATGAGAATTCAAATCTGTTTTAGCAGTCGCGTTCCAGTTTTTTTTTAATTTCAGAACACATGTGCTGAATTTCTATGTGTTTGACAAATGTTGAAATGATTAGAAAACTCACAAAAATGCACTTGCAAATGTATATATACAAGATGCCTTCAGCATGCACACAAATAAATGCAGTTATTTTTGCACAAATGCACATTTGCATGCTTGTGTACAGGGGCACTTATTGCAACAAAGAAATAGTTCTGAAGAGACATGAAGGAGGGCGCCACAAAGCCATAAAATGCACAGTAAAGCAATGTTGCCAAATGAGTGGATCTCTCCCCGATATGCCCACATTGAGGTGGGTGATATCGGGCTGATCTGATCGTGGGCCCTAGGTCCCAACAATCGTATCCAACGGGATTTTTTAACCTGCCCCATCGAGATCTGCCCGACTTTCGGCCAGTTATCGATTGGGGACACCCTTCGGAGGGCCCCACACACTGGGCAATAAGCTGCCGACTCGGCAGCTTTTATCGGCCCGTGTATGGGGGCCTTTAGGCAGATATTATTCATAAATAAAAGTGTATGTGGAAATCTGATCCTAATTTGAACTAGATTTAGCAGCACGTTGCCATAGCAGTCGGATTAACACTAAATTGGACACCATTGTCTCATTCCACCTTTTCTAATGCACTACGAAAAAAAAGTGTTAAACTTGTGAATTGTGAACAAAACTGGGTCAATATTAGCACTTTTGCCATCTCCCCATTCCTGGGCTCCTTGGATCAGGTGGGCCCTAGGCAAGAACCATATTGGCCTAAAAAGTAGCCCAGACCTAACAGGAGTCACATGGGTTTCATAAATGTTTAAGGACATTATGGGGCATATTTATTCTGCTGGTTACAAACAGAGGGATAATACACTGCACATCTTCAGGCTTCATTGTGTAGAAAACGGTGTCAAATTTTTACATGTTTTTTCTTAGAGTGACCAGAAGCAATGTAAAATAACGGCATAAAACTGGGGTTCACATGGCGTAAAATTATACAAACCTTGATAAATTCACCATTTATTTTACAAATCTTTTTACACCATTTTGTCCTGCAAATTCTGTTTTACACAGCATAATAAATATGCCCCAAGGAGATCTATGACTATATAAAGGCACAAAGCTAGGTCTTTTATACAGAACTCCTCAGTGACTTATACTATATTTATATTTTACAACAGGGGCTACATTATTTATTATAATACACAGTGTCTTCAGTGACCTTTCATCCACTCTACAATGCTGCCATATGCAGGAGTTGTGATACATTCAGATATTTCAAGTTCTTCCTAGCTAGCCTCTCATCTATGAAAATCCACAAACAAGCACTATTTACCATATATACTCAAGTATAAGCCGAGTTTTTCAGCACCCAATATGTGCTGAAAAAGTGTACCTAGGCTTATACTCCAGTCAGTAGATGAAGCCAATGTGCACAATGACCCAAAGCACATCAATTGCGCTCATGAAATGTCCTCGTGTGCCCTGCTCAGCTGCCTTGTTCCTGGCTGTATTTAGCCTGGATGACATTTTCACTGCATGACATTGTTCCTGCCGTATATGAGTATGCGGCGATAGCCCCTCCTACATCTTCTTCTTAATTGTGCCAATACTACGGGGTTTCTCTCTCTCTCTCCCCTCTTACATACCAGCTGCTGCCTGAGTACATACACACATCGAACACAGTGTGTGAAATATACAAGCCATTTCAGCTGCTGTTTATAGCCTATAGATCAGGGCCAATATGTAATGCTAGGATTGCATTGGGTTTTATTTTTAAAGTTTTCAGAAACAACCAACCTGCTTATTTTACAAAATCTGGACAACACATTTTACTCACATTAGTACAGTGAGCAGGTCACTTGTCTCCAAATCCTGCCCTAGCAGTGTATCCAAGAAGATTACTACTACCACTGGTTGAGAGAAATTTTTCAATCATTACATTTTTTTGTGGCCAAATTTAGGAAAACTTACCAGTAGCTGCTGCATTTCTCACCTTAGGCTTATACTCAAGTCAATACGTTTTCCCAGTTTTCTAGGTAAAATTACGGCTTATACTCGAGTATATACGGTACTTAGTTTGTGGTGCATTATATACATAGGTGCAATGCATGGTTCCTGAAGGGCCAGTATGTCTGATCTGAACTGAGTATAGCTCAGCACATATAGTATAGCTCACATTGCAACTTCCAGCAAACCATCACTGTCAGGGGCTGCTGGGAGTTGTAGCTGAACAGTTGAAGGGCTGGAGTCTGGTAATTCCTGAACTTTGTTAATTGCATTGCTACGGTCCCCCATTGGGCCCTGCTTAAATGCAATTTTTTTGGAACCGATGAGCCACACATTTGCATATGGAGAGAGCAATGAACACTTTGCTACCTTGTTGAGGAATGAAAGAGCATTGTGCCGTAATTCCATTGCACTGAAAGCCAACTATACCAAAGCGTCATTGAGATATTTTGGCAAGTTAGCGTGGGAAGCTGGACTGCCCTCTGTTCATATTCAGACTGTTCAGTGGTTAATGGAAGACCTTTCACATTTCTGGCTGCTGCTGTAATCTTTGTTTTAGTCAGAAGTGACCTAAACTTGCTCTCCTACTGCTCTCCTAAATTCTTCCTTTGTGGCATTTGACGCATGCCAGGATAATGAGCTCCATAATGGTGAGCATAATAGGGAGGAAAGTATCACTGAGCAAAAAAAAACACGAAATCATGTGGAATATTACATAAATGAGGGACGATAACAGTCCAAAACATAATATGACCAGATGTCTGGATTTGTAAAGTAGCTGTGTAACATCTTTAGCCAAATAAATTAAAGGGCAAAAAAGGCCTGGATTCAATTGTCTTTTTTAGCCATCTTAGACAATAATGCTGCTCTGACACTTACCATGGACAGCAGCTCATGCCACCATTTCATTGTAGTTGCCTATAAAAATGTTCTTCTTATCCTTACGCACCATTGGAACAAGGGGATGCTCATATATGATGTTCTTGTCCAGGTCAGCATCACAGCTTCTGTGTAAACTGAGTGTAATCAGTTTATGCTACGATATTACAAACTGCCTGTTAGACATGAAAAACATGGGAGATAGACACACACTGGGGTTCTCATGCCTGTTATTTTTCACAAGTGTAAGCAAGAAAATGTTCTTAAGTGACAAGTTTGCAGAAATCCATGCATACTTCTGATCTTCCTTGTGGGACTAACCAGTACTTGAAAATGAAGCCCTGTATGAATAAGAAAGAGGGAAAGGAAAAAACAGTGTGTCATTTTAATTAACAAACCAAGCACTTTCCAACATGACTCTCTCCATAGATACAAGCACTATGGCAAAATCTTGTGTATACTTTCCCATTGAAAGGCACCATACATTAAGCAGTTGCACCTCACTTGTTTTGCACCTAGCACTGTTAATGTGAATGAGATGCACAACACAGAGGTGCAAGTGAGCTTTGTACTTTAAACATATAATTTACAGTATCTCCATTTGCCCTATTTTTGCACTGCATGCAACTAAGGAGACATGAAGGTACATGCCCTTGCTCTACCTGGGCAATCAGGGTTGCCACCAAGAATAACTTGATTCCATCCATCCCTGCCCTGATGTGTCCAAATTATGCTCTGTAACCCATTTCACAGTAATCCAAGCCCCCGCTTATGACCACCCTATGTGTAAGTCCCATTTTATTGCAAGTGCACATTGTGCCCAACTGCTTGGCATTTATTAACAGACTCAAATGTTGTGCCTGTGATGTAAGGTGCCAGATTATAAAGAGACCTTCAGGCAAACATAAATATGTTGGCATTTTGAGGAAAAATGCTGCATTGTCAGATAAAAGCATAGTGAATTAGAACTGCCTAATTACAAAGAGGAAAAGCAGCAAAACCCACTCTGCACCGACGCATAACTAAATATTCTAATTGATCATTTTTAGATTATTAAAAAGCAATGTGCTGAAAACTCAAAATAAAGTAAAATTACCAATTAATTCCGTGCCATCACTGAATCTAATCAATTATTAAAAAAAAAAATTCTCAAATTACATCAATTTGTATCCCAATTAATTATTCAGATTGAAAACTTTCAAGTGAAGTGCCTGTGCTGTGATTTATTGTGGTCGTTCACTGTTTATGTAACCTTAATTAATTGGTTGAGAAGGCTACTTAGTGAAAGTGCTAGTGCGCAATAAATATGGTGTTACAAAAATGAGTTCAAGTTAATTAACTAAATTCAGACAAAACCAGCATTTATGAATTGATAGGTAGGAAAATGGAAAATAGTGAAGAGGTGGAGCTGTCCCAAGAAACTTCTATTGATTGTTGTTGCTAAGCCCTGAGACACCACACGAGGGAGAAGGCAGGGCACTGGGGACTGTGGTCTCAAAATTACCTTGCTAGCTTTGTTAAGAGGTCTAAATAACCTATAAGGGCAAGGCCAGATGTGGAGTTTTTACGTTGCGTTTTTAAAAAGCTCGGTTGGGCACTGAAACCACACGCGACTATGCCTTTTTCAGCACATAGGTTTCTTTTCCCAACATGCACTTCTCATTGTTCTCGTTCCCCCATAATTCCGCTGGCTAGAAATAGAAAATCTATTTACATGCAAAATGGAGCAGGAATGATTGTCAATACGCAACGTAATTACGTCACCGGCCTAATATGCCGTAAAAAAACCTATATGCGTCATTTACCTCTCAAGAATTTAGACACCATATTTAAAATACGCTGCGTATTTAAGTGTGGTTTCAAACGTGCAGATCCCATAGAGTCTATTGGTTTGGTAGTTTCTTGACGTACTGGTGTTTCTCACAGGGCTTCCAAGCGCCCTGTGAGAATTGCCATAGTGTGTTTTTCATTTGTTTCAGTGGTAATGCATATTTACGCCCGAATTAGCTTTTTTTAAAACGCAACGTAAAAACGCCACGTCTGGCTTTGCCTAAAACCACAAATCCCGAAGCCCTTGAAGTGAAAGGAGAACCAGGAGAAATAAACGCGGTTGCTGAAAATTAAAGTGGACCTGTCACCCAGACACAAAAATCTGTTCAACAAAAGTCCTTTTCAAATTAAACATGAAATCCATTTTCTATTTTTTATTAAAGCATTCATAGCTGCTGTAAGCTCATTTAAAAATCTCAGCTGTCAATCAAATATTGTCTGCCACTCCTCTATGCCCTG
Source organism: Xenopus laevis (assembly GCF_017654675.1). Classification (NCBI taxonomy): domain Eukaryota; kingdom Metazoa; phylum Chordata; class Amphibia; order Anura; family Pipidae; genus Xenopus; species Xenopus laevis. The sequence continues at coordinate 111,668,277 of NC_054387.1, read as the reverse complement.
GGCATCGAGGCGGGGCAGACAATTACTTTCACTTTCCATTCAGCACTTCTTAGATGTCACTGCTCTCCACATATTTCCCCATTCTCTTTACCATTTAATTGTGTAGCCAGGGCATGGGGATGGACATCAGGTCCCCCATTCTGTTGCACAAACAAGATTCTGAGATGATACAAGGCTTGTCTTAATAACAGTGTGCACAAAATGGCTGCTGCCTGCTTTCTTTCCCAGACTGAAGGAAACAAGATTCAAATAATTGATATAGTGTAATTAAAGTTAATTTTGCTTGACTAATGTGATAAAATAGGATTTTGAATAATTTTTTGGGGTGACGGGTCCCCTTTAAGTTATAGCTCCAGTTCTTATAGAAAGAAAAATCCCGTGACCGAATAAAATAAATAACTGTGAATTAGAATTGCCACCAGGCTTGATCCCAATGTTATTAATAGAGATGAAATATACAGTAAGGTCTGTATTTTTTTCTAAAAAGGTGGCAACCCTAGGTGAATTTTGCAGATTTTTGCATGTTTATAAAGGCAAGTGATTCAAAATCAGGTTTAGTATCCCACTGGAGATTGTTTAAACCGTATATAAATGTTATCCAAGCAGAGTCCAACTGATGACCCAAAGGGGCCAGATGTGCAATTCTAGGGGTAGTTTAGGGCTTCCAGGCTGCATAAAAGGTCCACATTATAATTTGTGTACCCTAGTGTTTCTTTATTTAAACGGGTTGTTCACCTTTGAGTTAACTTTTCCAATTTGCAATTCAGCTGTTTGGTTGCCAGGGTCCAGAGTACCCTAGCAACCATGCATTGCTTGGAATTAGAGCTGGAATATGAATACGAGAGGGCCTGAATTAGAAAAATGAGTAATACAAAGTAGCAATACATTTGTAGCTCTATAGAGAAAAGGGGGAAATATCCTACTCTGCCTGGTCATGCTAAAGTATTTCTCCAGACCAGGGGTGTCCAAACTACGGCCCGCGGGCCAACTGTGGCCCGCGACTCATTTTTAATTGGCCCGCAGGCAGCAGCATTTCACACCACCCCCCTCCCCAGTGGGTGCAGTGGAAGTGGCCAGCGGTGAACAGGAAGTCAGTGCCAGAGAGGGAGCCGGAAGAGGAGCAGAACGTCGCAGCAGCATGTCACACGCGCACCTGCTGCACTTGAGAAAACTGCTGCCGACTGGGATTCCACCTCTCCTTACATGCCACAGCACAGGCACACCAACCCGCCTCCCCATTCCCACTGCAGCAGCCAGCAGCCTCCGTGAGTTTTTAAAGCTCTGTTCTCTCTCCGCTACACAAACACTAAACTTCTGTCACTCCCCCTCCCTCTCAGAAACTAAAGGTGGACTGGACTCCCTGACTGTGACTTACTTCCCTGCAGCTGCTGCACATTCATTTCTATGTGATCACTGAGACACGTGAGAAGTGAATGTGCTGCTGCAGCTTGATCCTGCTTATCTAACAAGTGTCTCAGTGATCACATAGAAATGAATGTGCAGCAGCTGCAGGGAAGACAGTCAAGGAGTCCAGTCCACCTTTAGTTTCTGAGAGGGAGGGGGGAGCTGGCAGCTCCAGAAGGAGAGGAGCTTATGAGTAACGGAGACCGGAGTTGTAAAACTATGGAGGAGGGGGGAGGTTTGAGTCAGGGGATAGAAAGGGTTTTTTAGTAGTGTAGCTTTTTTTTCATGCCTGGTTTCTGAGAGGGAGGGGGAGTTACAGAAGGTGAGTGTGTAACGGAGAGAGAATGAACAGTTGAATAAAAAATTACAAGATTACAGAGGCTGGATTCGGGGGTGGGTGGGGGCTGGCTATCAGGCCTGGACTGGGAGTCAAAATAGGCCCTGCCATTCCAAGTACACAGAGGCCCAAACATCCCCCTACCAGCCCACTATTTGGTAATTTTCTATGGAACCATACAGCAGCCCCTCTGGCATTTGCAGAACCCATAGATTGCCAGCCCGGGCCTGCTGGCTATGGGGAAAGAAGGAGATCAGTGCAGTAGGGCACTAACATATCATAGTAGCTTCACATTTAATTTTGCCTGGATCCAGCAGCCCAGCAGCTTCATGAAAATAAACTTAATGGTTCGAGTCAAAGAATGTCAGGCTAAAATGGTCGGCCCCCACACATTTTCACCCCATCAAATCTGGCCCTCGTTGTTAAAAGTTTGGACACCCCTGCTCCAGACAAAGGATAAACCTCTCGCACTCCTAAAGCTGTTGCTGAAGTGAAACTCTGCTGCCCGTCGCTATAAAGGTTTAGCGGGGCTTGCTGGGAGTTAGGGGCTTTGACACTTTCTCACTACGCAAATCCCGTAGTGAAAAGTAGCCGAGTTCCAAGGTGACTGGCACAAGTCACGTGCACGCCCATCATCCTGTAAGAACGGAGCACTTGTGGAAGTAGGCGGAGTCGCGCATGCCGGGTCTGTGGTGGCGGCGGCCATATTGTCTTCCTGACAGCGGCTGAAGGAGAGAGTGAGGCCATGAAACTTGCTACGGGTGCCCGGTTCCTCTCTGTAAGCATTTCTACTTTCCTTTTAGTATATTCCCGGCTTGATAAGCGTCCCGAGGGCTGGAATCAGTGCTGCTGTAAAACGTGTAGCTTGTGGCTGGGGGAAGCAGCCATGTTGTGTTGCGGACAATTACTCTGCCCTGTGCCCCCATTATGCCCCTCATATAGGTGTTCCACTTGTTGGGGTGTGGGAGGTGCCAGAGGAGCTGGGCTGGACCATTAGTGTGGGTGCAGGGAGTTCAGGCCTGGTGTGTATTAGGGCTTCGAGCTGAAGGTCACCCCATTGCCCTGGAGGTGGGACGCAGGCTCCCTCTGTACCTGAAGCAGGAAAATACCAATTCTTCATTGAAACCCTATATTTATCAAACCAAAAATATGTGCCAGCAGGGATACAACCAAAATATGTCCAATGCAGGGATACAACCAAAATATGTCCAATGCAGGGATACAACCAAAATATGTCCAATGCAGGGATACAACCAAAATATGTCCAATGCAGGGATACAACCAAAATATGTCCAATGCAGGGATACAACCAAAATGTGTGCCAGCAGGACACAAACCAAAATATGTGCTAGCAGGGCACAAACCAAAAGGGAGGGTGCCCCCCCGGGCCCCCTCCCCCCGAAATGTTGAATGTTTGGTGGCTAAATAAAAGGGGATACTCCCCGATTGCATTAACTTGAGTGTGTGCGGATCCATCTCTATACGGATATGTTGCTAGGGGACCCGGCCGGGTCAACGGAAGAATGCACCACCATTGCAGGACTGTTGAACTACAGGTGTGCAGTAGGAAAAAGTACATTACAACCAAAATATGTGCCAGCAGGGCTACCCGAGAGCAGACTACTGCATTAAATGGGTTGTTCACCTTTGTATGATGTAGACATTGATATTCCATGACAATATACAGTTGGTCTCCATTCTTTATTTTTTTTTTTGTGCTTTCTCAGCTATTTAGCTTTCTGTTCAGCAGCTCTCCAGTTTGGTATTTAAGCAGCTTTATGGTTGCTAGGGGCTTATTTAACCGAGCAACAAGGCAGTGGTTTGAAAGAGAGACTGGAACAGGAATAGGAGAGGGACTGACCAGGACACAGTGTAATAAAAAGTAAGAACAACAATAACATTGTAGACACACAGAGCAACAGTTTTTGGCAGTTGGGGTCAGTGATCCCCATTTGAAAGCTGGAAAGAGTTCAAAGAAGAAGATAAATTATTCAAAAACTATAAAATTGGGGTATTTTAGGGCCACGTTCCACGTATTCTGCCGTATGTTATAATCTGTGTACCCTCATATTTTTTCATTTAAATGTTAGTATAGGGTAGATAGTGATATTCTGAAACTGGAATATTAATAGGAGAGGCCTGGATAGAAAAATGTGTAATAAAAAGTATCAATACATTTTTAGCCTTACAGAGCATTTTTTTAGGTGGGGTCAGTGACCCTCATTTGAAATCTGGAAAGAGTCAGAAGGCAAATAATTAAAAGAAAAAAAGAATTGAAAAATTGCTTACAATTAGCCATTCTATAACATGCCAAAAGTTAAAGTGATAGTTCACTTTTAAATTAACTTTTAGCATGATGTAGAGAGTGACATTTTGAGACAATTTGCAATTGGTTTTCATTTTTCATTATTTGTGGTTTTTGAGCTATTTAACTTTTTATTCAGCAGCTCTCCAATTTGCAGTGTCAGCAGTCTGCTTGCTAGGGTCCAAGTTACCCTAGCAAACATGCATTGATTTGAACAAGAGACTGGAATATGAATAGGAGAGGCCTGAATAGAAAGAGGAGTAAAACAAAGTAGCAATAACAATATTTGTTTTTAAGATGGGGTCAGTGACCCCCATTTGAAAGCTGGAGGAAGGTAAATATTTCAAAAACGATAAAAAAAATTAATAAGACCCATTGAAAAGTTGCATAAAATTAGATGTTCTATAACATACTAAAAGTTAACGTCATGTTTAACCACCCCTGTAATAAGACTAGGATGGCCGACCTGTGAATAGATAAAATCACCTTTATTGGCACAGGCAATATACAAATGATTTATCCATAGCAAGTGTAACCAATCAGATTTGTATTTTTATTTGTCACAATGCAGTTGACTGATTGGCTACTATGGGTTACACCTTTAGGGTAAAGCTAAGTGGATTTATATCCCCCACTCACTGTCAATCCCTGATCTAGTCAGTTGTGTTTGCATTGATAATTTAAATACAGGACATTGTCTTGTTTATAAACCTGGGAATACAAGATGGGATCGTAGCTGCATATTTTCCTTTTTGATTGTTTCATTGATACATTCTAGAATATGCAGTAGATGTGAGATGGGTAGTCTTAAATGGTCTTATCTGCTTTTAGCCCTGTTTTTGTCTTTACACTACACCCTAGTATTTTTCATCTTTGTGTATATGCAGCTGTATTTTACAGTCTTGTCAGGTTAAAGAGGTTGTTTACCTTTAAATGAACTTGTGATATTCTGAGCCAATTTTTGGTTTTCATTTTTTATTTGTGATTAATTTGTCGTTATTTAGCTTTTTATTCAGCAGCTCTCCAGTTTGCAATTTCAGCAGTCTGGTTGCTAGGGTTCAAATTACCCTAGCATCAGTTCATTGATATGAATAACAAACTGGAATATGGATAGTAGAGGGCTTGAATAGAAAGATGAGTAAATGGCCATTCTATAACATACTAAAAGTTAACTTAAAGGTGAACCACCCCTTTAACAAAATCCAGTAAAATATTGTCATTAAACATATGTTAACAAAATGCATAGTCTTATGCAAGCACTGCGTGTATTCTTTATTAGAAATAAAGGCAACTCTTAAAGAGGTGGTTCACCTTTAAGTTAACTTTTAGTATGTTACAGAATGGCTGATTCTAAGCAACTATTCAATTTGTCTTCATTATTTATTTTTTATTGTTTTACAGTTATTTTGCCTTCTTTTTCTGACTTCCCAGCTTTCAAATGGGGCTCACTGATCTCATCTAATAAACAAATGCTCTGCAAGGCTACAAATGTATTGTTATTGCTACTTTTTATTATTTATCTTTCTATTCAGGTCCTTTCCTATTCATATTCCGGTATCTTATTGAGATCAGTGCATGGTTGCTAGGGTAATTTGGACCCTAGCAACCAGATTGCTAAAATGGCAAGCTGGAGAGGTGCTGAATAAAAAGATGAATAACCCAAAAACCACATATAATAAAACATGAAAACCAATTGCAAATTATCCCCTTATCTGAATAAGGAAACCATCAAATCTGAGGCTAAATTGTATTCTGCATCATACATTGTAGCCTGCTTTGATAATGAGTTTAAAGTCATGTGATCAAAAAAACACATGGTATACTACACAATAAATGTACACAAAGTAGCATAGATTATTATAATGCTGTGAAGTATATTCAGTTTTGATACAAAAGATTATGTATGCCAAAACATTGTTTTACTTGCTTTTTTTTCAGAGGAGGCTTTACTCTGCAAAAGCTGCTCCAAAACCCGAAGCAAGCGGACGGGCACGTCTTGACCCGGAGGAGCTACAGGTACATATCGATTGATATATTCCTATGTAACCTGTCTTACAGAACAAGTCAGCGCAAATTCACTAGGCGTGTCTTGTGGCACCCTACCAGTAAATATAATAACTTACCGTATATACCCCCAAAATATGCTGAAAAACTCCACCTCGGCTTATACTCGGGTCAAGCGCAAAAACGGTCGCCGGCGTCCGACCTCCAATGGGAGCAGTAACCCTCAATTTTTTGATTGAAACTTACCAGAAGCTGCTGCATTTCTCACCCTAGGCTTATACTCGAGTCTAAGCTTTCCCAGTTTTTGGAGGTAAAATTAGGTACCTCGGCTTATACTCGGGACGGCTTATACTCGAGTATATACGGTTCTTAAACCTGAGACCCTACTATTCACTGAAAAGTGAATATATGGTTCTATGAGCCCTGCACCACCATCTCTGTCGATTGCAGAGTCCCAGGGATCCCCTGCTCTTTGTTATATAGTATAGTATGCATGCACAGTACAGTAACATTGCAAACATTCGGCATGTCGATCTACTAAAGGCAGGAGTTCTGGGACTGCGAGGAGGATCATCATAGTAACATCAACCGACATTGCAACGTGATGCTCAATAAATCATACACTTGCCCTCGGAAGAAGACCAGTCTAAAGTCGGCATAGAATAGACCATCTATATTAGACCGAATGTGCTTTAAAGGAGCAGTTCAGTGTAAAAATAAAAACTGGTTAAAGGAACAGTAACGTAAAAAAATAAGTGTTTTAAAGTAATGAAAATATCATGCAGTGTTGCCCTGCACTGGTAAAACTGCTGTGTTTGCTTCCGAAACACTACTATAGTTCATATAAATAAGCTGCTGTGTAGCAATGGGGGCAGCCATTCAAATGAGAAACGGTTTAGGTTACACATCAGATAGCAAGTAAGCTCTGTCTGTCTAATGGTGTTATCTTTTATCCATTAGTTAACCTGTGCCATAAAGCCGTTTTTCAATTTCCGCCATTGCTCCCCAGCAGCTTGTTTATATGAACTATAGTAGTGTTCCTGAAGCAAACAGAAGAATTTTACCAGTGCAGGGCAACAGTACATGATATTTTTATTACTTTAAAACACTTACATTTTTTGGTGTGACTGTTCCTTTACATTTTTGGCTTACTATCTATATTAGAAACATTTTATATTTTGCACAGCCTGTCTATTTAATGTATAAAGGCAGGAGTGACTGGATGTCTAACATAACAGAACACTACTTCCTGCTTTTCAGCTCTTTAACTCTTGAGTTAGTCAGTGACTTGAAGGGGTGCCACATGGGACATAACTGTTCAGTGAGTTTGCAATTGATCCTCAGCATTCAGCTCAGATTCAAAAGCAACAGTTATGACCCATGTGCCCCTCTCAAGTCACTGATTGGTTTCTGCCTGGTGACCAATCAGTGGAAACCAAGAGAGCTGAAAAGGAGGAAGTAGTGTTCTGGCTATTATGTTAGACATCCAGCCACTCCAGCCTTCATACATTACATTTTTGGCTAACTAACAATAACTAACAATATTGGAAATTTTTTTTATTTTGCACAGCCTACCTATTTACCCAGTTTTTATTCTTAATATATAAAGGGGACCTATAACTCACCCATAGAAAACTGTATAATAAAAGTTCTTTGCAAGTTAAACATGAAACCCAAATTCAATCTTTTTTTTTTCTTTTTAATAATTTTAAATGTATTTTAAAATCTGAGCTGTCAATCATATATTGCCTACTCTGCCTTTATGCCCCCGGCATTGGAGGCGGGCAGTTAATTACTTTCACTCTACATTCAGCTCTTCCTAAATGTCACTGCCCTCCTCGCATTCCCCCTCCCTCCTTAAAGTCTAACTGTGTAGCCAGGTCCCCTAATTTTGACATTCATTATTTTGTTTAGAAGTATTTGTTAAAGTTCACTTTTAATGATCTTTATAATTATTATAGTCTCTATAAACACTGTACTGTATAATGGCTGTCCTGTGAATAGCTTGGTTTGGTTCACCTATCATCTTATGTTATACACAGATCACAAAGTTGCCAAATGGACTGGTGATTGCATCTTTAGAAAATTACTCCCCCTCATCCAAGATTGGCGTGTTTGTAAGGGCAGGGAGCAGATATGAAAATGCCGGTAATCTAGGCGTTAACCACGTTCTCCGTCTTGCATCCAGCTTGGTAAGTGCCATCCTGCCATCTCCTATTTAACTAATAAAAAAAGCTTAAAAACAAATTTACGTTAGCGAGCTTTGGTCTGAACTGCTTTCACATGTGTATGTGTTGGATATCTAAAAAAGTGTACACATTTATGAACTGGAGCAGATTTGGAGTGTGTCAGGGCTTGCAGCTTAGAGAAGGCAAATCACTAATAACATTGAAAAGTCTGCATCAAATTTGTGTTTTTAAAAAGGCAAAATCTTGCACTTTAGTAATCACTTTCCTATTCTGCCTCCATTAAGTCGTGGTAGAGATTGTTACATAATTGTTATTGTGTTTATTGCTTTGTCTTTTATGTATAGCTATTATGTGAATACGGACGTTTAATGTGTGTTGTTTATATAACAGTCGCGTTTCAATAATGAGGTGGATACGTCACATTCAATTTGGCCATTTTTCCCGCCAACCTAGGTATTTAATGCATGTGTATAATGTATTAGATACTTTGAAAAAGGCCTCGGAGGAGGACTCTTAAAAAAAAATGTACATAATTTTTATAAGTCCTTTGAGTGCGGATCTTACTTGTGCATTAGAGAATATAGAGAGAGATAGAGATAGAGAGAGAGAGAGAGAGAGAGAGAGAGTGCGCTATATAAGCCCAATGGGCAACATACTTCCCAACATGCCTAATCTCAAACTAGAGACGCTAGAGCTCATTAACTTCCCCCAGGATACAAGTGCAGGTCCACAACAGTTTGCCCCCTTAGTGCTCATAAAGAAAGCTGATCAAACATTTAGATACCAGCATCAGGAGGTGCAATTTAGCCCTGTTCTTACCATCTGCACTTTGCATACTGCTTGGTGTATTATAAAGGTATAAATGCAATATTTGGTCTAAATCAGAGGTATATACAGTTCCTTCTTTACCAGACAGCAAAATGGGCCACGAGAATGCAGGGGTAGATGTGAATAAAAAATACTTGTATTTGCTTATAAATTAAAAATTTTGCACTGATATTTAGGGCCAGATTTATCAAGGGTCGAATTGAAAATTCGAATTTGAATTTTGTTTTTTTTTTCATTAGTTATCCAAATTCGATTAGAGTTTCTTAAAAAAAATTAGAATTCGATTTTCGAGATTTATCATACTGTGGCCCTTTAGGAATTCGATTTTGACTATTCGCCACCTAAAACCTGCCAAATTGCTGTTTAAGTCAATGGGAGGGTCCAGGGATCAGTTTGGAGATGTTTCCAGCCTTCCTGACATGCAAGTTTAGTTTTTTCAGAGAAAAAAACTCAAATCGAGTTTGATCTAATTAGAATCGAATTCGATTTGAATTAGAATTTTCGGGTTGTCTAAATTCATCTGAGTTCAAACATTTTTATTGTATTAATAAATTTCGACTAGTCGCATTTTGAATTTAAGGGAGTTTAAAAAAACTCATGAATTCGAACTTCGACCCTTGATAAATGTGCCTCTTAGCTGGGGGTGCTTTGTATCATGCAAGAAAAATGTCTACTTAATTGTACCATTTTCTTTTAAGTCTGATTTTTTTTTTTTTTATCTTTAGACAACCAAGGGTGCATCGGCATTTAAAATAACCCGTGGAATTGAAGCTGTTGGTGGCGGCTTAAGGTATATGTTTAATAAGTTTAGGGTGTTTTTTCTTCCTGATTTTAAAGTGCACGAAAAGTTGTAGATATTTTTGTTTTGTTTTTTTTTCTCCAGTGTGACCTCCACAAGGGAAAATATTGTGTATTCGGTAGAATGTCTGCGGGATTATGTGTGAGTATTCTTTGTCATAAATCTAGCGAGTGCATATCAAGATAAATATAATATTCTTGCTGCTTCAGATTGTTATACTGTGACCTCTAGTTGCAGATATACTTCATAAAATGTATGCCTTTTCAGTTTTTTATTTGTATCTGTGCTTTAGAGACACTGTAATGGAATACCTCATCAATGTTACCACTGCCCCAGAATTCAGGAGATGGGAGGTATCTGATGTTCAGTCAAAAGTAAAACATGATAAGGCCCTTGCCTATCAAAACCCACAAGTTGGTAAGTTATGCATCCTCAGACTTATAAGGCTTTGAGATACTTGTTTGTATGTTAAGTGTACCTCTCTGGTACGGCATATTCTGTTTCAGAGGCAGAGAAGGGTTTTGTCTGGGGGTCTGAATTATCTAGCTTAAACTAATGACCCCCATACACAGACAAATATAAGCTGCCGACAGATTAAGTTGGTAGCTTATTGGGCAGTGTATGGGGGGGACCCTCCGACCGGCTTCCCCGATTTGATATCTTTCCGAAAGTTGGGCAGATGTCGATCAGCAGCTTTCAAAAATTCTGTCGGATCAAGGACCGCATTGGTTAGTTGATGCGGTCCTCAATCCGACCCCGTATTCTTCTCATTGGGATCCAATCGTTGGGCTCTAGGGCCCACTATCAGATAGGCCCAATATCACCTACCTCGTGGTAGGCATATACGGGAGAGATCCCCTTGTTTGGCCAAACAAGTGGATCTCCTTGTGTATGGCCAGCTTAATTTGATTATATACAAGGGGTAAATCTAATTATTGCTAGTGATATGTCTGGTTATACACTTTCTCTGGATCAACCACATATTTGGTGGGATTTACTTAAAGGGGTTGTTCACCTTTGAGAACTTTTAGTATGATGTAGAAAGTGATATTCTGAGACAATTTGCAATTGGTTTTCATTTTTTTATTATTGAAGGTTTTTGAGTTATTTAGCTTTTTATTCAGCAGCTCTTCAATTTGCATATTAAGCAATCTGGTAACTAGGGTCCAAATTACCCTAGCAACCATGCATTAATTTGAATAAGAGACTGGATTATGAATAGGAGAGGGCCTGAATAGAAGGATCAGTAATAAAAAGTAACAAAAACAATAAATCTGTAGCCTTACAGAGCATTTGTTTTTTTATAAGGGTCAGCGACTCCCATTTGAAAGCTGCAAAGAGTCAGAAAAAAAGTCAAAATTATAACACTATAAAAAATAAATAATGAAAAACAATTGAGAAGTTGCTTAGCATTGGCCGTTCGATAACATAATAAAAGTTACCTTAAAGGTGAATCACCTCTTTAAACGAACAGTGCAGTGTAAAAATAAAAACTGGGTAAATAGGCTGTGCAAAATAAAAAAAATTTAGTTAGCCAAAAATGCAATGCATAAAGGCTGGAGTGGCTGGATGTCTAACATAACAGAACACTACTTCCTGCTTTGGAGCTCTCTAACTCTGAGTTAGTCAGCGACTTGAACGGGGGCCACATGGAACATGACTGTTCAGTGAGTTTGAAATTGATCCTTAGCATTCAGCTCAGATTCAAAAGCAACAGTTATGACGCATGTGCCCCTCTCAAATCACTGATTGGTTATTGCCTGGTAACTAATCGGTGGAAACCAAGAGAGCTGCAAAGCAGGAAGTAGTGTTCTGGCTATTATGTTAGACATCCAGGCACTGTACTGTGCCGATGTCCTGTCTGAAAAAGATTTTGCATAATCTGATCATCTTTGCCTGTGTTTAGAACCAGTCTGCAGGTTTTCCATGTAGATGCCTATCTAGAGTTCATAAGTATACACATTGTGCTGTTAAGAGCTCACGGAATAACACTTTGGCAATCAAAAGCACTAAATTATGAAGCAAAGCCAGTACTCCTTTGTTTCTTCTCCATTCACTTCCTCTTCTTTTTCTTCCTCTTCTAATATTTAACTTTCTGTAAGGAAAGAGATGTAAACACTTCTAAAATTAACACAAAAAAAAGCACTAAATTATATTTTACCCTATGTGCTTAGTACTACACAGGTATATTTTGCTGTTTCCTTTCCTTTTGTAACCTGCAGTACACTCTGAGGCTCCATGTGGCCTAAAACCTCTCTTGTTGAACTGAGAGAGATGCTTTATTACACCCGTACAAACTATTCTGAATGTAGCTGTTAGGTTGGATTGCAGCATGGTTAAAGGAGAAAGAAACCCTTAAAGGACAAGGAAAGTTAAACTAAAGAAGTAGGCTAGAAATGTTGTACATTATGCTTTGAGCTTCTGTACCAGCACAAGGCAACCACAACCCTTTAGCAGGGAAGACCTGTGTCTCCAAAGATGCCCCAGTAGCTCTCCATCTTTTTTTCTGCTGATTCACTGCACATGCTCCATGGTGCTGTCAGTTACTGAGCTTAGGGACCGACTCACAATATACAGTACACATAGAATAAGGGATGCGCCGAATCCACTTTTTTGGCCAAATACCGAACTGAATACGAACCCTAATTTGCATATGCAAATCAGTGAGGGGGTGGGAAAAAGAGAGCCGTGCACGTAGGTGGCTAAAAAAAGTTTTACTTAGTTGTTTTCTAAAGAAAAGTCACATGATTTTAAGGATTCGTTTTCGCCAGGCACAAGGATTAGGCCCAATCCAGATCCTGCTGAAAATGGCCTAATACCAAACCGAATCCTGGATACGGTGCATCCCTACATAGAGTATAAATGTCACAGTATAAGGCTGATTAGTAATTAATATGGATTATTACTACATGGCAGCACAGACACCAGTGCAATTCCCATCAGAATTTAATAATCAGCCCTGTAGCATCAGCTTATATTAGAGGCCAACCTCATTTTCTGCTGGATAATTAGTGACAACCCCTAAGCTTAGCTTCTCAACAGCTGCTCAGAGCCCACTGATCATGTGAGTGTCACAGACACTTTCCAAGATGGTGACCCCCTGTGACAAGTTTGAAGTCTTGGATCATTGCTGCTATAGACAAGCTGAAACTTTAGGCTGGTGTAATACTTTCAGTATATAAAACGTTTTTTTTTTAGCCCTATTCATTTTTAGGGTTTAGTTCTCCTTTATTAAAAAAAAACAGCGGAGTTCATGGGCACCATCTTCAGCCGCTTTGGTAATCTTTGGAATGAGACCGGCGCTTCAACAATTTTCAAGAGTTTCGGCGCATGCGCAGTTGTCGCGAGACAGAAAATTGCTCCAACCATGCATGCGCCGCTACACCGGTCTCATTCCGAAGATTGAGTAACCTCTGCTGTACAGAATTTGCACGGAGGGGTAAGTAAAGAGTTAGGGCCATTTGCCCGGGGTAGCAGCTAGGCTGGGGAGGAGGAGGGGGGTCTATGCAGGGTAGGGATTTTTTTTATTAAGGGTTTGTTTCGCCTTTAAAGACAAGGGACAGTTTAAAATTTCAGTCTCACAGATCGAAATGGGCATTAGGAGATCAGATTTCTATTTACTGGAAGAACTGACAATGTAGATCTGTTTGTTGATACACAGCATTGCCCTTATTAAGCTTTGTGTTTCCTGCTTTTGGACAGGAGTTCTAGAAAATCTTCATGCAGCAGCTTATAAAAATGCCCTTGCCAACTCCTTGTACTGTCCTGACTACAGGGTTGGAAAAGTTACATCAGATGAGGTACCTGTTAATATTTATTCTCTACATGCACCACATGGACGTTTCATCTACTGTACAGTAGTGATTTTTTTCTCTCTCTCTCTTTTTCATTCAGTTGCAGCAGTTTGTACAGAACCATTTTACAAGCTCAAGGATGGCACTGGTTGGATTAGGTTTGTAAAAGACGTGACACTGTTCATACATGATACTTGATGTGATTAAAAGATACAATGCATACACATTTGAGCTAAAGACCCATTTTGTTTGTGTAGGTGGAAGGCCAACAAGTTAAAAAAATATGTTTTGGTACATGGCATGTAAAAATAGGAAAAAATGAGTTAAGGGCCTGTAAGTGTACACTTTTTAAACATTTAATAACACAAGTAGTCTAAAAGGTATGAAATGCATTTCCTAATTTTTAAAAGATTATTAAAATTTTTCCTAATAAAAATTGTTTAATGGCTTCTAAATCCTTTTCTTCTGAACATTTATACAGGTATGGGACCTTTTATCCAGAATACTCAGGACCTGGGGTCTTCCAGATAACGGATCTTTCATAATTTAGATCTTCATACCTTAAGTCTACTAGAAAATCCTTTAAAACATTAAATCATGTAAACATTAAATAAACCTAATAGGCTGGTTTTGCTTCCAATCTGGATTCATTATATCTTAGTTTGGCTCAAGTACAAAGCACTGATTTACTTTTACAGAGAAAAAGGAAATCATTTTTTAAGATTTGGATTATGTGGATAAAATGGAGTTAATGGGAGACGACTGTTCCGTAATTCGTTCCGTATTTCTGGATAACGGGTTTCCAGATAACGGATCCCATACCTGCACATTGTCCTTGATTCATTCACATTCATTCAAAAAGAGTTACGTGATTCTCATATGCACATATGGTTAATTGCTGATTGTGTGAATTTCAGGCGTCAGTCACTCTGTCCTTAAACAAGTGGGAGAGCAGTTCCTGAATATAAGGAGCGGATCAGGTTCTGCCGGTGTGAAAGCACAGTATCGTGGAGGTATACAACATTTTCCTTGTTTTGAGTAAAATACTGGAGGAAAACCTGTAAAAGCAAATAGATAAATATAATTTATCATTGAATGATTTCACTTCTGTTATAGTTCTGCAATAGTTAACATTAGAAAAAAGAGACCACGCAGTGTGGAAATATACAACCATATTAAAGGGGTGGTTTAAGTTTACTTTTAGTATGTTATACAATGGCCAATTGTAAGCAACTTTTCAATTGGTCTGCATTATTTATTCTGTATAGGTTTTTTTTTTTTTAATTATTTGCTTTCTTTCCAGCTTTAATGCTCTGTTAAGCTACACATTTGTTATTGCCAAATTTTATTCCTCATGTTTCTATTCAGCGCCTCTCCTATTCATATTCAAGTCTCTTATTCAAATCAGTGCATAGTTGCTAGAGTAATCTGGACCCTAGCAACCCGATTGCTGGAGAGCTGCTTAAAATAAAAACTGAATAACTTTAAAAACCACAACTAATAAAAAATGAAAACCAATTGCAGATTGTCTTAGAAAATCTCTCTATATCATACTAAAAGTAAATGCAAAGCGGTGCAAGGTCAGCCTGAACCCACACATCACTATATGGAATTGTTTATTCTCATGAAACTACAAGAAAACTTTGTACAGTTTACTGGATGTTTTAAATGAGCTTCACATATATATCTGGGAAATGAGCTATTGTATATTTGGGAGAGGGAAGCGAGTGTGCCCATTATAGATTTTTAAAGTTGCTGATGACCAGCATTTAGTCTTTAATAAAAATTGCATTTTCTCTTCCTGCAGCTGAAATCCGAGAACAAAATGGAGACAGCCTTGTTCACACTGCTGTTGTTGCCGAAGGAGCTTCTACAGGTAGTCCTGAAGCAAATGCATTTGGTGCGCTTCAGCACATTCTAGGAGCTGGGCCCTTCATCAAAAGAGGAAGCAATACTAGCAGCAAACTGTTTCAAGCTGTGAACAAGGCAACCAATCAGCCCTTTGACGTGAGTGCAAATACCATAAGAGAGCGTTTTATCGAAACACACGTGTTTTAACTGATCTTTATTTTAAAATCTCTGTTAGGTCTCTGCTTTCAATGCCAGCTACTCGGATTCTGGTCTTTTTGGCATTTACACGGTCTCTCAGGCAGCAGCAGCAAGTGAGGTAAATCTTTATATAAGGTTATAACACATAACACAATATCCAGCAAACAATATCCTTATATTTGTCACTCTGTGAAAGCAGCGACTGATAAATATTGGCTTCTGTTCCCTACTGTGTTTAGTGTTGCCACCTGGCCGGTATTTTACCAGCTTGGCCGGTAAAACACCAGCCGGGGCCGGTATTACAAATTTACCGGCAATGTAGCTGCCGGTAAATTTGTAATACATCAAACAAATGCCCTTTTATTCCCGCCCCCTCCACCAGCCGGTAGAGATTTTTTTAAAAGGTAGAAACCCTAACACTGTTCCTGCTGAAAACTATTTTTCTGAATGACCTAGCTCATAAAATAAACCTCTGTAAGATCTGGCAAGAAGGACCTGTTAATCCTCATTTTTAATTTTCTGTCTCTTAGTTTATTAATTAATTAAGATCTCTGTTTATTCTATTACTGCTAAAGTACGCCTACCACAAAAATGTAGTTTCACCGGAAACAATAGTATTTTTTAAGAATAATAACATGAATATTGTGCCCCCCTGACAGCTTGCATCCGTGGGGGAAAAAAGATTTTTGCTATAGGTGCTCTTTAAGCACTGCTTAACTTACTAGTGCCATATAAATAATTCATCAATGAAACTAAAAAGCAAAAGGCAAAATAAAATCGCTCACATATTCAGAAGTGCTTCACTATAAACACCAATCATTCTTCAACATACAAGATCTGTAACACCTTTCTGCTTTCCTGCTATATAAATATAAAGTTGTTAAAAGTTAGCTTAAAGTTCTGTAAACTGTATAAAAGCATCTGTCTTATTGTTAGAGATGCACAGAATCCAGGATTCGGTTCGGGATTCAGCCAGGATTCGGCCTTTTTCAGCAGGATTCAGATTCAGCCGAATCCTTTCCCCTGGCCGAACCGAATCAGCATCCTAATTTGCATATGCAAATTAGGGACGGGGAGGGAAATCTCGTGATTTTTTTTGTCACAAAACAAGGAAGTAAAAAATGTTTTCCCCTTCCCACCCAGTTCGGTATTCGGCCGAATCGTTCGCAAAAGGATTCATGGGTTCGGCCGAATCCAAAATAGTGGATTCGGTGCATCCCTACTTATCGTACTGTAAATTCGAATGCCACAGTAGGGTTTGTCTTATCTTATGATTTTCATATGTTAATGTTTCAGAAATCTCAATTCTTTATTCTCAACAGATGTCGCTAGGATCAGAAAATGTTTACAGAAAAGTATATTTGTCATTGTTTTAGGTTATCAATGCTGCTCTTAACCAAGTGAAGGCAGTGGCTCAAGGCAATGTCACAGAAGCTGATGTTACTAGGGCAAAGTAAGTGAATCTTTTTGTATCGGCAGTAATATTGACCTGGTACTTAAAACCATAATGGGAAAACAGCTCTGCTCCCAACTCTTTTGTGTACCTCCACTGAAAGGCATTGTGTTGGCCTGTGTGCAGCTACACTGATTTTGGTGCAATAATGCAATGGTTTAACTTTTGCACCAAATTCTGCTCTGGCTTCTGCACACAGGACAACCAACACCTTGCCTGTCAGTGGAGCTACAAGGAGAAGTGGAACATCGATTCTCTGCCTGCGTACAAAATGCAGACTGAGAAAATCAGATCATCCACCTTGTTTTTTGCCCCTAGTTTTAGGTGCACATCTATCAAAATTTGAGATTGGAGCTCACTGCAAAAAAAAAAATTCACTATGTTGCATATTATAATGTGATAAATAATATAAATCTGCCCCTTCATTTTCCCCTGCCTTCACTTTTCTTTTGCTACTTCAGGAACCAACTGAAATCCCAGTACCTGATGACTCTGGAGAGTTCCTGTGGTCTGATTGGTGAAATTGGCTCCCAGGCATTGGCATCTGGAACATATATAACCCCAACTGAAACCATCCAGCAGATCGATTCTGTGACCAGCGCAGATGTTGTCAGTGTGAGTGTCCACCTTGAATATAGATTCTTGTATACACTACTGCCCTATGACACTAAAGAGGACATTGACCAAAGCTGCATTTGTACCTATGGATGCAAACCTATTTATTGTGCCAGCATAAAAATGCTTAGCTTCAATTTCGAGTAGGTTAGTGAATTGAGGCAACAGCAGTCAGCAGAATACCTGCTATATTTTTATTGTGCATCACACAACATGTTTCGGGCATCAAGGGCCCTTTTTCACACTTGAAAAAGGGCCCTTGATGCCCGAAACATGTTGTGTGATGCACAATAAAAATATAGCAGGTATTCTGCTGACTGCTGTTGCCTCAATTCACTAACCTACTCGAAATTGAAGCTAAACTTTGGTTGCCAGTGACGGAGCACCTGAGTGAATTGGGTCGTCTAATTAATGCTGGGTGCTTGTGTGTGCATCTCTTTGCGATAAAAATGCTTAGGTGGTGACCTCACATCACACAAAGTGACATCTAAGTAGTGGGTATTTCCCAAGTTTTTTTCCCCTTTTTTTTTGTAATGATAAGTTTCATTGCATTTTCATTACATAACAAAACAAAGGAAGGGAAACATTCAGCATATCCATTTCCAGTGAATTCTGTGGACAAATAATGTTCACTGAACTTTCCTTCACTGCATGTGAGGAGTAGAATAGCACAGTTTATTATGAACACTAGAGGAGCTGTTCTGCAGCCTTCTATGCAAAGTAGCTTTCTTGAGTAAAACCGTCTCTTGTAAAAAAATAAGGATGTTATAAGTTACCGAGGCGTTCCATGACCATTTAGAAACACAAAATTGAAGGTCATGGAACTCCGAGGTGACTTCTAATATCCTCATATTTTGCAACAGGGGTACTTTATTATAATACACAAGTTTCAGTGAGTTTTGACAGAAATGGCATCACTAAGCTCCAATTATAACCGATGACCTCAATAAGCACGTTTATAATGATATAAATATTATATTATAAATATTTGTTTGTCTTGCATTTTTCAGGCCGCAAAGAAGTTTGCTTCTGGAAAGAAATCTATGGCGGCTACTGGAAATTTGGAGAATACTCCTTTTGTTTCTGACTTGTGATTATGATTTATACCGCTGACGCTCTGCATGAAGGGTGTACGCTTGGTCCATTGTGGAAAAGGTCTGGTTTATGTCATCAATTCTCTGTTAATCGCTTATATGTATATTTATCACTTGCAGACACCAGAGAATGGAAGCAGGATAAGGTCACTGAAAAAAAGATTTATCCTGCTTAATGACTAGCCTAAAGTCATGGACCTCAGATATTCGATTAAAGAAGTATTTCTATCAATCACTGTGTCGTCATTAAAGGAACGGTTTCTTTTCAGTATTGAAACACCATACCCTGCCCTAATTAAAGGGACATGGACGGTGCCAGAGGTACAAGAGCACTAAACCAAATATTTAGCATTTCCCAGATTTTCTGTCTCTGCAGCCATTCAGTTATTTTTTTTTTTTAAATTTCTGTGGTAAAGATCTGACAACTCCACATTAATGTAAAAGGTGTCTGCTTTATATAACAACTCTCTATGCTCCCACAAGCAACTCTGTTATCTTCTGACTTCTGATTTGCTGTTTGCATGCCAACTCTTAGGACATGTAAATAAGTCTTTACTTCTTTGTCCGCGACATCACAAATGTTGAACTAGAAATGAACCTTCGGTTGGCATGCAAACAGCATAACTGGTTTCTATGTACTATACTTTGAGGCACTGTAGTAGTGAATTCTCTATGACATAAACACAGGAGCTTTTCATGCTATGTGCTTGTTTATCTGATGATTATTCTGTACATAGCCAGATTGTCAGAAAGTCAAACTAAAAAAAAAAATATGACTATGCTTTTGCCTTTTTGTTTTGCTAAATGCTAGACTGTTACCTTCTAGACAGCAGTGCATCAAATACTAGTTTTTTAAGAAGATCCGCAATTGTCTTCTAGTTTTAGATGTTAATTTTCAAAATTTACTTTGAGAAAGCTATTCCAACAGAAAGCCCCCTGCTTTCCTAGCTACACACACACACACCCCCCCCCCATACCTGTATAGATTGATTGTGTGAGCCAATCTATACAGTCAGATGATGAAAGGATCGCATGTTCTGATCACAGATAATTGTATCTAATGAAGGAATTCCAGCATGACTATTTGATCAAAGCACTAAATTTGAGCTTCATAATCAGTTGTACAGGCAGGTCCGGACTGAGAATTAAAATAGGCCCTGGCTTTTCAGGTACACAGAGGCCCAATCAGCCCACATAGAGGCACAAACATCCCCCACCAGCCCAACATAGAGGCCCAAGCAACCCCCACCAGCCCACTAAATACTGACTTTCTATGGGACCTTATAGCAGCCCCTCTGGCATTTGCCAGAACCCACAGATTGCCAGTCCGGGCCTGTGTACAGGTATGGGATCCGTTATCCAAAAAACTCTGAATTACGTAAAGGCCGTCTCCCATTGACTCTTAGGGGCCGATTCACTAACTTCGAGTGAAGGATTCGAAGGTAAAAAACTTTGAATTTCGAAGTTTTTTTTGGGCTACTTCGACTACGACTTCGAATCGAAGGATTCGTAGTAAAAATCGTTCGACTATTCGACCATTCGATAGTCGAAGCACTGTCTCTTTAAAAAAAACTTCGACCCCCTAGTTCGCCATCTAAAAGCTACCGAAGTCAATGTTAGCCTATGGGGAAGGTCCCCATAAGCTTGGCTAACTTTTTTTGATCGAAGGATATTCCTTCGTTCGTTGGATTAAAATCCTTCGAATCGTTCGATTCGAAGGATTTTATCGTTCGATCGAAGGAATTATCCTTCGAATCGTTCGATTCGAAGGATTTTATTGTTCGATCGAAGGAATTATCCTTCGATCGTTCGATCGAACTATCTGCGCTAAATCCTTCGACTTCGATATTCGAAATCGAAGGATTTTAATTCCTAGTCGAATATCGAGGGTTAATTAACCCTCGATATTCGACCCTTAGTGAATCGGCCCCTTAATCAAATAATTACAATTTTTCAAATTAATTTCCTTGTTCCCTGTAATAATAAAACGGTACCTTGTACTTGATCCCAGCTAAGATATAATTAATCCCTATTGGAAGCAAAACCAGCCTATTGGGTTTATTTAAGGGCAGATTTATGAAGGGTCAAATTTTCAAGGTGATATTTCAGTCAAGAATAGATTTTTTTTAGTTTTTAGGTAAAAATAAATTGAATTTTTCAGGTTTTTGTAAAAAAAAAACAACTAATTTTTGGAGATTTATTATACCCCAACCTGGAAATAGCTCAAATCCAAAAGTACACCATCTAAAACCTGTCAAGGTCATGTAGAAGTCAATGTTTGAGGTCCCTTGAACCATTTGAAGATGCTAGTAACTCGAATAATTCAAGAGATTTGAATTTCTTCCCGCTGAAAACTGTATTAATTTGAGTTTTCGGGTTGTTAACTCCGAACTCGCTGATTGTTTTTTTTCCATTCTTGCTTTTTCTTAATTCAGAAACCATTCAAGTTGTTCAAGAGTTCATTTGTGGTTTTAAAAAGCTCACATAACTCTAAAATGTGACCTTTGATAAATATGTTAGGAGCATTTATAGATGTTAACACCTGTTCGGGGTGGAGCAGGGAGGGAGGACTATGGAGGGAGGGTAGGGGATAGGGTTTTTTTTATTAACAAGGGGGTTTAGTTCTACTTTAAGGTATGAAGATCCAAATTAAAGAAAGATCCATTATCTGGAAAACCCCATGTCCCGAGCATTCTGGATAACAGGTCCCGTACCTGTAGCCTTTTTGGTGGTATGTCAGGGTTAAGGGCTAAGTTAAGGGTTAAGTGGAGTTCAGTGCTGTGTTTTTGGCTACTATGCACACTTGAGGTGGGCAATATCATGAATTAAACCCAATAGGATTGGTTTGCTTCCAATGAGGATGCCTTATAAAATAGTTAGGCTCAAGTACAAGGAAATTATTTATGACAGGGAAAAAAAGACAACATTTCTGGATAATGGATCCCATACATGTATTATGTTCCAAGCCAATATTCCTTTAAAGAAAAATAAACCCTGAAAGAGGCATGAATGCAAAATTGATGAGAGTGCTATTATAAGCAATTTTGAATCCATCTTTTAAGAATCCAAGATATTGAGAAAAATATGTACAGTTAATAACAATCAATTTAGTTACAGTAGTGTCACCGTTGGTTTCCAACTGGGAAGAAAGAGGACCGGTCTGATGTTCCTCTGGTTAGGAAAAACATAGAAACCTCAGATAACTTTTCTCATGTCTTGTACAACAGTACCAGTGTACCTGTACAGATATCCGTTTGTGTAAGAGTTGGCCAGCTGAGAATGCTGTAAACTAAAGGTGCCTATTACTGAGTGTGATCCTGGGTGTGACTCTTCACGCTGACTGCAACAAACTGTGTCAACCCTCTCTGCCCCAAATTGATATGAACACCTGAAGCAAATTGTTCCTTTAAATTCTTTGTCAGTGAAAGACCATAACCAACTATTATCATTCTATGATGGGCTGAAAAGCCTTCAGTCAAAGTTAGATGTGTATTATACAGGAAAAGATGTTAAACATGTTTCTGAGCCTCCCAAACCTATTAGTGCTTCCTCTAACCCACTTAGATATATGGGCAAGGTAAACAAGATGGAAGAGGAAGTCAATGAGAGGATAAAATTACAAATGAAGGCTCTCAGGCAGAAAATAGACAAGTTTGCTTAGTCACTGGAAGACAAAATGCTGCTTGAGACAGCTGATGAAATAGAGAAAATGAGGTTAAAAGATAACGAAGGAGAAAGAAGAGATAAGGCAAATATACAAAATGGAAACCAGGAAGGTTATTCATGTTATTAAGGTGCAACATGTTTGGCCAGGATTCGGATGAATCCTTGTCCCTGGCCGAGCTGAATTCTTAAAATCATGTGATTTTGTTTTGTCCCAAAACAAGGATGTGAAAAAAATGTATTTGGCTGCACGCACGCTTCTTTTTTTCCCCCACCCCCTCACTGATTTGCATATTATAATTTGGATTTGGTCCGGTTTTCGGCTGAATCTCTTAGAAAGTATTCAATGTTTGCCAGAATCCAAAATAGTGGATTTGGTGCATCCCTAACAAATACAAAAGGAAAACAACAACAAAAAAAGTCCCTGGCCACTAGTATCACTGGCATTAAAACACTCAGAACTCGAAATGAAAAAAAAAACAAAAAAAAAAAAACAGAAATAAAAAAATTGATAACATTAGGCCTACCTGTCTGAGAATAAAGGCACAGGTGGGAGAGCAGAAAGAAACCACAGAGAAACTGGAATTTGATTTGGAGAAACAAAACATGAACTTGACACTCTGGCGACAAACGTCGAGTTACTGCAGGTACATTACAAACAGCTGCCAACCACAGTCACAAATTTAAAGGCATTTAACATAAAGGGCAGAGATCTAAAAAGAGGTGACAAAGTGGAAAATATCCATATTTCTAGCAACTACTCTATCGCTAGAGAAAGTGCTCAGAAATCTTCCCAGTGGAGCAGTGATTTAAACTGTATCCAACTGCCTGAATCTTCTAGCACTAATTCCCTGGATGCCATCTTGAAGGAGAAATGGAAGAAATACATCCCATCAGGAATATCACCTCTAAATGCCATTATCACAAAAACCTGGCAATGAGTTTGAATATGTTTCAGCGGAAGAGCAGATTGGAATACTGCAAAGAGCATGTGTCACTGAAAAAAACACGGATCCCCACTGCATCAAATCCATTATTGATGACAACAAAAGGTGGCTGAGAAAATTTAAAGGAGACCCAAAAATTCCGTTCTTTTAGATGACCATGTCTAAGAGAAGAGACATTGCACCTCTGAATGCAAAATGACAGCCCTGCATATAGTAGAATTTTCTACAATAATTTTTTAAATCTGTTTTACTTTACACAAATAAAATGAAGTTAACTACAATCAATTGTATTGTGTTTGTATCATTATTATAATTTATTGTTAGTTCAAAATTGGAGAGAACATGAAGAGGAGAGAATATGGTCAGGTTGGAGGAGGTGTTTGGTGGAGGCTCCTCTAAAAATTCCCAGTAGGAAAACACCAGCCTGCACTTAAACATATTAACAAATCAGTGTCACTTTCATGTACCAAGTGTGTCTTTGCTTATAGGTCAGGAAACATTACCTTTCTGTCTGAATCTTCTAGCATTTATTCTCTAGATGCCATCTTGAAGGAGAAAATGTAATACTTCCCCTCGGGAATATAACTTCTAAATGCCATCTGGCAATGAGTTTGGACAGGACTGGAATTAAAAATAGGCCCTGGCATTTCAAATACAGGTGTGGGACCTATTATCCGGAATGCTCGGGACCTGGGGTTTTTCTGGATAATGAGTCTTTCCATAATTTAGAACTTTGTATCTTAAGTCTACTAGAAAATCATGTAAACATTAAATAAATCCAATAGGCTGGTTTTGCTTCCAATAAGGATTAATTTTATCTTAGTTTGGATCAAGTACAAGGTACTGCTTTATTAGAGAAAAGGGAAATCATTTAGAAAATTTTTGATTATTTGGATAAAATGAAGTCTATGAGAGCCTTTCTCATAGACTTCAATCTCATGTGTATTATTTTACATATAAAAGTCAAATTTGTTGCTATCGCTTGTAGTGTGTGTTTAACAAAAGCACAAATGGTTTCTTTTAGCCCCTCATACATATTCATTATTCCCCTGGTGCCTAATTTGTATCCTTTCCTGTATCCACTTTTTCTGGTTTTGTAACTGCAATATCTTTAAATAAACAAAGAGGAATCAATAATAAGGGCATATAGATGTCAGTTAAGTTTTAAAGGAAAACTATACACTTAAGCAACTGATATTTTAATATTATATTAAGTGGCATATTAAAGAAGCTTACCAAACTGGCCTATATATTTAAGTAAATATTGCCCTTTACATCGCTTGCCTTTAGCCACCATTTTGTGATGGTCTGTGTGCTGTCTCATAGATCACCTGACCAGAAATACTTCAACTCTAACTGTAACAGGAAGAAGTGTGAAAGCAAAAGACAGAACTCTGTCTGTTAATTGGCTCATGTGACCTAACAAGTATGGTTTGATGGTATGTTTGCGTGCACAGTGAATCCTACGATCCCAGGGGGCGGATCTTATTTTTTTAAATGGCAATTTTCTATTTATGATTACCCAATGGCACATACTACTAGAAAAGTATATTATTATGAAAATGGTTTGTTTACACGAAGCAGGGGTTTATATATGAGCTGTTTTATGCAATATCTTTT